>NC_140585.1:388588548-389220215 GCF_964204655.1 Triturus cristatus | reverse complement strand
GACGCACCTGAAACAGGTGCAGATGTGACATGCTTCTTCGGTGTTGTGTCGATTTTCCAGCTCCCAGAGACAAACAGTCTCTAGAGGTCCTAGACAGCAGCAGGCACATCTTTGCAGGTTGGAATTCCCAGCAAGGAAATTTGGGGGATCTGGTGGTTAAGTCTGTGTGTCCCTGAGACTTCAGAACAGGAGGCAAGCTCAGTTTCAAGCTCTTGGAGATCTTCCTCGAGATGACAAAACACAGTAAAGTCCTTTTCTCCTTTCCTTGGCAGCAAGTAGCCAATGCAGGCCAACCCCAGACAGCAAACAGCACAGGGGCAGTATTCCTCCTCAGCTTATCCGGCTCTTCTCCTTTGCAAAGGTTCCTCTTGATTTCCCAGAAGTGATCTAAAAGTCTGGGATCTGGGACCCTCTTTTTATACACCGAAATTCTATGTTCTCAGAAGCAGAGAGTGTCTGTACCCAGCCAAAACCAGTTCTGTGGGGCACTTTGCGAGTGCACAACAACCTCCTTTGTCAGTGTGAGCCCTGGCTTCAGACACACCACAGGGGGCGGACCGTCATTGTAGAAGGCAGGCACAGCCCTATTCAGGTGAAGACGCTACTCCTCACACCACTCCAAATGCAGACCAAACCTATTCAGCCCAGCCCTGACTCATCAGACTTCTGGAGCCACAGTCCTCCTCCAGCCCCTGTCATCCCAAAGCCAGACATGCAATACACAAACCTAGCAGAGGCCCACTGGATGGTTAGGCAATAAAAGAGCTACTTTGTAAAAGTAGTATTTTCAAACACAGAATGTAAAAATCACCCTCACTAAAAGATGCATCTTAGTATTCTGAGTTCAGGCATACTAAACGTTAATTTGCTATCTTGTTCCTGGGGCCAGTTATGTTTATAAGATGTTATAAACTAACTCCCCATTCTGGCCTACGGGAACAGATAGCCTTGCAATAGTGAAAAATTAAATTGGCAGTATTTCACTATCAGGACATGCCACACACATCAGGGCATGTCCTACCTTTCACATACAATGCACCCATAGGGGTACCTTGGGCCAACCTTAGGGGTGACTAACATGTACAAAAGGGAAGGTTGAAGGACTGGCAAGTGTGTGCACTTGCCAAGTCGACATGGCATTCCCAGACTGCACACAAGCTCTGAAATGGCAGGCCTGAGCCACATTTTACAAGCTGCTGATGTTGATGGCACAATCAGTGCTGCAAGCCCACTAGCAGCATTTGAATTACAAGCACCGGGCACACATTGTGCACTGTACTAGGGTCTGACAAGTAAATAAAATCAGACCAATCATGGAATCACTAATCCATCATATCAATTTACAAAGGGAGCACTTGCACTTTGGCACTGAACAGCAGTGGCAAAGTGCCCAAAGCATCTAGACCAGCAAAAACATATGAGACAACTGCAAAAAAATGGAACGGAGACCCACACCAATGGTGCCAAGTCTAACACTGACTAACATATCCACCACTCAAATTACTTTCCTATTTCACTATACTAATTCACCACAAATTCTTTATGGGTTCTGGAGTAGCGTGCCACTCACTGAAAAAGTTGTTTGACGCCTTGTCAGGGGTATGTAGGCACTATATAAATGCAGTTGAAATACAATACATTAAGAGCAAACCATATTGGTCGGCATAAGAGTTTTAGGAATGTTGACTTTGTAATTATGGCTACTGGGTACCCCAGTATTGCTTTCATCAGCCTCATAGGACTCTGATGGCCCCCCTGGATCGCAAGTCCATACTGAGCTAATTCCTTTTATTGAAAAGCATAATCTTCCACTCCTCCAAGGCCAAATTATTCTTTTCCCATGCAAGAACTGTTGCTGCATATTTCTCCTGAACAGCCAGTGCCGCAATTTTCTCTTTAGCAGCCAGGGCAGCCCGTGCTCCTTCGCAGCCAAGGTAGCCTATGAGAAATTGTGTTGCTGGTTGACTTGGGAATGAGGCCTGGTCAAGCAACGGTCTCAATCTCTTGCAGGGTGAACCACAAAAGGTCACTAAATTAACCTGTGCTTAACCATTGGTAGCTTAGCACCAAAGGCAGTCATGCTTAACATAGAGGCAATGTGTAAAGTATTTATGCAGCACACAAACAGTAATAAAGTGAAAAAACAACACAAGAAAAATCCCAAAAATAGAGTACATTTTAATAAATTATTTGACAGCAACACAATGTAAATCCAACCAGTAGAGCCAGAGTTATGAATTGTTTAAAAAAACTAGCACCTATAAGATCAAACCACTAACCAACTTTTAATCTCATGGGGAGTACAGTTTGTGCTGGGCATTTTTCAGAGAGGGCACATTTATAGAGTCCAGGCCCAACATGTTTGTTCCTCAGAGTGTTGGCCAATTGACTACTGGGTTCATTTCAGATGAGTCTCTCTGATTGTTCTTAGAAAATGTGACCGCAAAAGTACTCGTTTGTAATATATCTAATGTGTTATGTAATTGAAATTAACATTTTTCTTTTGATTTGTTTTTAGGATCCTCACCATGTCATCTTCTTTTCGACATTTCAACGCTGGGCCATTTGCAGTTATAGGCTGCTGCTGCGAAGTACAAATGGCAACATGGGTTGATGCTGTGGAAGACACTGAGACAACTTACGCAGTGATTGAATGGAAATTTTGAAGATTACACTGAACTTGTTTTCTGTTGAATGGTGGTACCAAGCCAATATGTGCTGCTCGATTTGCTCTAACCACATGTGGTCGTCAATCAAAAGCATAGCCATTCCCCTTCACATTGGCAAAATGCTCATTTTGTGTTACGTGTATGAATGTATTGTTGTGTCTCACCATTGTATAAAGAATTTTCTGTAGCACACCACTTAAAGTTGGTTGTGACATTTCCCCATATACTGCAACAGTGCATTGGACTGATCCTGTGGCTACAAAATTGAGTACTTCCAGGATTTGGGACTAATGATTGTGCTAATCCTATTGTGAGGCAGAAGATCTGGTTCTAGCTGAAAACATAAACCAATACTATGTTGCCTATTGAATTTGAATCTTTTGGTGATATCTCCTTCTTCCATGGAGGCAAGGTGTGGAACTGGAAAATGTAAAAATGGCACTGAGTATTTGTGTTATATATGATTTGTTATGTTGCATACATTTTTTACAGAACAATTTGTTTCAAATGGAATGAAATACTAGCTCATGATTTTTTATTGTAAAGTTTGTTTATTGAAAGTAAAGCAAAAACAAAGGCCAAATAAGTGGAGGACACTTGTCGCAGTAAGAGAAACAGCATAATAATGTCATCACCCGAGCTGCACACATCAAAACATCAGAAGAAAGTCAACCCACCAGAAGCATAGGCCGGACTATGCAGCAGAGTATCAATCTCTCCCTCATGAAGTATGGCAAAGTGGAGAAATACAAAGCGTGCTATCCTCCCAAACCTTCATCAACATAGCATTGTTCCTAGGTCCAAGGGAGTAAATATGGAGAAAACTAGGGATCGAGAGCCATTGCAGGGTCCCGTCATCCTGTGGGTAAGCGCATCATTAACACAGCCATACATACATTAGCGACATGTTAAGCTTGGCCTTAACAAAGGTAAGACCTTCACATCATTGAAAGAAAAAAGCGCCTTAAAGTATAAAAATAGTAGAGAACTATCTCCACGTTTATAGAAATAATGACACACAACAAAGAAAAGAAAAATGAAAGAAACCCAAGAGGAAAGAACAAATGAGGGGAAACAATCAGAGGGAACTTCCCTCAAAGGGGGAGGAGACAGAGCTCAGATGCACTGTAGGAAGCTAGAGCCCGGTATGGGGGCCGAAGGGGTTCAAAGGGATGCGTGGAGTGGGGGGGGCTGTCTGTTATTTCAGATGGATCTTTCACGGGGATTCCAGCTTACGTCCTCTAGAGAAAGGCTCCAGGGAGTCCTCAAACAGCTATGGAGCTTGTAGTTTGGGGGTACCAATCGGGAGTGTTCAGTCCTGGAGAAGTGTTGGAAAAGTTTTTGTCAAATGCCCTGAAATCGCATGTCTGTATGGTTAATGTGGGCTGTAAGCAGTTCTAAAGCCAAGACATCCTACAACCGAAGAAACCAAATGGAGATAGGAGGAGGGTGAGGTTTCTTCCAAGATAGGGCGATGGACTGTCTGGCCACTCCTAATAAATGGAGAATCAAGTGCCAGTCTGTATTTGACATGGCTTTCAATGTGCTAGGTTTGATGCCCAAAATCGCCACTACCGGGAAGTAAGGAACCGGGATCCCACCACTTCTTTAATGTGACTGAGGACCTCCTTCCAAAATAGTGTGGGACCGGGGCAGGACCACCAAATGTGCAGAAAGTCCCCTCTTATCACTCATGCATTGCCAGCAGGTTGAGGGAGAGTTTAGGAACATTTGATGGAGGCGGGTTGGGGTGTAGTACCACTGTGTCATCAATTTGTATGCTGATTCGCGCTGAGGTGTACTCCGGTACACCCTGGGGATGTCCCTCCACAATCGCGCCCAGCCCTCTGGGGTAATATCCTCTTCCAGGTCAAGCGCCCAGCGTGTCTGACAGCCATGGGGTGTGGGTTGTTGGGAGTGTTGTAAAACAGAGTAGGTTTTAGAGATCAATCCTTTTGACCCCTCAAATTTGCGAACCAACGTTTTAAAGGGGGTGAACTGTCTAGTGGTCTTTTGGACATATGTCGGGGAGCTCAGCCAGTGCCGCGCCTGGTAGTATTGCATACGCGCCCCCTAAGAGAGGTGAAATGTTTGTCTGCATTGTTCGAACATACGGAAGACGTTACCCTGAAAAAAATCCTGGATAACTTGCCCCCCCTCACCGTAGACCTGGGCGGTGAACTTTGCTCCATTCCCGGAGTTTGCTGAGTTTTCAGTTTGCTGAGTTTTCTGCACTCCACACTCCACAGAGCTCGCGGAGTGCAGAAAATTCCACTTTGCGATGTGCAGTAGAGTGTTTTCCCTGCTCGTGAAGCTCGATTAGAATTTCTACCCCAGCAGCAGGAATACCAGCACAACTGCAGTTTGCACTGCACACCGCCACTCGTGGAACTTCACGGAGTTTTGTTGTAACTTCACGGAGTTCCGCGTAGCAAAACTCTGCGAACTATGCCCAGGACTACTCCACCATCCATGCATCAAATGCCTGAGGTTGCAAGGCAGGGGGAATAGAGGGTTACGCATTAAAGGCATGTTAGGGGAGGGGAACATAGTTAAGCCCTAGGCCACCGCCAATCTTTCCCAGATCTCCAAGACCATCCTCGTAGGGGTAGCTATGTATGCGGGGCGGGGGCGAGCCCCACGCGGGAGCCATGCTAGATCCCACAGAGGTCTACAGGCTACCGCCCGGTACAAAGGGAACCAATTCTTCTCTCCAACTATCCATTCTGATATGAACCCGGAGGTGACAGGCCCAGTAGTATTCCAACAGGTTGGGAAAGGCGAGACCACCGAGGCTCTGGGGGAGTATAAGAATCTTATTAGAAAAGTGAGGATTAGAATTCTCTCATAGAAATTTGGTAAAGTCCCGTTGCAGGGCCAAGATATCCGCTTGTTGTATCGGGGTGGGGAGGGTCTGGAAAAGGTAGAGGACTTTAGGGAGAAGAGAAATTTTAATGGTGTTGATGCATCCCAACCATGCAAGGGGGAGGCCTTTCCATCTATGCATTTCTGCCCGTATGCTTTTAATATATTGCAATTTTACGCGGTCCAAGTCGAGAGTGTAGGGGTCAGATCCAGGCCCAGGTATCAAATCGACATGTCAGTCCATTGAACTGGGATCGAGTCTCACAGTTCCTGGACTTCTGAGGCCTGAAGCGTAAGATTAAGGGCGTGAGATTTAGTAAGGTTAATCCGATACCCGGAGGCGTCTTCAAAGGACCGTAAGAGCGTCGCCACAGCCGGAAGGGAGGTCAGTGGGGAGGACAAGGATAGGAGAAGGTCATCAGTGAAGAGGGAAGCTTTATGCTCGTAACCACCCATGGGAATGCCACGTATATCCTGATCTCGACGTATAGTAATGGCAAAGGGGTTCCACCACAAGAGCAAATAGGAGGGGGGAAAGCAGGCACACCTGTCTAGTGCCGCTGTGGATAGGAATAGGTGCCATAAGGTGTTCATTAAATCGAATGCGAGTGGTGGGTTTCACATAGGGAACCATCAGCCCAGGTCCCAGGCCTACCTTTTGAAGAACCGCCCTGAGAAAGCCCCAGTCCACGTGATCAAATGCCTTTTCCGTGTCTAGGGACACCAAACAGGCAGGAATATTTCTGAGTTGTGCTTTCTCCACCAGAAGGGCTATCCGGCATATACTGTCCGCCCTCTGATGATGACAAATAAACCCCACTTGATCGGGGTCTTTAAGACCCAGAAGATGAGGCTCTAAGCGGTTCGCCAGGATTTTTGTATATAGCTTAGCGTCAGTGTTTAACACGGCAATAGGGCGAAAAGATGCGGGTAGAGTCAGGTCCTTCCCTGGTTTGGGGATAAGCACTACTTTCGCCTCGTTCATTGTGGGGGAGAGACCAGAGCTATCAGTGAAACCATTAAAAAGATGGAGCAAATGGTCCCGGAGTTGTGGGTAAAAAACCCGATAGAAAGTGACTGGAAAACCGTCAGGTCCCGGGGTTTTGCTGACTGGGAGCTGCCTCAGCGCTTTGGCTATTTAAATGTTGGTAATAGGGTTGTCTCGCAATTTCTTGAAATAAAGATCAATAGGGTCCCAAGGACAAGAGTCAAGAAAAGCTGTGACAGTGTCGGGTGAACAAGGAGCACTCGCGTATACATCCTTAACAAAAATTCTCTAGTTCAAGGCTCTTGTCTGCTTCTGAGATGGCCCAAGTGTCATCCTGCTGCCAAAACATAGCAGTATGAGCCTGTGTAGTCTGAGCCCGAAGCCGGCGAGCCAGAGATGCCACAACCTTATCCCCGTATAGAACTTCTGCTTAAGAGTGAGCAGAAGCCGCTCTGCCATATTGGTGCGATGAAGTTGCAGTTGGCCACGGAGTTCGGCAAGAAGCCGCGTGGTGCGAAGGGACGGATGCACGTGGTCTTGATGTTCTAGGGCTTTAATATCTCGAGAGAGGGTGGATTCGACCAACCTAGCTTCCCGAGTCCAGGCAATGGAAATAGACAGGATGACCCCCCTAATAGTAGCTTTGAAGGCGTCCCATCGAACATCTGCAGAGGGAATTTGCAAGAAAGAAGGCCTCTATCTCCTTATGGATATCTGCCACATCCACAGGGTCCCGGAGGGCCTGGGGGGGCAGTCTCCATCGAGGTACGGGTTCCCAGCGTGTGTCAGCGGGTTGGAGTGCAAGCAGGGTATGGATATATCGGAGATCTCCGCAGTACACAGCATATGGATCAATGGAAGAGAGAGAAAAAATGGTCTATACAAGAATACGAGCGGTGCATATGAGAGAAAAAGGAGTAATCCCGGGAATTCAGGTGTAGGTGTCTCCAGGCATCAACAAAACCAAACTCAGTGATGGCCTTCCGCAGTGTCGCTGACATCGCCCCGGCTGTATGATGCACCTGCACAGTGCGGTCCCACTCTGGGTTCCAAACCAAATTTAAGTCACTCCCAAGGACAATAGGAGTGGTTATTGACTGCAGGAGGTCCCCAAGGTGCAAACGGAGAAATGTATCCTGATTCTGATTAGGAGCATATGTATTAACAAAGATCAAAGACCCCGACCCCAAACCATGTGTGTTTGAAGAACCTACCCCCAATATCAGCCGTAATCTTGGGGGCTGCCGCTCGCCAGTCTGGCTTAAATAAAAAGAGAAGGAAAGATAAAAAAGATGAAAGCTGATGACCAACAGGGCCTAACAATTGCAGAGTCAAACTGGAATAGCCCGGAGTCACTCGGGCAGGCTTTCCAGAAAAATCACTTTCCTGGGGGACTCTGAAGTGGGGGGGCGGCAGACACATAAAAGTTCAAAGGTCTCTTACGCCTGCGTCCCGTGGCAGTGGAAAACAAGCAATATTCGTTCCAGCCACCGGGCCAGGCCAAAAAGAGCCATTACATGGAATGTAGGGAAACCCTCTATAGACATAGCTAGTCCAACAAGGGAAAAACAATCGTAGCCTCCGGTCCACGTGGTGAGCCTTGCCATATATCATAGTCCATCAAGATCAAGCCTTAGAGCAGAGAATCGGGCAGGCCCACCAGTCAAAAGTAGAAGTAAGGGGTGCATAGTTAGGCCGGGGGCTGGTACTACTCGCATGATTTGTTGACTGCTTTGGAAAGGAAGAGCCACTTAGAGAGCGGATATCGCTAATGATGGCTTGCTTGGTTTGTGAGGATTCAAGTTCCTGTATGCGGCGTCTGGATCTAGGAGGAAGAACAGCGGGCGAAGGGGTCCAATCCGACACTCCCCCGAGGAAGAAAGGTCTCCTCCCTCAGGCTCAACAGGGAGCGAAGAATCCATCGCTTGCTCTCCCAAGTGAACATCAGCACAAAGGGGTGGCCCTACTGGTATTTAACGTTAAGGTCTCTCCATTTATCCATGACAGATTTGAGATCTTTCCGCCGTCTGAGTTTGGCAGGCGCCAAGTCCTGAACGATTTGTATCACTAGGCCATTGTAAGAGACCAACTTGATCACTTTCATACAATCTTGCTTTTTTATGGTCCCTTTGTTGTCTTGGTCCCCCCTTTTGATGTTTGGGTCCCTCCCATGGAGCCTGACCCTGTTACATGTGATCTTAGTCGTTCATTTATTTATGGTTTGTCTGAAGCACTATTTTTTTTCAACTTGTTCATCATTGTGACTGCACCTCCTGCTCCGTTGCTTGCTGCACCCCTCTCCACCCCTCACCCCTCCCACCCTGTTACTTTAGCACTGCCTCAAACCATGTCAAGTGATGTGTGCCATGAAGGCTTCACGTAAAAACGACTTTGTTCCCAGACTCTGAGCTTCATCTTTCATCATTGCAGCCGCAGTTTCCACTTCATTTCTCGTTATCCCCATCCCTGGCTGCCGTGCTTAATCTTTCATCCTGCTCCGTTGCTTGTTTAGTAACAGGAGTTATTGTCCAGTTGATGTCACCACCAACTGTCAAGCGCACTGAGGTATCGGCCGGCTTATGAATGTACACCCAAACTGTATTAAGTACAAACTGGAACCCATGAGAACTGGTTATGTAGGCTGTCCACTGGGTAAAACCCACATGGCAGCGCCTTGATTTCTCCCTCATGGTGAATACACTAGCTGCTTCATGCCCCTCAGCTTCTACTTTTATGCACACACATAGCTCCTCTCTAAAAGTATACACGTGCTGTTGCTCCCTTGGGTGAGTAACAAAAAGAATGTCTCAACAGGAAATATTTACAGGTAATTATTCAAGGGTAAGCATAACTTTTGAAAGAAAGGAGTGGAATCAGGGAGGCAATGATGAGCTGCTCAATAATTGCTAAGAGCAGTTTATATTAAACAATAAATGTAGATCAGTAGCACTGTAGCATTTATTTGTGGTGGCCCACTATGGTCGGAAGTCCCCATGTAGATGTGATAGAATTCGCATTGTCAGGTTTTATAGGTCATGTAATCGCATGAACTAGTTGGTCTTCCAAATTCTGGCCCCTTTTTGTTTGAGAATGTTGGTTGTTGTTTAACAGCAAAAACCAAAGGAAATGATGGACGGAGTGTTGAACATTGCAAGCACTCACCCCCAGTCAACTGATCTGGGTTTAATCCATCACCGTTATTTAGCCCACTCTGCCACCCCAGTTCAGACATGGCCATATGCAAATCAGTCTGACCCTGTGCCTCATGGGAACAGTCCAGCCCGAACTGCCAAGCCATGTCTTCCCTGGACCGGAAACAAGCTTCCTAGGACCGGTTTCTGGCATTTCAGCCGTCTTCAGCCAGGCTTGCTTGAATCCAGTGGCAGAGTGAGCAAGGGACTCACGTCTGAGCATACCCTGCCAACTTATGGCGAACAAAGCAAAAACCAAAGGAAATGATGGACGGAGTGTTGAACATTGCAAGCACTCACCCCCAGTCAACTGATGGCATGAGTGGGGGAAGGAATAAAAGGTAAATCCATGATCACCTGGGTGATTCATATGCCAAGTATCAATCAACCCATGCAGTGAACACAACCCCTTAAATGCCCTGAAGACCCTAGGTTTTCTCCCTTGATAAATAAATGTCGGATTTGTTGACCATTGCCCCGGATGTTTTAAATTAAAATCACCACAAATAATTAAGGGCAATGGCCAATGTACCAATTTGTTAGTAATGTAGTTCAAGGCTTCAGGGTCATCACCTACATTGCCATATACAGTACAGATAGTCATCTTATTTTCCCCATTATTATATAAACATTCCACAATGGCCCATCTACCAAATTTGTCGGAAATTGTCTTTGTAAATTGAAGATCTCCCCCTTTAGCTAAAATTGCAACCTCTTTAGTTCTAGTAGGTTGTGTAGAAGCGATTATCAGTTTATACCCTAGCGTTTTTAAGATATATAGTTGTCCACCTTCAATGTGGGTTTCTTGTAGGCATATAATATTTGGTTCCATTGTTTGTAAGCCAATAGCATCTTTTTGTCCTTTTTTTAGATCGTTTAGGCCGCATATATTCAATGAAATAATTCTTATCCTATTCATTAAAGATATATTTCCGTATTCCTGTAGATATGCCCTCTTGTTTACCATATAGCTCGGTCTCTATTTTTTCCCCTGGTTGTGGAGCATAACATTCTACTCTTGGTTCGGCCTTGGCCCGCATACCCCCCTCCCCAAAACCCCTCATCTCCCATGGTCCCCACCCTCCTCCCCCCCCTTACCACCCAGTGAGGCGTCCTGGGTCAGCATGTACCCAAGTGTGTGCGTCAGCTAGATCAGCGCGCATCAACACCCTCTGTGTGCCTGCCCGGTAAGATTGCTATAAGCCTTATAGTCAAGTTGCCAGGTTTTGATTGTAGTTTTCTTTGTTGATAAAAGTTTGAAACTATTTGTCGTTATATCCTTTTCCTGTTTAAGTTATTTCTTTTAAGTAGTCCTCTGCTTGAATTTCGCTTATGAAGCTTCTCGTTATGCCATTATAGATTATTTTCAGCCGTGCCAGATTTTGCAGAAAAACAGTTGCCCCAGATTGTTCAAAAGGGGTGATTAATTGTCGCAGCCTCCATCTTCGCTCGACGGTCGCGTGAGCATAGTCTGGTCTAGTAAAGAATAAGAAGCCCTTGTATTCTCTTTTTTTTGTAGGTCTTGCCAGATCGTAGATAGCTTCTCGTAAAATAAACTTTCCGAAGTAAACCAGAATGGCCCTTGGATTTTGAGGAGGCTTATGCAAATGTTTAGGGAGCATCAAAGGAAATCGATGGACACGTTGAATTTCTTTTTCTAATTCCCAAGTTTGTAGTTCCGGGAAGGCAGTTTTCAGAAGATTTATCATAAAGCCCCTTGGATCGTTGTCCTCTTTGCCTTCAGGAATTCCAAGAAAGCGCAAGTTATTTCTTCTGGATCGATTTTCTTGGTCTTCGATCTTTATCAGTAGGTCTTTTATAACTGCCTCTTGATTTTTTTCATGTTTTTGAAGCTGAGCAACATCGGACTCAAGGTTTTCAGTACGTAATTCTATTGTGGCCATTCTCTCAGAAATTTCAGTGCAGGTTTTATCTACTTTTTGAATTGCTCCCTGTAGCTTTTGGAAAGCAGAATGGTTCCTTTGACTATCCATTTTTGTATCTTGATGGAGACTCTTAATGGAACTTAACACTGCGGCTAATGAGGGCTCTGCCAATAAGCTTGTATCAGTTCTATGACCAGTTTGCTGTTGGTTTTCATAAAGTTGTTTATGTTCTGATCTCCTCTTTGATTTAATATTGGGGCTTTTTCGAGCAAGTTTAGTTCTTGTGCCAGGTTGTTCCAAGTTTCTCACCAACTCGGTGGTTTCTTCATTTATGACTTGACCCTGTTTTTTGCATTTCGCCCACCTTTTTTCAAGTCTTGGCTTTGAGTTCAAACCTTGCCCAGAAGCAGTTGGTTTATCCGATTCTAAAAAATCCGAGCCATCTGAGCTACCGGAATCCGAAATTTGGTCTTCACTTGTATCGGTTGTCTTGCAGGATTCACTAGAGATAGACAAGCCTGTTTCGTATGGGTCTGAATCCGACTCTTCGGAGAGTGCGTCGTTTCCAAGTGGAGTAGGTTTCTCCCTGTCTGGTGTTGGTAAGCGGAGTGAGAGGGATAGGGGGTTGTCGGCCACATTTTCTTTCAGAGTGTTAGATGTATTTTCATTGTGTTTGATTGGATTCATTTTTTCTGTTTGATCTATTTGATCCTTTTTCGGTGTTCGTGTTCTGTCTACTTTAGCCCCTGAGTTTCTCCGGGTTAAGTCATATGACTGGTCATGGAGCTGGGTACCAGAGTCCGTAACTTGCATAGACTTTTCATTTAAAATGGGCCGTGCTAGAAGGAGTCCAGAATCATCACCGTAATTTCTACTCGTAGCAGTGGGTTGTTTCCCATCACTTTCCTGCGTAGCATATTGTTTATCCGTTTTCACTAATTCACTCGTTGCTTCTCTGGTCAGTGGACTGAATATATTGAAGATCCTAGGCTGAGAAAGATCCTGCGGTCCAGTAATTTTTGTCGCAGCTTTTAAATTTTTAATTGTTTGTAGTCTTTTTACTTTTTTTGCCATTAATTCTAGGTTCTTGTTGCTATCATTGTTATCGTTGTTTCCCAAGTCTTTTTCTCTCTCTCTCTCTTTCTCCTTTTCTTTTCTACCCCCGCTCCCAATCTTGCTTTCTTTCACCTCCTCCCTTTCTTTCTCCTGCTCCATCTCCATCTCCTTGTCTTTCTCTTTTCCTTTATTCTGCTTCTTATCCATGTTTTTGTTTTTATTCTTGTCTTTTTTTAATGCTCTTTCTTTACCCTCAAGTTTTCCTTCTTCGTTCTCCTTGGCTTTGAAACCTCTAGTTTCGGGTCGTCTCTGCACTTCAACATTTTTCGGTGAGTCTTGTGGATTCATTGTGCTTTGAATACTCTCCAGCCTTTCTGGAATCTCTGAAACTTCTGACACTTCTGGACATCTAAGATTCTGTTCTCCATGTTCCCCCTGTTCATCAATTATAATTGGTCTTCCCCCACCACTTGCAGCTTCTTTTCCGCTTTTGGTTCCATTACGTTGGATTTGTTGTTGTTGTTGTAATAATATAGCTTCTGTGGTCAGAGCAATTCTCTTACAACTTCCTCGCCCCGGGCCGCCATATCAGTAATCAATAATGATACTACAATGAGTGCCTGAAGTGCCTGTAGTGCCTGTAGTGCCTGTAATACTTGAAGAAGCACTAGATTCCCTAGATTTGGCTGGAATTCTTGGAGTTTTGGGAGTTTTGGGAGTTGTGGGAGTTGTTGCGTCAGTTGTTGCGTCAGTTGCTGTAACTGATTATGTATCACCCTTTTTATAGCCTCTACTATATGGATTATAATAGTATATAGATTCCAACAGTTACTTGAGGAGTATACGTATGAGCATGTGATAGAAATCTGCACTTGTATCATAATATCACTAATATCTCTATTCCTGTGATAATATTGCTTAATTTGTAATTGTAGTTTTGTATGGATGTGTTCACGTTCAGGACTATTCCAACGCTGCATCTAACTGCACTCTACTTCCCTCTCTCACCCTCTCAGGCACTCCAAGACTCTAGGTCCCTTGGTTGCCCTGTCTCCATTTTTTTCCCTGTTTTTCCTGTTTATCTCTGTTTATCTCGCCCCTCCTCGACTGCAACCTCAGCTGTAGCCGCTGTAGCCGCCCGTTCCTGTTCCAGGCTCCTATCTGCATGTATACACCATTCTGTTACCCTAGTAACAGAGAGCAGCGTGAGAGTGACGTGAGTCAACAGCGTGTATGAAGAAGGCTCACTTCCGCGTTAGCCGATGACACGAAGGATGCTTTAGTTGAACAAGAGCTTCGGGGTTGAAGCCGTGCAGGATGGAGAATTTTTGACGAGCTGGCGGGCTGTATCAGCTGTATCAGAGTAGAAGTGACAGAAGTGACAGAAGAGCAGGGAAAGGTAAGAGATGCTAGAGTTTGATTAATACTTGAGTAATAAAACTTTGGCTGTCTTTCAGTGACTCTTAGTGTTTTATCTTTTATGTTTTAAGTTTATGCGGCTGGGCGTGCGTGTGTACGTATATATGCTTGCTAGCAATTCTCCATAGCACCCCGTCTGTCTAGTTCTCCAAAAAGTCTCGCAAAGAATGTCATAAAAGTCTCACAAAATCAAAGCACCATCGGTGCCACCCTGGAGTAAATGTCAGTGTCCCAATATCCCGTCAAACTTACGCCTTCGAAGGGTCAGCGCCAGCTCCGGGGTCTTCACTGTTAAAATCCTCACCCCTCTAGACGATAAGCTCGGTAGCAGTCCGCCGGATGTATTTGTGCTTTATCCACAGCTCTATTCACCGCTCCACTGCTTCACTGCTCCAGCACTACAGCACTACAGCTCCACGGCAGCTCCCACGGCTTTTCCACGGCTCTCCATGGCCCTCCACGAGCTCCACGATCTCCACGATCTCCACGGGCTCCGCACCCAGCTTAGGCTAAATGTTTCCACTGACTAATCTTAGCCAGCTACAACCCATTCCCAATCTCCGGCTTTCCGATCAACTCTACCATGTCTTGTCCCTGAACTCTTTAGCGCATCGTAGCGCATCGTAGCAGCATACCGCACCGCAGCATCAGAGCATCAGAGCTTCGGAACTCGCTACCCAGGGCAGACTCTTTTCTATTCAACTCTATTCAATTAAATTCATGTTATCCAAAACGCTGATTGTTTCTCCAAAATAATATAGGTCATAAATCACGGGCTGGCTCCAGTCCCATCTTTTCAGCTCTCAGCTCCTAGACCTGGGTTGGAAAATCTGCTCACCAGGCAGAGCTCACAGAGAGGTGCATGCCCGACTGGTCACGCCGACGCCATCTTGCCTCTGAATGCCAAACTGTGAGTTCCTGACCCCGAAGTGGTCCTGGACCCTAACTATGGTTCAGGAACGTGTATTCAAACTTTTGAGATCTTCATGACTGTGAATGGGCCTGTTCACATTGAGACCTAGCCATTCACACATCGATTGAACACAAAGCTCCGGCAGCTGCCTCTTCATGCTACAGCATTGACAGCTAGTGGGTGACCGTCAACCCGAAGCTCCAGCAATGCCAGCTCGCCGCGCCTGGCTCGATGTTTGTGCTTCTCCAGCAGTCTCCCACAACACTCTACCTGCTCCTCACAGCCCCCTCCATAGTGCACAGGACTCAGCATGGATTTGAGAAGGTAAGCTTAAGCAGGCACAACCTGGTGATTGTAGCCGGCCTGCGCTCTATTGCGGTCAGGCCGGAAAGTGTGACTTTGGCCCGGTCCAGCAGGGAAACAACCTTTACAACGCAGTCATTACATCGCACTAACTTAACATAGCAATCATTACATCGCAATATCCTTTACATTGCATGTCATTACAACGCAGCCATTACATTGCATGTATCACAACGCATGTCACTTCAACGCAGGCATTACATCGCAAGTCATTACAATGCATACCATTACAATGCATAGTACCTTACACTATCCAACACTTACCCTACTGTTGCACTCACTGGAGTTAGAATAGTCATTTTTACCCTACACTATCCAACACTTACCCTATTGTTGCACTCACTGGAGTTAGAATAGTAATTTTTACCCCTACACTATCCAGCACTTACCCTACTGTTGCACTCACTGGAGTTAGAATAGTAATTATTACCCCTATACTATCCAACACTTACCTTAAATGCGTTGTAATGGTATGCATTGTAATGGTATGGGTTGTAACGGTATAATGCGAAGAAATGGAATGCGTTGTAAAGGTAGTTTCTGAAAATGCGATGTAATGGCATGCAATGTAAAAGAATGCATTGTAAAGGATGTTGTGATGTAAAAACTGTGTTGTAAAGGCATGCATTGTAAATGTATGCGTTGTAACATCATACATTCTGTCCAGCGCAACCAGATAACTGCGGTTGGTGCTTTATGCGTTTGCCGCTGTTTTACACTTAAATCCTTAAAAATTCATAAACCCAGTTCTACTGGTTGGATTTTTGTCGTTTTGGTACTTGTTTTATTTAATAAATTCTGTTTTATTTTTCTAAATTGGCATAGAATCCTTTTTGTTGTGTGCTCACTGTGTTACTGCTTGAAGTGTTGCTTCAAAACTTGACATATTGCCTCTAAGTTAAGCCTGTTTGCTCTGTGCCAAGCTACAAGAGGGTTGAGCACAGGTTAAATTATGGTTGGCGTGTGCCTTACCCAGACAAGAATTGTGGTTACTGCTTGACCAGGGCTTACCCCACCTCCTAGTCAACCCACAACCCAGTTTCTCACACATTGATCACTTTAAACGTATTTGACGTCACTGTTAATTCTGTGAAGAGAAACTGACCTAAAGGACATTAAGGTTTGACAGCATGAAGCAGCAATTTTTTTTATCTAAACCTTTAGCCCATCTTCAGACTACTTTTATACTCTCAGCTGAGAGGCAACATAGTTTATGCTACATTCAAACTATTGAAGACAGCTACCACAAGAGAGAACCAGACTGCAACAAATAAAACAGAGGACAGGGAACACTCAAACAAGAAAATGAAATGTTTCCGGAGGCTCTGAGAGTCCTTGCAGAGGGCAAAAATCCTGACTTGCAACTTGTTCCTGTAAATGTGAATTAATGGTGCCAGAAAACAAATGGACAAGATCAGTCATCATTGTGTTGGTAAACTCTGACCGAACCAGACTAACACTATCTTTCTGAGGACCCGTGCTCCATGAAGACCAGTGCTCGTAGTGTTTTAGGTACTTTCAAGCAAGTGTGTCAAAAAATGAAGGGGGGTATTTACAAGGAAATAGCTCAGCTGCTAAATTGCATGCAGCGCCGCGCTGCATCATTTAAAAAACCAATGGATGCGCCGCATTTACAAGAATATGGTGCACCCATGTGTTTTCATTTGCGCTGACACAAAAAAAAACTGCCTAGATCCAACACAGACACCCTTTCTCCATAGTGAAAGGGTGCCTGCATTGAAGGGATGATTCCCTGCAACGCAGGCACCCTTGCACCATAGTGAAAGGGTGCCTGCATTGAAGGGATGATTCCCTGCAACGCAGGCACCCTTGCACCATAGTGAAAGGGTGCCTGCATTGAAGGGATGATTGCCTGCAACGCAGGCACCCTTGCACCAAAGTGAAAGGGAAGGTTGCCTGCATTGAAGGGATGATTCCCTGCAACGCAGGCACCCTTGCTCCATAGTGAAAGGGTGCCTGCATTGAAGGGATGATTCCCTGCAACGCAGGCATCTTTGCACCAAAGTGAACAGGTGCCTGCATTGAAGGGATGATTCCCTGCAACGCAGGCATCTTTGCACCATAGTGAAAGGGTGCCTGCATTGAAGGGATGATTCCCTCCTATGCAGGCACCCTCGCACAATAGTGAAAGGGTGCCTGCATTGACGGGATTATTCCCTGCAACGCAGACACCCTTGCACCATAGTGAAAGGGTGCCTGCATTGAAGGGATGATTGCCTGCAACGCAGGCACCCTTGCACCATAGTGAAAGGGTGCCTGCATTGAAGGGATGATTGCCTGCAACGCAGGCACCTTTGCACCATAGTGAAAGGGTGCCTGCATTGAAGGGATGATTCCCTGCAACACAGGCACCCTTGCACCATAGTGAAAGGGTGCCTGCATTGAAGGGATGATTGCCTGCAACGCAGACACCCTTTCTCCATAGTGAAAGGGTGCCTGCATTGAAGGGATGATTCCCTGCAACGCAGCACCCTTGCACCATAGTGAAAGGGTGCCTGCATTGAAGGGATGATTGCCTGCAACGCAGGCACCCTTGCACCATAGTGAAAGGGTGCCTGCATTGAAGGGATGATTGCCTGCAACGCAGGCACCCTTGCACCATAGTGAAAGGGTGCCTGCATTGAAGGGATGATTGCCTGCAACGCAGGCACCTTTGCACCATAGTGAAAGGGTGCCTGCATTGAAGGGATGATTCCCAGCAACGCAGGCACCCTTGCACCATAGTGAAAGGGTGCCTGCATTGAAGGGATGATTGCCTGCAACGCAGGCACCCTTGCACCAAAGTGAAAGGGAAGGTTGCCTGCATTGAAGGGATGATTCCCTGCAACGCAGGCACCCTTGCTCCATAGTGAAAGGGTGCCTGCATTGAAGGGATGATTCCCTGCAACGCAGGCATCTTTGCACCATAGTGAACGGGTGCCTGCATTGAAGGGATGATTCCCTGCAACGCAGGCATCTTTGCACCATAGTGAAAGGGTGCCTGCATTGAAGGGATGATTCCCTCCTATGCAGGCACCCTCGCACAATAGTGAAAGGGTGCCTGCATTGAAGGGATGATTCCCTGCAACGCAGGCACCCTTGCACCATAGTGAAAGGGTGCCTGCATTGAAGGGATGATTGCCTGCAACGCAGGCACCCTTGCTCCATAGTGAAAGGGTGCCTGCATTGACGGGATGATTCCCTGCAACGCAGACACCCTTGCTCCATAGTGAAAGGGTGCCTGAATTGAAGGGATGATTGCCTGCCACGCAGACACCCATGCTCCATAGTGAAAGGGTGCCTGCATTGAAGGGATGATTGCCTGCAACGCAGACACCCTTGCTCCATAGTGAAAGGGAAGGGTACCTCCATTGAAGGGATGATTCCCTGCAACACAGGCACCCTTGCACCATAGTGAAAGGGTGCCTGCATTGACGGGATGATTCCCTGCAACGCAGACACCCTTGCACCATAGTGAAAGGGTGCCTGCATTGAAGGGATGATTGCCTGCAACGCAGACACCCTTGCTCCATAGTGAAAGGGTGCCTGCATTGAAAGGATGATTGCCTGCAACGCAGGCACACTTGCACCATAGTGAAAGGGTGCCTGCATTGAAGGGATGATTCCCTGCAACGCAGGCACCCTTGCTCCATAGTGAAAGGGTGCCTGCATTGACGGGATGATTCCCTGCAACGCAGACACCCTTGCTCCATAGTGAAAGGGTGCCTGCATTGAAGGGATGATTGCCTGCAACGCAGGCACACTTGCACCATAGTGAAAGGGAAGGGTACCTGCATTGAAGGGATGATTCCCTGCAACACAGGCACCCTTGCACCATAGTGAAAGGGTGCCTGCATTGAACGCATGATTGCCTGCAACGCAGGCACCCTTGCACCATAGTGAAAGGGAAGGGTGCCTGCAATGAAGGGATGATTTCCTGCTATGCAGGCACCCTTGTACCATGGTGCAAGGATGTGCGTGTGTTGCAGGGTTGATTGTTCATGTGCAAGAAGGGATACCTTCCTGCGCATAAACGATCTTTAAAGGTGAGTTGATATTTCTATGTGTGCTTGGGAGAAATAAAAGTATTTCTCCTCTTTGAGCCAATCTAACACCTGCTATTCAGTGGCGTTAGTTTTTGGCGCTGCCTTATATTTACAGATCCTTGTAAATCTGGAGCATGGTCAAAAAGCAATGGGTGTTGCAGTGGCGCGCCCACAACAACTCCCATAGCAGGCCCCTTTCACGTAGATAACTGCGTGAGAGGGGATGATATTTACAAAGTGGCGTTAAGCCACGCAAAGTGACTTAACGCTGCTTTGTAAATATGGAGCAGCGCGTAGAGACCCTCACTGGTGAGTAGCTGTGCTCTATTAACCCACTGATTGATTAACCCCCGGATTGATGGAGCAGGGCATTGCACTTTCGGAATGCCGGAAAAAGTCACGTTCCAGTGGTACAAGGCCCTTGTAAATATGCCACTGGAGTTAAAATAGTAAATACATCAGACTATTGTATTTGTGTGTGTGTTTAGGAGCCACTCAAGCCTCCACGATGCTTACATTTATGAGCAACATATTGACGTCATATGGTGGCCTTTATCAATCCGTTTTATCAGTGCTGCATTTTTTGTTGTTTGGCTGTGGACCAAGTGTCATTGTTAGTTTCCAATAAAAGAAGGTATTGTGCTTAAAATGTTTAATATAAATGAAGACCCTGAAAAGATATATCTTTCCAGTGACAATGTTCGATAACATAATATGTTGGGTTCCTTTGAGTACATTTTCTCTAAAGGTTGCATCTATGAAAGGAAATCTTCTTGCCCAGGAGGTGCTCGCCAGCAGTTCTTGGTAGAGTCCTGCCTAGAACTAAATGATTGACTTTGTAAAGAGGATAGCCTAGTGGCTTCCTCTGTTTCCTCTTTTTTGCCCAATAAAGTCCCTAATATCGGTTCCCCGGCTAGTATGGATAAGCAATACGCTTCCATAGACCCTGCCAGGATTACCTCACTGAATAGTATCCCGGAGATTAACAAAGTCCCTAACATTGGTACCCTGGTTAGTTTGGATAAGCAATGTCTTTCCGTAGATCCGATAAGGATCACTCCACTGAATGGCATCCCGGAGATCACCCAAGAAGACAGTGTAACCCTCCCTGAGTTTGGTACACTCCTGTCCTGGAATATCGCAGGATTGAAATCTAAGTTGAATGATCCAAACTGGGTACTATTTATCAATTCTTATGATATTTGCTTATTCCAGGAGACCTGGCTACTTGAGGCTCAGTTCTTAGCGGGTTTTTTGAATTTTAACGTTTTGGCCGTAAAGGGCAAAAAGGGGCGTCCCTCAGGTGGTCTCACCATCTGGATTAGACAGGACCTAGGTATTGTTGTTAAGGAGCTCCCCACTTCACACCGAGATATCCAGCTACTTAAGCTTAAGTTTAGAGATGGCAAACTGCTGGATATCTATAATATCTACGCTAGAAGTACTGGGGGCAAGAAGTCTGATATCATAGCACATTTGGATGAATTGTTGCTTCTTTACTCCCAGCACTCTCATGTAATTCTAGGTGGTGATTTTAACGTAACCTTTGAACCCCTTTCTGGTATAGATTGGAGTATCTCGGAGGCTGAGGATGGTTTATGGGGTGTTCCATGCTTAGATCTTGAACCTGTCATTCGTTGGTCTGAACTGGCAATCCAGATCAACGCCCTTTGTTTGAACAAGGGGCTTCGTGCCACTAACGGCAGGTCTGAACAAGATAAAACCGGATCAATCACCTTTAAAAGTGGCTCCCGTACCAGCAGGATAGATTATATCCTATTATCTTTAGATCTATGGGAAACCCTGAAGGGCATGGAACGCTCTCTCTCTAACTTCCTCGTTTTGGGTGACTCCCATTGCCCATAGTAATTTTTCTCTACAGCTCCATCAAGATGTAGCAATTTCTAATGATATGCGTCATGTAAAGTGGGCAAAGGTTGCTCAAAGTCAAGAATGTCTTACTTATATTTTTAACAGATTAGTGCTTGCCACCCAGGATATAGGGGCTGTACTTACCCAGTGCCCCTTGGCATCGCATTGTAAACTTGGAACCTCGATCCATGAATCCTTCTTCTCAGAACTTAAAGATATCTTGGTAAGACCCCGCAAAAAAAAAAAAACTAAACCCATTTACGACTCCTCACTACGGTGGTATTCTACTGATTGCAGAGATGCTCGTGTTAATCTGGGCACCGCACTGAAATCCGGTGATAACTCCTTAGTTCGTCCTGCTAGATATGCTTACAAGCAAGCTATCTTTAAAGCTAAGAGAGCGTGGGACTTCCAAAGATGGCAGGAACTTAGGGAAGCAGGTGCCCATAAGGACATGCGACGATTCTGGTCTGTTTTTAAATGGGGGGTTGGAGGTAACCCTGATAAACCACAAAACTGGGTTTCACAAGATGATTGGGTCAAGCATTTTGAATCTCTATATGCCATTGACGAAAACATGTGCCCATCTTCAAATTATCAATGTATTTTCTACAACGAAGACGCCTTTACTTTGGGTGATGTTCTCACTGCCCTCAAGTCGTTGGTTCCTGGAAGGGCTCCAGGGATGGATGGAGTTCCTGTTGATATTTTCTTGTGTAACAGCGAGTCATGGGGTAACTATGTCTTAATCTTAGCCAATTTGATTGCTAGAGGCGCCCCGGTTCCCACGTCCTGGAAAGGAGCAGAAATTATTCCAGTGTTCAAGAAGGGGGATAAGTCTCTCCCTGTAAACTATCGTCCAATCAGCCTGATTGATACCACACAAAAGATCCTAGGCAGGTTGATCTTGAACAAAGTGCTGGATTGGGCCCTAGACAATGCAATCCTTTCCCACCTACAAGCTGGCTTTAGAGCAAGAATAAGCACCATCGACCAGGTGCTGCATTTTGCTATGCTCTATTGGAAGGTGGTTTACTTGGGGGGAGGCAGCCTATATGCTGCCTTTATTGATCTTAGGGCAGCCTTTGATCTAGTCGCTCGGAAAACCCTATGGGTTGTCCTAGACAACGTGGGGATGCCAGCTGTTCTAGTTTCTCTAATTGCTAGACTCCATGTAGACAATTTTGCGCAGATTAGATGGGGTGGTGTTGGACAAGTGACCAGGCAGTTCCCTATCCAGAAGGGGGTCAGGCAGGGCTGCGTCCTTGCACCAACCTTATTTTCTCCGTATATTAATGACGTAGCAAAACTATTAATAGACGCGAATGTGGATGCCCCCTCTCTGGCAGGTGCGAAAATCTCTATTTTAATGTTTGCCGACGATTGCCTTATAATTTCTAAAACCCTGAGCGGCCTACAGAGGTCCCTAGGTTTGTTCGAGGAGTTTTGTCTAGCCCGTGGGCTCGAAATTAATGTTTTAAAATCCAAATTTATGTCTTTTAATCAGCCAAAATCTACCAAATGGAAGATATTTATGAATAATTTGTTACTGGACCAGGTCCAAGATTTTACCTATTTGGGCATTTGTATTCAGCATGATCTGGGTTGGAAAAAGCAGGTAAACCTGGCATCTCTTAAGCACTCCCAACTCTCTGGTGCATTAAGCAAAGAACATGCTAAATCTTTGACTAAACCTATTGATCCTGCACTTCGGGTGTATGATGCCAAAGTGGTTGGAGCTGCACTTTACGGAGTTGAGCTGTGGGGATTTGAAAATGTACATAAACTATCTTCCTCTGAAAATAACTTCTTTCGAAATCTAACCAAACTACCTCAGAGTACTCCCCTTTGTCCCCTGTTTTATGACCTTGGTATGAGACCAATAGCATTAATTGCCTCATTCCGCCCCATCCTATACTGGCGGCGTCTATGGGTCACCCCCGAACTTAGGCTTTTTGCACTTGGCCTCATGGACATTATTAAATTGGACATTTGTCGCAAGGTCAAGTGGCTCCGCCGGATCTATGAGTCGCTTCGGGACCTAGGCTTAAAAAACCTGTGGGAGGATCCTCAAAATGCTTGCTTCCCCACTAAACAAGTACTGAAGGCTTTGTACTGGGAAATGGTAGCTTCCCGAGTTTTCAGATCTACAGCACCGCTTTCACTATCTGGCATCTTCTTGGACTTTAAGGACACTATTTCCTTGGCACCCTTTTGGGACGATATTACCAATCCCTTGGACAGGAAGCTTTATTTTCAGTTCAGAGTTGGTAGTCTCCCAGTAAGAGAGTTTTCATCTAGATGGTCCACAGAAAATGTGCTTAATTGTCCCGGTTGTACTGCACCTATCGAATCTGTTAATCACTTTTTGTTCCAATGCCCTTCCTATGTAATTCCTCGACAGACCTGGTTTAAACCAATGTGCCGGACCTTGGTTACTAGAAATACCAAGGTGGCAGTTCGTATTTTACGGTCTGCTGAAATTTCACTTGTTTACATATCTGTTGCAAAGTTTCTTGGAAGGGCATGGGTGATTAGGAGCAAAATGTTGTCCTGATTAATTTCCCTTCCCTTGAATTGCTCAATTATTCTGTAAATATCTCTATTTATTTATTGTTTTAAACTATTCCAAAATATTTCAAATGTATTGTTTTGTAAATGTATGGAATCGGTATGCTTTTATGACAATCGTCGAATAAAGCTTTCTTGACTTGACTTGACTTGACTTGAAAGGAAATCAGTTTGTCTTTGTGCACTAGACGAAAGGAGCCAGTTATAGCTATGAAAGGGCTCCCTGAACTGAGAAGAGTTAGGACAGAATCACGTGGAAAGGCTTTATGACTTCCAGATGCTAAATAATGCTGTTTCACGAACATGGTAGAAATAATGAGGGCTGAGACTGAGACCAGCCAAATAAAGGCAGTGTTTTTTCAGATTGGTGTATGGATCGTCAACCTACTGAAATTTAACAATTATCGGTGCTTCAAAAAAGAACTTGCTCCCAAAAGCACTTGATTTCTCTAGAAATACATGACTTATTAACAAATGAAATGCACATAATGTTCAAAGAATATTATCAGTAAACAAGGTTGAACTTCAACTGCGAGGCATGTGTGATTCCCACGGCTATAAATGATAGTGTCACATAGGTAGGAAGGAATCTGACTGCTCAATGACTGGTATATGAAGCTCCAATACATACCTCTGAGCTCACCGTCAGTTGCCAGGTGTAGCCCTCCTTGGACTCATCTCCACTTTAAGACCAGTAAAATGCTGCACTCTGGTTCTCATTATGAGTGTTCCAATAGTCTGTTACTGTATATATCAGACTTATGAGTTTTGCAGTTTTTATAGCATCCTTTAAAAATTGAGCACAAAAAACCTATACAGGGTAACTCAGATTTGGGTGTATTAAGCACCAAGATTCTGTGGTCCGCTCCACCCTTTTTGCTTCTCTATGTGGGTTGCGTGGGAGTGGGTGCACATTCTACAATAACATCCTACTTCCAAACTTGGCTACCAGCATGCTTACTTTCAAAAACAATATGCTATGGGTATATTTAGTTGCAAAGGATATGCCCATCCTAGTCCTGCTAGTTAACCCAAGCGATTCCATGCCTAGTGTGACAACAAGTCATGGAAGAAATTAATCTCAGCCATTTGTGAGCCCTCAAGCTACATTCCAGTCCATCGTTTTTCACTCACTCTTCAACTCTAGACAGAGATCAGCAACATGAAAATCAGTGTTAGGTCTGATCAATGGTAACAGTCCAGCCCAAAATGTATTTTCTGAACTTCTCGCTCTGGATTCTTGCTTGGCTCTTTTATACGTTCGAAAGTCAGTAGTTTTGCCCCTTGCTGATTTCTTCAATTCTCGTTTTCATTTTGACTCATCAGCTATAAGATTCATAGGAGCTTTTTTTCCCATTTAATAGTTCCTGTCTGGGGCCCTATGACGGAGGAACTTCACACATGTTAAGCCCACTGTTCTGTGCTGGGTGGCCTTGCTCAATAGGAACAGTCCAGTCCAAAGCGTCAGGCTAGGTCCCCTCCAGCAGCCCTTGCCTGGTTGGAAATAGCCCACTTAGGCCTTGCAAGTGAAGCTCGAGTGCTATGGTTCTGAAAGCAAGAGACCCATGTCTGGGCATACCTTGTATACTTAAGGCACCGCTGCAATAAACAACAAAGAGATGGAGGAATGCTTGATTTAATCTCAGCCATTGGTGATCTCTCAGGCTCAATTCACCCACTGTATCACTCTAAACAGAGACCAGCCAGAAGCAAATTAGTCTGGTTCTTATCTAATAGCAACACTAATGTTCAAAGTCCCAGGCGGGGTCTACTCCAAGTGAAAACATAAGGAAACCTAAGCCAGTTTCACGCTACTTAGACCTCTTCAGTAAGATGTAGCTTGAGTCCTGGACCATAAGGATCCAGGCACTGCTTCCTGAGCGCATATGTCGTACCTGGGAGCCTACTGCAACAAACTCATTCCTTCCATTGAAGGATGCAAGGAGTGTTCCAATTAATCTCAACCACATTCCAGTCCGACATACCAAGGTGGGTGACTTCCTAAGGGTAGGTGGATGGTTGGACTGAAACACATTCGAGAGATGATAACGGGGGCTCCTATGCAGGCACACCTATGAGTGCTGTTGGCTCCTACGGTTCAGTCAAAGATCTCCCATGGGATATCTCACCTTTTCAGTGTGTCCAAGGCAATCACGCTGAAGAACCGACATAACATATCCCACTTGTATACGTTGCCCAACAAAACAACAAACTATCATCACTTTTCACATGCATATGACATTTCTGGTTTCTCTCTAATCTTGAGGTATTCGCATGTTCCCAAATAGGAACATTACAATGCTTGGAAGTATATACATCTGCACTGCTTTTAAATAGTGTGATCCTAGCTTGAAAGCTACAAAATGCCACAACCTCTCTCTTGACAGGGAGGTCTCGGGCAGCTGACAAATTCACTGAGCACTTTCCAAATACCCAACTAACTTGTCAGTTTCATCTACAGAGCAGAATAAATGCACAGATTAAACGTGCAACATTTCCACATATTTTGGTGCTAAATAGAGGGCTGTCGCACTATCCTCAATCATCTGTGGCTGTGCACACATTTTGCACCTGTAACCCTGCCTTTCAGATTTTGATCTACTCTGAATACCTAGCTATTTATCATTGTCTCTTACCGGCACACATATCATTTTCCTCTGCCACCGCCCTCACATGTAGACCCATAGTTTTAAAGCTACAGCTCTGAGTGCCTGATGCAGATGTCTCATAAACAGGAGTCACCTGCCTACAAGTCATGTAAAAAGTGCAGAAACCATAGCATCTCATGACAGCACTGCCCATTTTAGAGCCTTGATTACGAGTGGGCCTGTGATTGGGGGCTGACATCTTTACCGCGCTGGGTAAATACTGGCCCTGTGAGTGAGCTATTGACTGCTGCGTGAAATCGTTCTCACTCCAAAGGTGTTACCAATATAAACCACAACTTGTCACCTAATGTTATTATGAAAAAATCGAGGTACTTTGAATTTCCGTTTGTGTGGTAACAGGAGTTGACTCCAACTTACTTCTATTCAAGTCTAGTACATCCAGTTTTGTATAATTGCCTTAAAAAAATAACCTTCTGAAATTGTAAATGTACATACCTGTGACAACATCTTTAAGCGAAATTTATAACAACATGCTTCTTACCTGAGATTATGTACGCTCCCGATAGCCTTAACATTAACGTTTCCTGGGTCTTTCTGCATGAGGCATTACACAAGTTCCATCTTGGAGAGGACTTCATCCATATGGTTCTGGCACTGTACACGGAACCAGTAGCCAGAGTTTGAATAAATGTCCACCGGTCTAATACTTTAACCGAGCTAAGGGCACCAGACAGGGATGCCCACTCACACCCATCTTGTTCTTACCAGTCAACAAACCCCTACTATCCACACTGAAATGTAATGTCAACAGCAAAGGTACACAATATCAATCTGGCAGTCAATTGGTTGCAGCTTATGCCTATGATATCCTTATCTTCACTGAGGGTGGGGATGAGGCAATCCCCCTCAATATGTCTGAGATTGAGAGATACTCCTGTGCCTCTGGCTATGTGCTCAACCATTCCAAAATGGAGATTTTCCCCATGAATGTTCACTTAACTCCCTCAATTCTGGGAAATGTTGGATTGAAGTGGCAATCTGATGCTCTCAAATTCCTAAGCATCTGGTTTTGCAAAGGTCTAAGCTTCTCCCTCACGATTAATGAAAACAAAAAATTTTCCGTTATTAAAGACCTGCTCAACTCTTGGTCCCCCGAGTACTTGACATGGTGGGGTAGAACAGACACATGTAAAATGATGATTGCTCCTATGGTCAACCTCCTCGCAAGCATGCTTCCCATGAATCTTTCCACCACCTTCTATAAAGCTGTGGAAAAGTACATTTCGAATTTCCTATGGAAAGGGAAGAAGGCTGGTCCCGTCCTAAAACTGAATTAGTCTAGTGGCGGCATCACATGCCTGATTTCCTCAGGTATCAACAAACATTTGTGGCAGCTCAGGAAGACTGGTGGATTAGAGAGGCGGATGGCCAATCCCCTCAATGGCTCCACATTGAATCCCATCTAATATCACCTCTTCCTTTGAGCTGCATCCTTACTATTTGTGGCCTTTAGAAACTATCCTTGGCTAACTCATTCCCCATACTCTCTAACACAATATCTGCTCTTCTTCGAGTTCATTAAATCCTGTGCAACTGACTCGCTGATTCCACTGAGCCTCCTTATTACACAAGTAAAGAATGAAGTTAGAGGGGAGAACAGCGTTCTGGGAGCAATGGGCTCAAAGGGGCATTAATTTTGTTGTAGACTTAGGGTTAAAATTATGAGTCTGGCGGTCCTCCCGGGACCGTGGCGGTGCTGGTCTTCCGACCGCTGTATTACAATTAGGGCAGTCAAATCGCTATTGATCCTTCACGGCCGCCAGGCAACCACCATTTCCTGGTGGTGTTGTGGCTGTCTTGAGGCAGCAATACGCATCCCTCCAAGCATACTACGAGTTTCCCCTCTGCCACGGTTTTAATGATAGTTACTC
The DNA here is from genome assembly GCF_964204655.1 of Triturus cristatus. Classification (NCBI taxonomy): domain Eukaryota; kingdom Metazoa; phylum Chordata; class Amphibia; order Caudata; family Salamandridae; genus Triturus; species Triturus cristatus. Next base: position 389,191,836 of record NC_140585.1, on the reverse strand, counting down.
CTCCATGAAAACTCTGGTGGAGAGGAAATAAAGGGGGCCCTAAAGGGTCTCCTTGTGCCTCCAGGCCATGGGGTGCATTCAGGGGGGCACAACATATGCCCCCCCTGTGTGCATTCACTCCAGTTACTGCACAGCATGGACTTTACCGTTCATGCCGTGCAGTAACTGTTCTTGGCGTTTTCATTGCAGTGTCCATTTTCTCAGGCACCACCACAAGAAGGTCAAAAAAAGTCTGCCAGACATGAGAAACACTGGTAATTTGGCAGGCGGCCACATTTCTCAGATGCTACCTGGAATAGAATCTGGCACTCCCCCTTCCTTGCAAAAATGTCACCTGCTATCACACAGTCAAGTTCTGGGCAATGCACAAATCATACTGCACCCCATCCAGAATGCACAAACTAGGGATCCTACAATCAGACCATTGCTGGCACTGTGGGCAACCTACTGGCTCACTTGAGCATATGTTTTTTACTTGTAAATTAGTTCAGGCACTTTGTAGAAAATACACCAGGCGATTTGCGATGTTTTTAAGATCCCATTCACACCATCCTTCCTAACCATTACTTTAGGTTTAAGGACCATCCTCAGAAACGTGACCTCCCTACTCAGTATTTACTCTCAATAGATTTAGTTCTAGCCTTGGGTACCAAAACAATTCTATTAGACTGGAAGTCTATCATAGAAATACCCTTCAACAGGTGGTGAAACTTCCTGTGCTCCACCAGAAGTGCAGACAATATAATGCATGAGACATTTTCCCAACACTAGGACCTCATGCTGTCTGTGGAATGCACTTGACTTATTTCTAACAAAATGTGGCTCCTCCATAGCGTCCTCTCTCCTATTGCTTCTACAACCTCGTTTACTGTAGGGACACCCATTCGCCATAGATATGTGCCTAGTAGACCCGCCCTCACAGCAGTTTCTGCTGATGTTTCTTCCCCCCCTCTCTCCTACTCCTTTTTTTGCTTCAAATCTTGTGGTCTATTTTTGCCTCTTTCTTTTTCTTCTATCATGATCGCGCTCAGGGACCTCAGTTCTGGTCTTATACGGAGCACCTTTGTTCAACTTACCATCACATAAGAATATAGGTTTTCAATGTATTATTCTATATTGATCATTCATCATCCATTTTGGCCGATAAACCAGCTGATATTACATTATTATTGTGTATTCCTTACTTCGTTACTTTGCTTGTGTTACCACTCGCATGATATCTTTGTTTGCTTCGTATGACGAATTACAATGTACCCTGTAGCGTGTACTCACTGTCTAAGTTGTATTTGTTTACTTCTTCGATAAAGCTGGTTGAATTAAAAAAACAAATGCTCTTCACAAATCCTTCAACTATTTTTCCATATTTTCAAATTCATTGTATTCGGAGTTTACAGTATCTGATTAGTCGATGGAAAAAGCAATCAGTAAAGTGGGATATATCTCTGCTCGCGGCACTGTAGTGCCACTGAAAGGCAACGGGGCTTATCTACATTTCTAAGAGGGAAAGACAGACTTTGATCTCTCATCAATAAACAAACAAAGGTAAGGCCTTGAGAGGGGGAATCGAGCAGTTCTGTTTCCAGGTAACCGTGTCCTTTAGACTGAATGATCACTATGGTAACCTGGCTCTCTCTGTCTGTCCGCAGTAATGAGGAACCAGGTTCCCTTGAAAATAAAATCAAACCGACGCATTTGGTATTTCTGATCTCATCCTTGACTTATTCACATTGCGGGGCACACTAATTTGAGAGTTTTCACTCGGTATACTTGCATCACATTATCGAACTATAGGAAACCGTGCAGCAGTGAATCAATTAATTATACACATTTGGCAAAATATTTTTTTTTTACATATTGATTGAACAGGCTGCAGAAAAATCAAACAGTTGTATGACGCAAGACCGAGCATAATCATGTATGTGGTCATTAACGATTGTAAATGCTACCTTGCAATCATGAGTACAGTAGAAGAAATCTGAGAAAAAAAGGCATCTTTGCAAAACAACAATTTTTGGGTGTCAGAATTGTCTGCTTTAATTTTATCCTTGTTGAAAGAAAACAAGGGTTCTCACAAATAAACAGAGAGCGTTTCTCAGAGACATTTCATCGCTTTTCCTAACCAATGAAATCCCAGCTGTCCCAAGTTTTGCTAAACAATGTATTGGTTCAACTGCTTGTGAGAATGAGTCCTGAAAACTGTATGTTTTTTAATTAACAGGAGGGCAACAATATATCCTTGTTCACATTGAACACCCAGATTCAACTGCTTGTAGGTGTAATCACTCTTTTTTATTCCAATACTTGCATGCAAAGCCTTTCTTTTTTTTTCCAATCAATCACCAAACATTTTACATGTTTTCATACAAACTTCTTTTTAAGTAACACCCAATTTTCAAAATCATCTTTGGCAGACCCCGCCAATGCATGTCATCATTTATAGGGACTTAATCAGGACCTAAAACATTTTTACATATGTAAATAATCAGTGTTTCACATGGGTTCAAATCATTAAGCAGTTTTTCATTTTTTTATTTTCACTTTTCCTGTTTTTTTGTTATCTCACTAATAATAGTTAAAAACCAATTTATACTTTAGAAATATGTATGTGTAAGTCACATTTTTGTGAAACTTGATCTGAGATTGCCCAAAATATAAAACATGACTTTGCCCTCACAATATGAAACTCATTCATGTGAATCTCATCCCCCGATTTCCCTCCTGCTTTGAGTGACTACAGATAGAGAAACATCCTACTGACATATCTTTTACCTTCCATGGTATGCAAAGGTAGAACCCAAGATCAAGGGGGGGATAGGAACTGATGCTAAGGCAGTCTGAATCAAAATGGATAGCAAGATTGAGGTCTGTGGAAGAGGGTTAAATACAGAGCAGGAATTACATTATTTTCTATAAGAAAGTGTCATCAGGACTACTCTGCTCCAGTTTCTAGCCATTAGTGTGCCCTATGAGTTGGATTCCAGTATAAGCTTGTACGCTGACAGATCCTTTCATTGTCACTGCGTGAGAATTTCAGTAATTAATGTGGAATGCTTAATGGTATACTGTTAATATGGTACTGGGGCAGCAGCAACTGGAATTATCTTTATCTCCCAAATAACCTATCCCATACAAGATTAAAAAGAACTCCAGGAGTAAGAGAAAGTTGGTACTAGCTAGGATACCTTCCTCACAATCCTATATCGGCCAACATGTTTTAGCACTTAAAATGGTGACTAATGCATCCATGGGCTTTTCTCTGAACCAGAACAACCTACTTCACCTATTCATTATATAAGTTCTATTCACATAGAATACCCATGCATATGCCTTAACCACGTGGTTTGTAAGGGTTGGGGGTAGTTTTTAGGTCTCAGGGGGGTCGGACTAGTTTTTAGGGCTCGAGGAGGGTTGGAGTCATTTTTAGGGCTCAGGGGGTCCGCGTAGTGTTTAGGGCTCAGGAGGTCAGGTAGTGTTTTGGGCTCAGACGGGGAATAGGGGTAGTGTTTAGGGTTGGGGGCGTTTTCTGGGCTCAGGGGAAATCGGGGTTGTATTTAGGGTTGGGCCATTGAGTTGTGTTTAGGGCTCAGCGGTGGGGTAGTCTTTAGGGTTCAGGGGGGTCAGGGTAGTGTTTAGGGCTCAGGGGTCAGGGTAGTGTTTAGGGCTCAGGGAGGTCAAGGTAGTGTTTAGAGCTCAGGGGGGTTGGGTAGTGTTTAATGCTCAGGGAGAGCGGGGTAGTTTTGAGGGCTCAGGGCGGGGGGTTGGAGTGTGATCTTTACCACACATCCCTTTACCTGTCATGCATTTAGCTCGAAATTGGGGGTAAGGGCATGCTAAGTAAAGGAATGCGTTGTTCAGATGCATTCATTGCAGGAGCCGCATAGTAGATGTACTTGTGGTTTTGCCATGTGTGTCTCTGTCATCCAACCAAAAACCATGGATATGATTCTTTGAGTAATGCAGGTGGTCATACATGTGATCTCATAAACCGTACAAACACCCCACTTGTCTTATCAAACCTCATTGCAATTTTGACCACACTGTGAGTTGTCTTGCTCACCAATTTCCATTAGACATCACAAATATGCAGACTAGGGAATAGAACACCCCACCGATCCATGAAATAAATCACAGATGCTGAATAAAAGGTACGGTTAAAAAATGTTTAATCAAATTGCAGAGTATATAATGATCCTGCAAATGTGCCCATAATCATTGCCCATCATACTATTCTTTGTATTTTACTGTCAAATATATAGAACCATTTCCTTTATTATATTCAATGATTAACTCCTACGAAGTTTGTAATTATGGGCCAAAGTATGGGACAGTGAAGAAGCATGTTGATCTCTAAAAATCAGTGAATATATGCTACCACATGGAGGGTCACTTGATGCCAATTTAGGTCAGGCTACTATCTGAGTGATATTACGGCTCTGTAGTCATGCCTATCATTGTTCATCACTGCTTTTGGAGTATGATCATGACAAGTAGTTGTCACTAACTTTATTAGAGTCAGAGTCACTGTTGCTGATCTTTTTAATCACACATGGATATGCCCTATGTTCAGGCTTGTGGCCTGTACATTGTGTGAAAATCCTAGGGACAGGCAGCCGTACAAAGAAAACTTCTGGTTGTTCTAATACTTGTTGCAAATATAGAAATAAAATTATCATTACTGCTTCCTGCGCTAACAGCTAGAACACTGTACATATTTATATTCCAGCAGCCACATAAATATGCCATCTGGTCTCTACTGTAGTATGGGTTAACCACTCCCTATGTACAACGCTAAGTTAGCATAACCTCGTCGGCTGTTAGAAAGCCAGCTTGCCGCTTTTGCTGCTTTTGCACGCGACACTGTTGTTACATGTTATTCATTCGAGAACTGCTGACTCGACTTTGCTTCACATGAGAACCGTCTGTTGTTTAACATCCTTAACAGTGAGCAGTGACCTTGGTCTGTACACCGTGTAAAGAACGAGTCTGGGTCACTAGACGGTGCAGGTTGTTGTGTTCAGGTTGATCGTACCACTTCTTAGCCATAACATACATACAGCTGCCAATACCTGAAAGATGAGTCCTTTAATATTGCAGAGCAGCATGTTTTCACTTACATTCGAAACGAAGAGCTGTTGCAGGAGAGAGCCTAGCTGATCCTGTGATGTGATTCCACTAAGCTGATCTATAAGGTATGGGGTCCCCCATGCAAGCCTAAGAGACCTTCTATTAGTCTAATAATAACCTATTAGTTGCTAGAGAAAGGAGGGTGGTCGCTTTCCACTGTCATTATTATTATGATTGCTCCTTTCATTTTCTATGGTATTGTAACAATGCTGATGGTTCTGATCTTAACCATTTGTCTGCTTGTGTTAGCCAAAGTACTGCATCTTAGGACGCGAGGTTTATAAAATAAACTCTTTAAACTTTACCGTGTCTTTGTTATTCTGTTGTGGACTGATATATATATACAAACGGGTATATCGGATTCCAACCACTCCTGAGAGTATCTAAGTCGCTTGTTCTGGGTTGTCTATACATTGGGAATGCCGAGCTAAATCTCGAATAACGAATGGGACACTAAGCTAGTCGGATAGGGGTTCTTGGTTCTGAGGGGAGTTTCTGGTACACCACAATTCTCCGAGGTCCTGGTTTCCTGCGCATAGTTCTGTGCATAAGCAGAATCCCTGCAACATGGCGCACCTAACGTTTGGTCTTTTGATCTGAAACGCCTAAGTAGTGCTTTTATTAGTCCACAACGCCCTCACTCTGGTTTCCGGACAACGGGAGTGACGGCTTAACCTACCTAGGTTTCGACTAAAGGTTCTTTCAAGCTTGATAATTAAAAAGGTTTTCTTTTTCTGAACCCCAGTGCTACTGTAGAGCTTGTTGTTGTTCTTCTGTGTGTCCCGATGGCGGTCAACGTTGCCGCGCATAGTCGGGTTCCCCTGACCGCACATTTACGGGTCTATGGGGTTCCTGATGATGGGTTGGCTGTTATTTTTGTGGTAGGGGCTGATGCGGCGTTCCCATATGAGTTGTTTTACTCTTGGGTGACGTTCGATGCAGTGGATGCGAACGACAGTTTGTTCCACGAATATACTGCCACAGCTATGCCTGCAGCCTATGCCCCTTATCGGACACTTGAAATTCCTCTCACTGCCTGGCAGCACACAATTTGGTTTAATGGCGCCCTTCCCCATGCGGTAGTGCCGGCGAGAATGGGCCCGTTGTCTATTGCAGGGGCCACATGGCCGGTGCTGGCCGGTTATACGCCCCATCCCCGCTACATGACTGTGGCGGTGGCGGAGTTGCGTGTGCTACACACTGCCCTGATTACGGTCCATAGGGCGTTAGTGCAGTACGTGTCTCGCAATGTACAGGTGGGGGCACATGCGGTTGCGGGCCACACGACTGACCATCACGCGGTGGTCATCAGTCCAGTTATAGTTAATGCGGTTGTCGGCAAGCGCTCCCAAAATAAGGATGAATTTCCTTACTGGCTTGCTGAAAAGTTTGATCAATTAGAAGCCGTGTTTCCGCATACTTCTCCTGTGGATAAACACAGGATACTCACTATTACTTTGCCAAAGGACCTGGTCCCAGACATTGTCGACTGTGACAATTGGGGCAAGGTCTTTGCTGCGACCTATGCAAAGTGCTATGGCACTCCGTCTATGTCCGTACTACCCTCTGTCATCAAGAAGGTCCAAGACAATCATGGTGCAGAGGCAGCCATTGAGTTGGGCATGAGGCTTGTCGACAGCTTCGATGTGGTTTGTTCCATGGTAATGGGCAACCTCAAAGGAGATGCCATGCAATTCCAAGTGGGCAATATGTTGGCACTTGTGGATCCGGCCGACAGGCCAAAGGAATTCGCTAAAATTATAGCGAAAGCCTACAGAATGGTGGGTCGTAGCGCCTTGGGTGTGAAGCCCACTGTGATCATTCCTACTGTAGTACAGCAACCTAAAGTGAGTTTGTCTACTAAAGACAAAAAGCCCAACTTTCCAAAACAAAGTTGGCGAGCCAAAAAACAGGGGAAGCAGCAAGAGAAACGGAGGTCTCGTTCTGCGTCGCCGGTGCAGATACAAACTGAACGCACTTATGATTTGCGCGATCGTTCTAATATTAAGTCACCTGATAGATTTCAGGTTCCTGAACAACGCTCTCCTCGTTCTTCACAGGAAACATCGGCTTTTCAATCCGGTGGCGGAGATCGTGGGAAAGGAAGGGGTGCTCAAGGTCGTGAGCAGCCCCGTCAGACTGAAGGTAAAGGCAAGCAGGACGAATCTGCACGTCAAAGACCCCCGTTTCAGAAGAGAAAAGTTGCTGCTCTAACTGCGAGATATGCCTCAGATGGTACGGACACAGCTTCTGAACCAGACATGGGCGCTAACACTGCTAGACAGCACGGCGGAAGTTACAGTAGTGCGACAAGCGCTGCGTCCATATCTGGTGGCGACAGCAACTGATACATTTGTAAGTGTTGAAACTGCTGATACTCGCGTATCTCCCCCAGAACGGATGTTTGAAATTGTCCTTATAATTGAGGGTGACATACAACGTAAAATGACAGTGGTATTTTGGGATAATCTAACCTCCACCTATGATATCCTTTTGGCGGAGGCGGATTGGCCCCCGGCTTTCGTTTTAGATGCTCATAGAGGGGAGGTAGTGATCCTCCAGTCCTTTGGGCACACAGTGCCACTGGAACAGTCTAACAGGTTAGCCGGGGAGTGGGCGCAGGTGCTCGCGCCTGCGTTGTTTCATACTCAAGTGGGCTGGGACAAATTTTCTCCCAACCATACGATTCCGTTGCGGTCAGAACCCCAGCCACAGCCCCAATATCCCATGCGTCGCGAGGCTAGGTCTCACGTCGCGTCCATCCTTGAACAATTGGAATATCAGGGAGTAATTGAAACATGTGTGTCACCCATGAATAATCCTTTATTCACTGTGACGAAGCCTGACGGATCGTACCGCCTAGTTTTAGATTACCGGCACTTAAATTCGCACTGCCGGACATGTGCGGAACAAAATACTCACAGTTCGGCTCTCGTCGATAGTCTCGTGAGAAAACGGTTTAAAACCCCACTTGACATCTCCAATGGCTTTTATAGCCATAATCTGTCCCCTCATAGCTATGAGTGGACGGCGTTTACCTCGGGTGGCAAACAGAAGAAGTTCAAAAGGCTCCCGATGGGCTATAAAAATAGCCCCGGGGTCTTTGCTGCTCGTGTGGTCTCTCTCTTGGAGATGGTTGACCCGGAAGCATATTCGTATGTCGATGACATCTACCTAACGGACGACGAGTTGCTTCCACACCTTGCTCGCGTGGATAACATAATTACTATGTTTGCTGACTTTGGTTATAAGTTCAACTTTGCGAAGTCCCACATTGCCGAGTTCACAGTGTTGTTCTTGGGGTACGAACTCAATAATGAGGGTCGAGGCTTGGCTCCGCAGTTCCTTGAGAAATGCGCACACCTTAGTGCTCCTACGACAGTGAAGAAATTACAATCTTTGCTGGGTTTTCTGAATTTCGGTCGTACCTACATTCCTGATTATGCCCAGCGTATCAAGTCGCTTTATGCCTTGGTACAACCTACTTTTAGCAAATCTTGCTGGCTGCCTGAGCATTCTGCTGCATTGCAATCTTTGCAGTCTGATCTTCTTGCTTCGAAATTCTTACAAACTCGTGATAACCACACTAACCTGGTCATTAGAATCGTACCGGGTGCAGTGGGTTTCACCTACTTGACGTTCAATGAGGGCGACACCGTCCCCATTGCCTACAAATCTCATCTGTACTCTTCGGCTGAGCTGTGCTTTTCCGCTGTCGAAAAAGTACTGACAGCAGTTCAGATGGCGATCCTGAAAGAGCGTGCGCTATCACAGGGCAAGCACATGCTGGTGGTAACACCGTACCCTGCCCTTGAGGCGGTCACTAAAGCCAGTGTACCGAATTCTAAGGCTTTGCATCCAAGGTGGATTCAATGGGCAACCTCCTTGACCTCGCCTGACATCACATATATCTTTGACGCGGCATTACAAACACAGGAGTTCTTGGAGTATGAATTTGTTCATCCGGCTCCTCTGACTTTGCGCCCGCTCGAGGAGTACCATTGTGTCATTTACACTGATGGGTCTGCACAACCCGCGACTGGATCAAAGCACGTCTATTCAGCGGCCTGCGCAATTGTGGTGGGTACTTTCGTGAACGGTGAGTTTCAATCTGATGTCGTGCATACGCAGTCATTGGGTGATTGTACCGCGCAGTTAGCAGAACTGAGGGCTCTGGTGCTTGCACTGGAGTTTGCTGATCCTTGAGTCACTACTCTTATAGTGAGTGACTCGTACTATTGTGTTCAATCATACAACGAGAATCTACACTTTTGGAGTCACAATGACTTTCGGGATTCGAAAGGTAGCACAGTAAAGCACAAAACGCTTTGGGTTCGAGTGGCAGAACTTAAGGAACGTTTGCCCCTCGTGAATGTAATTCACACTCTTGGTCACCAGCGAGTTGGTGTCCATGCTGTCGGTAACAGTTTGGCTGACGAGGCAGCAAAAACCGCAGTGGCGACATATTTTGTGGCAGCAGTTACAAGATCCAAAAGTAAGATTGATGATGACATCTTGGCAGCTATTGCTGCGTCCGAGACAGGGACAGCCTTTCCAAAAGGTTTCCCTTCTCGCTACCATTATCGCTTAAGTCCTGATAACGTCCCGTTAGTGAGGATTAATGACGTTGGTGACAGAATGATTCCCAACGTGGACTGCAGACCATCTCTGATTTCAGCTGCCCACGAAGGTGTTGCGTCTGCGCATGCCGGCGTTTCGGCTACTGTATCTCTTTTGCAGCAACGTTACTGGTGGTACGGTTTGTACAAACAGGCGCGGGCTTATGTCCTTTTATGTGACATTTGCCAGCAGATTAAACCTTCTTCTGCCGCGCGTCCACCACAAACGCAGCTGTTTATATCTAATTAACCACTTGCGTGTGTTTATTTAGATCACTGCGGTCCTTTTTCCTCTGATACTGCGTACAAGTACATCTTGGTTGCAGTGGATTCGTGCACACATTTTCTGTGGGTGTGGCCGCAAAGGAGTGCTGATGCCCGGACTGTCATCAAGGATTTGCGTGTCTTTATTGGGAGTTTTGCACGTGGTACCCTTCATTCTGACCAGGGCCCTGCGTTTGCCTCTAGGGCGTACAAAGAAGCCATGAGAAGTTTGGGGGTCCAAGTCAAATTTTCGTCTCCATACCGGCCTGAGGGCAATAGTGTTGTGGAGCGAATGAACCGTGACCTAAAGCAATCTTTGACAGCAAGGGTTTTAGGTACAGGCTGAAGCTGGCTAACCCACTTGTATGACGTGCAACACGCACTTAATAATCTCCCTAGAAGGTCTCTGGGTGGGCAGACCCCATACATGATGCTCTTTGGAGTACGAATGTTTGTCCCGGACCTTGAGGGTCTAGACATGGCGGCGGCTGCCGCGCCTTTTGACCTAGATGATCACTGTGCTGTATTGCAGAATCTTCAAGAAGCCAGAGACACTCTAGCAAAGGAACACGTACCCTCTTCATCCGAAGCTGAGCTCCAGATTCCGGTAGTCGGCTGGCTACCTCGAGTTGGTGACCTGGTCCGTGAGAAGGTGGAGAACAAGAAGGAGTTTGGCCCCTCTTATCATGCACCGGTCCCGGTGCTTGGAGTCCAGGGTACACGTACAGTTATTTTACCTCCACTTCCTGGTCGCAAGGATAACAGGTACATCTCGATTGACAATGTCAAGCTACAGCGGGCGGCCAATTCTCCATAGTATGACACCTTCAGTTTCTTGCCCTTCCATTCTGCAAAATTCTGTTGTGTTGCCGCCCTCGAACATCATGCCTGCGGTTGCCGTTGAGATGCATGCAGTTACTGCTCCTTCTATGCCGCCTACTGCTGGTGGTTTGCCTGATGATCCTGAGTATGCTTATCCTGCTGGTGTCCCGTTGCCTCTGTTACATTCGACAGCGATTAACCAGTCACGTTCTTCCTTTGACACTGAATCAATGACTTCCACTGCCCCTTCCAAAATTTCTATATTTTTTGCCTGGTTCAAGAGACATTATTTGGTGGCACCATGGACTTACATCTGGCTGGTGCTAATATGTATTTTTTTGTTCATGACAATCGGCTTTGTGGTAGTGTTTTTTAAACTTATCAATGGACATTACCTGGCTGAGCGATCTGCGATCAGGTTAATTGATGGAACTTTGGCCCCCCATTCCTCATCACACATTATGAAAAGGGACCAGACTTTTGTGAACATTACTGCCTGGCCTGTGCGTGATGGGATCGCTTGGGATGCTGTTAAATTTCAAATTCATGGACCTACTGAAGTGATTAATGTGCCTAATGTTTTTCATGTTTCTATGGGTGATGTAGTTAAACAGAATATCCGATCTGATGATTGGGATGTACAAGCAATAGAAGCACTATTTTCTGATTTAAAATATTATGCTGCATTTGATGCTGAAGATTTGTATTTAAATTCTGCAAATTATGGTGAACAATTTTGCTATCAACATTATGGCACACATTTCCTACACAGAGCAAATACCTTTCGTAATATTGTTAATTACACACAATGGAAACACTGTCCGGCACCTTCTTATGGCAGTTCTGCCACATTAGTGAACAAGTTCACATATTTTTCGGATTTTAGTGTGTCTAGTCCAACCTCCTTTTATTTTAAGGTGGCGGCTGAGACCGCCTCTAAGGTTAGGTTGACACATACCAAATTGTTATATTCCAAGTCCTTTATGGACGAATTGGCTGTCGGAGGCTATGAGCTATGGAAAGCTACTATCGATCTTAAATCGGTTTGGGGTACTAAACCATGGCAGGTTCAGGGGACAGAAGCTTTGCATCGCGCTTGTCTTATCCCAAACCACATTTTGTTTTTGAATTCATCTATTTTTCAGACCACCTGTTTTGGATTGGCCACATCTAAAAAATTTAATTCCCCCTCGATCCCGGATCTGGGTGCTTATCCCGGCTGGGGTAATCACACAGATCTTTCCCTTACTAGGTTGCAGTCCCTCATTTCCAACACCACCTTTAATGTTTCAGCATTTAATCCTGATGGGTGGTTGGTATGGCAAACTGGTTCAGATTCCTGTCAACGTCGATTTCTAGCTTTAGCACCTGGGTATACTCAAGTCAGGGTAGATCCTCGTTTTGAATCATCACACACTGTAACTACCTACTCTGTGGGTAAGTTATGCCAGTCATGGCTGCAACATTCCACATTAGCATCTGTTAAACTTCATTTGTCACGTTTAAACGACAAAATTGATCTGAATGATTTTATTAAGGGTCCTGCGACAGGCAGGTCCAAAAGATGGGTATATGCTATTTACAACGAAGTTTGGAAAATGTCGCAAATTGAAGCTGCGTCCAGATTACGTGCTATTGACCAGGCCAATATGGAAAAAGTATTGGCTGTGATTGATAATAGTATAAACACCTTGTCTTCTAGGATTTACACTTTAGATAATATTGTTTCATCTGTCGTAGACATTGTGCAGGATGATTTGTCTGTATTGTATCATGGCCAGAATCAGTTGCGTTCTGTTATGCAGTTTGCATGGACTTTACATACGTTAAAGGCAGGGAAGGTCCCATGGGATTACATGAATGTTTCCTCTTTGTTCCTCCCTTTTAAATTAACTGCAAAACAACAGTTTATGTCCATGAAAGATGCTACTTATTCATTACTGCACATTGAGAAATTAGAACCGTTACCTTTCTCTATTGCTGAGTCAAATTCGGCCGTGTGGCTTATCCACGGAGTGATCACTTTACCTTTTCCGCTTTTTAAGTTCAGTTCGTGCATGAAACATTATGCTCTTGGCAGATATGAACAACTTGGTACTGCATTCCTGCACGAAGTCTGGTCGCTCCCGTTCACATATAGATGCATGCGGGAGGGAAAAGAGGTTTATTTGAAGGGTGAGGAATGCACTTCTGGCCCTGATCATTCTGTAGTGTGTAGACTCATACAATTACATGGTGCTTGCAATGTGCACGCTCCTAATTTGGCTTGCATCCTGAAAGGTATACCGGTGCTGGTTATAACCCCTTCATTTACGCTGCTTGCTAACGGTAGTTATTTGCTTTTAAATAATGAGGATTGCTGCGGGATGCTAAAGGGAATACCATACATAGTAACTGTTTCACAGCGTGTTGTTTGCTGTAAAAATGTCCTTTTCCCACCCCCGCATGGCCGGCTCGATGTTTCTATCTGGCCTTCGATTCCAACCTTGAACGCAGAGTTCAACCAGATGAGCAGAATAAGGGCTCTTTTGTCTCAAAGGGAGGTCGCTTTGACTTCGTCCCGTGAAACCTTTCTTCTTCACGTGGCAAACACCCGCACGGAGGTGCAGGCGCTTTTGAATACTGACCTCCCCTTCCATTTTGGAACATTGATACAGACTATCTTCAATGCCTCGTCTACGACTGGCATAGTTCATTTCTTTAAAATTGTGGGTTCCGGCCCTGTGACCTCCTTTCAAACTGTTTTTGGTGCGATTCCCGCATTTTTTCATTCTATTTTTTCCAGCGTCTTCGGAGGTCTCCTCCATTTGCTTCTCGCCCATATAGCTGGAATACTTCTATTGGTTTGCGTACTACGCAATGGCTGCGCAACTTGCGTACCGAGACAACATGCCCCGGCTGTTGCATCTCCGTAACCGGATGCTTGAATACTATGGCACCTTACCCCTGGCGACCTTAAGTGTCGCATATGGATTGTCCTTCCGGTTTCCATTTTTTACTTGCGTGCAACCAGTCTTTCACTGCCTGGATTGTCCATTCCAGTGGGCTCTGGATTTATGCCTGTCAAACTCGGTGTCACCTGTCCCGGATTTTGATCAACTAATGGGCCCCTTAGTGGCTCATGAGTTTGAATATTCTGGTGTCGGGTTTATGGCCTTGGGTGCGGCACATGGAGTCCTAGGAAATTGGGCCATTGAAGAGGCTGCGATTGACTTGCTGGAACAAAGTTATGTCGAGGAACCTTCCTGTTGTCCTCGTGTGGTGCTGGAAGCTCCAATTGTGAGTGAACACGTGTGTTCCTTTCCCTTGCTAAATTGGATGGCGGATAATTTAGCGGAACGCTCCAATGATTTCCTCTTGGAGGCTGTTGCAACTTGTTGTGCCTTTGTCTTGGTCAACTCATGGTGCATCCATCAATGTCATTTTTTTCCCATTTTTTCATGGTTTTTTCCCTGACGACATCATTTTTTCATTTTGACATTTATTTTATTTTTTTTCCTTTCGAACTTTACACTTACCTTATATGGACTTATAGTTCATACCCTTGGTTCCGTTCTTTCTAACTTGAACTCTGCGTTCTTGATAAGTGCGCCCCTAGTGGTTAGTAGTCCGATCAAGGGGGGGTGTAGTATGGGTTAATCACTCCCTATGTACAACGCTAAGTTAGCATAACCTCGTCGGCTGTTAGAAAGCCAGCTTGCCGCTTTTGCTGCTTTTGCACGCGACACTGTTGTTACATGTTATTCATTCGAAAACTGCTGACTCGACTTTGCTTCATATGAGAACCGTCTGTTGTTTAACATCCTTAACAGTGAGCAGTGACATTGGTCTGTACACCGTGTAAAGAACGAGTCTGGGTCACTAGACGGTGCGGGTTGTTGTGTTCAGGTTGATCGTACCACTTCTTAGCCATAACATACATACAGCTGCCAATACCTGAAAGACGAGTCCTTTAATATTGCAGAGCAGCATGTTTTCACTTACATTCGAAACAAAGAGCTGTTGCAGGAGAGAGCCTAGCTGATCCTGTGATGTGATTCCACTAAGCTGATCTATAAGGTATGGGGTCCCCCATGCAAGCCTAAGAGACCTTCTATTAGTCTAATAATAACCTATTAGTTGCTAGAGAAAGGAGGGTGGTCGCTTTCCACTGTCATTATTATTATGATTGCTCCTTTAATTTTCTATGGTATTGTAACAATGCTGATGGTTCTGATCTTAACCATTTGTCTGCTTGTGTTAGCCAAAGTACTGAATCTTAGGACGCGAGGTTTATAAAATAAACTCTTTAAACTTTACTGTGTCTTTGTTATTCTGTTGTGGACTGATATATATATACAAATGGGTATTTCGGATTCCAACCACTCCTGAGAGTATTTAAGTCGCTTGTTCTGGGTTGTCTATACATTGGGACCGCCAAGCTAAATCTCGGATAACGAATGGGACACTAAGCTAGTCGGATAGGGGTTCTTGGTTCTGAGGGGAGTTTCTGGTACACCACAATTCTCTGAGGTCCTGGTTTCCTGCGCATAGTTCTGTGCATAAGCAGAATCCCTGCAACACTACTGTGGCTTGTCACCCATTCACCTTCATTGTCCTGAGAAGTACTCATGGTTGATTAACCCTTCTGGTGTTCACAGAGTCAGGAACCTTCCTGTGTCCTTCTGATCTCTGCTTGACATGCCACAACTGGAGGCCTCGTAGGTTTATAAAGGAATGCATCACTTATCATTGGAGGATTTTGCAGACCATCTACATGCTCCAACATTATGACACAGAAATGTACACCAGAAAATACTAGACCAGGCCCTAACTGAGAAGGTTGGTGTTATTACTGTTTGCATTTTGATAAGTTCCATTACTCTGTTGATAGACTTGTGTATGACTGAGTTAGTTATGGGTACTCTGTAGTTGACAATACTGTAGCACCCAAGGATATTCCTTGCGGTGAGTTGTTTTGAATGACTATTTGTGTACTTAAGGGAGTGATTCTATTGTTCACATGGACCTGGCCCTCTAATCACTAATCATCTGATTATGAATAGCATCTTAATGGGGGCGTGGCCAGCCAGCCATGATGGTGGACGCACTCTGAGAGGCTCCGTCCACCGACCCAAGAATCCTGAAAAAATCCTGTGCTACCGCGGGTCATAGAGTCGACCCCTACACCCTGCCGGATTCCTGATGTCATCGGGACCCAGATTAGGTGAATCTGGTGACCTTTAGTTCCTGTGTGGCGGAGAGACAGGTACTTTTGTTCGAGAGTGGCGATGACCGAGGCCGGGATACAGGCCCGAGCTGAATTTCTGTGATTGCGGCAAACGCGCCGTTGAAGCAAGAGCAGAGTGGAGACAACGCGCATCAGCCAGGGCGAATGCTAGTTGCCGACCCCGCAGAGCTGCGAAACATATCGAGGGATGAGATGCATTACATGGCTGTTTGGGGGCCAAAACTGCCTGAGCCACGGCCGGAGCCATGTAGACACTGAGGTGAGCCGCTGCGGGGCCTGTGGGCTCAGAAAATAATTGGCGACCTAAGGGGAAGCTGCACCTGGGAGGAGGGCTGAGGCCCAATAACTGTCCTATATGTGAGCTGGAGCCTGCAGGCATACCCGGAGGTGTGATAGACTGTACACACCACACACTGCCAGCAGAGAAGTGTATGAGCCTGGCCCCTAGCAGAGGCGATTTGGTAACCTGCTTTACCCTGCGAGCCCCAGGGAGGTTTGTACCATTGCCACCCCTAGAGACTATGGCACTGTGAGCAAGCTGGGGCGCGAAATCTGAACAGGCGCGCCGCTGTGATCGCTTTCAACACGGGAGCTGGGAATTGCTGCAGACCCCACTTGATAGTGTTGGGGGTACTGCTCTGTACGTGCTGCTTTCTCCCTGCCTGCCTCCCACACACAGGGGACTGAGCAGGCCTGCTTGCCTGTTGGCCACAGACAAGCTGGTCGCTATATTGAGCACGCAGCCTCATATTCTTGCTGACAACAACTAACGGCGAGTGGGGCGGAGGGAATCACTACCAAGCAGAGGCTTTTTGCGCAGGATGTCTCAGGCTCGCGGAGATCTCTACTACTCATAAAACAGCCTGCGCCAGAGGTGGGCAACACAAGGGGAACGTGGCTTGGGTGCCACGAAAGGTGGACCCCGCAGCATTCCAACAAGTTCATCCAGCCTCCACCATAAAATCAGCTATCCTGAAAGCTCTGCACAGCCAGCAAGACCTAATGGGCAAACCCAAAGCGGTATCGAGCGTCACCTATACGCAACCAGCACCAAATCCCACACACCCAGTCCAGCTAACTGTAGAACCGGAAGCATCCAGGTCCTCCACTCTGGAGTCCAAAATTGATTTAGTACTCCAATCAGTAGCGAACATCGGTAAAACACTTATGCAGACTCAGGCGTCACTAGAAAGCCGCCTAGACAAAGTCACGTCTGACTTTACGCTGTTCCATGCGGATCATAAAATGCTGGCCGGAAGAGTGAGTGAACTGGAGGCGGAAACTGCAGCAGTTACTCCGATCACCAAAGAATTCACTATGAAGGTCGGTGAACTCAAGGCGTGCCTGCGCTCATTGGAACGTAGAGTGGATGATGCAGAGGGCCGTTCTCGCGGGAACAATGTCCGACTGTTGGGGCTGCCGGAGGGCTTGGAAGGCAGAAATGCACCTGCATACATGGAGGCCTGGTTGAAATCCATGTTCCCAGCGGACTCCCTCTCTCCACACTTCACAGTAGAGCACGCACACAGAGTGCCATCGGGCAGACCGCTTCCAGGAGCTAGACCCCATCCCTTCATCCCTTCTTATTCCGGCTCCTGAACTTCATCTCCTCTGCGAAACCAGAAAAATGGAAAAGGTTCAAGTAGACACTTCTCAAGTTGTTTTCTTTCCAGACTACGCCTCGGGAGTATAGAAGCAGCGAATTACATTTTTCCCAGTTAAGAAACGCATGCAAGACCTGAATATGAAATACTCCCTCATATTACCAGTTCGTCTGCGGGTGGTCGAGGATGGGTCCACCCATTTTTTAAATGATGCAAGCGAAGCATGGGACTGGCTCTAATCTACGGGCCATCACACCTCACCAAGTCAGAGGGGCAATAATATGGAACTGCTACCAAAAAGTCTTAGAGGTCGTCGCAGAAGGCGTGGGATGCAGACGGGAGACTCATCAAACCAGCGAACCCAGAACAATCATTGCTGGAGAGACAGGGCGTCCTGAGAGCAGTAGCAAGCATGAGACATCTACTTCCTAGCAGAGACACTGATGTCTCCTCGGAACACTCGTCAAGCAAGAGCAGCTCCTTGGCAGTGTGGCCAACAGGCGGTGACTCACAGTCACTTCCCATAGGGACATCACAGACTGCTGATCACTTAATATAATGACCTGTCAGGATTTTTCTTTTGATGCCCCACATGTATGCAATTGTGTTACCTTGCGCGACCGCTGTGAGGAAAAATGCATGCACACCGCAGGATACCCTGGTTACCATATTAGCCCCAGGCGTTTCAAGGAAAACACGGAGAAGGCAAATCTCCGCACACTCCGCAGCATAGCAGAGTTGGCCAGCCCCCACCTCCACCTCCCCATATTAACAATGAATTATACAACTAAAAAGTACATTTAAACTACTTACCTGAACTGCGGCGTCCCCGGGCTGCTCTCCCCCTCTTCATTGCAGTTTCTGCTAATTCTTGCAAAAACTGTGCATACGCGTGCGCATGTCCGCATATGTGCATTTCTTGTGAGTACTTTTTAGTTGTATAATTCATTGTTAATAATATGGGGGGGTGGAGCGGGTGGCGCAGTGGAGCTATGTGGAGGGCCACGAGGGCCACAGAATTTGTTCATACCTCCGTGGCCCTCTGAGTAGCCCCACTACGCCCACTACACCCAGGGCTGGTTAGCATATCATTACACTACACCGGCCACGCTGATTCACATATGTCCCGCGCCAACCATTAGTCAGTCGCTTCACTCTGAGCATTAAGGCACAACACGCGATCGCACCTCGCCAATATGGGTCCGAACATAATTGCACTCATCACAAGCCAATTCCGACCATTCCTCCTCCCCTCGACATGCTTAAGTCGGCACACGCTGCCATAGGTTGCCACATGGCATTGGTTATTTTTGGCCAGATGCCTGTTTTCCCTTTGCGCTACCCCAGTTAAGCCATACATGGCTCCCCTCTTTAACAACTCCTCGACATGACATGCACACGAACGTTAAGGTACAAGGGATGCAACATCCATCCTCTGATGGCAAGCCGCGTGGTTGCCCACATCTTACCACATCATACTAGACACTCACAACACTACCTTATCTATATACCACATGCCGCACACCAACATAATCACTTGGAATGTCAGGGGTTACACACGTCAGCCCATAGATATGACATCTACGCTTGTCTTAGGCGGCATAAAGCCTAAATAGCACTCCTACAGGAGAAGCACATAGCAGATACTGGCAACGGGTTACTTATCCTTTGCCAGGGGGCCCTGATTTGGATTAGACCAGGGACACAGTTCACTCCGGAAGAAACCAAAATTGACTCACACGGTAGATACGTCCTATCCAAAGGGCGCTTAAATGGGAAACTCCTAGTGTTCGGTTCCATTTATGCCCCAAACACCAACCAAATCGGGTTTTGGCAGGCACTGACGGGCCAACTCTTGCGCTGGTGCGATGTGCCATCGCTACTGGGTGGGGACTTTAATGCCGTCCTTGACACCACGTGAGATAGATCCTTCCCACCACTCTCGCAGGCAGCAGCAACATATAATGCACGTGGATTAAGGGAGTGGATGCAGCACTGGGGTCTGCTGGATGTATGGAGAGCTCTTAACCCACAGGCACGTTTCTAGTCTTATTATTCACATCCACATGGCTTACATGTCCGCATTGACCAATTAATTGTGAGCCAGCTGTTGCTAACTCAGTGCGTAAGTGCAGACTATCTAGGTAAAACTCACCTGTTAGGGAACAAGGAGAGAACAACTACACATGAATGGAAATTACAGCCCCTAGCCCTGGAGGACCCCCCATTCAGAGAGGCAAGTGGCACAGCGATCAACATGTTTTTTTCAGAAAACACAGGTTCAGTGACTGACGCTGGACTTTTATAGGATGCGGGTAAGGCAGTGGTCCGGGGACAAGCCCTGAGTCTGAGTTGGTGTGCTCGTAAGCAACTAGATAGCGAAATAAAGCGAATTGAAAAAAACTTGATGGGATAAGTTGACCTGGCACGCGGCAGAGACGCACAATGCACAATAGATACACAAAAGCAAAAGCACACAAAGGTATTGGAGAGGCTGCGTTGCTTAAAGTACGCATCACACGTAGCGCGCACACATGGAGCAGCAGATAGGGCAGGTAAGCTACTCAAGCATATGATCAGGTAAAAACAAGGGCAATCGCCCATATTACGCCGACAATCAGCAAATGGGCGCATCCTCACCAAACAGCACGACATACATTTGGAATTCACTGCACACTACGCCAAAGTGTACAGCTCCCCGCATCAAGTAGGAGCTCCGGACCTGAACGCCTTCCTTTCCCCGCTGACATTACCACAACTCACTACCGAACAACGAGACAAGTTGAATTTCTCTGCTACAAATACACAAAGCGATACGATCGCTGACCACGGGCAAAACACCAGGGCCTGATGGTTTCCCGACTGAATACCACAAAGCCTACCAACAAGTCCTGGCACCGCAGCTCTTAAGTATGTATCGTGATGCACAGGAGTTGGGGACTCTACCTGGTACGTTACCGGAGTCACTGATGATATCACTACCGAAACCGAATAGAAACACTGAGCTGCTTGGCTCCTACCGCCCGCTAGCACTTTTAAATATGGATTATAACGTGTTAGCCAAAATATTAGCATGCAGACTGGTCCCGTTGGTCTCGTCACTAATCCATCCAGACCAAAATGGATTTGTGCCCACTCGCAGCACATCGTTAAATTTACACCACTTCTTCAGGGTGGCGCACTACTGCAGAGCTACTTGGGAACACTCGGGGTTTTGGATCTAGAAAAGGCATTTGATACCCTGGAGTGGGGTTTTTTATTCGCTGCACTGCGCAAATATGACCTAGGCGATGAGTTTGTGGACCTTGTTTGGCTGCTTTACACTAAACCAGTAGCCAGAGTCCAAACAGGCCCATATCAGTCTGACCAGATCCCTATTGAACGTGGCAAGCAGCAGGGCTGCCCATTGTCACCGCTTCCATCTGTGCTGGCTATCGAACCCCTGGCTGAATCACTGCGCAAGTCGCAGGACGAGTGGGGAATTCCCCTGGGAGATGGCCTGCATGGAGTATCATTGTATGCAGATGATCTTCTAATATACCTTAAAGATGTCAGGCTACCCTGCAAGATTTTAGAGCGAACATTTTTAGAGTTTGCCGCCGTTTCGGGGCTCCACGTGAACTGGGACAAATCGTGCCTGTATCTCTTTACAGTGACCACTCCGGACCCGCACCAGAATATCACCGGCAAACCAGTACACTGGCAGTTGTCTGCATTTCGATATCTGGGAATACTCACCTATGACATCCCAGCCGACTTACTTGAGGGCAACCTGGTGTGCGCCTTCACTGCGGTGCAAGCGCAGATGTCCTTCTGGGGCACATTGCCACTGAAGGTCATGGGATGGATCGCGTTTATAAAGATGGTGGTGCTCCCGCGCCTCTTGTACCACTTTGTAAATTTGCCAACCTGTCTTCTTAAAACCTAGAAGTAGACATGAGTAAATTTATTTGAAGCGGGTCGTGTCCAAGATGTACCCCACGACTACTAACGGAGGCCATTCACATCCAAATATGGAACAATACTACCTCGCTTCCCAGATTCAATGGGTGGCTAGATGGTTAAGTTGGCGACATCTGGAAAACTCAGCAACTCTTGTTCCGGGACTCACACATCCACAAGTAATTGAGTTGTTCCATCCCAGAAGGAAGGGCAAGCCGCCAGCCCAGCTGAAGTTGGAAGTAGTCCACTACTGCTACCGCAGCAGTCTGCGAATCACGCGTTGTGTGATCCCATACGCACCATCCATCCCCTTAGTGGGCACACCCAGGAGACACCGCGCTACCACTGGTGCGGAGCTATCGTAATGGGAGGAGGCTGGCATCCTAACGCTTGTGGACCTGTACAGCGAAGGGCAGCTTCTGCCTTTCGGTATGCTTGCTGAAGACTCGGGTTTGCCACAGGGTCAGTTCTTGCTGCATGCGGCAGTGATCCGCAACTACAGACGACATGGGGCAATACAGCGCAGGAACCACCTGCACATTTAGCCGTGCAAAATCGAATTGAATTAGGGGCAGGCAGTCACCTCATCAAATGGTTTGCTGAGTCGCTGAGAGCACATACGGCGCCACAGTTGAGCTCCCTGTGAGCTCACTGGGATGTAGACCTGCAGTATCCCAGTACTGAGTGTGAATGGATAACCATTCTTGAAGGTCCTACCCGTATCCCCCGTAGAGCAAGATTCCGACTCATCCAATACTACATAGTACACAGGGCCTACCTGACACCAGCCAAAAGAAATAAATATATGAATCGCACCAACGCCAGCTGCCCACAATGCGGGGAAGTTGGAGGCGACCTGCTTCAAATGCTCTGGTCCTGCCAGTTTCATTCACAAATTAATATGTATAAAATGTTTGTTCTTGTGGAAGCAAATATATTTTTATATATCTTTGTTGCTTTATATGTTAAATCTGTGTGTGTTTTTTGGCCTTTTATGTTTTTTATATGTGGTTTTTCAAATATATGTGGTTGATTATGTATTGTCTTATGTGGATTTCAGCCCTGATGAAGTTCCTATTTAAGGAATGAAACGCGTTGGCTGTTGTCCTGCTATTTCAAATCCAAAAAAGAAGAATAACGGAATTTGAAAAAAGACTAATTAGATTCTAGTCTGACTTCATCCCTGGTGCGGCCTCCAGTTTTTTCTTCGCATCATGTTGCTTTGTTTTAATGGTACAATTTCATACATAGGAGTCAGTGTGTTGTTTTATTTGATATATCAATGTTATGTTGCAGATAACCTTGTCCTACATTCACTAGGTCAGCGAATCCATCAGAAAAGTATTAAGTAAGATTGTTGTTGTTTAATTTAAATATGATGCGCTAGAATCCTGACCCAGGCGAAACGATTGAATCAAAATGTAAATGTGACGCAACTATATTACCTGAGGTGAATTGTAAAAATGAAAATCAAAAAATACATTTAAACAAAAAAAAATTATTATGAGGCTCCATTGATTCCAGTATTAAAAGTTTTCAGAAGCTAATAGGCAATCTTACAATAAATGTACCACAGAAATCTTCATGTTCTAGGGGTAGTCTTAGGCGCATAGGGTCCATATAGCGTCTGTAAGATAGTGGTTTAATAGTTAGGGTGGATTGGTGTCCACCACACATAGTCAGGTCAATGTTCTTTTAGGTTCCTTCAAAGGGTCCAATAATTTAAACCTGAGCAAAAGCCCTAGTAGCTACGACACACAGCAGACAGGCTTAAATGAATGAAAATGTGAATAGCATTTAAAAATACCAAGGCAGTTAAATAGTCAAACACAAAACACAATAACAATCCCACTCCAATGTTTAAAAATACAGAAAAATTTAATAAACAAAATGACAGTAAAACAACAAAAGTCCAATAAGGGGAACTAGAGATAGGAATTTGTAAATGAAAAGTGAAAATAGCACCAAAAACACAAATCACCAATGGTGGTCATCGATCGTGGTAGACCAGGACCTTGGTGCGATTTGAGGCTGACAACGATGGAGAACAGGTTAAATAAATGAAGTGGATTTGCCTCGTCAAGGCCTGAAAGTAGTGAGTTCCGAAATATTTCAAGTCCCAATCTGAAAAGGGACTTTGTCGTTTTTCTGAGGAAACACTCTTCTCCATGCAGAATAGTCCTGAAATTCAATCAAAAGCTGTGGAACTGCTTGTGGATACCTTTTGCAGTGAGACCCCTTAAAATTCTGGAGCACGAGAGAAAATGTTTTGAAAAAGTTGCCAAACTTCTTCTGGTGCCCAAACAACCACAGGAGTGCACTTCTGAGGCCCCCATGGCTGAGCACTTAGAGACTCTCAAGTTGTCAGACAGAGGGCAGCAGCAAAATCTAGTCCAGGTCTAGTTGCCACCAGTGTTGGACTTGGCCCTCTCTGCAGGATCATCTCCAAACCTTTTGCCTTCAATCCTACTGTTTTCTGAATTTCGTCTTGTTGGCTAACCAGTGCTAAAGTTCTTGTGCTCACTAATTAAAATATTGTAAAATTAGCTTTCCCAAAAATACTTTACCTTAATATGCATTAAAAATCCGTCTTCCCCATTGAATTACATTTTTTAATACCTGTTAAAAATAGTGGTTTAATTATTTTTCATGCCATGCAGGAAAGGACTTTGGTGCTCCCATTGGGGTGCCTTTTTCAAAGACAGCGACGTGACACCACCAAAGGACCGCCTACCAGACTACAAAAAAACTCGTAATCTGGCGGGCGGCTGGCAGTGGACTTTGGCGGTGTGGGAGCGGGGTAGAGGTGTGACACCGGCATGGGTCCCACGCTCCCACACTGCCAAATTCATAATCAGTATCATCATAAAATAAGTTAAATAGAAAAGTATTGCAAAACATAACAATACATTACTAAAACAGTACGAAAACCCAAAACCATATACTTGTGAAAAACACTCCTAATAATACAACTAACGGTACACAAAACTCAGAAACAACACTATAACTAATCTCTATACCTCGCCCACATCCTACCTCCCCTCAAAACCCCAAAACATAAACTTTAGAAAGGACTATCTTGTTCTGAGAAATAGCAGCACCTTACCGCGTACTGTATCCCAGAAAATACACTGAAAATGACAGAAATAGTTTACAAAATAGAAGGTGGGGTAAAAAAATGCCCACTAAATGAAACTATCTCCTCATAAAAATGAATAGGAAATAATTTAAGAATGTTGAATAAATGTATTAACAAAATATAAATATATTAATCAAGTAAAACAGGTTAAGAATGTTGTAAACAAAAGTTACAAAATTGTGAAGTATAAATTAAATAATAGTGTAAAAATATGTAGTTATGTGATATATTCTGAAAAAACCTATGCTAAAATGATGTTGAAAATATGTATATGAAACAATTCATTTTTTTAAAAATAATGTTGAACAACAGGAAAAAAGTAGAAAATGTACTGCATACAAAACTATTTCAATATGATTTACGTTGTTTATTTAACAATAACAATGTATTAAAAATAATTGTATTTAGATATAAAGGTTTATTTGTAAGTAGAAATATATATGTTTAAACGTGTAAACATTTACACAAAAAAAACATAAATAGAAATTGAAACATGTTTCATGTCTCTCTTATCTGAAAAAAAGCAATTAATAATATTATTTATTACAAAGATACAAGTAACTACTTCTTTATTACATCTCTAAACAGCAACAATGCTAATTAAATAACATAAATTATTTCTACAATATACAAATACAATTTAAACAAAGGATTTCACACTAAAATCATTAAGGCCTGCTTAAGACTTAGGCGGTCTTACTGCCAGCCTGCTGTGGAAGCAGTCCACAAAATGCCACTAAGCCAGCGGCATACCGTCCACCATATTATGAGTGTCCGATGGGGCTGGTAGTGTATGGCCCGTGAAGTCATGGTGGCAGCACACTTCGGCTCTGGAAATAAGCCGAAAGCCAATGCCGACCATACTATGGCGCCTCCAGTCAGTCAGGTGGACTGTTTCCTTGCATTCTATTGTGCTAGTAAAACATTGAGTACACCCGACCTAAAGGCATTGGGAGGCACTACATGAGCTCCTGCGAAAATAAACAGGGGCACATTCACCCTCCAGCCATTAATTTAGCACATTACCGGCCTTTCCGCTGACTCTCACATGGCAGTGTCCCTGGCAGGAACAGGTTAGCCGAAAGGCAAGTCCTGATTGAGATGGTGGTGAGCAGCAGGGGACCCATTTCTTGGGCTGCCTCTGCCTCCACGGGAGCAGAAATGTCGGCAGAGGTGGCAGTCCTGTGGCGGTGTTCCCACTCACTTTCTGATCGGGTAGTCTGACCACCAGGGAAGCTGGTGGGAGGACCACTGAAAACGCGACAGCAGGACTCTTCCCGTCGCCATCATAATCAGGCCCTAAATTGAATAATAATCACACTCCTATGTAAACCACTTTGAAGAAAGGATTGCACACTATAAGGGTGACATTTACTATTCCCACTACAATCTACACTACTTTGGAGAAGGTGTTGGATACTAAAAGTGTTACATCTACTATTCTCACGCCATTCTATACCAATTTGGGAAAGATGTTTGTCACTAAAGAGTTGACATTATGGGCCTGATTACGATGTCGGTCGGAATGCCTCCGACCGACATGGTAGGATTAATGTCTGACTGCTGTATTATAATAACAGCGCTCAGAGTTTAAACTGGGGGGGGGGGGTCCGACGCAGTCGGAAAGCACTCATAATCCCTTAAGGACGGCGGTTCTGCTGTCAAGATTATGAAGTCGGATTCTGATAGCCCATCCATGTCGGCCTTTCCGACATGGACTGGCTGATGGAAAGTGACTTTGGGGACCCCTATCAGGACCCCTATTCCCCCAGTCACTCACCGCATTTGGGCCTGTGGGCACCTATGGTGCCCCTTAAATATCCCTGCAGGGATGTTTATAAACTTGCATTTTTCAATGGGAGCTTCTGCGGCGGGCAGTTTCGGCCATGGTGCGGTCGCATCCTGATGGGTGTGTTGGAACCACCGACCTACGGTCAGGCGGTTCCTTCCCGGAAACAGTGTCAGTCAGAGGCAACTCCAACCCACATCACAATCAGGCCCTTACTGTTCCCAGTCCAATCTAAAGCATTCTATGCAGGGTGCTACAGACAAGAAATGTTATATACACAATCAATATTCCATTCTCAAATTTATTTTTTGATCTGTTAAAAAAATAATATATACTTGAAAACACACTAACAAAAACTACAGACCTATATATTCATAATTAAACATTAACAAATAAAAGAATACTTTGATCACTATTTATAATTAATATATTAAACAAAAATATTTACTACCATTCCTAAACTTCGAACCGTAAAATAAACTAAGTAATAGTCCAAAATTAACAATCAGAAAAAAGCAGATAAAACCAATTTTGAATTATAATTGTTTTTTCTCAAACAAATGAAAATTATTAGATTTTAGAAAATATATTCCCAAAAACAAAACTTATTCAAATATGCAACACATTAAAAATCTGATTATTTAAGTTTTTGTTGCCATTCTGGTGCCGATTCCAATCCTGTAAAACCCAGGTACGAACAGCGACGGCCCGTATAGGGCGTGTTACCGGGGCGGTGACGTGGGGCAGAGGAGGGGCAAGGTGGGGTGTTGCAAAATGCGGCATACGGCCGATTGCAGGTAAGTTACGAAAAAAATAAAGAAAACAAATGTTGCACACGCTGCATCTCATTTGGCGATGCTGCGCGTGCAACGAAATTCGTTTTCTTTATTTTTTTCGTCGCTGGGTACGAATGGTCGTACGGAGAGTATTCTCCATACGACTCGTACCCGGGAAATCCACCGTACAAACCAGCAAGTACGATTCGTACAGAAATACCATTTCCGTACGAATCGTGCAAAACTACGTATGGCTAAAAAATACCAACTATTCTGATCCCGGACATCGCGTACGTGACGTCCGTACGGAGTCAGGCAGCGTTTTACGGACCAGCATGTACGATTCGTGCCTACGTCACTCCGCACGGCTCATTTTTTACGGCAGCCAAAAACTCCCGGGAAATTGAGTACGATGCGAATAAGGAGCACCGGTATGCGACGGACAGCCATGGACCCTACCCTACGTGTCATCCCGGCCCTCCTAGCCTACGACCTGGTGCACCGAACCCGACGCACACACGGCAGAAGGTGAGAACAACACCCATGGGTCAAGGGGGGGTGAGGGGCATGAAACATACCCCCTACCCAAATTAAAACATACAATATGGAGGACATACATTACCTCCAGGGTCTGGTCACTTTGGGGGGCGTGTCCACCAATCCTGCGTACCGCAACAACGGAAGTGGACGTGTACGCGTACCCGTCACCACTACAATGGTG
Source organism: Triturus cristatus (assembly GCF_964204655.1). Lineage (NCBI taxonomy): Eukaryota > Metazoa > Chordata > Amphibia > Caudata > Salamandridae > Triturus > Triturus cristatus. The sequence goes on along the minus strand of NC_140585.1, from coordinate 389,163,806 downwards.
GTACGGACCGTACCCACGCTCTGAGGGCGTGTGTACGGTCCGTACCACGCGTACCCCTACGTCACCACTCCAATGGTGGTATGGACCGTACCCCCGCTCTGAGGGCATGGGTACGGTCCGTACCACCATTGGAGTGGTGCTGTAGGGGTATGCGTGGTACGGACCGTACACGCCCTCAGAGCGTGTGTACGGTCCGTACCACGCGTACCCCTACGGCACCACTACAATGGTGGTACCCGTACGTGTACTACCAGTGCCTACACGTACGTGTACTACCAGTGCCTACACGTATGGGTACGCACTGGTAGTACACGTATGGGTACGTGTACTACCAGTGCCTACACCTACGTGTACTACCAGGGCCTACACATACGGGTACGCACTGGTAGTACATGTACGGGTACGTGTACTACCAGTGCCTACACGTATGGGTACGCACTGGTAGTACACGTCACATATGGGTACGTGTACTACCAGTGCCTACACGTACGGGTAGGCACTGGTAGTACACGTACGGGTACGTGTACTACCAGTGCCTACACGTACATGTACTACCAGTGCCTACACGTATGGGTACGCACTGGTAGTACACGTACGGGTACGTGTACTACCAGTGCCTACATGTACGTGTACTACCAGTGGTTACACATACGGGTACGCGCTGGTAGTACACGTACGGGTACGTGTACTACCAGTGCGTACACGTACGTGTAGGCACTGGTAGTACATGTACTTGTAGGCACTGTTAGTACACAACGTTTGGCCTCCTGAAGAGCCGATTCCGGTGCCTTCACAAGACAGGCGGGTCCCTCCCATATGCACCGGCAAAGGTCTGCAAAATCTTCCTCATGTGCTGCATGCTGCACAACATGGCAGTGGAAAAGGCAGTGTCACTCATCCTGGAGCAGAATGAGCAGGAACATCCACCCTTGGAGGATGAAGGGCTTGGTCACGAGGCAAGTGCGGACGAGGAGGAGAATATCCGGAGTCAGCTCATACGCAACTTCTTCTCATAATGGTGAGTCACTGGGTCTGAGTGTGCACGCTTGGAGCCTTGTGTGACATGTGTTGCAATGTGTGTGTCCAGCTGACTGTATGCTAAGTGACTTAGATGTGTGTTCTGATGTGTCACTCGAGTGATGATGTCATTCCACACATTTTAGCTGAGACACTAAATTTTCAATTCGCATGGTGACAACATTATTCCTGTAGAGTAAATGACTATGTATGCGGATAACAATCTTTTAGCTGACTTCTTGTGTGTCTGTCATCCGCAGGTTCTTGCGAATTTTGTCTGGTCGTGTCATCGTTGGCCTCCTGCTATTCCTCATGAGTATTGCAACGTGTGCTGAATCAGCGTTCCATGCACGGACATGGGGAAAAGTCATTTTGGGTGAGGATTGCAGCAAGGCATTTTGGGGGTGTTACGTGTTTGGAATGTGTGGGGACTGCTCCTGTGCATGTTGGGTTACCATGCATACATGTCGACTCACCATGGGGCACATGACATGTAGCATGACTCCCATGAATTGATAGTCAACCTTCGTGACAGTCATCTGTAATGGTTTGTGGATTCTGATGAAGGCATCAATGTGTGTATTACTTCCCTCAGAAGCATACGGGATGCTATGGGTGGACATAGTGTGGGACATCCCCATAAGAGGCTCAATGGGGAATTGCAGCCTCTCCGTGTGCAGCAGGGGGTGTTTGGCTCATCCCCTTAACTTGTGTGTCAGGCCATTTGGATTTACAACATCTGTGTTGTGAAGGGGGTGTCCAGTGTAGGTCCCACATGTTCAGCCAAATGACCTGTGAGTCTGTTCATATTGATGCATTTCCCTTAGTGTGAGCCTGAGTAATAAAGGTGTTTCTCACCCTCCAAGGTGCCTCATCTCTGTCAATGCAGGTCTCTTGCCACTTTGTATGCGGCATCTCTGGCATAGTTGTCAAAGATTGTGCATATGAGTCTATGTGTAGTTTGGCTACATGCATGCAGTTCTTCATGGGTTAGAATCTCTATTGTGCATGAAGTCCATGGTTGTGTATGTATTTGGGCATGTTGGTCCCCACGACGGGCCGTCAACGCCTGCTGAGGGTGTGTCTCAGCTTGGCCTTCTGTTTTCTGATCCTGTGTCAGTCATATTTGGTGATTGTGCATCCATTTTCTTTGGGTGTGCCATGGGTAACCGGACACTCCTTCCTTTACATATGCCTGTTGCAGTTGTCCTCTCTGACATCCGTGTCTTTGTGTGCTACTTTTGGCATAGTTTCCAGGACATGCCGCCTGCTGCTGCGGCCCCTGCAGCAAGGGCCCACAAAGTAGCGGGATTCGGCAACACACACGCCTCAAAGATGCTCCTCCCTGCCTCCCTCCACCCATTCATTTGGCTGTCATCATCTTGACAGTGCCACTGTTGCGGCCACGCGGTGCCAAAGGCAGGACCGTCAGCACATGCAACGTGTACATTGCACGACCCTCATGTCCTTGCATGACCCACATCACACTAGAGTCTGATGTTGCAGCCACCCTCCAAGCAATGTCCATCTGAAAATCAACCGCCTGCTCTCAGGCATACCCTAAGCGCACACACGACACCTTTGCATGCTGAGTGTACAACTCCAACTGCCTACACAGCGCTGCCCCGCCTTCCAGGCCCTGTCACGCCAACCAGGTCATGTCCCTCCTACTCCACACCGGCTCCGTCCACCAGCAAGACCATGAGAGTGGGACTCAAGCCTTCAGCATGTACTATAGTGTCGTCATCTGGCACATGGCCCAGGGATCATCTCTCAGCATGTCAATCTTCAATGTGTCCAGGACCCCCCTCTCCACCATCACATGCGCACACAACCTCATCATCATGTTGTATGCCATTGACAGCCAGGTGCTCCTCACCCTCACCAAAGACGCAGCCATTGCCAGTTCCAACATTCAAGAAGGCATGAGGTCCGTGGATGAATGGCTCAACATCAGCCACCTGAGGCTGGACTTGTACAGGACTGAGGTAATCATCTGAGGATTGTCCCCTTACAGCTGGCTCAACTCCTTGTGTCCCACCCGCAGGGGCCCTACAAAAGCTCCCAGTGGCCACGCACACAAGATGGTGTGCATCATGGATTTGTCACTAACATTTGCCATGCAAATCACCAGCATCTGTACCTCATGCTGCAACACCCTCTGCATGATGCACATGATCCACATATAGATCCACTCCAAGGAAAGACAGACCATCCCCCAGGTCCACGACACCAGCCGTGTCAACTACTGCCCCGCCCTCTATGGAGCAAGTACATCCAAACTCACGGGAAACTTGTCCACATCCAGGGTGCATCTGCACACCTCAGCTTCAACATCCCGCACCCCATCCACATCACCGTCCACCTGAGATAGCTGCAATGGATCACTGTCTGCTGCAGGATGACCTTCAGACTCCTCAACCACACTCAGGAGGCAGTCCACAACCCCAGACCCCAAACAAACCTTGGACGTCTGTCATCCGAGACCCCGTTGGGCCAACTCGGTGCATCCAACCTTGCCCTGGCCACCATTCTTCACATCCACCGTACTCCAGCATGCAGGACATAGTTCTCACACCTGGCCAAACATACCTGGTACTCCCTCCCCAGGAACATCCACATGAGCCATGACCTCTACGCCTTCATGATACTCTTTAAAATTGGTCTGTCCGCACAGTATTGCAAGCCCCCCCTCAGCAGCTTGAGGCCATCAAGGGTGAGTATTGTGCGCCATGTCTGTATTGGATGGTACATTGTGACCCATGTGTGTCCTGTACCAGACTCAGATCCCAGGGTATGGATAGCTGGAGTTAGTTCAACACTCATGCATAGTTTGACATGCCCCACACATAGGTTGTGTACTCATGCAAAATGACTGCAACATCTAATTAAAGAAATTTATTTTTATTCTAGGTGGGGGGTGTGTTTGGTGTTGAAAAATAGTTGCTATACAGTGTGCATAGAATCCAAAGTTCACAGGGGGAGATGGGACCCTTGTCATTTGAAGTAATCAGAGTCCAGCCCACAGTGTTTGGCATCATTGGTCATACTGTGACCAGCAAGTCCATGTGGCAGAGAATGTCATTGAATGAGGTGCTGCTGTTGCGCATGAGGGCCAGGTGCCAGGCCAGGTGACATAGGAGATGTGGATGGTCCGCTGCCTCTCACGGTCTTTTCCGTGGACGACCCACCTTCCTCGGGGGACCCTCAGATGCAGGCCTTGACGATGCTTGGGACGCTTCGTCGGACGAATCCTCCTCCTCCTCCCTCCCTGTGGCTGGTGGTGGTCTTCGCCTGGTGGCACAGGGAGGGTTGCCCATGTTGTCAGCGATCTGACGGAGTGAACGGCTTATGTCCGTTTGCACCGCCAGGAGCTCAGCCAGTCTTGCCTCCATCCGTCCTTGGTGTTGTTGTTGACTAGCGTGTTGCTCGGCCTGCTGGTTCTTAATGTCTGTGAGGGTCTCCACTACATGGCTGATGGCCCTGGTGTCATGCCGGTATGTGTCCAGGATGTGGCATATGTGTGACATACCGGTCCCTTCAGCTGGCTGGTCAGGTTCTCGCCTCCGCCTGCCTCCACTCCCATCATCCCTGCCCACACGAGCCTGGCCTGCCGTTGTGGGCACATCGGGTCTACGGGACCCCTAAGGGATGGCATTTGCGGGGTTGTCTGCCTCCTCCTGGGTGCCCGGAGAACCTTGTCCCTCCAGGTCAGACTGGCTCAGTTGTTCACTGCGGGCAGGGCTCCTCGGTGTCTCCTGGGATGTGGCAGGAATGGGGGTGGTGGTTGGCACAGATGTACCTGAAGCAGGTGCTGCAGGGGCTTGGGCACCAGAGGGTCCAGGTGGGTTGGGGTCATCCACGGAGTGTTGAGAGTCGTAGCTGCCGGTGGGATCAGCTTCCTGCCGAGCCTGGGACTGTGATTCTTCCCATGACGTTTCCCTGTGTGTGAGAGAGAGACAATGTTAATGCTGTTTCATGCGACATCCATGTTTCATACATATTCAAGTTGGCACAGTTCCTCCAGGTAGTTGGATGTGCCTAGCATTCCTCTCAATGTTCACTTGTGGATGGGTATGTTGCGGGGGACAGATTGATATGTTCTCATGAGTGTTTGGCATGTAGATTTGTGGCTGTGATGCTTCTTTGGCTATGGATTGATCTTGTTGTGTCACATGTCCATTGTGAGAGTGGGTAAATCCATTGCCTGCCCCGGGGGTGTGTGCTTGGGTAAGGGGTGTGTGTGACAGGGCCTGCTGGTGGGTGTAGTGTGATTTGGCTGTGGGTCTCCCAGGTGATGTATCTGTCCCCTCATGGTGCATGCTGCCATGCCAGTGAGTGTGAGTTCCTGTCCTAGATATCTGAGCTTGTGGTGTTGGTGTTTGAATTTACAGTGGTCACAGGAGGGCCTTGTGCTGCCTACAGCAGGGCCAAGTGTCAGCTACCTTGTCAGTACTTTGCCAGTCCCTGTGCATTGAGCATGGTGCATTGGTATGTACCTGGGCCATATGGGCTGAGGGCAATGGTGTCTGATTCAGAGTTGAACAATGTATTTGTGAGCCCCACCCTCCCAGCATCCCGGACATCCAGTCTTGGGTTTGTGCTTCGTGTAGCCTGGGACATGGCATGGCCTTACTCTGTGGATGGGGCATACACATGTTAGTGGTATGAGCGTTGTTTTTGAGTGTGGTGGTGTCCGGTGAGGGATTGGGGGTAGTTGCGTGCATTTGGTGTAGTTGGGGTGTGGATGCCATTACCCCCATGTTACGTAAGTTGTTTGTGTACTCACCAGGCTCTGCAACTCCTTCGACTCTGTGTACTCCCACTGGCGGAAGCAGGGCCATCACCTTCTCCTCCCAGGGATGGGAATGTACCGGTCTGCGGGGCAGCCCACCTCCAGTGATGTTGCTCTGGGCGTAGTCCTCGTTCATTTTGCGCTTGACTGCCCTCCGCAGATCGTAACACCTGGCTTGGCATTCATTCCTGGTCCTTCTGATGGGCGCAACAGCATTCACCCAATCAACGATTCTCTGCCACAGGCGTGATTTTTCGGCTATGCTGGTCTGTCTGACCAATGTTCCAAAGAGCTGCGGCTCGACTCTGATGACTTCGTTGACAAGGATGTCCAGCTCCTCCCTTGTGAACTTTGGATTCTTGTCTGTGGGCATGGTGTGGGGTGTGGGTGCGGATGGTTGTGGGTGTGTGGGTGTGAATGTGACGTTGTGGGTCTGAATGTGAAGAGGGGGTCTGTGTGAAGGAGGTTGTGTGAAGGTGTGTACGTTAAGGTGTAAGGGTGCTGTTGTCTGTGTGTGGTGTCTGTCAGCAGTGGGTCTGTTGCAAAGGCTCATGGTTTGTGAGTGTGGGCCCTTTTTATTGGTCCATTTGTGGGTGTGGCTGGGTTTGAAATTTTGATGGGTGTGTTATAAGAGGTGGTTGTGAGTTTGGGCCTCTGTATGCCTGTTTGGATGTGCCAGGTCAGTCTTTTAGATGTTATTCCTACTGTAGACGTGTTTTGTGGTGTTGTGCGAGTCAAATTGTCCCTCCTTGTGCTGTTTTACAGTGTCCTGGTTCTGTACGAGTCGTTTTAGCGTATGTAAGGTGCGTACATACGCGATGTTGTTGTACAGTGCTCACATATGCAATGTTGTTGTACGGTTCGTACATACGCGATGCTGGGGTACGGTGGTGGGGTACGGTCCGTACAAGTACGGGGCTGGGGTACGGTGGTGGGGTACGGTGCGTACATGTACAGGGCTGGGGTACGGTGCATACATGTATGGGGCTGGGGTACGGTGTTGGGGTACGGTGCGTACATGTACGGGGCTGAGGTACGGTGCGTCCAAGTACGGGGCTGGGGTACGGTGTTGGGGTACGGTGCTGGGGTATGGTGCGTCCAAGTACGGGGCTGGGGTACGGTGCTGGGGTACGGTGCGTACATGTACAGGGCTGGGGTACGGTGCTGGGGTACGGGGCTGGGGTACGGCACTGTGGTACGGTGCGTCCAAGTACGGGGCTGGGGTACGGTGGTGGTGTACGGTGCGTACAAGTAAGGGGCTAGGGTACGGTGGTGGGGTACAGTGCGTACATGTACGGGGCTGGGTTACGGTGCGTACACATACGGGGCTGGGCTACGGTGGTGGGGTACAGCGCGTACACGTATGGGGCTGGGGTAGAGTGCGGACATTTGGGGGGTACGGTGCTGACATATGGGGGGAGGGGGGCTGTACGACTCGTATCCCGGGCACAAGTTTATCCGGATACAAGTGGTACGGCGTTCGCTCCGTACGGGGCCTTTTCCATGCGCTTGTGTTTTCGTAAGGGCGGTACGGATCGTACTTGCGCGCTCGGACTTCAGTTTTACGATTTGTATGTAAAACTGTCCAGGTATGTCTCGTACGAATCGTACTTCACCGGTTGTACGGGACTTGTATGATTCGTACGTAAAAAAATACGGATACGAGTCGTACGGTAATTTTTTTTAACGGATCGGAATCGGCACCCTTGTCTTCAATAAACCAATAACATAAAAAGACAACAAAATATAAAATTCTACATCTTAAATAAAACATATATATCATATTTGCATAATTTATTTACACATTTGAAAAGAGTTTCAAATAAATGTAAATATAATAAATACAAATGTCTAAAAAAATATTTTTACAGTGAAATAATTTTTAAAATAAAAACCTTAAAAGATTTTAATTTTGATACAATAAATTAACAAAAAATCATAAATTATAGTTCTTATTAAAGAAATTGTAAATTATTGTATTTTATCAAATGGAATTTCTAAGAAATTTAATTTAAAAAATGTTTCATAATTAAAATATAGATTTTACGATTTAGAATAAAATAATTATTTCATTAATTTAATATAACTAATATATTACAATCAATTATAAATTATTATTTATAAAAATGTATTAATGCAATAAAATGAATGTAAACATTTTACAATATTAATTTGCATATCATCAACATTACATTGCATTAAAATGTCCACTTATTAAAAATTGCACTAAAAATGCAACTAAAAAAATAATAAGCATAGATAATCAAACACACTACAATAAATTACACACAAAATAACACTTATAAAATGATATTCTCTAAATTGATATTTTTTGAAGATATTAAAAACAATACCTAAATCAATATTCTTAACTTCTATGCACCTGTCGACAGTTATTTTGACATCCCTTTATTCTTAAAACAATATTTTTGTATCACTATATTTTTTATTTGATATTTTCAGCCAAACACTAGTATGGCCACTGACTTTATTTTATCAGAGGGTCAATCGCTCAATCAATGCAATGCCACAGGAGAGCTTTATCGAATGACTTGGTAATTTTCATGATCTACCTATCACAAGTAGAGGATGGTAAAGTGAGGTACATGCAGCCAGAACCCCTGCCATGGCACGGTACCGATCCACACACAGTGTCCTGAGTGCAGCTCTTGGTGTGGCATTGGTTATCTGCCCTTTTTTGGGTTATAGCTGTGCTGCTTTTCTACATGTATCTAGGGATGTTTCCAGGTTACCATGCACCAATTGCAATTGCCCTTTTATTCACCAGGGCTTATAAACTGTCTCTACCTAGTGTACCCTTCCTGTCTTACAAAACAACTGCACATTAGAATGGTCTAACTCCTCCAATACCCCTAACTACCTCAATGTCCCTTCTATTTCCCCAGTGCTCCATAATGTGCCTAGAACTGTGACCTGGGGATGTCTCTCGAACTGCCACCCATGGGCATTCCTGTAACAGTCACATGATGCTGCCTGTGGTGCTGTCTCACAAGGTTCCCTAGTAACTGCTCCTTGGTAATGTACTGATTCTTGAGTTTGCCTCCAACAATATTCTGGAATTATTTGCCTGAACTCCTCAGGGACAACTCATTAGTTGACTAATGTTCCCACAATAGGGACCTGTGTTTAATCTCATGGTCACAGGTTCAAATCCTGGCAGGTCCACTCAGCCCTTCATCCTTCTTAGGTCGATAAAATTAGTACCGTTGGGTAACAATACACTTCTGTTATTCAGCATTCAAGATACCCGAGGGTGAACGTGTGCTTTACAAAAATACTTCATGTTATAATATGCTGGGTCTTAAAATGTCCAAATAAAATTGGGGGTGTCTCCACTGTCGCTGAATATGGGTTTTACCTTAAGTGTCCTTGTAACCTCCTTCCTGAAGAGCTATTGAAAGTCTCACTATACACACTAGGGTAGGTGCCCTGCCCTAGCTGGTTATGTGTGGCTATGATATGCTGCGAAAAGGCATACAGACTTTTTAGTACTGGAAGTTCCACTCTCTGGTGCAGCAATAGGTTTATGGAAGAGATAGAAATTGCCTTTTGGGATATTTGATGAACTTGTGCCATAAAAATGCTGTCAGGGTGTGGAAGGAATCAACATTTGTTTTTAGAATATTTGAGGAATGTATGCAGTTTGTTTTAAACAGTTGTGTGCACGGACAGGGTACCATGAAAACATCAACTAATTCCAAACCAGCCCTGCCAGCTTTCATGAAATAATCAGCAGGTTTGGGGTTGGTGAGCTATTGGGGCTGAGGCCTCACTATTTTGAATGTCTATGGAAGCAGAATCAATGAGTCAAGATATATTTTGGTTTGACCTGTAGGACTCATGATCTAACTTTAAAACGCATGCTCCTTGTGAATACCCAAATTATATTTCCCTTCTCAAACAAGACTGCTTCTATTTTTCTTGCCTGCGCTTGGGAAATACTAGTTTGACTTTGCTATTAGCAGCCTATTTTTCTGCTTTATAATGCTACCTATAAAAGCTGGAGCTGCCAGGGAATTTGCCCTCTCAAAACCTCAAAGACCCATGTGCGGATCAAGCGCTCCAACCCTTCAGGGCAGGAACCCCAATACAGCATAACAAATGGGCACTGGACAACAAGAATAAGCATAGAAAATATGAACCAAAGCCGCTTCCAATCAAGGTAAAATGCTCTTCTTATTGGCTGTGGATTTGTGTGGCGAAAAGATCTCTGAAAAATGTATTACTGAAAGCAGAAAAAATACATCAGGAGTAGGAGTCGCAGCAGAAATATGTTCTGGTGCTAATTAAGTTGTGGTAGTGAGGAAAAGAGAACCTATTCCATACTGTCTCCCTATTCAGGCAATTATGATAATTCCATGTGAATTCTTCAGGGCCATGTGGAATAAGGGAAAACTAATTTACAACAGAGCACTAATTTACAACAAAGCCGTCAAAACTCACCTATTCCCCTCCCTTTAGGCCTCCTAGTTGCTTTCTCTTCTGTCCTCCGCTGAGTTTCCATGGTTCTTTAGCGCCGGGACGCCTCTTTGCTGGGGCAGCTGTTGCGCTTTATCAAATTATAACATAACATAACACTGCTAATAGCCCCTCAAGTGAGATAAGCCTTAACATCTGATGGAAGGCGTGACTACTGATGAGGGAAACTCTTTGAAAAGACAGCATTTGTAGCAATACGGCGTCTAATTCCTAATAATTTGCAAAGAAAATTAAATCAAGCCACAGTGCAAGTACTGGGGCTGTATGGATCAAGCCAGGGCCAGAGCTAGATGACCAGCCAGGTCTTCAGTTTCTTGAGGAATTCAGGACCTGAGGAGGCATCTCTGATATGCAGGGACAGGCCGTTCCAGGCTTTAGGAGTGAGTGAAAAGGCACAACTGCCGGATCAGGTTCTGCGTATTTGGAGAATGTGAGTCTGGCTGAGCTGAGGTTTCTGCTAGGTTTGTGGACGTTTATGTGGCTGTTTAAGTACATGGGGTCAACGTTGTGTAATGCTTTGCATGTACGCATGAGAAGTTTGAAGAGTACCTGTTTGTGGATTGTGAGCCATTGAAGCTCTGTGAGGAGTACGATGATGTGAGGGTGGGATGGAAGACTGAGGGTGAGCCTGGCTGCTGAGTTTTGTATGGTGTGGAGTCTTCTACTCAATTGAGCATTGATTACTTGGTAACAGTTCTGTGAGTGTTGGCGGGGAGCCATCTGAAGATATTCTGTAACATCCTGAGTGTATGAAAGCATATGATGGAGACTGCGTTTATTTGGCCATTCATGGTGACTTGGTTATTGATTGCTATCGTGAGGTTGATTGCATGTGTTTTCAGGAGGGTTGTGGGTCTGAGTTTGGCAGGCTGCCATGTGGAGTTTCACAGAAAGGTGTCTTTGCTGAGAATTACTTCTTCTGTCTTGTCTATGTTCAGCTTGAGTCACTTGGCTTTCACCCATTTGGCAACTTTGTACTGCACTAAAATGAACACAGCCTTATAATTAAGACACTGGAGGGGTATATAATGCTTTTCTAATGACTCTCTCACCAGCACGTCTCACTGCTGCTAACCCAAGTGTCTGCATGTTCAATTTATAATGTCACTTAACCACAGAAAAGGGGGCGAAAACACCAAAATATTTCAAGGAGAAAAAAGGTGAGGAAAGAGAGAAAGCAGCTCACGGTCGAAACACCAAGGGGTCTTGCTAGTTGGTACCGGTGGTGTTCATTTCAGGTCAGGTCCTTCTTTGTTAGAAAATTGTAGAGTGGGGGGCGGCCTGACCTCCGTATTCCCCCTTGTGCTCCTTTTGTGTTGATGAACTTTGTACTGCAGGCAGAGAAATTGATCTTTGTGTTTGGCGTCTTGTTAGAGAAGAGAGGGAGAGTATGAGATGAGTGTCATCAGCATAAGATATGATGTTAATTCCGTGTGCCCAGATGATGCTGGTGAATGGGGTCATGTAGGTGTTGAAAGAGCTGGCTGAGGGGGGTACTTTGCAGGTGAGGTTGGCGGCATAAGTGGGGAAGGAGCCAGGCTGACTGACGGTGTGGCCTATCAGGAAAGAGCAAATCCAGTGAAGTGTGGATCCTTGGATACCAGCTTCATGCAGTCATTGGTTGGGTTGGAAGACGGTGTCAAAGCTGAGGAAAGGTCCAGTACGATGAGGGTAGCAGTTTCACCTCTGTCCATGATCATCCATTATCATCTGGATGTCATTGGTGGCGGCAATTTTCACTGTTGAAAGATTTAATCTCATTTTAATAGCACAAATCCTTTTTTTTAAACTTTGTCCACAGTACATCGTAATATTGCTTATTAGCTCCCCACTTACTCGTATTGGTTGTTAGGCAAGTCTGGGCTCAGCTGACAGCCTGCACGCCTCGGTCCGACTCGGTGACTATTGCCGTTGAGCGGAGGGCGGACAGGCAGAGCCAGTCACTTCCGCATTAGGGCGGTTAGCGCTCTAGCTTGTGAGTCTCAGAACTACAAAGGGAGCGAGGAACGACCAGGTTCTGGTGGTTAGGTGTGGACGGTGGCAGCGTCTCCCCGAGCTGTTTGATGCCAGGAAATATTGCAGGAAGCGTATGTGAATTCAGCAGACAGTTAGCGCTACACAATTTTCACTGTTGAAAGATTTAATCTCATTTTAATAGCACGAATCCTTTTTTTTAAACTTTGTCCACAGTACATTGTAATATTGCTTATTAGCTCCCCACTTACTCGTATTGGTTGTTAGGCAAGTCTGGGCTCAGCTGACAGCCTGCACGCCTCGGTCCGACTCGGTGACTATCGCCGTTGAGCGGAGGGCGGACAGGCAGAGCCAGTCACTTCCGCATTAGGGCGGTTAGTGCTCTAGCTTGTGAGTCTCAGGACTACAAAGGGTGCTCGTCACTCTAAGCGCGCAGCGGTTGCGCGCAGGGGTGTGCCTAAGAACGCGCCTAAGACAAGCCAAAGAGAAGCCCGTCTGCGCCCGTCCGCGACTGGACGAGGCTAGGGGCTAGAGGATATGGCCTTGAGTTATGCTCCTTCTGCTACCCTTACTAAACCCCGGGTAAGATACTCTTCAGTTGATTTGTTACGTATTCGTAAGCCTGCGCTCCAGGGCTGTACCGGAGGGGAAGGTTGTCCACCTGAGGGTCCTTTCTCCTGTCGGAAATGTCAATATCAAACTCTCTCCGACCACTTGCTAAACCTCCCGCTTGAAATACCATCTATAATGATATCCCCACAGGACTCCTTTAAGAGCAGAAATCTTCTTTGCAATATCAGATCTCTGTCTAAACACCATAGTGAAGTATGGGACATGATTGCCTCGACCCAACCTGAAATCTGTTATTTGACAGAAACATGGGTGAAACCGCACTCTGTCCCAGCCATTACATTAGGGATCCCAGAGGGTTATAAAATAGCCAGGCTTGACCAGCCTGTCAAGACAGGGGGAGGTATTGCCATTGTGTATAAGAATAATCTATCAGTCACCATCTTAGAGGAAATGAGTACCCCTGACTTGGAAATTCTTATATTTAAAATTGGCATTTCCAGGAAAATCAGCTATAAAGGGGCACTGGTCTATCGCCCTCCCGGTCCTTGTACCAGCTTCAACATCTTGCTGCTGGAGATACTTGCCAGACACATTGATACTGAACATGATTTTATACTTCTAGGAGATTTCAATGTGCACAGCGACCTGAAAGACAATGCTGAGGCACAATCCTTACTAACTGATATCTCTTTGTTTGGATTAACCCTAATGAATACTGGCCCTACCCATTTAGCGGGACATACTTTGGATCTTATTTTTTCTAATAAACCTAACACCCTGGTATGTGCCTCTTCTACTCAGGTTAATTGGACTGATCACTTTGTTTTGGAATTTTTCACCTCCCACCCAGGTAAAGCCCCCCCTCAGGTGCAAGCCCTTTCTACCAGGCGGAGGCCATGGCACAAGATTAACCCGGAAATATTTCAGGAGCATTTTGCTGCATTTCCCATTTGTTCTGGAGAGAATGTGGATAAGGCGTTAGGCCACTATAATCAGGCTATACTTAGGGTAGTTAATAAGATTGCCCCTATGAAAATCTACAAACCTCGTTTAGCTCGTAAACAGGAGGTATGGTTTACGGAGCACTTGAGATTTCTCAAACAGCAGGCGAGGAAATTAGAAAAGGTGTGGAGAACGACCCACGATTACATTGATAAGACTCATTTTTGGGCAGCCTTAACTAAGTATCATAAAGAAATCCGTAATGCCCGAAAATCCCATATACAAGCTCTTCTGTTAGCTGCAGGAAATACTCCCAGAATCTTATATCAAACCTTAAACTTATTTGTGAAACCAGCAGCTTGTGAAACTTCTGAACTAGCTTCACAACAACTTTGTGATGAAGTTGCTCAGTTTTTTACAAACAAAATAAATAAGATTCATGACGATATTTCCAAATCCAATCTATCTTCCATTGGAGATATCTCATTATTTTTGGAAAAGAAGAAGGAGTCAGGAACTACGCACCTGCAATCCTTTTCCCCTATTTCCTTGACTGAGACCGAATGTTATCTCAGACAGATTAAAAGTGGGAGCCCCTCAGACATTATCCCAGCCAGAATTATCCCGGCAGTAGGAAAAAGTCTGAGCCCACAGATTCAAAGTCTCATTAATCTTTCTCTAACGGAGGGGCAAGTCCCCGGGGGAATGGAAAAAAGCACTAGTAAGACCTATCAGAAAAAACTCTTCCATCCCCTGGACCGACTTATCCAATTTGAGGCCCATCTCGTTACTCCCTTTTTTGGGGAAAGTTATAGAGAAACATGTCAACAAACAGGTATCACACTACATTGAACAGTCTGATAAGCTAGACAGCTCTCAGTTTGGCTTTAGACCTAAACATAGTACTGAATCCGCCCTGCTATCCGTGACAGATGACCTGCACATGTATCAGGATCAAGGGTATTCTGCGATCTTGGTACTGTTGGATCTATCGGCGGCGTTCGATACGATATCTCATAAAATCTTAATCGAACGTCTGGCCGCAATTGGGATTGAGAGCATAGCGCTAAACTGGCTAAAGAGTTTTCTATCTCACCGCACCCAAGCCGTTAGCATGGGCTCATTTCGGTCGACTGAAACTTATATCACCAAGGGGGTGCCACAGGGCTCTTGCTTAAGCCCGACTCTTTTTAACATCTACGTGGCACCCCTGGCCAGCATATTGAGAGACTTTGGGTTTGTCCCTGTCTCCTATGCTGATGATACGCAGCTCTTATTCCCTTTTAAACATCTTACTGACGAAGTGAAGGTAGCCTTCTCAGACGGCATGAAGGCTGTAGCGAATTGGATGAAGTCTAACTATCTTCAATGTAATGTGAATAAGACTGAAGTAATGCTTTTTGGGGAGGTTAGAACTCTGTGGACTCCAGAGTGGTGGCCATGTGAGCTCGGTCAAGTACCTGTACCTAAATTGGTCGTAAAAAACCTGGGTGTTCGTCTTGATCGGGAGCTCACCTTCAAACAGCATGGCAATTGGGTGGTTGGCCAATGTTTTTATGTAATTGGACTTCTACGCAAAGTGTTTCCACTATTGCCTGATTCCACCAGAAAAACCTTGGTACAGGCACTAGTGTTGAGCCGCCTGGATTACTACAATGGACTCCTGCTGTCAGCCAATGAGGGAGTCCTGGCAAAACTCCAGGTGATACAAAACACCGCGGCTAGACTTGTACTGAATGCCCCCCCAAGAACTCCTTCTAAACCACTCCTTGACAAATTACATTGGCTCCCGGTCCGTAAGAGGATTACTTTTAAGACATGCTGTCTTATCCATAGAACCATACATGGGTCTGGACCCTCTTACTGGAAGCACAAATTTACGCCGTACAACCCCACTCGGTCTCTTAGGTCCAGTAGCCAACTCCTACTTAAAGTACCTACTATTAAGAGGAGCAGACATGGTGGGAAAGCCTTGTCGGTGGCCGGTCCTATATTATAGAATAAACTCCCTCTTGAGCTCAGGCAATGCCAAGAACTCTTTGTTTTTAGGAAAAAACTCAAAACGTTTATATTCTAGTAATCTGTCAGCTATGCAAATTTTGTATGTTGAACTGAGCTGAGCTATACGATATTCCTCCTGCAGTTGCTTATTTTCTATCCTTCTTCTCTCTATCCCTGTGCGCAGAGATACTCTTGTTAAGAGTCGATTCTAGCGCGGTATAAACCTATAAATAAATAAATAAATAAATGAAGGTGATCTCTGTACTATGGTTGAGTTTGAATACGGACTATGTGTATAAAGAAGGTGGTTGTTGTTGAGATCAGTGGCTACTCATTTGTTCATCATCTTTGCCATAATCTTTGCCAGGTAGGGCTGAAGGGAGATAGACCAGTAATTAACCAGCCTCTTTGGGTCTTCAGAAGAAGGGAGAGAACTGTAGCATATTTCCAGGGGTCCAGGTAGATGGCTGTGAACATTGAGTCATTCAGGATCAGGATGAGGACTACACTGATGGGGTCTAGTTCTTTGAGGGTGTTTTGTAGTGATCGGACTGCATGGATGTTGCAGTTTCTTGAATGGTGATGGTGGGCCAGGTAGTCAGCTTGGTTCTCTGGGTTTTGGTTGAGATGGGCTGGAAGGTTTGGGGCTTAAAATTATTGTAGATGCTAGTTAACTTGTTGCTAAAGAATAGGGACAGCTGGGTGCAAAAGTCCAGAGAGGAGGTAATGATATTGGAGCTTGCTGCCAGAGAGGTAAAGTCTTTTACTCCGGCGAAGAGCTCCATGGTACTGTTGCGGTTGCTTTCAATGCGGTGGGTGAGCACAGAGCATTTTTAGGCTCTGATTTACTTATGGAAGCGCATGAGGACAGATTTGTGGCTGATCTTGTCAGTGTCATCCGGACTTTGTCTCTAATTGCATTCAAGTGGCACAGAGTGGCATTTAGTGAGCCTTAGCTCGTTCATGAACCAGCTTGTTTGCGGTCTGATTCTTGTGGCCTTATTGGCTTTGAGAGGGGCCAAGGTATGTGCTCAGGTGATGATCCAGATGTTGAAGTTTGAGATGGATTAGGGGAGGTTGTTGGTATGTCGAGGCTGGTGGTGCAGGACTACGGAAGACAAAAAAGCTTCTGAGCTCTTAATCCAGTCCTATTGTGAAAAATTGGCATTGCTGTTACTACTGTGGTGTGGCATGAGTATGATAAAGTTGTGGTTGGAACAGGTGATCACTGTGGGCTATTCTACTGTGATGTCACAGAAGCTGGTGAAGAAGGGATCCAGTCCAAGTCCGGCAGCATGTTTGCAGCCTTCCATTCTCTGGGTAAATACAAGGCTTCCACAGGTCTTCAAGGTGGTTGGTCGTGTTCACATTGTGGAGTTCCTCCAGGTGGTAATTGATGTTGCCGAGTTAGGTCGTGTTGAAATCAGTGAGGTCCTTCAGGTGGTAGATGAGGTTGCTGATGAGTATGAAGGTGCTGGAGTCAAGGATCAGGGGACAATGAAGTCCACAATGGTGCTGCCAAAGTTGGTGCATGGTGTTGAGGGGGTGGTAAATGAGGGTGTTGCTCAGAGTGTAGTTGGTGGTGATGAGAAGTTTGATGGTCAAGTGTTCCATGTTGCTTGTGGTGCTTTCAGAGGTGGTGGCCATTCCGCCTCTGGACCTGTTTGTCCTGTCCTGTTAGGAAAATCTTGCAACTGGGGGCATTGTCGTGAAGGTGACAGAGACAATGAGGGAGACAGCCAGGTTTCGGTCAAGAGAGAAAATCCTTTAAGCAGTTATGTAGCAGATAATCTTTCACTTTTGGTAGCTTGTTTCATGAGGGAGCAGGTAGTGAGGAGGATGCATAACATGGAAAGGTGTAGGGTGGGTCTGGCATGTGTGGTTATGTGTGTGTTGTCTGTGTTGGGCTTTGGAAGGTATGGGGTGTGAGGTGGGTTAGAGAGGGTGCATGTGAAATGGCAGTTTGAGCAGGAGAGCTCACCTTCAGTGGTGGGTGGTGAGGTGCAACAGCAGCACTGAGAAACGCGACCAGAGTTCAGGACAAAGAGGGTCATGGTGGAGTATCATTACTATAGTACATCAATATTGTCAATGTCTGAAGACCAAATCACTTTTTGGACTATTTGTCATTAACAAAACTGATGACCGCCTTGCAGTCCAAAAGGAAGATGTGTGGTCGGTAAAGCTGAGCTCCCATTATGGCACAGGCGAGCAAAGGGGTCACTCGAGAACAGTTATTCAGTGACATTCTGCTATCTTCAACACAGGGAATAATAGCATGACTGCTGATTCTATTATATCAATAGCATATATGTTGGATTAAGATAATGGTGCAGAGGTTACCAGACCACATCCTTTATTGTCTGGTGAAAACAAAACTCTTGCATGTCAGCACATTGAAGAGGGCCATGAGGAGCAAATGCTTTCACCACCATGCATTTGTGTCCCTCACTTGTGACAACTGACAAACAAAAACCCAGGCCCTTATTTATTACACACAATGCAACATAGTAAAACACTTTTCTGTGCTGCTTGAAAGGGAAAAGGCAATGCACCATATCGATCGCCTTCCTGCTCTCTCCTAAAGCCATTGCATGCCCTATTGCACCATGGTGCAAGGGTGCCTATGTTGTAGGTAAGATTGATTGATTTCCTATCCCTGAATGCAGAATGGAGCACTATTAGAAAGAGGAAACAACGAGGAGAAATAAAGATATTTCTCCACGTTGCGCCCCCCCTGGGATGGTGTAGAATTTTGACCCATTCCCAGATTTACCAGTGTTGGTAAATCAAGGGACGCGCCAAAATCCTTGGGTGGATGCGTGGAACCACCAATGCTCCATCAATGGAATGCCTTCTCAGGGCATAGTATTGCAAGGCAGCAACTTACACTGCCTTGTGTTACTCCAGACTTACTAAGCCTTTTGGTTTGACGTGTGTAATATTGCCAGCCATCCGTGCAACCAGAGTCCAGTTTGATGTACGTCCTGCTGCGCAGCACCTCAAGGAACAGTGGGGCTCACTGGTTAGAGAAGGCATACCCTGAAGCAGAGGTCAGACCCGGGACCAGGGTTCAATTCCCGACGCGGCAGGGTCTGAGCCCAAGTGTCCATGGACTCGATAATTCTCACTTCGGTGCCTACTCGAATCATGGGTTCACACTCTGCAACTCTGGGCAATAGCTTGCTTAATCTCCACTACGCCCCCCCCCCCCGCGGCGGGATGCCTGGCTTTCACCTTGGGGATGCCCAGTACGGGTTATCTCACAGGGAAAAGCCAGGATGGGTTCCCAATGCAAGCGCCGAGATGCCCAAGGGTAAGTCGAGCGCTATATAAGAACACACATACATACATACATATTATCAAGAAATGGCGTTAAAATTATCGCTGCTTTAGCGGCAGAAAACTGCCGCTAAAGCAGCGATAATGGGCTTGATAATATGCCCTTGAGAATTCCCATAGAAGCCCATGTTCTGGTGTCAACATGGGCTTCTATTGGCATTCTCTGCGGCATATTATCAAGCCCATTATCGCAGTTTTCTGCCGCAAAAGCGGCGATAATTTTAATGCCATGCTTGATAATATGCCCCAGTGTCGCTCCGTGTGCAGCCTCTGTACGCATCCCGAGGACTTTGCTATCTCTATGCTGCGTCGCAGGGATCTAACATGTCCTGCGCAGATGTGTCTAGGTGAGATGGCGCTCACAGGATTTTCCTTCTGTTCTTCGTGAGACTCTGCAATTGTCGCTAACCAGAATCCAGGATATTAGCGACCTCTTGTTGAGTGAATTAGGCTCCTTTTTACATTATGTTACACAGGTTTGCGGTAAGCTTGTTTGATTTCAGGCTTAGGAAAGGGAAGCTCAGAAATGGAATATGCTTGCTTTGATTTATTGTATATTTTTTAGCTGATTGCACATCATTGTACTATCCTCGAAATTTCTCCAAGCCAAAGGAGAACCTCCTATTCGTTCGATGAGGTGGAAGGAGGAATTTTTTGACATATCTTAAGGCTATTGATGGTGAAAGACTATCAACTGAGAGGAAGAAAAATATTTTTCTACACTGTTTGGGATTGGAAGGTCAGGTTGTGTTTCGAACGCTACCACAAGCTGATGGTAGTGGTGACAGGAATGTTTTTTTAATAAGCCATTGCACGAATAGAGAGCAGAATCAAACCTATTTCTAGTGTTGCTCTTAATAGGTTTAAGTTTTATACCAAAACTCAAGAAGAAGGTGAGACTTGATGATTTCCTTACTGGGTTACGAGCTCTATCCATAAACTGCAATTTTGGATCCATCACGGATGAAATGATCAAGGATCAAATCACCATACATGTCAGGAGTAAGAAGGTCCAGGAACAGTTGCAAATTATGGGTGATCTGAATTTGCGGGATGTCATCAGAACTGCCAAAGCAATGGAACAGTCAGAGAAGTGAATTAAATCTTTAAATAAGGACAACAAAGCATTGGTGGAGGTTGTGTGCGGTGTGAAGTCTGTGAGTCTACGTGCTGGCGAGAGTGTGTACAGAAAATCTGATAAGGATTTCCATCGCTTTAGATGTGGTTGTGCTAGTCATGCAGCATCTTCTCCAAGGTGTCCTGCACTGGGTAAAGAATGCAAGAAGTGTGGAAGTCAGAGGCACTTTGTGTGCAAAGATGTGAAGAAGAATGATGGTGGTAATGCAAGATTTACTAAAGGTAAGGTTTCTTGTGCAAATGAAGATGAGTATGAGGAATGTGGAAGCAGTATGGGCATTTTGTTGTCCATTAGCCATCTTGGGGAAGGTAGTAATAACCTGCGTAGGCTTCGACCATCTAAATCTACTGTACGGGTTTTGAACGTGGAATTGGAGCTTATGGGTGACAGAGGTTCACCTTGGACAATAATTACTTAAGAATATTTCCTGAGTTGTTTTGATGGAACATTATGTCTCAATGATTTGAAGAAATCTGATATCATAGCAGAAGCTTTTGATGTGTCTTGGATTGACATGGTGGGATTTGAAAAAGTTGATGTTGACTTCAAAGGATGTGTGGCTCACATTAAACTGTATAAACTGTATATAGAGTTCAAAGGTTTAAATGTATTAGGCTGGAGGGATCAATAGAGTTTGGGCATAATTCTCAACCTAAGGAATCATGATCCTGTGTTGGTGGAATCTGAGGGTGATAACATGGGTAGCCTTATTGGCCAATTTCCAAAAGTGTTATAAGAAAAGCTTATGAAACTCAATAGTTGTTGTTATAAGCAGTACCTGTCAAACAAAAACTTAGAGGGGTACCGATGAATGTGAGAGAGGAACTTAAGAATTTTCAAAAGGCACATGAAACAATGTAACAAAGGCAGACCATGAATACTGCAACTCACTTGACGTTTCAACAAATCAGAGTCCCATGCACTACAGTTACGGTACCTGCCGTTGTTTGGTACCACTGTCCAGCAGAAGAAAATTGATATCACAAGTGGAAAGGTGCTCTCTGGAAATAGTTCCCATTCAAAAACTTCAATGCAATATTTGTAATTAATCTTTTTAATTCCTTCTTCACTTGAAATCCATAAATATACAAAGAACATCCAGCCAACGTGTTTAGTTCAAAACATCTCTTTTGAACTTCATCAGGGTTGTAAACAACATACAAAAGACAAAAATAAGACACCTCTCGACTGGTACATTCCAACAACAATACGACACCATATATATACATATATATATATATATATATATCTATATATATATCTATATATATATCTATATATATATATATATATATATATATATATATAGATATATATATATATATATATATATATATATATATATATATATATAAGAAGCCACAAGTACCGGTAAAGGGATCCTTCTGTCACGGGCGGTCCGAGTCAGGAAACCGGAATTCCTATTATTTGAGAACCACCACTCTCGTAATCACGAAAATAGACTCGGACTCCGATGCTGCATGCAAATATTTAATATCCAAGTGCAAGAACGACGCGTTTCACCAATACGGCTTGTTCACGCTCGAAAATGCAAACCAACCACCATGTTTAAATACACAGGTTCATTGAATGACGAGTTTACACGTGGTATCAGAAAGGATGTAAATTGGGCGGCCATCTTGTAACGGTATATAATACATTGTATACCTATTACTGCTAACATAATTATTTGCAAAATACAGATAAGTGCATATTAACACCAATAAAATCTTCATTGTATTTAATAATTATACAAAGGCAAACATTACCTAACTCAAATAGATATAAATGCGTGATGATAACGCAATTGAAATTCGTTACAAAATGCGTAATTGAATATCCACAATGATGTTGTTGTATCTACCAACACCATATTACTGCAATTTGGGCATGCTAATGTGATGTACGACCCCCAAACCGGTACATTCTATTACGTGAATAACGATGTCACTCGCGTACCAAGCGCCCAAGTGGGCGGAACCAAAAAAGTCAGCCAATCAGTGAATGTAAATGAACTGGTTGCTGAATGTACCCAATCAGGTCGTACACCACACTTCTTTAAAACCAGATCCATCTCTTTATTACATCACTCTCAGATGTTATTGGAAATGATTGAGATTTGTCTCAAAAATAATTTTTTCATTTTCAATGATGTCATCTACAAGCAGTCACAGGGCACAGCGATGGGAACCTGCTTCGACCCCAGCTATGCGAATTTGTTCATGGGCTGGTGGGAGGAGCAGGTGGTCGCCAATATGCTGGAATTTAACAACGTTGCCCTGTGGCTGCGTTACATTGATGACATTTTTTTCATCTGGTGTGGTGATGAAGATTCTGTTCGAATCTTTATTGACAAATTAAATCAGAACACTTGCAATCTACAGTTCACTGAAAACATCAGCAAAAACTCAATGGAATTTCTGGATGTCCGCCTGGAAGTCACTAACAATCAGTTGACTTCAAAATTATTCCGCAAGGATACGGCGGGTAACAGCATCTTGAATGCAAAAAGCAGCCATCCAGGCAATTTGATACGGAGCATCCCTTGTGGGGAATTGCTCCGGGCCAAAAGAAATTGTAGTACGAAAGTGGCATATGAAACAAAAAGGGACATTATGTGCCAGAGATTCAGGGAAAGAGGCTACAGTGCCAGAACTGTGAAAGATGCAATTTCTAGAGTAGAAACGAAAACACGCGATGAACTTATTTATCCCAAACAGAAAGAAACCAAAGAAGAGAAAATTAGATTTATCACCACTTTCTCAGGCCAAGCTGCTGAAATCCGCAGAGTTTTTAATAAACATTGGCATGTGCTACTCACGGATGAACATCTTAAACAAGATCTGAGTAGCAATCCACAGATCACATTCAGAAAGAGTCGTTGTCTGGCGGATGAATTAAGTTGCAGTTACATCACAAGCAATGAAAATGATCCCAGGAACAGGGAAGGGGGTTTTAAATGTTGTCAGAAATGTAAAGCGTGCAAAAACAGCACCGATTGTGCCAAGTTACAGATACCTAATTCCAAAAGAGAATTTATTATAAAAAAGAAACTCACATGCAACTCCAACCATTGCGTGTATGTGTTGATCTGCCCATGTGCCAAATGGTACATCGGCAGTACCAAACATGCAGCAAAAAAACGGGTGTTAGAGCACTTACGGGCTATACGAAATAACAACCGAGCATATCCTATAGCCAGACACTTTTTTGATCAACATTTCCAAGACGAGACCAGGTTACGCATGGTTGTTATTGATTCTGTGGATCTGGGAATGAGAGGTGGTAACTGAGAACTACTGTTGAGGAAATTAGAATCCCGTTATATTGTGGATTTTGAAAGTCTCGCTCCTAAAGGATTAAATATGAGCGAAGAATTATCTGTTCATCTGCATGAATAAGCATCAATGAAAGTTTATCCTAAGCTGTTGTAGACTCATTTTAATATTTTATATTTATATCTGTTTATTTTTCAGACGGTGTGTCAGGAACATTGAGGAAGGTGGTCATACTTATTATAATGATGATATTCACTTAGTTGTACTTTCATTAGTTGCTATCAGGGACCTTATCATTTTGTATTCTTGACGGATTATTCTTTGCCTTAACCCCACTTGGGGAAGAACAATGTATATAATTATATCGCATTCACACAGTGAGGTATGTGTACCATCTTATATTCAATGGCATAAAGATTGTATAGTTGGCTTGATCTCTATACCTTTTAAGATGATTTTCAGTCCTGCCCACTTGGGCGATTGGACGCTAATGATAATGTATTGTCACTAGACACAGTCTTAACATAACCATTTACTATTTGGGGAGTGCTGTTTGCTTGGTGTACGACCTGATTGGGTACATTCAGCAACCAGTTCATTTACATTCACTGATTGGCTGACTTTTTTGGTTCCGCCCACTTGGGCGCTTGGTACGCGAGTGACATCGTTATTCACGTAATAGAATGTACCGGTTTGGGGGTCGTACATCACATTAGCATGCCCAAATTGCAGTAATATGGTGTTGGTAGATACAACAACATCATTGTGGATATTCAATTACGCATTTTGTAACGAATTTCAATTGCGTTATCATCACGCATTTATATCTATTTGAGTTAGGTAATGTTTGCCTTTGTATAATTATTAAATACAATGAAGATTTTATTGGTGTTAATATGCACTTATCTGTATTTTGCAAATAATTATGTTAGCAGTAATAGGTATACAATGTATTATATACCGTTACAAGATGGCCGCCCAATTTACATCCTTTCTGATACCACGTGTAAACTCGTCATTCAATGAACCTGTGTATTTAAACATGGTGGTTGGTTTGCATTTTCGAGCGTGAACAAGCCGTATTGGTGAAACGCGTCGTTCTTGCACTTGGATATTAAATATTTGCATGCAGCATCGGAGTCCGAGTCTATTTTCGTGATTACGAGAGTGGTGGTTCTCATATATATATATATGTATATATACACACACAAACAGTACAATACAACATAAAAGGTGACTATACAACCAAATATAACACTCTCAATTGGCACATTATGACAACAATAAAAGCACCATATACATATAAATGCAAAAAAAGCACTACAAGGATTGATGTACTACACCAAATTGAAAGAACATTGGGAAAAAGTCACTAGCAGGGCATAGGTGGAACCCCTCACTATTAAGAGACAGAACTCATATTGATTAATTGATTGCAATTAAAGCAACATCAGACAGATAATGTAACATATTAGGCCCATGAAGCATGCCTAACAATATTGTTTTATCCAAGGGATCATCAATAATGCAATATCGCCTAAACAATATAGGCCCTGAGTTTCCAATACCCAGTATGAATTTGTTAAATTCAGCAGCTACCAAAATACATTTATGAGCCTTATTATGCAAGAGCAGTTGGTAAACATACTTTTAAACAGAATATACATTTAAACAGTGACATAATTCATATTTTGAACTAACTTTCATGTTAAATATCTTATAGTTAAAGCCAATCATTACTCGAGGTCATATTTCATACCCAATAAAAAGTGTCAAGGATCTCAACATACCTCATATACTTTGAATTAAGAAACGTTGCATCTCTTATTGAAAAAAAGAGGTCATACATAAATCCAGTAAGCATAGAAACTTGTAAACAGTTCTATCCAT
Organism: Triturus cristatus; assembly: GCF_964204655.1. Taxonomy (NCBI): domain Eukaryota; kingdom Metazoa; phylum Chordata; class Amphibia; order Caudata; family Salamandridae; genus Triturus; species Triturus cristatus. Next base: position 389,138,356 of record NC_140585.1, on the reverse strand, counting down.
ACTAAATATAGTAATAATAAATCCAATTGTATTTCCAAAATCGTATCCGTTAATACGGAAATGGGGGTAACTAACTCAGATTTGATACCTATCAAATATTACAAGAATGGTAACTGTGCTAAGCAAAATGGTAAAAAAGAAAAAATAGAAAAGCATGCAGTGACACAATCAACAATAACTCTAGACAGAGTGATATATATCTTCCATTATCGAGAGAAGGAGTGATGGCAATCCACAATATTACAAAGAAAGCTATGAGGTAGCTGCCAGCAGTGTTCTGCATATTGAAATAAATCACTAAGTAATTGAAAAGCCACCAATGTGTATGGGTCTCAAACAGACCAATGCACGGTACTTGGTACGAAAGAACATGTACATTGCGCTAGAAAGAATAAGCTTAACTATGGTCACATAACATCGATGTGAAGCGTGTAGCACCTAATATCACCAAAAAGGTCATCCTTGATGGAACATTTGGATTGACTTCGGCATGTAGAAAAGTCAATACAAATCATAAAACACCGCCCCAAATCATGGCGGTCAAAGAACTTGTAATCGATAAAAACGTGACACAAAAAACAAGATAGTAATGCGCTTACATGAACGGATCTCACTTAAGTTTACACAGTGGAGAAGAGTTGCATTATCACAAATACTAAAACCCACCATGTACCCCACATAGGCATGCATCCTCATAATGGAGCAATGTATACAACTGCATTGAAGTTGGGGCACATATAAACCAATATTTCAACAATACAGTCCCGGCATGTACATAGAAAAGCTGCCCCCATTGAACACCCCACCGACTGCTTCTACCTTGATACATATCCTGTCTGTCACCAAGGTCCAGCCGGTAAGTACGCGTAGCCATCAGTGCAGCCACATTTATACATAGATATTCACTGATATGAGACAGGGAGGGCCAATTTGCTGTTGAGAAGCAGAGATGTATGTGAAAATAGCAGCCATCATGGGATGGTAATAATACAACAACAACAACGGTGTGATTCCCGCAATTATCGATTTTTGGCATGCTTAATGCTCAAGTAGTAAAGGTATTATAAATAGCCAGAAATGATAGTGTCACCCATGTTAGCGAACACAATAACTCATTTTCAGAATGGACAACTTAGAATAAACCTCATAAAGTTGCGTGACCAAGATAAAGAAGTCATTACTTAAGACTAGAAAGGCAGCTGCCATCTTAGATTAGCAAAACATCAACAATAATATATATTATAACGTTACGAAACTGAAAAAAAGATCTGATATGGAATATGATGTAGCACAAACATTATCACATCACATCACTTTCCATGGCCAACAGCACCTTAAATTCAACTGGATTAATGTAAATGCATGCTGAGACAGTGTAGACATAAATCCAAAAGACTACATCTTACAACAGGAAGAGTTCAGTAAGCTGTTATACTTTATAACTGTGAAGTGGTGCCCAGCATGATATCGGTGGACAAATATTCAACGTAACTAATGGATTTACGTAATTAGGATATTGAGATCATTACTGATGGCCGAAAGTCTAACAGCCATCTGATAATGGCAGAAAATGAGCAGAATAATATAATATACAGCTTAAAAAACAGAATAACACCCAAACAAAAAGAGTGGTGCGACAAAACTAATGATGTCACATCAACTACAGTGTCCCAAAAACTTTCATTTCAAGCAACCTGACACCATAAATACATATAAAAATGTTACAGACACAAATCCCAAATGGTTGCTTATAACAGGAAAGTCGACAGCCATCTTGAAGCAGAAAAAGTTCAAAAGGCTTGGTGATGTCAGACTAAGAAATGTTACCCAAGATGATAATATTAGTACACACGATGTATATCACATAACCTCAGGCACCCAATAAAGGAATATTATTAATAACACATGGATTATGTGGAATAATCAGGTTTACACACATAGGGGTCGATTACGATGCCATTCAGGAAGGCTCCAAATGGCATTCTATTAGTTCTATTCTGATTTGGAACCCGCCTTTCCGACCGACTCGGACACATTTCAAAACGGCCGATTACGATGTTTGGAAACCGTTCAGACTTTCGACTTGGTTCTGAACGTCATTCGAAGTAATCGAGTCTGTCAGAGCCGAATTTCAGCGGTCTACGGACTGCCTTTCCGACCAAGCGATTACGATGACGGATTCCGACAGCCTTTCTGAATCGGTTGATCCAACATAGATCGGCTGTCGAAATCTGACTTTGGGGGCCCATAGCAGGCATCCTTCGCCCGGAGGTCTCCGAATGGGGCCAGTCGGGGACCCATGGGTCCCCCCTTTACATGCATGCACAGAGTGGCAGGCACCATAGCGTGCCTGCCACAGGGTGCATGACTTTCGGTTAGCACCCCTTTCTTCAATGGGAGCCTGTGTAGTCGGTAGGAACATAGGCTCCCATTGAAGTCAATGAGATTCCGACTGAACGGAGTTTGGAAACATCGCAATCAGTCAGTCGGACTCCCAGAATCCAATTGGAAACCATTCTGAAACCGTTTCGGTCGGAAGACTTTCCAAACGGCATCGTAACCGACCCTTTACTGTATATAGCATTTCTCAAGACCCCAAAGTGAAGCTTTATCACCATCAGATTGCCCCAGCCTGAAATCAATTAATTTCGACATCATGTATATAGAAAATAGACAAGAGAGTAAACTAGGATATGTGAGTATCAAAATAAGCAACCTTATTTGGTCGCAGTAGAAGCAAGCCATATGGCACGTGCATCAGAATGGCAAGAGTATCTTGATGTCCCATTATGACATCCTGATATCAAATTGAAAATTGGCCATATGTCATCCACATGTATAAAAATTCAATCAAGTGGCATTAACTGTGATTGTACGTAAATCATGCTAGTGACACTCAACCAGCATGACTGGTGTTACGTATAACAAGAAGAGGACTAAGTTTTTCTCTGTCAATGGGAGGTTCAGACATCAAGGTAAGAACACAGCATGATGAAAGAAATAATATCATCCTAAGAAGTAATGGAATTCATTATCCGTGTTATGACCATCAGAGACCATCAGCGACGGTTTGTAAATGACAAATCCATTTTGCCTCAGTTTGTCTGAGCATCAATTCCCTATTGCCCCCACATGTATATAGGAATTTAAGAATTCGTTACAAGGACCTATTGATGAGGATATTATTGCGGAAGTAGAATTGTCAGAATGGATTTCTCCTATAGTTTTGGCAAGAAAAGCTGACAAACGTTTGAGCTTATTTGTGGCCTTAAGGGCATTAATACTAATTTGATGGTGGATTGTCACCCTTTGCCCAATGTAAATGAAGTAGTTTGCATGCTAGCAGGGGCAAAAATATTTTCCACTTTTGATCTCTGCTCGGCCTATCACCAAATAGCGTTGACTGATGACTCAAAACAATTTCCTGCTTTACTTAAGCTGCAGGGTCTATTTCGATGTAAGAGATTTGCATCGGTTTGGCTATAGCCAGCGTCTGTTTTTCAAAGAGCAATAGATAACATTTTCAGGGACTTAGATTGTTTTGTAAAAATGCTTCCAGGATGATATACTTATATTTTCTCAGAATCATCAGGAGCATGTTGTACGTGTTATTGAAGTTTGCAAACGTTTGCAATCACATGGTCTGACTCTCAAGGAGGATAAGTGCAAGATGTTCTATAAGTCGGTTGAGTACCTGGGACATATTCATTCTGGAAATGGAGTGATTCTTAAATAATCTCTTGTAGATGCTATTGTTAAAGCGCCTGCTCCTGACAACACGGAAAAACTGCTGTCTTTTGCTGGGTTGTGGGAATATTATAGCAAGTTTATTAAGAATTTTGCTACTAAGATGGAGCCACTAAGAGAGCTCACTAGGAACAAGATGGAGTTCTGCTGGACGGAAAGACATCAGAATGCCTTCCAACAAATTAAAGAAGAAATTGTGCAAGCTTCTACTCTGCAACCATTTTGTGTAAACAAAATGTGTGCGGTCACTGTTGATACTAGCTTATGTGGCATTGGTGGTGTTTTGTCTCAGAAATGTACTACAGATAAATGGTGTGTTGCTTTTGCCTCCCGAACACTCACAGAGACATAGAGAGGAGGTATTTGGTCATTGAGAAAGAGCTTTTGGGGTGTGCGTGGGGATCGCTTCCATATTGTGGGCAAGTAGATTTGTTCTGAGAACGGATCACAAACCATTGGTGGCGATTTTGTCACCTGGTGGCGGATGGAATGCTACAGCGTGCATAGCAATGCTCACATCTAGACTACAGGAGTACAACTTCAGTGGTGAATATGTCCACGGTAAATACAATGTAACTGCTGATTGTCTGTCACGTTTACCAGGTCCCAGTGACAAAAACTCTGATGTGTGTGATGATAATGAGATGGTTGCGTCCATTGGAGATTCTGTGACTGGTGAGTTTCGGAGTATTTCTGAAGAGAGGTGTAGAAAAAGGGCTCTTGAGGATGAGAGATGGAAATTGTTAAAAAAATATCAGATGGAAGGTTAGCCCAGAGAAAAGGAAGTACCTTTTGAGAAGAGGCCTTTCAAACAAGTATCAGGAGAGCTGGAACTAGAAAGTGATTTAATATTTAAAGATTGGAAATGTGTGCCTCCAGAGTCTATGCAGGATGGAATTCTAAGACTTGCACATGAAGATCATCTAGGCATGTCCTCAATGAAAAGGCTAGTGAGAGCAAATATTTGGTGGCTGGGAATGGATAGAATGGCTGACAGGATGGTGAGAGAATGTTGTGTATGTATCAGCAGTGACAAAATGCTAAAGCCATTTCACGCTCCATTAAAGCCATGCCCAAATATCTGTGTCAAAAAGCGGGATTTGATATTTCTGGTCCTTACGAGTGTCTACTACAGGATGCATGCTTCGTCTTGGTCATCATAGGCTATCACTCCAAATGGGCAGAAGTCAAATTTGTCACTCAGGCTACTTTGCAAGTTGCTATACATTTCGTTAGGGAAGTTTTTGCCCGCAAAGGTAGTCCTGAGGTCTTGGTGATGGACAATGGTGACCAGCTTAAATCATGTAAAAGGGAGGAATTCCTGAGGAAGTGTGGCATTAAACATGTGACTACAGCTCTATATGAACCAAAGGGTAATGACATAGATGAGAGGTTCAACCGAGTACTTAAGGATGGCGTGGAAGGGGCCAGGAAATCTGGTAGGGAATGGAAAAATGTGTTGAGGGAGAGACTATGGATGCACTGCATTACCCCTCATTTTGTTATAGAAATTTGTCATTTCTGGTTGTTGATAGAAAGGGGTCCTGTATCTAAGTTATGTCCTATGGTGGATAAAAAGGAAAATGGCCAAAACTAATATTAATGACGTACAGACTATCCAGTTAAAGGAGAGACAGGAACTGGAGAAAATGAAAGAAGAGTATAATACCAAGTGGAGGGCGAAAGTGCCTACCTTCGCAGTGAGGGTACTTAGTCCTGGATTCAATGTAAAAGGCGCTTCTAAATTTGGTTGTTCACCTAAAGTGGTGAAAGGTAATAGGAACAGTGTAGTGACTCAGAATGGCTCAGTCTGAAACATGAGGAGAGTTGTCAAGTGCCCAGCAGGAGTGACGGGAGAAGACCATAAGTGATTTGCTGACGAGGATCAGCATATGGTCAGACTGTGCAGACAGAGTGATCTTTCTAGTGGTGTGTGTCAAAGTAGTAACCTTAGTAGTGAGAGTTCAAGTAGTAGTGTCAATAAACTCATTGACACAGAATCTGTGGCATCCAGAGTTAAAGTGGGTATTATGATTGATAATCCTCCTGTGAGAATGAGGGATTAGGTTCAAAGTTTTTTTTTGTATAATAGGATGGGATGTGTTCCACTTCATTTATTGTTATGTGTTTCTTTTATTGCTCCTATATGTGGGGTTTATATATGTTTAAATGCTGTTAATAGTCTGTTGCTACGCAGCATGTTCCAAGTTCCAATGGAAGTTAGATTTCCCAGAGGACTTGCCTGAAGCTGTTCAATGGTACTGTGCAGATACAAATAAATCTTTATTTATAAATACTGCTGCCTGAAGTGGATTACTACATGACCCCTTGACTCTTCAGCTCTCTGGTAGCAGCAACAGCTGCCACAGGCTCTGTAAAGTGCGTCTTTTTCACCATTCAGGCCAGAAATCGCATCCATTCTCATTGGAGTAGCACACTGGGTCCAGAGCACAGATACCTTTGACCCCCACAAATAGAAAGAAAGAGAGTGAGAGTTGAGCAGCTGGGAACAGAGGAGGCACCACGTGAGGTACCTGACAACAGGGGAGCAGTGGTGATAGAGTCACTGCATTGGTTGAGCCCCTTGCCTGCGGAAAATGCCCGACCAAGCTCAGGTGCAGCTTGCGGCTAAGGTTGAGCTCTCGCCCCAAAATCCTCACCCCAACTCTCCTAGACTCTGCTTCTAAAGTCCCCTCAAACACCTTGAGACACAACCTGCGTTAACATCCAGGCTAATCAACTGGTCACCAAGATTAAGCCGGTGCTGGTGGCTTTCAGATACAGAGCTGCCCAAATTCCCAACAATTTCAGATGAATAACTACATCGGGCCTGGGAGACCCACACCTACCGGGCCAGCACCAGCACAAGAATAGAACAATAGGGAACAACACAAAAAATAAACACCCATTACACTTAACGGGATAAGACTGCAAACAGGCTAAGCATCCTAACTAACCAGTACTGGAAAACCTCACACGCATGGTCTTGGAATTGGTACTAGAGGAGAGTGTGTGCACTTTAAAAACTTAACTCCGCAGAAGCAACTTACCTAGGGTGGGTCTTGCGGCCCAGATGAGCTCCCCCCGTGCCACTCTCCCAACATAATCGCAAGTAGTATACTGCGTGCTCATTTCCCTCCACTGCCCACAATTACAGGATGTGAGGCGGCACAGTCTCGCCATACTAAGCAAAATGATAACACCACTAAGCAAGTGGCAAACCCATTTGAAATTAAGCCTTCTAAAAAATAAATAACATGAGATCAGGAAAGACTCGTCCACCATTATGTCACAAGTCTTGAACAGGAGCATCACCGAAGTATACTAATACATTCAGCAAAAAAGGCAAAACTTCAAAAGGGAGACTGGTAGCAGAATCTGCCCCCAATCAATAGTGTCATACTTTGGGGAAATAAACCCATTACCAAAATACTCTTTCCTGAAAGATCCTATGGTTGCATTTCACACTACACTGGAAGAGGTTCCTGGCTTACCCTGCCCTATGACTCCTCAAAAAATAAAAAAAGACACCAAACTACACTTCTCCAACACTTTGAAGGATACAACTCAGCTGATGCACCTCATGCTAGCTCCCCACAACTGCTGACACCACAGTTAGAGGCCATAAAGGGGAAGCCCAGCCCACTGGAGCCAAGCTTTACTGGCAAAATTCTACAGGTAACTGCCCAAGTCCACAAGTGCAGACTGCCTTCTACCATAAGTAAAACAGCTACCACAAAAGACTCAACCCGGTAAAATGAATGTATTACAATGACTCTCCTTCGAACAACAAAGGGTTGTATATTGAAAGGGATGGTTCATGGTCCCGTTCTCTCTTAATGTCAAACAACAGAGATATTTTACAGGTGTGAAGTTATGAGTCAAAAACTCCTCCTTGATTAGTTTAAAATAAGAATAGTCAGAGTACTTTGATAAGTACAGGTTTTTGTTTTATTTGTTCAAACATGAGAAGTTCTTTTTCAAGTGTTCCAACATTCAGGTTATATCCTTTTTTTTTTTTTTTTTGTATTGTTTCTTTCTTCACATTAGAGCAAAGTGAACAGCCGACACGTGTTTCACCCAGTGGCTGAAATTGGGCCAGGGCTTTGTCAAGGCTTAAGATTCAAGGTAGAGGCACAGCATGTTAGCATTGACGTTTCGTTTTTCAAAATTACTTCACAATAGGGCAGAGCGAATATTTTAGTCTGTTCAAGAAGGTCGTAGTCCCGGGGTAATCCCAACACGGTTCTTCCTACTGTTGGAACACTTGAAAAATAACTTATCATATTTGAACAAATAAAACAAAAACCTGTACTTATCAAAGTACTCTGACTATTCTTATTTTAAACTAATCAAGGAGGAGTTTTTGACTCATAACTTCACGCATGTACTTTTCCTGAGGCCATAGAGGTCCAGTGTCTCGAGTCAATCGCCTTAAGAAATAAGCTGTATATACTGGGCAATTCTCCCTGGAACTGGGACCCCTGGACCTTAGCAACTCTGCACCAGATATTTTACAGGTGCCTGAGATCAAAACAATATACTTAGACGACAACCAATCCCCAGGGCACCCCCAAGGCTCAATTTCATCAACCTCTTTTGTATTTGACCAACAACACATAGAAAGGCACGACAGAGAAGATGTACTGCCACACTCAAAGCCGAGTAAAAAAAAAACAGTCCATTGTACTAATGAATAAGGCAAATATAATCCCTACCTCAAAAGGTGCTTCCAAAGCTAACCTCAACTGCAAACTCACCAACAGGTAGTTCTAACAGAGAGATTTGACTGACCTCAAACAGATGGAAATGTCCCACATTGCCTCACATGATTTCATCAGGTGAAAGTGAATCACCGACAAATGCAGCCAAGCAATTACAACCTTTCCCTCAATGGTGGGACATTTTACTAACAACACTATAATCATCAGTTGAAGTTCTGAAATTCCAATTGTACAGATTGACCTAATGAACTTGATGGCAGTATACATATTATGCATAAATCTAAAACTTGAGTCCCTAACCGCATTAATTACAAGGGCACAAGCCGATTACCCACCATCCTTGACAAACTGCACATGTGGTCTGGTCATTGATAAACTGTCTTCACTTCTGGAAATCCTGTCAGAGTCAGCACCAACAAAGATGTAACCACTGTAATACAAACAACTAGCTTGAACCAGGAATCACAAAGAGTACACAGAGACAGGGTCGGTCCAAAGAAGATGTAATTACCACTACTCAAAATCAGGAAATACAGCATGTGCCCCCACATCCACAGGAAGTCCGCCAGGAATGCTTGATCCCACAGAAAACAGCAGATGAAGAAGTTGTAAACCCAAAAGGGGCAACACAGAACCCACTCTCAGTCCTGACCAACTTAAGTCCTCCACCTTGCAAGCTAACCAAAAGACAACGAAAGCTTGCAACGAAAGTCTGCAATCTATGAAAAAAGACCACAAGCAAAATTATCCAGTATTTACGCAGCACACCAAATTGGCAATAGAAACTTCAGCCACATATGCATCATCAAACCATACGAATGACTCAGGGATGTCACTCTTAGACTACACAGTCTCTACCAATAAAACAACACAGGAAAAAGAGAGCATCTATAAGCAGCTTTCTGGACAAGAACAAAACCCAGGAGAAAGCCCCAGCAAACTATCTTTGGGACAGACACAAGTGGACTCCTTACAAACCAGCGACCACATTCAGATGAATGTCGCTCTTCCAGAAAAAGTGAATCAAAACAGGAATCTGTCGGTCATCAGACCAAACATGGAGGAAAGTCCCTTAATATTGCTTCAAACCTTGCTTTTAGTCCAAATTACAACAGCCGCGCTCGACCAGTGAGCTGGGTCAAGCCACCCTCCTAGTCAAGGAAAAATGATTATCTTGGGAACTCAGCTGAACCGAACACACATAACGTTAACCAGAACTCAATATTGATACATATAAAGGGACAGGAACTTACCTTTCTGTCAAAAAACGTAGAGATTTCTAGAGATAAACCAATTACAAGCAGGTAAGACTGATCTTTCCAAATTTAGACACAAGGACCTTAGAGCAACAACAAGGTCCATCGCACAATCCAGACCTAGTTAATAAAGTCCAAATATCCAACACCCCCAGTTTAAAACCCCTGCCCCACAGAAAGCCTCAGTCATAATTGAGGGCAGCCAAACCAAACTTTCATTTCAACCTGAATACTTTACCCAAGGTGCACAAGACATCCTCAACAGGGGAAACATTTCAACATTATTTAAAGAGATTCCGGGATTAAGAGACATAAAATCCTCAGACTTAACAGTAGAATTCCAACCAACTGGCAACCACCACGAAACAGAATCGACTCTAACCACCTGGACATTAAATTGTAAACTTGATATGCTCTTTCACTTTGTTGTTTGAAAACTGGGGAATTTCGCTAAAAAGATACCAACTGCCCAAGTATCCCTATTCGTTGTTACAAAAAAGCTGTATGTTCCCAAAACCAGACATACCAGTAAACGCAGCCAAATCAGTGTTGAAGGGTGCGAGAAGCACCACCTCGGATCTCTTGGAGGCTTTATGCCTGGACACACTTAGCCCAAATCAATTGTGACTCCCCGCAGTTCTAAATGTCCCACAGTCCTCATGAAAGACCCAATTATCTGAACAAGAAGTCCTATGTCTGGTACAGTGGAACACTGCAGGAGCAAAACCGGTGCCTCAAGACCGTACATCACGAAAGACCTGGGCAAAGTTAGATATAATCGCCCTTCAAAAAACTTGGTCACAGGAAGACCTGTCTGAACTGGGGTGGTGTGGTGAGCAAAATAACGATGGATTAAACCCAGATCTGTGACTGGGGGTGAGTGTTTTGCCATTGTGCAACATTCCGTCCATCATCTTGTGTGTTTTGCTGTTCACCCTATGTGGGAAGGGTATGCCCAGACGTGGGTCCCGTGCTCACTACGCCACTGGAGTCAAGCTATCCTGGCTGATGACGGCTGATAGCCAGAAACCGGTCCTAGGATGCTGGATTCGGGTCCAGGGAAGACATGGCTTGGCAGTTCGGGCTGGACTGTTCCCATGAGGCACAGGGTCAAGACTGATTTGCATATGGCCATGTCTGAACTGGGGTGGTGTGGTGAGCAAAATAACGATGGATTAAACCCAGATCTGTGACTGGGGGTGAGTGTTTTGCCATTGTGCAACATTCCGTCCATCATCTTGTGTGTTTTGCTGTTCACCCTATGTGGGAAGGGTATGCCCAGACGTGGGTCCCGTGCTCACTACGCCACTGGAGTCAAGCTATCCTGGCTGATGACGGCTGATAGCCAGAAACCGGTCCTAGGATGCTGGATTCGGGTCCAGGGAAGACATGGCTTGGCAGTTCGGGCTGGACTGTTCCCATGAGGCACAGGGTCAAGACTGATTTGCATATGGCCATGTCTGAACTGGGGTGGTGTGGTGAGCAAAATAACGATGGATTAAACCCAGATCTGTGACTGGGGGTGAGTGTTTTGCCATTGTGCAACATTCCGTCCATCATCTTGTGTGTTTTGCTGTTCACCCTATGTGGGAAGGGTATGCCCAGACGTGGGTCCCGTGCTCACTACGCCACTGGAGTCAAGCTATCCTGGCTGATGACGGCTGATAGCCAGAAACCGGTCCTAGGATGCTGGATTCGGGTCCAGGGAAGACATGGCTTGGCAGTTCGGGCTGGACTGTTCCCATGAGGCACAGGGTCAAGACTGATTTGCATATGGCCATGTCTGAACTGGGGTGGTGTGGTGAGCAAAATAACGATGGATTAAACCCAGATCTGTGACTGGGGGTGAGTGTTTTGCCATTGTGCAACATTCCGTCCATCATCTTGTGTGTTTTGCTGTTCACCCTATGTGGGAAGGGTATGCCCAGACGTGGGTCCCGTGCTCACTACGCCACTGGAGTCAAGCTATCCTGGCTGATGACGGCTGATAGCCAGAAACCGGTCCTAGGATGCTGGATTCGGGTCCAGGGAAGACATGGCTTGGCAGTTCGGGCTGGACTGTTCCCATGAGGCACAGGGTCAAGACTGATTTGCATATGGCCATGTCTGAACTGGGGTGGTGTGGTGAGCAAAATAACGATGGATTAAACCCAGATCTGTGACTGGGGGTGAGTGTTTTGCCATTGTGCAACATTCCGTCCATCATCTTGTGTGTTTTGCTGTTCACCCTATGTGGGAAGGGTATGCCCAGACGTGGGTCCCGTGCTCACTACGCCACTGGAGTCAAGCTATCCTGGCTGATGACGGCTGATAGCCAGAAACCGGTCCTAGGATGCTGGATTCGGGTCCAGGGAAGACATGGCTTGGCAGTTCGGGCTGGACTGTTCCCATGAGGCACAGGGTCAAGACTGATTTGCATATGGCCATGTCTGAACTGGGGTGGTGTGGTGAGCAAAATAACGATGGATTAAACCCAGATCTGTGACTGGGGGTGAGTGTTTTGCCATTGTGCAACATTCCGTCCATCATCTTGTGTGTTTTGCTGTTCACCCTATGTGGGAAGGGTATGCCCAGACGTGGGTCCCGTGCTCACTACGCCACTGGAGTCAAGCTATCCTGGCTGATGACGGCTGATAGCCAGAAACCGGTCCTAGGATGCTGGATTCGGGTCCAGGGAAGACATGGCTTGGCAGTTCGGGCTGGACTGTTCCCATGAGGCACAGGGTCAAGACTGATTTGCATATGGCCATGTCTGAACTGGGGTGGTGTGGTGAGCAAAATAACGATGGATTAAACCCAGATCTGTGACTGGGGGTGAGTGTTTTGCCATTGTGCAACATTCCGTCCATCATCTTGTGTGTTTTGCTGTTCACCCTATGTGGGAAGGGTATGCCCAGACGTGGGTCCCGTGCTCACTACGCCACTGGAGTCAAGCTATCCTGGCTGATGACGGCTGATAGCCAGAAACCGGTCCTAGGATGCTGGATTCGGGTCCAGGGAAGACATGGCTTGGCAGTTCGGGCTGGACTGTTCCCATGAGGCACAGGGTCAAGACTGATTTGCATATGGCCATGTCTGAACTGGGGTGGTGTGGTGAGCAAAATAACGATGGATTAAACCCAGATCTGTGACTGGGGGTGAGTGTTTTGCCATTGTGCAACATTCCGTCCATCATCTTGTGTGTTTTGCTGTTCACCCTATGTGGGAAGGGTATGCCCAGACGTGGGTCCCGTGCTCACTACGCCACTGGAGTCAAGCTATCCTGGCTGATGACGGCTGATAGCCAGAAACCGGTCCTAGGATGCTGGATTCGGGTCCAGGGAAGACATGGCTTGGCAGTTCGGGCTGGACTGTTCCCATGAGGCACAGGGTCAAGACTGATTTGCATATGGCCATGTCTGAACTGGGGTGGTGTGGTGAGCAAAATAACGATGGATTAAACCCAGATCTGTGACTGGGGGTGAGTGTTTTGCCATTGTGCAACATTCCGTCCATCATCTTGTGTGTTTTGCTGTTCACCCTATGTGGGAAGGGTATGCCCAGACGTGGGTCCCGTGCTCACTACGCCACTGGAGTCAAGCTATCCTGGCTGATGACGGCTGATAGCCAGAAACCGGTCCTAGGATGCTGGATTCGGGTCCAGGGAAGACATGGCTTGGCAGTTCGGGCTGGACTGTTCCCATGAGGCACAGGGTCAAGACTGATTTGCATATGGCCATGTCTGAACTGGGGTGGTGTGGTGAGCAAAATAACGATGGATTAAACCCAGATCTGTGACTGGGGGTGAGTGTTTTGCCATTGTGCAACATTCCGTCCATCATCTTGTGTGTTTTGCTGTTCACCCTATGTGGGAAGGGTATGCCCAGACGTGGGTCCCGTGCTCACTACGCCACTGGAGTCAAGCTATCCTGGCTGATGATGGCTGATAGCCAGAAACCGGTCCTAGGATGCTGGATTCGGGTCCAGGGAAGACATGGCTTGGCAGTTCGGGCTGGACTGTTCCCATGAGGCACAGGGTCAAGACTGATTTGCATATGGCCATGTCTGAACTGGGGTGGTGTGGTGAGCAAAATAACGATGGATTAAACCCAGATCTGTGACTGGGGGTGAGTGTTTTGCCATTGTGCAACATTCCGTCCATCATCTTGTGTGTTTTGCTGTTCACCCTATGTGGGAAGGGTATGCCCAGACGTGGGTCCCGTGCTCACTACGCCACTGGAGTCAAGCTATCCTGGCTGATGACGGCTGATAGCCAGAAACCGGTCCTAGGATGCTGGATTCGGGTCCAGGGAAGACATGGCTTGGCAGTTCGGGCTGGACTGTTCCCATGAGGCACAGGGTCAAGACTGATTTGCATATGGCCATGTCTGAACTGGGGTGGTGTGGTGAGCAAAATAACGATGGATTAAACCCAGATCTGTGACTGGGGGTGAGTGTTTTGCCATTGTGCAACATTCCGTCCATCATCTTGTGTGTTTTGCTGTTCACCCTATGTGGGAAGGGTATGCCCAGACGTGGGTCCCGTGCTCACTACGCCACTGGAGTCAAGCTATCCTGGCTGATGACGGCTGATAGCCAGAAACCGGTCCTAGGATGCTGGATTCGGGTCCAGGGAAGACATGGCTTGGCAGTTCGGGCTGGACTGTTCCCATGAGGCACAGGGTCAAGACTGATTTGCATATGGCCATGTCTGAACTGGGGTGGTGTGGTGAGCAAAATAACGATGGATTAAACCCAGATCTGTGACTGGGGGTGAGTGTTTTGCCATTGTGCAACATTCCGTCCATCATCTTGTGTGTTTTGCTGTTCACCCTATGTGGGAAGGGTATGCCCAGACGTGGGTCCCGTGCTCACTACGCCACTGGAGTCAAGCTATCCTGGCTGATGACGGCTGATAGCCAGAAACCGGTCCTAGGATGCTGGATTCGGGTCCAGGGAAGACATGGCTTGGCAGTTCGGGCTGGACTGTTCCCATGAGGCACAGGGTCAAGACTGATTTGCATATGGCCATGTCTGAACTGGGGTGGTGTGGTGAGCAAAATAACGATGGATTAAACCCAGATCTGTGACTGGGGGTGAGTGTTTTGCCATTGTGCAACATTCCGTCCATCATCTTGTGTGTTTTGCTGTTCACCCTATGTGGGAAGGGTATGCCCAGACGTGGGTCCCGTGCTCACTACGCCACTGGAGTCAAGCTATCCTGGCTGATGACGGCTGATAGCCAGAAACCGGTCCTAGGATGCTGGATTCGGGTCCAGGGAAGACATGGCTTGGCAGTTCGGGCTGGACTGTTCCCATGAGGCACAGGGTCAAGACTGATTTGCATATGGCCATGTCTGAACTGGGGTGGTGTGGTGAGCAAAATAACGATGGATTAAACCCAGATCTGTGACTGGGGGTGAGTGTTTTGCCATTGTGCAACATTCCGTCCATCATCTTGTGTGTTTTGCTGTTCACCCTATGTGGGAAGGGTATGCCCAGACGTGGGTCCCGTGCTCACTACGCCACTGGAGTCAAGCTATCCTGGCTGATGACGGCTGATAGCCAGAAACCGGTCCTAGGATGCTGGATTCGGGTCCAGGGAAGACATGGCTTGGCAGTTCGGGCTGGACTGTTCCCATGAGGCACAGGGTCAAGACTGATTTGCATATGGCCATGTCTGAACTGGGGTGGTGTGGTGAGCAAAATAACGATGGATTAAACCCAGATCTGTGACTGGGGGTGAGTGTTTTGCCATTGTGCAACATTCCGTCCATCATCTTGTGTGTTTTGCTGTTCACCCTATGTGGGAAGGGTATGCCCAGACGTGGGTCCCGTGCTCACTACGCCACTGGAGTCAAGCTATCCTGGCTGATGACGGCTGATAGCCAGAAACCGGTCCTAGGATGCTGGATTCGGGTCCAGGGAAGACATGGCTTGGCAGTTCGGGCTGGACTGTTCCCATGAGGCACAGGGTCAAGACTGATTTGCATATGGCCATGTCTGAACTGGGGTGGTGTGGTGAGCAAAATAACGATGGATTAAACCCAGATCTGTGACTGGGGGTGAGTGTTTTGCCATTGTGCAACATTCCGTCCATCATCTTGTGTGTTTTGCTGTTCACCCTATGTGGGAAGGGTATGCCCAGACGTGGGTCCCGTGCTCACTACGCCACTGGAGTCAAGCTATCCTGGCTGATGACGGCTGATAGCCAGAAACCGGTCCTAGGATGCTGGATTCGGGTCCAGGGAAGACATGGCTTGGCAGTTCGGGCTGGACTGTTCCCATGAGGCACAGGGTCAAGACTGATTTGCATATGGCCATGTCTGAACTGGGGTGGTGTGGTGAGCAAAATAACGATGGATTAAACCCAGATCTGTGACTGGGGGTGAGTGTTTTGCCATTGTGCAACATTCCGTCCATCATCTTGTGTGTTTTGCTGTTCACCCTATGTGGGAAGGGTATGCCCAGACGTGGGTCCCGTGCTCACTACGCCACTGGAGTCAAGCTATCCTGGCTGATGACGGCTGATAGCCAGAAACCGGTCCTAGGATGCTGGATTCGGGTCCAGGGAAGACATGGCTTGGCAGTTCGGGCTGGACTGTTCCCATGAGGCACAGGGTCAAGACTGATTTGCATATGGCCATGTCTGAACTGGGGTGGTGTGGTGAGCAAAATAACGATGGATTAAACCCAGATCTGTGACTGGGGGTGAGTGTTTTGCCATTGTGCAACATTCCGTCCATCATCTTGTGTGTTTTGCTGTTCACCCTATGTGGGAAGGGTATGCCCAGACGTGGGTCCCGTGCTCACTACGCCACTGGAGTCAAGCTATCCTGGCTGATGACGGCTGATAGCCAGAAACCGGTCCTAGGATGCTGGATTCGGGTCCAGGGAAGACATGGCTTGGCAGTTCGGGCTGGACTGTTCCCATGAGGCACAGGGTCAAGACTGATTTGCATATGGCCATGTCTGAACTGGGGTGGTGTGGTGAGCAAAATAACGATGGATTAAACCCAGATCTGTGACTGGGGGTGAGTGTTTTGCCATTGTGCAACATTCCGTCCATCATCTTGTGTGTTTCACAGGAAGACCTCCCAATAGACAGATATGTTTTAAGGCATTTACAAAATGAGCTCTGGTCCAGTGCCCCAGCCTTTCAGGGGGCCCCCTATTAGAGTCAGCTCTGTTCTGCAAATAGTCTTTGCATGATGACCTTGAATAATTCTTAAACAGATTGTTTTAAATACTGTTTCTTATTAATTTATTTTAATGTGAGTGATGTGTGAGAGTCTAATACAGACCTTTTCCAGGGAATAGTTGTGTTTGTGTTTCGTGCAACATCCATAAAAAAAGTTTCTTTTAGATCGAAATAGACCTTACATATGAGAAATGGGAGGGTGCTACACATTTTAGCTGCAATAACATCAGTGAACTGCTGCTGTGTTACACTATTGAAAACACAAATGACAGCTCCTGAATATAAGATGGAAACACATTAGGAATTTGGACGACTGCACCTATGCACTGTCAATGGCCTTGGCAAATGCTGCATGAAAGAGATGAAACTGGATCATGAATTCAAAGCTGTTCCGAACAGGGCCCCCAGAATATGTATGACCCGGGCCCCCAAAATCCTTAAGATGTCCTTGCCGACAGAAGGCTTTCTGTCCGACCAAATTCTGGCTACTAAATCAAAAAACATGGGAGACCCAAGGGTGGCCGTGCGGTCTACATTTCGCTCTGTGTAAATATCACTACGGAAGAACTACCACATGCAGATCCAGACCTCAAAAACATCTAGCAGAGCAATTGGCTGCAGGACAATAGACCCCCGTTACTATGGTATAATGGATATATACAGCCTAACAGTGTCAATAAGAAATCCTTAACAGAGAAAATATTAGCTACAATATCCAGGTACAAGCAACTCAACCACGCATGGGAAATAATATGGACCAGCGATTTCAATTCAAATTTAATGTATACCTCATTGCATGATGACCTACTCAACATTCACAATAAATTCTGGAACATTCCAACCCAGGACATTTTAAAATCCAGGCGACGAGATCTAAGAGGGGAGAATTTTTTTTGGACACTGGAGCGCCTTAAAATGTGGGTCGTCAACGGAAGGTTCCCTGATGACACCCCGCCAAACTATACATACCATGGTCCTACCTCGTGATCACTAATCGACTACACAATTATTTTAGGGCCCCTGATTCCACTGGCCAAACACTTCTCAATAAAATATACCACACACAGCGATCATTCATCCTAGCTTTTGCTGATAGGATTAGCCCCATGCATACACGAAGGAGCCCACCCAAAAGTCAGCCTGACCACTACAATAAACCTGAAACAAATGCGCTGGTTGACCGAAACCATAGCTGACCTTGCATCACAAGCTAAAAATAAATTAATGACTAAATTCATTAGCACTACTGGACATTATAATGCCTTCTGGTTAGGCTTCCGAGAAGCTTTACTAACACAGTTTTCTACATCTACAAACAGAAAGCCCCAAGGCTCGCAAGTTTTGAGAATACCAAAAGTCCAGCTCTAAAAATGTTGAATGCATCTGGAAAGGGAGCAAAATAAATTAGCCAGGCAACTGAACAAGCACCCCTCTGGCATTCTGCTATTGATACATCTAAAACGGCTCAAAAAAGCATACAAAAACAGCTATGGGAAGAAAAAAGAACAGCGGAGGATGAATTACGGGGCAAAAATAATCTATAACGCCAAATACTGCAACCCAAGAAATGTCTGCGAAACTGGACTCATGTAACATCAAGAAGTATAAACAACTCTAATATCCCAGAATCAACATGGGTCTCCTTCGTTGCCAGCAAATTCTCAATAAATCATAAGAATCCAAGTGCAGAGGGTGTTGCCCAAAATAATCTCGAATCACCTTTAACTCCATTTTCAAGCCACCCCCTTGACCAAATCAGAGACAAAC
The DNA here is from genome assembly GCF_964204655.1 of Triturus cristatus. NCBI lineage: Eukaryota > Metazoa > Chordata > Amphibia > Caudata > Salamandridae > Triturus > Triturus cristatus. The sequence continues at coordinate 389,119,682 of NC_140585.1, read as the reverse complement.
AACATATTCACCGTTATCAGTTTGCAAACTTCTGTGCAAGGGGCGTCGGAAAGGTGCCCCCGGTCCAAATGGCCTACCACAAGCAATATTCAAAGAAGACACAGATTTCTGGTCAAATATATTAGCCTCACTATTCAGAGAAGTACAGCTAAGCAGTAACATCTTAGAAAGTTGGTGAGGATTCATTATAAATCCAATCTACAAGGTGGGGCAGGGCAAATCCAGCAAATTACCAACATATTGGTATTGGCGCCTTTTAGTAAAATCTGAGGGGGAGAACTGCTTTTACTTACCTCATACTTTTAACTGATTTTAGCAAATTACTTTGTGTGTTGATATTGCATATTTTGCACTGTGTATTTTGCACTGTAAGAGCTGTGTTAAAGCTCGGGGGGGAAATTTTCTGGTCACAGGTTAGCGGTCTAGCTTTTTCACGCTAACGTACGTCAGACCGGCCACGTTAAATTGGCCGATGACGCGACCGCGCTTCGGCGCCTTTTAGTAAAATCTTCGGGGGGGAACTGCTTTTACTTAGCCTCATACTTTTAACTGATTTTAGCAAATGACTTTGTGTGTTGATATTGCGTATTTTGCACTGTGTATTTTGCACTGTGAGAGCTGTGTTAAAGCTCAGGGGGAAATATTCTGATCACAGGTTAGCGGTCTAGCTTTTTCACGCTAACGCACGTCAGACCGGCTGCGTTAAATTGGTCGATGACGGTACTGTGCTTCAGCGCCTTTTAGTAAAATCTTTGGGGGGAGAACTGCTTTTACTTAGCCTCATACTTTTAACTGATGTTAGCAAATTACTTTGTGTGTTGATATTGCGTATTTTGCACTGTGTATTTTGCACTGTAAGAGCTGTGTTAAAGCTCGGGGGAAATATTCTGGTCACAGGTTAGCAGTCTAGCTTTTTCACGCTAACGCACGTCAGACCGGCCGCATTAAATTGGCTGATGACGTAACCGCGCTTCGGCGCCTTTTAGTAAAATCTTCGGGGAAGAACTGCTTTTACTTAGCTTCATACTTTTAACTGAGTTTAGCAAATTACTTTATTTGTTGATATTGCGTATTTTGCACTGTGTATTTTGCACTGTAAGAGCTGTGTTAAAGCTCGGGGGAAATATTCTGGTCACAGGTTAGCGGTCTAGCTTTTTCACGCTAACGCACGTCAGACCGGCCACGTTAAATTGGCCGACGACGCGACCGCGCTTCGGCGCCTTTTAGTAAAATCTTCGGGGGGAACTGCTTTTACTTAGCCTCATACTTTTAACTGATTTTAGCAAGTTACTTTGTGTGTTGATATTGCGTATTTTGCACTGTGTATTTTGCACTGTGAGAGCTGTGTTAAAGCTCGGGGGGAAATATTCTGACCACAGGTTAGCGGTCTAGCTTTTTCATGCTAACGCACGTCAGACCGGCCGCGTTAAATTGGCCGATGACGTGACCGCGTTTCGGCACCTTTTAGTTAAATCTTCGGGGAAGAACTGCTTTTACTTAGCTTCATACTTTTAACTGATTTTAGCAAATTACTTTGTGTGTTGATATTGTGTATTTTGCACTGTGTAATTTGCACTGTAAGAGCTGTGTTAAAGCTCGGGGGAAATATTCTGGTCACAGGTTAGCAGTCTAGCTTTTTCACGCTAACGCACGTCAGACCGGCCGCATTAAATTGGCTGATGACGTAACCGCGCTTCGGCGCCTTTTAGTAAAATCTTCGGGGAAGAACTGCTTTTACTTAGCTTCATACTTTTAACTGAGTTTAGCAAATTACTTTATTTGTTGATATTGCGTATTTTGCACTGTGTATTTTGCACTGTAAGAGCTGTGTTAAAGCTCGGGGGAAATATTCTGGTCACAGGTTAGCGGTCTAGCTTTTTCACGCTAACGCACGTCAGACCGGCCACGTTAAATTGGCCGACGACGCGACCGCGCTTCGGCGCCTTTTAGTAAAATCTTCGGGGGGAACTGCTTTTACTTAGCCTCATACTTTTAACTGATTTTAGCAAGTTACTTTGTGTGTTGATATTGCGTATTTTGCACTGTGTATTTTGCACTGTGAGAGCTGTGTTAAAGCTCGGGGGGAAATATTCTGACCACAGGTTAGCGGTCTAGCTTTTTCATGCTAACGCACGTCAGACCGGCCGCGTTAAATTGGCCGATGACGTGACCGCGTTTCGGCACCTTTTAGTTAAATCTTCGGGGAAGAACTGCTTTTACTTAGCTTCATACTTTTAACTGATTTTAGCAAATTACTTTGTGTGTTGATATTGTGTATTTTGCACTGTGTAATTTGCACTGTAAGAGCTGTGTTAAAGCTCGGGTAAATATTCTGGGCACAGGTTAGCGGTGTAGCTTTTTCAGGCTAACGCACGTCAGACCGGCCGCGTTAAATTGGCCGATGACGCGACCGCGCTTCGGCGCCTTTTAGTAAATTCTTCGGGGGAGAACTGCTTTTACTTAGCCTCATACTTTTAACTGATTTTAGCAAATTACTTTGTGTGTTGATATTGCGTATTTTGCACTGTGTATTTTGCAGTGTAAGAGCTGTGCTAAAGCTCGGGGGGGAAATATTCTGGTCACAGGTTAGCGGTCTAGCTTTCTCGGGCGAACGCACGTCAGACCGGCCGCGTTGAATTGGCCGATGGCGAGACCGCGCTTCGTCGCCTTTTAGTAAAATCTTCGGGGGAGAACTGCTTTTACTTAGCCTCGTACTTTTAACTGATTTTAGCAAATTTCTTTGTGTGTTGATATTGCGTATTTTGCACTGTGTATTTTGCAGTGTAAGAGCTGTGTTAAAGCTCGGGGGAAATATTCTGGTCACAGGTTAGCGGTCTAGCTTTTTCACGCTAACGCACGTCAGATCGGCTGTGTTAAGTTGGCCGATGACGCGCCTAAGGCACGCCCGTCTGCGCCCATCCGCGCCCATATGGGGCCAGGAGCAGGAACCCCTGCCAGTTTTGACAGGAAAAGAACCATTTTTAATGCTGCGCAACTCTATGACCTTAGAAGAGAAGTAGACAGTAAGTTTGCTCATGCCATGCTGCCTGATAACGCTAGCTCGCAATGCATTAATTGCAAATTTCACTTCCAAACTTCAACTCAAATATCAGTAGGCTCTTCTACTAAAAGGCAGGTTAAGATGCTTTTGCTTAACTGCTGTTCGCTCCCTAAACATTCCACTGAAATTTATATTCTCCTCGAAGAGAGAAACCCTAATGCTTTATTTTTAACCGAGACTTGGCTTACCAAAGACACAGATTTTGATATTGTCCAATCTCTGCCCCCAAACTATGTTATCCAAAGTCTTGACCGCAACATAGGTCGTGGAGGCGGCTTGGCCATAATCCACAAGGATACCTTTGTATGTAGAACCACTGCAAATCCTGTGCCCTACTGTGAAAGTATGTCTTTTGTGATTGATCTATCTCCCACATACACCTTTTCAGGGATTCTGGTCTATCGACCTCCAGGCCCGCTGGGGCTTTTTAAGAAGGATCTACTGGATGCTGGAGCAAATTTAGCCAGTGCTTCCCCTAACTTCACAATCTTGGGTGATTTTAATCTTCACTTTGATGATGACCTCTCTGTCTCCTCAGTAGAATTAGCCGACGAACTTGCAAGGTTTTAATTTATGTAAACAGGCCCACCCATACCAAAGGCCACTTGTTGGACCCCATTTTTTTCCAAAATAAACAACCTTTTGGTAGAGGATTCTGTCCCCATTCCATGGTCAGACCACTTCCTACTCCCTTTTAACTGGATTTTACCAGATGCTAATGCACCTAATGTCAGAACCACCAAAATTGTTCGCAAATGGTCGAAACTTCCCTTAGACACTCTGATCAACAATCTTAAAAATACTCTTTCCCCATCCCACCCTAACCCCATCGTTGCTAACGATAACCTTAACAATTGGCTCAAACAGGCACTTAATTGTATCCTCCCTAAGAAGGAAATCTTTGTAAAGATGGGAGCAAAAAAAATCCTTGGGTATTCCCAAAAACTACGCCAGCTAAAACAGACATGTAAAAGGCATGAAAGAAGTTGGAGGAAGGACATCTCCGCCACCAGTAAAATAAAGTACCGTGAAGCGAATAAAATCTATAAAAATTAAATTAAAAATACCCAAGCTCTTTATAATCAAGGAAACATTTCATTGGCAATCTCTCCTCTGGAGATTTTTAAAATTGCTGAATCCCTCCTTACCCCCCCGCTCTCCTTAACGGCACTCACAATGCCCAATTGTGGTGTGATCAAATTGCTGAGTTCTTCTCAGAAAAGATACAAACCATCTATAACTCTTTTCCCCCATCTCTGCTCAACAAATGGCGCCATTAAGTGACATAACCACTCCCGATATCCCCATTTTGCTGGAGGAATTCCATCCAAAGGACCTCAACACCCTACAAAGGTTGCTCAGAGAACTCAAATCGGGTTCCCCCTTAGATGCCGCCCCCCCCCCTACTATCCTCCATAAAATCTCAGAGGTGGTGTCACCAGTTATACTTGATTGCATAAATACGTCACTTAAAACTGGAATTGTTCCACCGCAATGGAAACATGCTAGGGTGAAAGCACTCCTAAAAAAAAAATAACTTGGATCCAGATAACTGGGAAAACTACCGTTCTATCTCTTTACTGCCAGGAGTCAGTAAACTAGCAGAGAAATACTTCAACTCGATGTTATCGGCCTTCTTGGAAGACAATAAACGTCTGCATCCTACGCAGACTGGATTTAGACCCCAACAAGGCACAGAGACAGCTATCCTGGCCGCAGTAGAGGAAATCAGGAAGACTCTTGACAATGGAGGCTGTGCTGCCCTTATCTTATTGGACCTCAGCGCAGCCTTCGACACTGTCAATCATCAACTAATGATACAAACACTGTTGGAGGCCGGCGTGACCGGAGTGGCACTAAAATGGCTAGTCTTTTCTCCATAACAGGGTCTATACAGTCTTCGAAGGGAAATGCTCCTCGAACCATATTCCGTTGATTTGTGGGGTTCCACAGGGATCTTCCCTAAGACCCATGATGTTCAACGTTTATATGAGTTCGTTGGCTGAAATAGTACATCCATTTGGGGTACAGATCGTCACATACGCCGACGACACACAGTTAATTATCTCCTTGAAGCAAGCCAACCATCTGGACCCTGATCTAGCCACTTGCTTGGAGAAAGTTTTTAATTGGATGTGTGGTTCCTTTTTTTAAATAAACGGAGCCAAGACGGAACTCCTGCTATTGGGGAAGTCGGCACCCCCAAATGTGGATCACCTATGGCCTAGCTGCCTAGGTCCTCCCCCTGCCCCAAAAAATCGAATAAAGAGCTTAGGAGTTTGGATCGATTGCAATCTCGATTTCAGAGAGCAATCACGCATAGTGGCAGGGAGTTGCTATGGCTTCCTTAGAAAGTTCAGAAAGGTACTCTCCCTGCTTCCTTTTGCTGCGAGACGACTGTTGGTGCAGGCCCTCGTCTTATCACGGCTGGATTACGCTAATGCTATATACCTTGGAGCCCCCCAGGCGACTATTAAAAAACTTCAAATAGTGCAGAACTGTGCGGCACGTATGCTGCTGAACATTCCTAAACGTTCCTCTGCAAAGCCTGTCCTTGCAACCTTGCATTGGCTCCCAGTCCAGGAAAGAATTCGATTTAAGGCTCTATGTATCACCCATAAGTCAGTCTCAGGAAAAGGCCCGCCCCTGATTCGCCCCTGGATCCAACCCTATGTACCTAATAGAGCCCTTAGGTCTGGGAATAAAGGCTTGATCTTAGTTCCTAAGATTAAACGTGCACGGAGTGGAGGCTGTCTGTTCACATACAACACATCCAGACTCTGGAACACTATCCCTATCCATATACGCTCTGAGCCTGACAATCTTAAGTTCAGGAAAATGCTGAAAACCTTTCTCTTTCATTAACCTTTCGCAGTTTTCTACTTGGTGCCTAGCGCTGGGATGCACCTGGGTAACCATGCGCTCTATAAATGTTCCTTCGTTCATTCATTCATTCATATCACCCTCCTTGACTCAGAAGCCAAACACTATGTATCCCTACTGCTAGCAGATTTAACATCATCCCACAGAACCAGACCAGCTTCAGAAAAGGAGTGGGTGCGAGTACAAACATACGAATCACTGTCATTTTGTCATACCAATGCAAGCAGCGCAAGAGCAAACTACACCTTGGTTTCATGTATTTCAAAGCAGCCTTTGCTCACATAAACTGGCAACTGTTTATTTATTCATTTGTAAAGCGCATGGTTATACCTATCGGTGTGTCCCCGCGCTGAGACATCAGAAAGTGGAGGAGATAGAGAGGATGGAATAAGAGGCTGGAAGATTGTTTAGAGGTTTATATTCAGAAATAACCATGTCTTCAGTTGTCTGCGAAAAACATATTCGCTGGGTTCAGTTCTCATGGTTATAGGTAACGTGTTCCATAACTTTGCCGCCAGATATCTGAAGGAGCGAGCTCCCATTCTGGCTTTGAAAATTCTTGGGATCGTCAGTAAAGCCCTATCCCTAGATCGTAGTTCCCGGCCAGGAGTGTATCTGGATACCAATGACTTGAGGTACAGAGGGCTTTTGCCAGTCAGAATGCGGTGTACATAACACATAGCCTTAAACAGAATTCTTTTTTCAATGGGCAGCCAGTGTAAAGTGGCCAAAGCTTTTCTAGTATTTGTTCTCCTCGGGAGACTGAGAACTAAACGGGCTGCCGCATTCTGTATTCTCTGAAGTTTCATCAGTCCTCTCTTAGAGGCTCCTAGATACAGTACATTTCCATAATCTAATTGGGATGTAACTACAGCATGCACTACCGTTTTCCTGGCTTTTGCAGGGAGTAGGTCAATGATTTTCCTCAATGTTTTCATTGCTCCATAGCATTTTCCAGCGATTTTCCGTATCTGGCTATCGAACGATAGCTTGGGATCAATCCAGATACCAAGGTTCTTCACTTCTTCCTTAGGGATCGGGACCTGTCCTAGTGTGTCTGGCCACCAAGCCGAGGACCAGATGTTAGGTGTTTTACCTACCACTAATACCTCGGTTTTGTTTCCGTTAAGTTTGAGGCAGTGGTCATTCATCCAGACTGCCACTTCTTCCAGGCATTCGGAGAACTGGATAGCAGCTTGGTCTGTTTTGAGATAATTGCACAATTAGTTGGGTATCATCTGCATAAGATACAATTGATACCTCATATTTTTGAACACATTCCGCCAACGGACCCACATATATGTTGAATAGGGATGGGCTAAGAGTAGAGCCCTGAGGAACTCCCTGTTTTAAAGCATGGCTATCCGATATATGGGCGAGTTGAGCTACTTTAAAGCTCCGTTGGTCTAAGAAAGAAGTTAGCCACTGGAGGGCGCGTTTCCGTATGCCACAAGTCTCTAATCTTTGTAATAGTAAGGGATGTGAGACCGTGTCAAAAGCTGCGCTCAAATCCAGCAGGATGAGCGCAGCTGTTTTCCCTTCATCTGCCAATTTTCTTAGTGTCTCAGTGGCTATCAACAAGGCAGATTCTGTGGAGTGGGCCTTTCTGAAGCCAGACTGTGAGGGATGAAGGATCGTGTTAGCATCTAAATTATCCACTAGTTGTTTATTCACTATTTTTTCTGCTATCTTAGCTGTCAGTGGTATCATTCATTGAACCAAGGTGCTGTGATTTTTATTCTCTGAGGGGTTCTGGTACTCCAGGGCGCAGTTTTGTCTACAGCCCCTGAGATCCAAGTCTCATACTGCTCGTTCGCTAGGTCTATATTTATGTCTAATATTGGCATCGTATCTTTTAGTGCTTGTTCAAAGGAAGGGGAGTCAAAGTTTTTCCAATTTCTAGTAGTGATAGTTTCCTTCACGTCTAATGATTTTATTCTGTGTGCTGTCATCGTGAAAGGGACCACGAAGTGATCTGACCATGCTACTGGCCAGGGTGTTCCTGTTTCGATCTCCTTTGAGTTAGTGAAAATGGGGTCTAATAAGTGGCCTCCTTGGTGCGTATGGGATTTTACTTTCTGAATTAGGTTTAAAGTCGACATGTCTTGACAGATATCGTTTATTTCTTTATTCTCCGTATCGTCAAAATGTAAATTTAGGTCCCCAAGAACCAAAAATGTATTGTGTCTTAATGCTGGATGAACTATCTTTTCTTCCAAGCTGGCCACAAACTGATTTGATTGGCCCGGGGGACGATATATGAGGAATCCCGTCAATGAGTTACCGATTTCAATATACAAGGTGAAATGGACAGCTTCCCATTTTTCTAGACCTGCTGGTCTAATTTCACATGTTATGTTTTCACTGTGTATAATAGCAATCCCTCCTCCTCTTTGGCCCTCTCTATCCTGTCTGACTATCCGATAGTGCTTTGGGACAGCATCATTAATGTCAGGTATTGCATGTTCATTGAGCCACGTCTCTGTTAAGAATAGAACACCAAAACGTTTATCCGTAATGAGATCTCTTATCTCATATTTATGTTTGGTTAGCGATCTGCAGTTTAATAGAGCAAGTTGAGTAGTCACTTTTGTATTAGACGGCGATTTATATGACAATCTTTCTTTGCAATAAGTGCAGACGGGCTCCATTTTTTCTACGTTGGTGTTGTGCCTACAAACAGCATTACCCCTTGGTCGTAGGGCTAATAATGCAGTTTTAGAGTATTTTAACAGTAGTGGACATAGGTGTATCAGAGTTTCTGGCCCTAGGTCCCTGCCGGTCGCGGACGGGCGCAGACGGGCTTGCCTTGGGCGCGCCTTCGGCGTGCCAGCGGCGCGCCCTCTGCGTGCATCCGCTGCGCGGTCGCGAGCACATTGAATTTTAAAGGCAGTGAGGTGTAGGCCCCGCCTCTGCCACCCAGCCCGGAAATGACTTGCACCTAGTCCGTTCTGCCACGCCCTCCACAACAAACAGCACACACGGACCGGGGCAGGCGAAAGGAACGGAAAGCTTGCTACTTTACCAACCAATTTTCATGTGCAAATACGCAAAGCTTATAAACAGGTCACAGTCTTAAAAACAGTTTTAAAAACGATTAAAAGTGTTTTCATATATCTTCTAACAAATTAAAAGCACTTCAGCAAACATGTAACAAGGTTCGTAGCGATATTCGCGCTCTCAGTGCCTCCCTTCTGGCGTCTCAGCGCGGTCGCGAGCACTTTGAGTTTTAAAGGCAGTGAGGTGTAGGCCCCGCCTCTGCCACCCAGCCCGGAAATGACTTGCACCTAGTCCGTTCTGCCACGCCCTCCACAACAAACGGCACACAGCCGGGGTGGACCGGGGCAGGCGAAAGGAACGGTAAGCTTGCTACTTTACCAACCAATTTTCATGTGCAAATACGCAAAGCTTATAAACAGGTCACAGTCTTAAAAACAGTTTTAAAAACGATTAAAAGTGTTTTCATATATCTTCTAACAAATTAAAAGCACTTCAGCAAACATGTAACAAGGTTCGTAGCGATATTCGCGCTCTCAGTGCCTCCCTTCTGGCGACCCACAATTAATTGGCAAATTTGTTAGGATCCTGAAAATTGCCTGTCGAGAAGAACTTGATGTCAGGTAATTTCACCATAGTAGTTCATTTCCCAACCATGGAAAAAAGAAGGCGGATTCAAGCCTTAGTCACCAGGACTTGCATTCTTACTCATGCTACCGACTCTCCGCCATCATATAGATCATGAATGCATTCAAAATGTACCGATGGGAAGTATAAAAATGTTCCTTGATGATCTGCAATCAAATAGATTATGAACTTATCCTTAATGTATTCCAAAGAGTATTTTTAGCACGTATAACAATAAGAAGGATAATATAATATCTCGCTTCCCGATGGGTAATATACAATGGATTAATCAGATAGACTGATTGGTGGTTGGTAGGTTTCATACATTTTAATGTGTTTTATTTTTGCACTAATGTGTGATAAATTAAACTGAGCACTTTGTTTGCAGCACCAACCGAGCTAGCAACAAGTCTAATTCTGTTTTCTCATGTATACCTGTTAATTCTAAAATCTTGGCAAATTAAAATAAGTTGAATGATTGGATGAGAGGAGATGGTAGCCTCCATAATTATAATGTTTACTTACTTTGCACAAACATGCCATAAATTGGACCCATTGCACTGTTTGTTTTAATCATCCCTAGGCTTGGCAAGAGGTTTTAACCCTGCCTCTTGTACATCTGTTTTAAAAACATTTGTAACCTAACAAGAATAAATTGTATGATTCGATTTAAGTTCTTTTTAGACTTATTTTAAATGATATTAATAAATTGCAATGAAATGTAATGTATGAGTATTCTTTTGTAACATTGTTATGGTTTTGATGAACTAAAACAATAAAAATGAACGTGAAGTCGAGTTGCATCTGTCCATATTTCCCTGCCGAGGACCACGCTGAACTTACAACAGACTGCAGAGAAGAAACAGGGATCAGTGGGAAATGGCCACAGTGCACAGTCCTGGAGAGGAATAGATGAAATGTATTAGTAGTGTGTGTAATGGCTTACTGACTTTATAGGATGGTGCAGAGCACCCGGATATGCAAGGGACGTTTTTGGAAAAGGGGAACTTGTAGAAGAGATGCAAACAGTTCACCGAAGAATGACGTGTCAGATCAACCAATCTGCCTGCTGAGCACACGTGGGCGCGCATTTAAATATTTGCACTGTTTTACTTTTCGTGAAGCAATATTGTCTTTCCTGTTACAGAACTGACTGCATTGCACCAGTCGGCGTGATATAGACCCCTGCTGAGGTTTGTATCCATCTGCTGAGATTACCCTCCATCTACTTCCAAAGCGCCGCATTGACAGCTCCAGGGAGAGACACGCTTTGCCATCGAGATGTTTGAGGCAGCTGAGCCGAGACGCGCTTGAATCCAGCCCTAGGAGAAATGATGGCTCTCGTCATCACCTTGACTAAAGGTCAACTTTTGTAAGAAGGCCAATGGGGGGGCAGCCATGGCCGCCTTGCCTCGTGTCTGAATGAGGATGTGAAGCGAGCTGCAGAACAAAGCAAAGGGAAGCCATGCAGCTTCGTTCGTCACCTAGGGGTAAACTCTGTGAGGGGAAGAAACAGAACGTTGCAATGTTTTATTTATGTGCATGTCAGCTGCAGCAGTATGGAGGAATAGATGAAAAGAGAGCGTTTTCCATCTGGAACTGCAGGTGGGTTGCAATTAGAATGGATACCAGTGCGGGTTTATGGGGCCGTTCCGGCCATGAACACAATACTGATGCTCGGATAGTTTTCAATGACTCCTGTACACACGGCATACAAATGGCTTGGAGGAGGATTTTAAATACCCCGCTCCTCGAGATGCAGATGTTGCCATTATTATCCTATTATTGTCTACTGTTGCTATGGCAATTATCCAGACACAACTAACAGAGGTTTACAGGTTTGTGAGACGTCATATCCGCTCTCCCACTTCAGATGTCGGCAGTGCACAGGGGTGAAGCAAGAAATAACGAAAAGGGGCGCGAAATTCCAAGAAGGTTGGAACATGTATGGAGATGATCCCTTGATCCTGCTCGATCTGATGCCTCATTAAGTGGAATGCTGTGCGATAATGTAACTTTATTTGATCGGCTTCCTTAGTATACGATGGGGCAGCCATTGAAGATGCCTCTTTCTCGGCTTCCTATAACTGTGCTCTATAGTTAGCACCTAAGCTTGGGATGCTGCGTTGCATCAGCACTGCATGTCTGGGAACTAAAACACCAACCAGCGTTGCAATCCTCAGGACCAAAAACAGGGCACATACTTAGGCACATACTTAGGAAACACAGAAAGAAACAGATTGCACAGAGGCACAGCACACATAATAGATGTGTACTTTTGCTTGCCTCTGATTGCATGTAGCACCTTAACGCTAGACGTGTTGGTTTTGCCAATGCTTGTCTGCTCAGTGTGTTTGAGATCTATGGGGCAGATTTATGAGGGACTTGCGCCCCTTTTACGCCGCCATTGCGTCACTTTTTTGACGCAGCGGCGGCGTAAACCCTGCGCCATGTTGCGCCCCATTTACGTCGTGACGCATCTATGGAGATGTGTCACGGTGTAAAGCCCTGCGCCCACATGAAACCTGCGTCAGGTTTCATGTGGGCGTGTCTACTCAGGGGGGGCATTCCGTCGCAGGAACGCCCCTGAAAAGTGACTCAGTGAAATCTATAAGATTTCACTGAGTCACTTTCCCAACGCTGATGCGTCAAAACCCTGCGCCTGCTTGAAGCAGGCGTAAGGCTTGACGCACCATGTTAGGGATAGGGTAGGTTGGAACAGTGCTGGAGTTGCGTCGCGCTTGCGACGCACCTTCAGCACTGCGCCAACCTTACGCCGGCAGATGCGTCACGTATCTGCTTGTCCTTGCGCCACGATGCACCGCATTGTAAATGCGGCGCATCTGCGGTGGCGCAAGGGCAAACTTGCGTGACGCATCTTCCCTGGCGCATCCATGCTGATTTGCAGGGATGCGCCAGGGAACATAAATCTGCCCCTATATTTTTTACCATTTCCATCTCCAGTTTAGCACTGGGATAGTATGTTAAGGCCTAGATTTTGAAAAGAATGAAGAAGTGGTCCAACAAGTCTAATTCTTGTTGGTTAATTCGATATTCTATGCAAATAACTTTCTTCTTTTACTTTAGGTTTCACTCAGTTCCACCCATCAATTTCCTGTCTTTGTCACTTGCCTTGAGCACACAGTTTTCAGACAGTGGCCAAGTAGCTGGAGGCTTCCTGTCCCCTCAAAGAACCTTCAGCAGGAGCGCCACTCAGTTCTTCTCTCAGTTCTTCACTAGTGCTTTCTTGATCCCCTTCATATGCCGATTTCCTGTGTCTGCTTCTTTCTTTCTACTGTCCTTCAGCAGGGTGTTTCTCTCCCCACGGTGTCTCTGCACCCCTCACTCTCTCCAATGTAAATCTCTGTGTTGGCTTCCTTGGGAAATGTCTAATGTCCTCCTCCACTCGGCCTCATTCTATGAGCCCAATATCTTGTGTGGGAATCTTACATTCCCCTTCTCCTCTTGTACATGTTATCTCTGTCTCTTTCTCTGGATGCACGCTATGCTGAGTCAAGGATTTCTAGTGACTGTTCAACTGACAGTGATAGCATCAATTAAAAGACGCATAAAACCGTTTTGTTGTTAGATGAGCAGTAGATGTACTGCCTCAGAGATTTTCAATGTTGTGCTTGTAATCTCCAAAGTAAATCAATCATTTAATCAGGGGTTTGTTAAGGCAGCTACTCACCCGGAAGGGTCTCGTGGCGTTGGAGGGGGGAGAGGGGCGCGCAGCTCCTTGGCACTCACAGTGTTTTGTCGAAGGCCACGTAGGTCCTGAGGGCTTCCAGGGCCCACCCGGGTTCGTGCAGTTGCCGGACGCTCAAGGAGATTCGTCGAAGAACCAGCTCTTGAGGAACTTGGAGAGAGTTGGTTTCTGGTGGAAGTGGAGAGGGAGGGTGTTCCAAGCCTTGGCCACGAGGAAGGAGAAGGAGCGCCCACCTGTTCTGGTCTTCTTGATGTGCAGCACCTTGCGAGGGAAAGCTGGGCTGAGCGGAGGGATCTTTGGAGTGTGTGGAATGAGAAACGGTGGTGCATGTAGGCGTGGCCGGTGTTATGGAGGGCTTTGTGGGCGTGGGTGAGAAGCTTGAAAGTGATTCTCTTCCCGACAGGGAGCCAGAGCAGTGTCTGCAGGTGTTGGGTGATGTGGCAGTGGCGTGGTAGGTTGAGGACCAGTCTGGTGGCGGCATTCTGATGTTCTGGAGTTTGCGGGTGAGGTTCTTGTTGATCCCGGTATAGAGTGCGTTGCCATAGTCCAGTCTGCTGCTGATGAGGGCATGGGTGACGGTTTTCCTTTGTTCTAGGGGAATCCAGTTGAAAGTTTTTCATAGAACATGGAGTGTATTTGTCCAATAGGAAAAACTGAAATTAATTTAGCACCTGATGTTTGATTCACGTGTCTAAGTCTTTAACTTATCATTTTAGACTTGACAGTCCTCATTCCATTGCAACTTGTGTTCATCCCAGGTGGAAATGAATGCTGGTTCTGTACTTCTGGGACAACTGAACTCCACTTGGGCAGGGAATCGTTGTTTGTTCGACTCCAGAGTGCCTTTCAGGGGCCTAATACTGTTGATTCAATGATGTTTATTAGGTAAGTTAGATTTGAAATTGGTCTCTTTTTGTTATGAGTCCTTAGCAACGAGAGAGTAAACCATATCAATGTATTCCTCGATACATACTGGAACATCAACATCCTGATGCTTATGGTGGTATTTCCTTTATCTCTAATGAGAATGTATCTTCTGAGGTTTGAGGTTGCTCGTCAAAAATGATTAAAGTCAGCAAATGAAAGGCACACGTCGTTAGTTTCAAACACATTGTTTCCCACAAATAAAACCTTATATCATGGAATTGCCCCTTCGAAGCATGATGTTGATTTCCTCCAATGAAAAATTCTCTAGAGACGGTGACCACCTTGGGTTTTCTAGTGCTGAGACATATAATAGAAGCAGAAGGACTGCGAATATACAAATAAACGGTGCCAAGAACTGTGTGACTCTGACAAAGAAAGGACTGCACTCTGTGATTAAATGGAAATCACCACAATGTAAATTATAGCACTGTCGGATTCATCATACCCGCAGTGCCCTCCTATCGCCTTAGGAGGCATTTCACTGCCAATCAAAGGATCCACGTTCATGATCGCTTTTCAGACTTTTTATAAATGCCATATAAAGAGTTTGGACACTTTTGACTGTTTCTACTGCTGTAAGCTGCTGGATGCACGTTGTCTCTTTGCGTGACACATTGATCTGCGTACTGTGGAGATTTGAACACTGGCTTGAAGTGGGATCTGACAAGGCCACAATACACCTTTTGAAGATTTCAAACAACCCCCTGTCAACTTCACTGACTATCTAGCCAGTATTCCACTCCCTCGACTCATCGCTCGGCGACTTCACTCCGCGAGCTGGCACAGTGTGACAGCGACAAGTCTGTGTATGAATCATGCAAAGTGTGTCAGCGATGGGTGGAGAAGATGGTGGACAGGCACTGAGGAGTGTTCAATTTGCCAAAAATCGCTCCTAGGCATCGACTGTTAAATGTACTGAACATGACTCTAGGATCTTCCCAATGAGAGTGAGTGCCCCCACCCTCACAGAAAACTTGAAGTCTGTCCTAGAGATTTTAGTTACAAACTCTATTTAAATTGGTAAATTGTGGCATTTGTAGGTAGGGCTTCTTTGCTGTTCTTTGTTATGTGATGTAATTACTTATTGTAAGGCCATTGGTTCTTTGGGTGTGCCCTCTTGAAATCTAGCGTAATTATTTGAACTGAGGGTCCGTTATTCAGACTCTCTGGGCCCTCTGTTCAATCAATCAATCAATCAATCATCGCATTTGTATAGCGCGCTACTCACCCGGTAGGGTCTCAAGGCGCTGGGGGGAGGGGTTCGCTACTGCTCGAATAGCCAGGTCTTGAGTTGCTTTGTGAAGGAGAGGTGGTCCTGGGTCGTTCGAAGGCAGATGGGGAGGGAGTTCCATGTCTTGGCGGCCAGGTAGGAGAAGGATCTTCCTCTGGCAGTGGCTCTGTAAATGCGTGGTACGGTGGCGAGGGCGCGGCTGGTCGATCGTAGCTGGCTGGTGGGCGTGTAGAAAGTTAGGCGGTTGTTGAGGTACTTGGGGCCCAGGTCGTGGAGAGCCTTGTGTGCATGGGTGAGGAGTCTGAACGTGATCCTCTTGCTGACGGGGAGCCAGTGCAGGTCTCTCAGGTGGCCGGAGATGTGGTTGTGTCAGGGGATGTCCAGGATGAGTCGTGCGGAGGTGTTCTGTATGCGCTGGAGTCTTTTCTGTAGTTTGGCTGTGGTTCCGGCGTAGAGGGTGTTTCCGTAGTCCAGTCGGCTGGTGACGAGTGCCTGGGTGACCGCCTTCCTGGTTTCGGTGGGGATCCATCGGAAGATCTTCCGGAGCATGCGCAGGGTGTTAAAGCATGATGAAGAGACGGCGTTGATTTGTCTGGTCATCGAGAGGGAGGAGTCCAGGATGAATCCCAGGTTGCGTGCGTGGTCCGTTGGCTTGGGAGTGGTGGCCAGGGCGGGGGGCCACCAGGAGTCGTCCCAGGTGGAGGGGGTTGATCCCAGGATGAGGACTTCCGTCTTGTCTGAGTTCAGTTTCAAGCGGCTGTTCTTCATCCACTCAGCGACGTCTTTCATCCCTTCGTGTAGGCTGGCTCTGGCGGTGGCGGGGTCGTTGGTGAGGGAGAGGATCAGCTGGGTGTCGTCGGTGGAGGAGATTATGTTGAGGTTGTGATGGCGTGCTATGGCTGCGAGAGGGCTCATGTAGACGTTGAAGAGGGTCGGGCTGAGTGATGATCCTTGCGGTACGCCGCAGATGACTTCGGTGGCCTTGGATCTGAACGGGGGGAGGCGGGCTCTCTGGGTTCTGCCGGTGAGGAACGAGATGATCCACTCCAGTGCCTTCTCTTGGATGCCGATGTTGCTGAGGCGCTGTACTAGGGTGCGGTGGCAGACAGTGTCGAATGCCGCAGAGAGGTCCAGGAGGATGAGGGCCGCTGTTTCCCCGTTGTCGAGCAGGGATCTGATGTCATCGGTGGCTGCGATCAGGGCGGTCTCGGTGCTGTGGTTGACTCGGAAACCGGATTGCGAGGGGTCGAGGGAACCGTTGGTCTCGAGGAAGGCGGCAAGCTGTCTGTTGACTGTCTTCTCGATGACTTTGGCAGGAAAAGGGAGGAGCGAGATGGGGCGGAAGTTCTTGAGGTCGGTGGGGTCCGCTGTTGGTTTCTTCAGTAGGGCGCTGAGCTCTGCATGCTTTCAGCTCTCCGGGAAGGTGGCGGTGGTGAAGGAGACGTTGATGATGTCCCAGAGTTGGGGTGCGATGATGGAGTCGGCTTTGTTGAATATGTGGTGGGGGCAGGGGTCGGATGGTGATCCGGAGTGGATGGTGTTCATCGTGCTGGTGGTGTCTTCGGTGCTGACCGGGGTCCAGTTGCGGATGGTGGTGGTGGGGGGCGTTGGTTCGGTGGTTGGGTGCGTGGTTGGTGCGCCGAAGCTGTTGTGTATGTCGGCGATCTTGCGGTGGAAGAATGTGGCGAGTGAGTCGCAGAGGTCTTGCGAGGGGGTGATGTCGTTGTTTCCGGAGCTGGGGTTGGAGAGCTCTTTGACAATGCTTAAGAGCTCCTTGCTGTTGTGGGTGTTGTTTTCCAGTCGTTCTTTGAATGTTGACCTTTTGGTGGTGCGGATCAGCTGGTGGTGTATGCGGGTGGCGTTCTTGAAGGCAGTCATGTTTTCTGTGGTCTGGTCGAGGCGCCAGGCTTTCTCAAGGGTGCGGCAGTTCTTCTTGGAGTTTTTGAGTTCGTCGGTGAACCAGGAGGCTTTCTTGCTGCCGGGTCTGCAGGGAGGGGTCTTCAGTGGTGCGAGGTCATCAGCGCAGTCGGTGAGCCACTGTGTGAAGATGCGGGCTGCTACGTCGGGGTCCGTTGCGCTGGCGGGAGGGTTCCATCTGAGGGAGGTCATGAGCTGGTCGGCGTTGATCTTGCTCCAGCTCCTGCGGGGAGCCTGTTGCGGGTGGTGGTGGGTCGTGGTTTTCTTGAAGCTGAAGTGGACGCAGCTGTGGTCCGTCCAGTGGAGTCCGGTGGAGTGGCTGAAGGAGATGTGCTTGCTGGAGGAGAAGACTGGGTCAAGCGTGTGGCCGGCGTAGTGGGTGGGGGTGTTGACCAGCTGCTTGAGTCCGAGGTTGGCGAGGTTGTCCAGCAGAGCGGTGGTGTTGCTGTCATTGTTGTTCTCCAGGTGGAAGTTGAGGTCCCCTAGGAGGATGTAGTCTGAGGAGGCGAGGGCGTGCGGGCTGATGAAGTCTGCGATGTCTCCGCTGAATTGTGTGCGTGGTCCCAGGGGTCTGTAGATGAGGGTGCCTCTGAGGGTGGTCTTTGGGTCGGTGTGTATCTGGAAGTGGAGGTGCTCGGCGGCGGTGAATGTGTCGTCGGGATTTGTCGAGATGCGGATGGTGTTCTTGTGGACGATGACGAGACCTCCTCCGGTCTGGTTGACGCGGTCCTTCCGGGTGATCTTGTATCCGTCCGGGATGGCTATGGCGATGTCGGGCGCTGAGGAGGCGTTCATCCAGGTTTCCGTGAGGAAGGCGACGTCTGGTGAAGTAGTGTCGAGCAGGTTCCAGAGTTCGACGGCGTGTCTGTGGATAGAGCGGGTGTTGTGCAGGATGCACTTGAGGTGGTTGTTGCTGGTGTTCGTCGGCCTGGCGGGTGCGGTGCAGGTCTGGAGGCAGGTGAACTTGCAGGCTTGGCAGGTGAAGGGTCCGTGGGTACGTCTAGGGGTGGCTCGGTGGCAGGCGGGGTTCCGGCCGGGTTTGAGTGCATTGAGAGTGGCGGCATCGTAAGTCCATCGTGTGGGCTGGCAACCACGGGGGCCAGGGGTCCTGGCGCTGGGCGCGGTCCAGGCACGGACGGGCGTAGACGGGCTTGCCTTTGGCGCGCCTTTGGCGCACAATCGGCGCACCCATGGGCTCCATATGAGGCGAAGTGGGAGGGAGGAGCAGCTGGAGGCGGGAGCGGGGCGGCCAATGGGATACAGAAAAGAAAAGGGGGTGGGGCCGCGAGGGAGCAGCGGCGGGAAGCGGCTGGGGGGGGCACACCAGGGGTACAGTCCTAGCGGGGCCACAATCACAATGTTAACAGAAAGGAAAAATAATTATAACAACACAAGGCTGACGAGAAGGGGCTACAGCAGGGAAGAACAGCTGAGCAGCAGCGAGGGCACCGAGGTCAGGAGCGAGCCTGTGGCGCCTGGGCAGGGCACGCTACATCTGGAGGGCCGTGCGGCGTGGGGGGTGTCCTGGGGTCAGTTACTATATCCAACTTGATAAATCTCTCCGTTAATAATCCTTTATAGGAGGATTTCTCCCACCACTACAAAGTTAGTGACTACCGGCCTACTTGACTTTCTCTGTGTTGTGCATGTTTTCTACAATCCAGGTACTGCTTTTCTACATTTAAGGGCTCAAGGATCGTGTGCACAAAGCCTCGTGCACCAGTGTTTATAAGGCATAAGCAGTTTTACCTAGTGGAAAAGGTTTTTGGGACTTTTATTATTATTAGAGTGAACGCCACATGGAGCGCAAGTGGTAATCCTCACGGGTGACTGTTGGTACTGGGCCAATTTCTTTCAGCTGTGGCCACACGTGCAAATAGAACAATTGATGGACAGAATGCTGATCAATATTCAAAGATTCACACCAGTACAGAGATCTCGGCCTAAATCCATAATTTTTTGATCCCCATGCCATTTCAGTTTAGATCCAGCCACATGCAAATCCATCTTGACCCAGTTGCCCTTGGGAAAAGTCCAGCCCGAACTGCCAGGCCAAGTCCTCCCTCGACCGGAAACTAGCATCCTGGGACTGGTTTCGGGGCAGCCCCCCTCATCAGCCAAGTTAGCTTGACTCCAGTGGCATGGAGAGCACGGGACCCACGTCTGGACATACCCGTCCCACTCGGGGTGACAAATGCAATAAGAACAATTGATGGACAAAATGCTGGTCAATGTCAAACATTCACCCCAGTACAGAGATCTGGGCCTAATTCCATAATTTTTTTGTTCACCATGCCATTCCAGTTTAGACCCAGCCCTAGGCAGATCAGTCTTGTTCCTGTTCCCCATGGGAACAGTCTGGACGAAATGCCAATCCAGACCCTCCCTGGACTGGAAGCAAGCATCCTGGGACTAGTTTCGGGGCTTCACGCCTCATCAGCCAGGCTAGCTTGACTCCAGTGGCATGGAGAGCATGTGCGCAGTACCTGGTGAGCAGACGACACAGTGCGTCTGATTACAGAGCACAAACAAAATGTAAAGCTTGTGATTTAACTTTCTGGTTTACTATCTTAGCATGTCTTGTAATGTTTTATGTATTGTTTTAACATCTCAGGGACACCTTATGTGTCATATAGATTTCTCTTTCAATTTATTTAGCTTGTTCATGGTTTATTTTAGTTTTTTGTTTTTGGTGTTTAGTTGTCACACGCACTTGTGCTTTCTTTTATTTTAAAAAGAAGTTTAAAGGGAAAAGATGTGTGGCATTTGTAGGTAGGATTTCTTTACTGTTCTTTGTTATGTGGTGTAATTACTTCTTGTAAGGCAATTGGTTCTTTGGCTGTTCTCTCTTGGAACCTAATATGTAACGATTTGAACTGAATGTCCGTTATTAATGTTCTCCTGGCCCTTGGTACAGGTTAAAGTTACTATATCTTACTAAAAAAATCCCTCTGTCAATAATCCTTTTTGGGAGGATTTCTTACAACACTACATAAATCTCAAAGTATCCATTGCCTCCAAGACTGAGATGATTCCTACAGCAAAAGAAAAAGAAATGATCTCCCGAGGGTGTGGTATAAGAATATATTAACCAAAATATTGCCTGGCAGAAATATTTTGTCCTAAGTATTATTGATAAAATGTTGGAAATAAAATTAGATTAGAAAGCCATTTGCCAGTGGGAAAATATTTTTGTAAATAATTTTAAGAATACAATATTTCTATCAGACGATATCTTTACTAACAATATTCTGGCATAGAACAGCTCCCAGAATAAAGAAGCCAGTCACCCCTGGAACATTAAGAAGTGTTCCAGAAGGAAATACCATTAGTTAGTATCAATGAAAGTACTACTCAAAAGCATACAACAATCTCTTTTTGAACTGGCATTGTCCCTCTCTGGTTATTCTCAGACTGGAGAAAGAGCTTATGATATTGCTAATTGCCCCACTAGGAAATTCCACCTTCTCACCATTTTCAAGTAAGGATTCTGTTAAGAAACAAAACAAGGGAAGGAAACATAAATTGAAAATGTGTAGCATATATTTAAATATAAGAAATGTTTCTAAGACAATAATAAACCAAACCCTAAATATTGATTTCAGATAATGTAATATTTTGTACTATGACATGAACAGAGATAAAATACATTACATATAATGTGCAGTTAAGAAACACTTGGAGAACTTTCTTTCTCATTATTCACCTTTCTTGTCATGTAGAGAGACAATATATGTAAGCCGTCTCATACGTACTCTTAAGAGAAATGCTCTACTATGGCAAACAAGGTGCCATCCAAAACACCTTGGTCAAGGTACATAGTATCTTGAAAAGTTAGTAGTAAGTCTAAGAAATAATATAGCAAATACAAATTTAGGAAAAAAGAGTTATCTCATGCACAAGTTCTAGTTAGCTCAGTAAACTATAATTGGTGAATTTCACTGGGTTTATTTTTTCGTTTAAAATGTTACGCTCTAACTGACATTTTCACCTAACTATAATTTTACTTTAACATTTGACTTTTTCAGTGAATCACTGAGAATGCCAGATCTCTCTATGGTAAAGTGTTGGGAAATGTATAAAAGTTTATTAAAGTTAAAATATATAGTTTAACTTTTTAATGTTATTTGTGTATGTATTTTAAAAGTAGAACAAATGTAAACATTTTTACAGAACTATTAACTTTATTTTGAATTAAATATTTAATTACTTTAACTATATTAATTTAATATTATTTTTTAGGTACAATTTAGAGGTAGATTTAGGTAAAAAAATTACCTTAAATATTTTTTACATATTTTTTATAATGTATTAAAATTTCTAAAATGTGTGTATAGAATTTAATTTGAATTAATTCTAAAGGAACTTTACATTTAGTTTTAAATGAAAAAGCAACTAGAATATTTAAAAATTAATTCTTATTTATTTATATTTTATATTTAATATTTTTAACATTCTTTTACATTACTATATATGTTTAAAAAAGGTAAAATACATACATTTGTGTTATCATTATTTCCTATTGGGTTTTGTTTTAAGTTAGTTACACAATGGTGATGGGACAAATTCTTGCAAGTAGTCTAACCACTTGCAATCACTCAGAGTTGCATTTCAATCCATCATTTTTTTACCCACTGTGACTCTTCAGACAAAGACCCCACTAATGCAAATTGGTAGTGACCCTGCTCCTTATGGCAACAGTCTATACCAAACTGCCAAGCCAAGTCTAAAGTGGCCAAGGGTATGCCCAGACATGGGTTTTATCACTCACTTTGCCACTGGAACCAAGCTGCACCTGACTGAAGAGGTCGAACTAGGCTGTAGCTAGTCTTGGGTTTCTTTTGTTCTGGTGTCAGAGTGGACCTGGCTTGGCAGCTTGGCTGGACTGTTCAAGTTGGAACAGGACCAAGGCTGATCTGCATATGACTGGGTCTCATCTGAGGTGGCATAGTGGCCAAAAAAACACGATGGGTTGGAATGCTACACTGAGTAATTACTAATGATTTTACTATTTGAAAGCTTTTCTCCCATCTAATTTTTTACATCCATACTTCTGTTATTTTCTATGGGAGGGTATTGCAGTTCCAATGGTTGTCTCTGAGCTGAAGTACATTTCCATCTGTTCTGGGTCTTCTTTGGCTGTAGTATATACAGAAGTACAGTTTGTTAATAGAAATGGGCTTAATCTTCTGTGTGTGTGCATATCCCTCCATAAACTCCTACCTAGATTTCCCTAATCCACGTCGATTTATTCATAAATATTCTCTAGATTCCATCCACTTCCCCATTCCTCCCACATTTACTATTAATTCATATACCTATGTGTACGGAGATCTCTGCAGTTGGGACAGCAATCTCTGCACATAAAAGATGTGAGAGTACACCTCTGAATGTAAGTTAGCAAATAGTACTAGGATGTTAGTAGTGCTATGTTAGTGCTACTAACATACTACAAAATGCAGTTTGTGACAGGTCCATAATGTGGAGTTCTTGCCCTATACACACATCCTCAAGCAATGCATAAAAGTTTACTGTGTTATAGTGCATAGGGACAGGTAGCCCAGCGCTCAATCAATCAGAGGTTTGTAAAACGCAGCTACTCACCCGTGACGGTCTCAAGGCGCTGGGGGGTGCAGTTCCGTAGGGTGCTGGGTCATCTGAAGAGCCAGATCATGAGGTTCTTCCTGAACTGGAGCAGCGTGGGGCTTTGCCGGATGTGGAGGTCGTTTCATGGTCTTTGCTGCAAGATTCTGGTCTTGTAGATGCGCGGGACTGTGGCCAGAGGGAGGTCGGCTGATCGGAGGTTTCTCTTGCGTGCATGGAAGGAGAGGCGGTTGTTTAGGTATGCTGGTCTGATGTATGTGTGCGTGAGGAACTGAAAGGTTACTCTATTGCTGACTCTATTGCCAGGGAATATCTTCAATCCTACACTACCCTCTGTAAGGGCTTTTGCTTTTAAATCTGAAGTTCCTGTTTAGGCATCTTTAATTGATCTAATTCAATTTTAAAATGTAGCTGGGGTCAGGCGGGCACCGGGGGTCACACGGGGAGGGGGGTCACACATGGAGGGGGGTCGCGCGGGGAGGAGTGGATCGCATTTTTTTAAAAATAATTAAAACCTACCTTTCGGCCGGGTCCCGCGTCTTCACTGCTCCTGCTCTCCTGCTTTCCTGCCTCCAACAGGAACAGGAAGCAGACAGCCAGGCTCCATTCCCTAAGCCAATCACAATGCTGCAAGCAGCATTGTGGTTGTTCAGGACAGCGCCCAGCCACGGGCTAATGGGATGGGCATGTTCTCCATGCAGGCTGCAATGCAGCCTACATGGAGAAGGGCAAAGTGAGCATGACTGGTTTGGGGGGCCCGAGAGGGCCGACCATACAGTCTTTGCGCACTCAGGAGTGGGCAAACCACTTCTCCCCTGCCCTGCTCAAAGAGCAGAGCAGCCCCGCCCGCAATGAGCAAAGCAAACATAAAATGGTAATAACTACAAGTTATTACCATTTTATGTTTTGGCTTTATCGCACTGCAAGAAAGCAATGGGGTGACGCTCCTTCACCCTAGTGGAGTAGCCGCCCCTGACGGGGGTTCTACTGTGGGGTAAATCTTGATCACCACCAAACTGTTTTACAACATCTACTGTTTTAATATTGCATTCAAAGCTTCCCGACCACTTGGTCACTCATTTTGCAGTCCTCAGCTCCCCCGACTGCCATGGGTTGCCCGATTGTGCAGAGGGAGCTGGGATTCACCTTGCTGATTTGGTGTGCCCTGATGGCCACCATCTTGGATGGCTTGCGGCACAGCTGAGTGGAATGTTGGCGCTCCCAGCAGAGATTTAGGGAAAGCCTGGCACTGACGTGCAACGGATGTGTGTGCCAAAAGCACGCCTAAGGATAGCCTGTCTGCACCCATTCACACCCGAACGGCATCAAGGGCCAGAGACCCTGCCCGATTGAGAACAGAAAGATTAGTCTTCTCATCAGATTTATTTTTAACTCTGCATCCCACATGCCCAGAAAGGTGTCAGTCATCTATTAACCCAGTGGTTCCCAAACTTTTTCGATCTGCGGCTACCTTGACCCATTGGCCATTGCCCGTGGCTCCCCACTGTTACTTATATTAGAGGGTGGGGTGGATGTAAGACCGGCCTCGGGAGTACTTGCATTTTTCTCCCTGAAAATAATTGGGATGAAGCTGATTAAGGTATTATAATCATATACGCAGGGTGTTTCGTATTACTAAGGCGGTGCCTCTAATAAAATATTCCTAGTGAAACTTCTTTGCCCATGCCTTTAGAGTACCCTCTCAAACTTTTGTATCCCCCTTCCAGTGCTAGATAGCACCCCTATGCATGTAGGCCTCATTACCAAAGTGTTTCTGCGCTTGAAGAATATTTGCATGCACTTCCATTTCTACCCATGTCATACATGCCAACACACCTGTCTCAGCAGGGTGACTCACGATTTTTTAAACCACATACAGCTTTATTTTTGCTGTCTCCTCCCTAAAATTGCTTTAAATTCAATGCAAGTAAAATATATTGTCCCTCCTTCTTGCTTCTAAATGTTGGCATTATGCCTTATGGTGTTTTACTTCCCTGTGCTCAAGGAGATAGCAGGCCTGTCTGTAAATGTGCGTGTACTGTAAGAAATGTGTACTGGAAGTACCTATGATTCAAGTACAAATGTCAATACTTAATATTACTTAGTGTGTTTAAAAGACAGGACAGCTGCACTTTCCTGATAACTTGCATTGGTGTAAAATGCATTTGGAAAAAACAAAACTATTATTGAGTCTAACAAAATAAATCAGGCATTTTCCACTTACTTTGGGAGTGTTGGAATGTGGAGACCCAGTAATAAAATATGGAGGGCATCTCCCTTGACATGCCATCAATTAAGCACTACATTTACAGCTTTAGGCATGTCACTTACAAATCATGGACATAATGCGTTTAAGTCTAATTAGTTTAACTGAAGTCAACAACCCCTTCAACATTAAATGCATCAAAGTGCTTGGTGCGCGTCTCCCCTGGCTAGGTTTGACGGATCCCCAGGGCGCCACGGCGCACAGTTTGGGAACCACTGTATTAACCCATTGGTCCATGAGGTTAATTGCAAACACTACCATTTTTCCTGTAAATTCTCTGACTTCACGGCCAGTGCTAGTACCATTAAAGGCACACCTATCTCTGAGGACACGTACAGACAGATCATATCTCAGAGAAGGTTAACCACTGGCACCTTTCAATTTTTTTTGCATAACCTACTGTTCTTTAGTTAGCAATCAACTTCACATTTGTGAATTTCTGATAGACATGACACCAGATGCTCTATTCCTGACAGATACTTGGCTACGCAAAGCATCACTGACTGATGAACTTCCTAAAGCCTGGAAACATGCAATGGTCTTTCCCTTATTGAAAAAACCCCACCTGGACCAAAAAAACTGGTCCAATTTTAGACCTATTTCTTTACTACCCATTTTTTCCAAGATATTGGAAAAACACATTAATATCCAACTTACCTCATGGGTGGAAACACAATGTGCCCATCACCCCTCTCAGTCAGGCTTCAGAGCTGAGCACAGCACTGAAACTGCACTGCTAGGAGTCACAGAGCACTTAAGGCAAGTCCTAGATTTGGGCGACACTGCCGCATTGATCGTACTGGATCTCAGTGCAGCCTTCGACACTGTGTCACACAAAATTCTCACGGACAGATTGTCCCAACTAGGCCTTCAAGGCACGGCATTGGCCTGGCTCTCTTCTTTCCTTACAGATCGTACAATTCAGGTCTTCGCATTAAACGCGGTGTCTGAATTTCTCCCACTTACTACTGGAGTTCCTCAGGGCTCCGCCCTTAGCCCCATGCTTTTCAATATCTATGTCCGCCCTTTGGCGGACCTGGTGGAAGGCTGCAGGCTAACTTTGTATTCATACGCAGACTACGGCCAGATCATTTTCCTCGCCGTCGTCCGGACGGGAAGCTAACTCAGAAGATCGCAACTCCCGCGTCAGCCTTGTCTCCACTTAGATGAATACCAACTCCCTGAAATTGAATGGTGACAAGACGGAGGTGATGGCATTAGGAAGGAATCCTCAGCCTTGGGGCCCTCAGCATTGGCCTGTCATGCTGGGAATGCCATCTATCCCCACCTATATAGTGAAAAACCTTGGCTTCTGGCTCGACTCCGCCCTGTCTATGAAGCCACAAGTGGCCAGAGTAGCCTCCACATGCTTTACCATTATGAAATGGCTCAAGGAAGATTTTGTCGATACTTCCTTTTTCTGCCCAGAGAACAGTCATCCAGGCCATTATATTTTCCAGACTTGATTATGTCAAAATCTTGTACTTAGAGGCTGATAAGGCATCCCTAAGACGCCTACAGGTGGTCTAGAACTCTGCTGCAAGACTCCTGTTTCACCTCCCTAAGCATTCCTCAGTATCATTGCTCAGTCGCCAACTAGACTGACTTCCTGTGGGTAGGTGAATACATTTCAAAGCTTTTTCCTATATGTATAAAATCTGAGCCTTTTCAGGACCGCAATATTTGCAAAACCTGGCGTCTCCATACCATCCGGCCCATACTTTGTGTTCTAGCAATCAATCTCTTTTTGTAGTTCCAAGAGTTGACCGAACCCAAATGGGAGAACAATCTTTCTCCTTCTTTGGTCCTAAACTCTGGAACTCCCTTCCTGCATCATTGAGATGCTGTACCTTCCTTCTCAACTTTTGCAAAGTATTAAAGACCTACTCTTTTAGCCCTCAGACTGGTCTACGTCATACCCGAATCGCTGGGAAAACTTGCTGGGTGGCCATGCACTATACAAACACTCAATAATAATAATAGTAGTGTGTCTCCCCACGTGGTTCGGGTCGGTAAGATGGCTAAGTCTGTGCTTTCCAGAGTGTCTTGGATTTCTAAAACTGGGCCACATTTACTGGCAAGACAGCAAAAACATATCAATATGATTCCTCTTGCTATTTCAAGGGTAATTGCTGTGAGTGGAAAGATATGCAAAAGGATTACAGTGTAATATCTTTTATGAGTTAAATGCTTAAAAAATACAATAAAACAATTTGTACTCAGACATAATGCGTGCATATAACATAGAGGTCCTAATATGCAAGTTGTCAAGCTCTTTTAGTCCCGAAAATGGCCATTTGGGATGATTTGACATTTTACTAAGTGGAGGAAAAGTCTTGAAGAAAGTCTAATGATGATGAGATGATGCAATGAGAATATCAGCAGAAAATAGATGAGACTGTGGGTGAGGGTGGTCATCAAAGGAAAAATGAAAAAACAGGGCTAGATAAGTATATCCAGTCTATCGTGGAGCACCCACAAGCGGGTTTTCAAAATCGGAGCAATCCGGTGTACACAATGGCAAAACTAATGAATGACACCTCACTCACTGTGGATATCAACATATCATCTGAATGGTGCTGACAGATCTGAATTCCACATGCCATTTGATGGAGAGTCTGTGGACTGACTTGAGATTTGGTGGGATATGGTCTGAGTGATTCATACCCTTACATTGGTGAGCCGCCTGCAGAACATTAAATACAATTGTTTCTGGACCTTTGATGAATCTGAATGTTCTCGGTTTCTTTTCTACAGCTGAGAAGACATCATTAGAGCCTGCCTAGCTTGCTAGGTCTCCTGCATGTCTGAAACAGATATGGCGAACTGCATGAAGGTTGTCAGGGCTGTGGAGGCACCAGTGCTTAATTTGTAAAAAACAATAAGGGCCAATGCTCTGGTCAGGAGGCCTCTGCAGCTTGCACCACCCTTTGCCACTGCCAGCGTTTCCAATGACAGTACCAGCCTCAACTACCCACCAGCACACTGCTACAAGTGCGACAATTCAGCCTATTCCAGGCCCCAAAGCTATAAAAAATAGCTTGGGCAGCACCTATTAATTGTTTTTAATGCATACTGAATTAATGAACAATTGTTGTTCTGCTGATCTCTAAATTATACAAACAACGCCACCATGCGGCATCTGCCATAAGTGCTGGTGCCGACAACTAACTGCCAGTGCCGAGCACCAGAAACCTGCGGCTCAAATTAATCACTGGGCAGCACTGAAAGACCAACCGAGTGCAAGTAGCGCGCTGAATTTGTCATCACTGTCTTGTGAGCCTCCTTGGTCTGAGAGCCTCCATCTTTGGATGCCTCTGATTTCTAGGTCAGGAACTGGGCATCCTCCTGTGCAACTCAAAACAGACCTGTAGCAGAAATCAGTGGTCAATCGAGCATTTTCACTTCGCTTCAAAGTAAGAGGGGTTCGTGCAGCCCAACAACAGACTGTTTGACAAATGTAATCTCTGTTGTAGGCAGGGTTACCTGTGTCAGGTTTGACCCAGACTTGAGAATGTGTACTGTGATTGCTCTGAAATTGGAATTTGTATGTGGAAATGCTTGAACGACATATCCAGTCACTCAATTACATCATATTGATGCATAAGAAACTTTGAGGAGAACTTGTTGCCCTGTGTAAAATGCCTACCTGCTGGTGGGATAATAAGCCCTGCTACAAAACCTTCAGAAAACACGCATTCTCTTTAGTAAATTGCACACAACCCAGCCCCACTGCATCTATAATTATTTTTTTTTTTAAATTAATTTGTTCAAAGAGACTACACGCCTTCAAAGGACCCACACCTCCATGGCATCATTTAATTCACCTCAACCTTTTCTTACACAAAATGTCGCTTATCCTATATAAACTTGCTGACGATGTACAAGATAATAAAATAAGCAGTAATGGTGTTGCTACGCACTTTTTTCTTCCCCACCTATACAAACATGTTTGGATATGTCGTTCAAGGATTTCCAGATACAAATTCCCATTTCAGAGCGATCACAGTAGCTGTTCTGTAGTCTGGGACAATAGAGGGAGAAATGAAAGTAAAATGGATGAACATAAGGGAGTTAGAGTGAAGAAAACAGAGAATGAAGAGACCAGAAGGAAGCAAAAGTCACCCTCAGCCACTTCAGTATTTTTAGGTCTCGCCTGAGCCAGCACATGCGTTGCCCTGCGAGACATTTAGTATTGGGGTTTTCAAATTGCTACATGAGGCTTTTGCTGGCCTCAAGCTTGCGTTCACGCCAGCGTGCACGTGTGCAGCCGCCATCTGCCTCCCTTCCAGCGCGACAACTTTCACTCTTTCCTGCTGCTGCGCGCACGCGATCACTTTCACTTTTGCTTCTTGTTTAACTTTAAGCATGCGCGCGCGCGATCACTTTCACTTTTGCTCGCGCTTCTTGTTTAACTTTAAGCGCGAGGCCGCGCGCTTGTGTTTAACTTGTTTTATATATTTTATTTGTATTTGCGCACGCCCGTTGAATTTTATATTCTTTCATTTTTTTTTTTGCGTGCACCCATCCCCTCCCTTGCTAAAAATCATAGACATGCGCTAAAAAGCCCCACACCAAAGCTAAGTTATTACTACTACTGTCCAAACATAAGTGTGAAACAAAACACATGATCCGTGTGATAGCTACACGAAACCTTTGTTTGGGAAAGTTCTTTAACTTTACGTTTTAAGTGGCTCCGCTAGTCCAACCATTTACAACTGGTTATCTTCACTTCCGGGGGCTGACCTCGACCAAATGCACATTTTTATGCGCTGACTACAAAAGCTCTTTTTCCAATGAAATTCGTAAATTACTTTAAAAGAAGATGGACGCTGCCTTGCAACAAAAGCACCTCAATTAATTTCTTTTTTTTTTTAAGTAGCCAGTCAGTTAACAAAAAAGTTTGAAAAGAAAAGAAATTCAAGGTTTTAGATTAACAGAGTTTGTTTGGCGTGAGAAGCTGTCTTTGTGGCGCCAGGACAGAGTCAGATGTGAACCTTGCAGATTTTGGGGCATATTTACAAGAACTGATGTAGTTCTTGTAAATATGCCCCAAAGCCTGCAATGACTCTTCCTTAGGTCGCATCTGACTCCGCCCTGGCGCCACAAAGACAGCAATTTAAAGATATTTATTGGTTTGCTTAAAAATCATCTTGCGGTACAACTTTGGGGCAAATACAGTAATCGCCCGTGAAAGCACAAGTGCTACTTTTCCAATGAGAAACACAGCTAGTTTATGAATTGGCAACACGCAGTCAGTTTGCACAAGGCATTTACACACGCTAGCTTCACAATAAATAATAACAAGCATTGGCATAGCCAATAGGTCTAGCCTTTGGGACCTTATAAGTGCTTAGCTATGCAACAGTTGCTGTTGTTGCAACAAGGATATTTTGCTGCATAACTAAATACTTATAAGGTCCCAAAAGCGAGACCTATTGGCTATGCCAAAGCTTGTTCCTTTATAGCGCTTGCAGGTTTGGGTTTTGTAAGTCAATCCTCGTAATGGGCGAATACAACATGGAAGTCCCAGAATCAAAAGCGCTCTCAACTATATGTGCAGAACTAGTTGGAGGTGTCTCAGATGGCAATTGGTGTCACTTTGCAGTCACTATTCCGACAACATCACTTTGTAATATGTAAAACAAATAAGTGCCAGGACTCTGGTCAGGAGGCGTCTGCAGCTTGCACCACCCATGTAAAAAGTGAACATTTGAGAGAGTCTGCCTTTTCTACGTCTCTCCAACATAAAGCTGAGCTCCCTGTTGTCGAAGACTCATTGTGTACATTAAAATCCATAGATCCTGATTGAAAAGCAGTGGAATCCAGGATGATGAATCTGGGCGCCCTGGAGGGACTTTTTGTGAGCAGGGATTCCGTGTGCAGGACCCAGATTAGCGGCTTTTCCTGATCTGTGGTATCGAGTGTACCACATCGTCAAGACAAAAGGTAAAAAAGGAAACATGTGATCTTTAGGTCCCGGCTTATTCCCATTGCATCATTCAAGTGCAGATTGTGTGCTTCACTGGGGACAAACACTATTTCACAAAGTTAGCCTTCTACTGGGCATCTTTGACCACCATATTTGGATTTAAAATCCATTCCCATGCCTGTACAGGAACAGCCATCCGGGACAAACAGTTTAACTAACTTCCACTGAGCAGCTCAGAAAGGTTAGTCTTAGTGAGTGAGAACTGCAAGTCCTTGCAGAAGAGGCTGAGAAGGAAAAGCCAGATTAATAGGGCATTTAGTGTTGAGAACCATGCCAAGTTCAGAAGTCTAATATGGTAGCAAACAATTCAAAAAGTGAATGCAGTGTCTGCACTCCTCTGTACAGTGGAGGACAGTAAGAAAAAAAGCTTTCAAGACCTTATACATTTTGTGAAGGATCTGCTTTGTAAAAACAGAGGTCGCAGTGTGCCATCCAACCCACATTATTCCTGCTCTTGGCAGAAGGAGTTTGGTACTAATTTCTGTTGTGGAATCGGTTACCATACGACTTATAATTGCTGTTTGTGATTTTTCCACATGCTTATTTACCACACGGTCATTTTTGAAGATTTTCCGCATGCAATTTTTCAGATACATATTTATCGCATAGTAAACCTGCATACAGAATAATCACATGCAGAAGACCTGATCATACAAAGCAACATTAACACACAAAATGATGTGAATATTTTGCTTCGCTCAACTTCGGGGTCTTAGCGTGGAGTTTGGTTTGCTCCTTACTCATGATTGGATAGCTCTCCTGTCTATCTTAATACACCTGCTCTCTTATTCAATGGCATTGCCTGCCCTGCTCATGACCGTATTTTCAATGGATGACATTCATCCTTTCACTGCTAACATTAGACCTTGCAATGTAGTGCATATGAGGGACTATATTCTCTTCCCCTCTATCTCTTCCAGCTCCTCACTTTACTCTACTCCCCTATCTGTATTAACCACTCCAGCGCCAACTTTCTCCGAGCACCTTTTTTCTCTGAACTCAACACCAAGTCCATTCCAGTAAAGCTACCCAGGCGTATGCATGCTCAGGCATGTTGGGCATCTTTGAATGAATTTGCTTATGCTTTAAAAAAATCCTTTTAAATATAGCTGCCATATGAACGGCTGCCATCTGTAATTAAAGCAAGCATAGAAAAAGTCAATAGACTAGATATTTTGGCCTTGCCTGTGCTTGTTGTAGAAGGCTCTTGTTAGAACCGGAGTCTCCAGTTGGCCAGAGCCTGCACCCTAGTCCAAGTAGGGACCACTGATTCCGACAAGGTAGCTTGGCGCGAGGCAGGTAGGCACGCACGAGGCTATGTGTGAAGTAGTTGTGCAACACGCACCCACACTGACACAGTAAAGCACACACAATCAAGTGAACACCACTCCAATATTAAGTATGGAAACAAGTATCTTTATCTAACTTCTTGTCAGGTTGGACAACAGTACAGTTATCTCTGTATGTCAGGTACACACTTCCTGTATCATCAATTCGATCTCAGCATTAGTTCTCATACAAGGGTTCAATACCATTTCAGAGCAACCATTACAGTAGAAGACATCATAAGTATCGTGGCTACCCCTGCCTGGCTATTCTCACAATGTTCTCAGGCCCAGGAGCCCCTGGGGCTACCACCACCGCATTCTGTAAGCGAAGAACTCAGCTCCCACAACTCACCAGTCCATTCATTGTGGGGGGAATTGTAGGCAGTAATGCGGCGCCGGGCCCAGTTGGCGCAGGACGCCCCCCCCCCCCAGTCAGCCCGCTGCTCACTTCACTATGGACTTTTACCTGGGGGATCGGCTGGATTCCCTACCATCCACGGGGCTCTCCGCTTCAGGGCAACCGGTCTGGAGGCCACAGTAGCGCTCTTCCTGCTCAGCGCTCTTAGGAGGGTCCCGGCCAGAGGCGGTGAGTTCCCCACATCTAGCGCTTCGCCTCTCTCACCTCAGGGGCCCCGGCGGTGAACTCGGGAGCAGCAGGACTCCTCCTCCCGCAGCGCCGGGCCGCGGTGGTGATCTTGGGCACAGCGTTTCTTCTCTCACAGTGCAGGTGTTCAATGGCAGATTCTGGTTACACAGGACTTTGCTGACACAGCGCTTGAGATTAATTGCAGGTTTTGGTTACACAGCGCTTCGTTGACACAGTGCCGGGTATCAGTGTCAAGTTCTGGTCACAGGGGAATGGATTATGGCAGTCCCTGGGAAGGCACCCTGGAAAGGTTACCTCATTCCCCCCTTGCATGGCGAGATCAGTAGGCAGGTAGAACGGCTCAGCTATCTTGTGGCAGCAGTTCCTAGGAGCGGTCAGCCTCAGTAGTGTAGCAGTCCTCCTAGCGCTGCAGCCTCCACTCCTTCAGGGGGGTCTCCAGGTCCAGTGGTGTACTGAGCAGTAAGGCGCCCAGAGTCCTATGTCCAACAAAAATGGCGGTCAATAACGAGGCAAAATGGGGAAAACATGTAGGGGAAGACCACCCTAGGGCTGACAGGTCTAACACGCGTCCCCCCAGCCGAAAGTGGGGAGAGCTACCCAACCTCTAGGGAGTTCTCGTCACTAAGGCGGAAAAACCTAGAGAGACTGTCAGCGTTGGCGTGGTCTACTCTGGGTCGGTGTTCCACCCTGTAGTCCATACCCTGTAGGGAATTGGCCCACCTCAACAATTTAGGGTTTTCGCCCCTCATCTGCATGAGCCAACGAAGGGGCCGGTGGTCGGTCTGAATCAGGAAGTGAGAGCCAAAGAGGTATGGCCTCGGCTTCTTCAAGGCCCATACCACAGCAAAAGCTTCTCTTTCGATCGTACTTCACCGTTGTTCCCGGGGGAGTAGCCTCCTGTATATGAAGGCCACGGGCTGGTCTAGGCCCTCCTCGTTGAGTTGCGAGAGTACTGCTCCAATGCCATGTTTATAGGCATCCGTTTGAACAATGAATTCCTTCTGAAGTCGGGGGCCCTGAGCAGTGCACACGGCTTGCTTGAGGGAGTCAAAAGCTTTCTGGCAAGCTTCGGTCCAAATCACTTTCCTTGGATGTTTCTTGGAGGTTAGTTCAGTCAAGGGGGCCACAATGGTGCCATAGCCCTTGACAAATCGGCGGTAGTAACCCGTGAGGCCCAGGAAAGCCCTGACCTCTGTCTGGGTTTTGGGGGGCTCCCAGGCTAGGTTGGTCTCGATCAAGGCCGGAATAGGCTGCACCTTACCCCCGCCCACCAGGTGTCCCAGGTAGACTACAGATCCCTGTCCGATCTGGCATTTGCTGGCCTTGATGGTCAGGCCGGCCCACTGCAGGGCCTGAAGTACCTCCTGGAGGTGCAACAGATGATCCTCCCAGCTGCCGCTGAAGACGGCAATGTCATCCAGTTAGGCAGCGGCGAAGGTCTCTAGGCCAGAGAGCACCTGGTTTACCAACTGCTGAAAGGTGGCAGGAGCGTTTTTCAATCCAAAGGGAATCACTCTAAACTGGAAGTGGCCCTCTGGGGTTGAGAAAGCAGTCTACTCCTTGGCTCCGTCCGTCAGGGCGATCTGCCAGTATTCTGACGTGACGTCAAAGCTACTTAAGTATTGGGCGGCCCCCAGCCGGTCAATGAGCTCATCCGCCCTAGGGATGGGAAGAGCATCCGTCTTGGTCACGGAGTTAAGTCCTCGGTAGTCCACACAGACCGAAGTTCAGGTGTGGTGCCCGGTGGGGCCGCTGTATGTACCAACACCACCGGACTGGCCCAGGGGTCACCTGAAGGCTTGATCACCCCACCTCCAGCATCTTAGCGATCTCACTCTGGATGTTGGCCTTCACCTTATCCGACAGCCTGTAAGACTTGGTTTTGACAGGGGGGCTGTCCCCCGTGCCCACATCATGGGTACACAGGTGGGTAATTCCAGGAGTGAGGGAGAACAAAGAAGAGTACTGCTCCAATACCTGGCGGCAGTCCTTCTGTTGCTCAAGGGTCAAGGACGGGGAGAGAACCACCCCCTCCACCGATCCGTCTTTCTCTTGGGACGCCTGAAGGTCCGGAAGAGGCTCGCTCTCCTCCTCCTCGCTCCCATCTGTCACCATCAAGAGGGTAAGCTCAGACATCTCATGGTGCGGCTTGAGGCGGTTGACATGCAACACCCGGTGGGGTTGCCTTGGGGTCTTAAGGTCCACCATGTCAGTGGACTGGCCCTTCTTTTCCAGTATCTCGAATGGGCCAGTCCATCGGTCCTGGAGGGCGCTAAGCTCTCCGGGCTCCATGACCCACATCTTCTGTCCAGTATCCAACTCCACAGGATGAGCATTCCGGTCATACCACTCTTTCATGACCGCCTGGCTGGCCTCCAAGTTGTCAGATGCCTCCTTCCACAGCTTAGCCATCTAGCTGCGGAACGCCAAGATGTAGCTCACCACATCTTGGGGAAGCCTCCTATGAGACTTCTCCCACCCCTCCTTCACCATGCTGAGAGGTCTCCTGACAGGGTGCCCGTACAGCAGCTCAAAGGGGCTGAAGCGCACCCCCTTCTGCGGCACCTCTCGGTAAGAAAACAACAGACAGGGCAGGAGGACATCCCACTTCTTCCTCAGGTCCTCAGGCAGACTCCTGATCATTCCTTTCAGAGTCTTGTTGAAACACTCCACAAGCCCGTTGGTCTGGGGGTGGTAAGGGGTGGAGAACATGTAAGTCACCCCACACTCCTTCCACATGGCCAGCATATAGGTAGACATGAAGTTGGTGCCCCTGTCCGACACCACAACCTTGGGGAAACCCACCCGGGTAGAAATCCCCATCATGGCCCGCGCCACCGCAGGTGCAGTGATGGTCCTCAGAGGGATAGCCTCTGGGTACCGGGTGGGGTGGTCCACCAGAACCAGGATGAACCGGTGTCCAGAAGAGGTCGGCGGATCCATAGGCTTGACGATGTCGATACCCACCCTCTCAAAGGGGGTACCAACGACTGGCAGTGGTTCCAGGGGGGCCTTCAATTTGGTCCCTGTCTTCCCACTCGCTTGGCAGGTCCCGCAAGTCTTGCAAAAGGCATCAGGGGAACCCTTATCCTGGGCCAATAGAAGTGTGGGACTAGACGAGCAACATTTTTATCTTGGCCCAAGTGTCCCGCCAGGGGTATCTCATGTGCTAATTCCAACAAAAAGGCCCGATAGCATTGGGGGACCACTAAGGCCCTTGAGGACCCATGCACCGGAGCCTTGGGCTCACTGTAAAGGAGGCCGTCCTCCCAATAATTGTGGTCATTTCAAGCAACATTTTCGGCTGCTTGGGCTTCGGCCTGTCGCGGCATGCCCTCAAGGGTGGGGGCACTCCTATTGTGCCCGACAGAATTCCTCCCGGGTAGGCCCTCCTTCCACCTGCCATTATGCAGGGGTTGGCAAGTCCCCCACGGGAACAACGTCACCCTCCGTGGACTCCGGTGCGACTGCCGCAGGTGCCCCATCCATCTCACGTGGTGCGTTCTCCGAATCGTTTTCCTGGTTAGCAGTGGGCTGGGCCATTGTCCCAGGCTCCAACCCTGGTTGACTCCTTCGCCGGGCAGCCATGGACCGTGTAATCGCACAGGTCCATTCTGGTAATCCCAGCATCTCTGCGTGGGCTTTCAACTCTACCTCCTTCCAGGCAGTATGCTCAAAATCATACCCCAACAGACAGTCGACTGGCATGGCAGGGCACACTGCAACTCTCAAAAGTCCTGAAACCCCTCCCCACTCGAAGGGAACTTGGGCCATGGGGTAGTGACCCACACTGTTGTCAGCCATCACAACCGGGTGGAATACATCAGGAATCACTTGCTCAGGGGACACCAGCTTTCTCCTTACCATTGTCATACTGGCACCTGTGTCCCTCAGAGCCTCCACCCCCTGCCCGTTGACAAGGACCCTCTGCCTGTACTTGGTGGTATTTGAGGGCACCTGGGTCTGTGGGACCATCTCACTGTCTCCCAGGGATACTAGGGTCAATCCTGCCCACTCACCTCCCTTATCCAGCGACAGATCCTCCCCCAGCGCTACACTAGCCACCCCGGGATTCTTACCTCCAATAGGGGCTGGGGTCCTCTTAACAACACTGGGGATCCCCCTTATAGTGTCCAACCTCCCCGCACTCATAGCACCGGACAGTTCAGGGCTGCTGATCTTTGTCAGGATAAGTAGGTTTCTGGTAGCCAGATTGGGGCTGGGGTCCAAACCCTCTCCCATGTGATCTGTTTTGGGGGCCTTTGGAGAACTCCTTCTTTTTATCTCCCCCTCTGCCTTCTGGGGGAAACCCCCGGATCCCTTGTTGGACACCCTGGTACTGACCCAGGTGTCCGCCTCCTCCGCAAGCTCCCTCGGGTCGGTCAACTTGAGGTCAACCAGGTGTTGGCGCAGCTCTGGAAAACATTTTTCTAGAAGGTGCTCTCGTAAGAACAAATCATACAGCCCTTCATAATCAGTTACCTCGCTGCCCCTCACCCAACCCTCCAATGCTTTGCGGGCGTAATCCAGGAAATCTACCCAATTCTGTGTAGGAAGTTTGTGGCTATTTTTAAACTTCTGCCTATACATCTCAGGGGTAAGGCCAAACTTCTTAAGTAACACTTCCCTCATGATTGATTGATTGATTGATTGATTGATGTACTTATAGAGCGCAGCTATCACCCTACGGGCATCTTGGCGCTTGCATTGGGAACCCGTCCTGGTTTTTCCCTGTAAGATAACCTGTACTGGGCATCCCCAAGGTGAAAGCCAGGCATCCCGCCGCGGGGGGCCGTTGTGGAGATTAAGCAGGCTTGTTGCCCAGAGCTGCATAGTGTGAACTCGTGCTTAGAGTGGGCACTGAAGCGAGAATTATCGAGTCCATGGACAATTGGGCTCTGGACCCTGCCGCGTCGGGAATCGAACCCAGGTCCTGGGTCTGATCTCTGCTTCAGGGTATGCCTCCTCTAAACAGTGAGCTACACTTCTCCTCATAACAGAATAGTTGGTCTGATCTGCCTTGTCTAGTGTCAGGAGTGTGTCCCTCCCCACCGGAGGCATGCACCTGTACAGGCTACCCCCCCAATAACTCTCGGGGACCCCATGGGCGGTTAAAGACACCTCATAGGCCACTAGCACTTGTCAATCTCATCCCCCACGTTAAAACTGGCCACAACATCTTTAGGCATTTAGAACCTGGACTCCCTTGACGCTTCAGTCGGTACGCTACCACCATTTGTGTTGCTGTTAGCCCCTATTTGAAGGGCTTTGATTTTCAGCTCCTTCAGGCTGAGCTCTTGGACAAGTTTTCTCTCCTCCATAGCGAGCCTCTTCTCTTCACGCTCCTTCTCTAACCTGGCAAGCTCTAGCTTAAGCTGTCTCTCCTCCCTCCTGTCTTCAAACTCCTCTGCAGACAACTCCTTACTGAGACACTACTGCCTGCCCTGGAATGCCTTCCTTGCAATAAATTATCGCTAGTATCTATATGCTGTAAGTTCAGCTCTCATGGAGCGTCACGCTCTACCTGCCCCTCGTCCCCTCTCCCTTCCCTGTGGGCCAATGCCCATGCTCTCAAGGTTTTTTGAAGCTCCTCCCACTTGGAGCCTCGCTTGAAGAACACCCCTTTCCCCTCGCAGAACCCCTTACGCTGCGCCTCCGTGTACACTTCCAGGTTGGCCAGCTCGAATTCCATCTTGCTAGGTGGGGCCTCGGACGTTTCCAGGGAAAACCACTAGGACTTAGGCAACAAGCTTTAAACCAGAGCACTTACAATCAGGCAATCAGAGAGAATTTCGAGCTTGCATTACATCAGGTGTAGGATTGTGGCGCACACTGAGTCACTGTAGGGTGCTGCACAAGCACAAGTCCTAATCCCACCGCTGAACGCCAATGTTAGAACCGGGGTCTCCAGTTGGCCAGAGCCTGCACCCTAGTCCAAGTAGGGACCACGGATTCTGACAAGGTAGCTTGGCACGAGGCAGGTAGGCACGCGCAAGGCTATGTGTGAAGTAATTGTGCAACACGCACCCACACTGACACAGTAAAGCACACACAATCAAGGGAACACCACTCCAATATCAGGTATGGAAACAAGTATCTTTACCTAACTTCTTGTCAGGTTGGAAAACAGTACAGTTATCTCTGTATGTCAGGTACACACTTCCTGTATCATCAATTCGATCTCAGCATTAGTTCTCATACAGGGGTTCAATACCATTTCAGGGCAACCATTACAGTAGAAGACATCATAAGTATCGTGGCTACCCCTGTCAGGCTATTCTCACGATGTTCTCAGCCCCAGGAGCCCCTGGGGCTACCCCCGCCGCAGTAGAGCGTGAGTCTTTCTGTAAGCATAGAATTCAGCTCCCACGACTCACCAGTCCATTCATTGCGGGTGGAATTTTAGGCAGTAATGCGGCGCCGGGCCCAGTCTGCGCAGGACGCCCCCCACATTCAGCCCGCTGCTCACTTCACTCAGGGCTTTTACCTGGAGGGGCGCAGCTGGATTCCCTGCCATCCACGGGGCTCTCCGCTTCAGGGCAACCGGTCTGGAGGCTTCGGGGGGCTCCCACACTCCTCAGAGCCCCTCTCGCGAGTGCCTGGACGATCCCGGGATCTCCCGGATGGTTCTCATCCCGGGAGCCAATCAGGGCACGGCTCCCCGGTGGTGCGGCCGATGACGCGGCCGGAGTCCCGGTTGCCATGCGACGCTCTCCTTCTCGCGCCCAATCCCAGAGGGGGGATCTCCAGGTCCAGTAGTGTACCTGAGCTATGGGGTTCCCTCCTTTTCTTTTATACCCCTAGTCAGGTGACCCTCCAAAAAGGCGGCAAGTTGGGGGTGGGGAAGGTTCTGGAAGAATCTATGAACTCTGTGGTGACTGTCTATGGTGACAAGAGGCGGGACGGTCAAGGTTACAGTAGCATTAAGTCCCAGCCTTATTCCAGCTGCTAGTGCGCAGACAGGACAGTGGCCTCGCCGCAGTAGCAGGGGCCAGTGGCAACCATGTTTTTAGGAGAGAGCACCTGCACCTCAGCCCGGTTTAGCAGCGGTAGGACGCCCAGAGTCCTATGTCCAACAAAAATGGCGGTAAATAGGGAAAAAATTTAGGGGAAGACCACCATAGGGCTGACAGGTCTCAAATGTTAATCACTGAAGCAGAGTAGGGGCTGAAAGAGACAGCCTTTTTCAAATGTATATGGATGCACCAGAGTGCTAATTGACAAACATTAAAACTGATCTAAAATATTGTGGCAAGATGAAAGACTGCATTGTCCGGCACAGTGAGAGACCACATGGGTTTGGGTCCAGGGCTGAAGTGAACCCCCTACCCTGAAGCCCCACTACTCCTGTGACAAATGTTAGTGCTGCAAGATAAACCACTTTTAGCTTTGAAAAAGCCTAAACGAATACCATTGTCAATTCTTGATTTTATGTTATGTCCACCTCTTTTCTACTTGAAAGGCTGTCACTACGCCTTTGCATCCTCTGCGGCCGCCTCAACCTGTAAATGCATGACAATAACCATTTGTCATGTAATTGATGTGATGGCTGCACACCTGTCTCGCTCTGATGGCCGTGTGCGGCTTTCGCTGGATGTTGTTTTTTATTTTCACATCAGTTAGGAACAGTTCTCAAAAAGCTTGATCATGCACTGAAATAGCATGGATGCAGTTTTAATTTCACGAGGGCATTGAATTTAAATATAGAATGAGAAAATATCAACACTTTTAATGTTATTTCCTCGGGTAAATTTGATCTAAAACCTGGCAAGAAAATCGTATCTGAAAAGTATTCTT
This sequence comes from Triturus cristatus, assembly GCF_964204655.1. Lineage (NCBI taxonomy): Eukaryota > Metazoa > Chordata > Amphibia > Caudata > Salamandridae > Triturus > Triturus cristatus. Next base: position 389,078,736 of record NC_140585.1, on the reverse strand, counting down.
TATGGAGTGAATTCTCCTGTTGGTCAATGGCTGCCATCTAGTGTTAAGTTTGCAGAACTTCCCTTTCGCTTTAAAGGATATTTTATATTTGTACAATTAACGACGCTTGTTTGCGCAACGCAAGGGAAGTCACCGTAAAATGAACAGATTTGAGTAATCAGTACCTTGGTGACATTTAATTGCCCTTTCATCTTGTAGTTCTTATAAATTAACATGTTTGATTCACTTATTTGTAGCAATGCCCTTTTTTGTGTGGAAAAAACGTGTCCCTATTCTCTAACCCAGTACTTAACTATTTATCAGCATTGGCACATATCGCATAGCTCCTGACGTTAGTACCTCAAAACACAGACCTGTCTATAGGATCAATTAAGGGCGATTGCGACTAATAGCAATTGGTGACGCGTTCTGCTAGCGGGGCTGAGGCGGACATCACTCCTGCATTTACTACCCTGGCGGGAGCCTAAGCCCAGGGTGCTTCAATCAACATCTTTCGCCATTGGTAGCCTGCTCATTTTCTTCACCAAGGCCACTACTCACCCTGGTGGGACTCGAAGTCCCAGGGTGCAACGTGACACCTTCCCGCCGTGTCACCGCTGCCACAGGTGAGGAGGAGGCGCTACCATCACGCTATAAAGCGCAGCCTCCCCCCCGCGGCGCGGGTCGCGTTCTGCTACTTGGGCTCAGACGGCCATCACTCCTGCATTTACTACCCTGGCGGGAGCCTAAGCCTAGAATGCTTCAGTCACCATCTTCCGCCATTGGTAGCCTGCTCATTTTCTTCACCAAGGCCACTACTCACCCTGGTGGGACTCGAAGTCCCAGGGTGCAACGCGACGCCTTCCCACCGCATCACCGCTGCCTCAGGTGAGGGGGAGGCACTACCATCGCACTATAAAGCGCTGCCTCACCCCCTGCGGCGCGGGACGCGCGTGGGCCGCGCCTGGGTGTAGCACGGGGCAAGGGCGGGTCCGTCCTTGCCCGTCATTGCCAGGAAGAGGCAGGGCAGGGCCACCCCTCTTCCATCCGCTATACAATAGTCGTCAAGCACCTAGACAAAGGTCCTGTTTTTCATAATTTGCCACGTTTGTGGATTCTAATCTTTATCTGGTTGACTTGGTCCTTGGACTTACCGTCTCTTGTCTTGTAAGACTCTGCCACCCTACCCTTGCCCCCTAACAGGACAAACTGATTGTTATCCCACCTATAACTATCACCACTGCTAATTAACTAACAAATTAATTGAGCTAATCGCTTTATATTTATTGTCGCCATTAAAATAATTTTGTACTTTGAGCATGGGTAAACGCAAAACTATGGAGGGATCAGGGGCGGGATGCACTGGGAACTGTGGGGTAGGAAAGGGGAAACAGGCTAAGAAACCACGCAAACATGCCGCCAGTAATAGCTTTCTGGACAGAATAGATGCGCTCATCAGCGAGTGTGAGAACTTACTGATGGCAGATCCACCAGGGCCACTTAGCAATAGTAGCCAATCCCCCTCTGATCCCAAAATCCCTGCTTGCTTACCTACTGTCCCTACTATGTTTCAGAAACATGCTCGCAAGGGATCTGGCCGCTTGAGTAATAATAAAGAAAGTGATCTAGCTGGGATAAAAGGGAAGGCAGCTCTTGATCAAACACCCTGCAAGGAAGTTAATTCAACAAAGATCAATATCCCATGTTCCAAGAGATTTGCCCCACTTGCAGCTGCTTCTGAGCTTACTATCTAACAAGAGACTTTACCAGGTATCCTGCAAGGTGGTAGCATCGCCGAGCGACCTTCTTTCAGCTAACCTGGGCCCAGAGACCCCCTAAGGTCTGAGATCATATCTCTGAAATGTATGATTGAGGAGCTTACGCTCCTGGTTAAGTCACTACTTCCCCCGGCTCGACTTGGACACCAGCCCGAGAAACGGGTACCTGCTCAAGCTCAGCAAACTCGTTCTCTGGCTGGGCCAACTCGCACCATAAGGGTAGCTATGGTCCAAGAAGTCCCACCATCTTCAGAAACTTCCACAAGCCACATCTCGCTAGGTCCTAAACCTGAAGGTTCAAGTAATCTCAGGCCCATGACAATAAAGAAACCTCATACCCTACTAGTTGCTCCGACCACGGACCACCCCATTCTAGGCAGCTGTTGTCAAGTCACGGACATTGCCCAGACTAGGTATGTTCCATCTAAACTTCAACAACGGAGAGAACCACACACCCTACCGCCATTACAAGGCCCTAACATCTATATGGCGAATGTACCCAAACTTGGCCCGAATAGCGGTATAGAAAATGCAGACTTCTTGACCAACAAAGTCATACATTGGATACGTTACACTAGAGGCTGTCGCTCAGTGATTCACGAAGATATCACTAGGGCACGTAGACATTCAATCCCTGCTCAGCCCTATGATTGCATTGAACTTACTTTCTCCAATGTTGACTTGGCCGAAAATCTCCTAGCTTTAGAGTTCCAAACCTGCCCCCGCCACATCAGCTATACAGTTTAGGCGAACACATACACTCCTAGAGGCCGGGCTCTAAACTCAGCTAGCGGGTGGCTCGACGCTTGAAGCAGTCGATTGACTGCATATCGAGTCCACCCACTATAGAGAACAAAGTATCCTGACCCCTAGTTACAACTATAGCCCACAAGAACCTTTTGTTCTTCCTACCTATAAAGGTACACTGAATGATATGTAGGACGCGTCAGAGCATAACTTTCAGGGCCCACATGAGATCGCTTCTTGCGCGCCGCAAGACTTAATAGCAACACCTGACTCTTTAGATTTAACTTGTAACCTAATCCTAACCCGCACCTCTGACGTTGATCTGGTTTTACGCCCACAGCAGTTAAAAATTCTATCAAGGAACGTGGCAGGGCTAACAAACAAGCTTCTACTTTCACACTGGAACAGCTTGATAGAGGATCATGAAATATGTCTATTTCAGGAGACTTGGAGCCTGGTTCCACTTTATAAATCTGGTTATGCTTGTTACTGTATTCCAGCAACCACAAAAGGGAGAGGGCGTCCGTCAGGAGGGTTGATTATTTGGGTGAGCATAGCCCTTGGCTGTACAATCACGGTCCAGCCAACCCAAAGCCCAGATATTTTGAGACTTTCTATTAAAGGACCTGGGGGGGGCACATTGGAGCTGTTCAATGTTTATATAAGAGGCACAAAGGGAGGTCAACAATCACCCACTGTTACAATCTTAGAATTCTTTATCCAGTTGCTCGCCCCACGCTAAAATTATAGTAGCAGGAGATTTTAACTGCACTTTCGAGCCTCTGAGTTTAGAGGATATGTAGGAGTTAGAGGACGGGGACTTAAAATGGGCGGGTCCCCCCTTAAACATCCCACCAATTAGCAAATGGACATCGCTCACAATCCAACTAAGTGCTCTGACAATTGAGCATGACCTTAGAGCAGCCGATGGTAGAACCCATTCAGACACCCAGGGGGCTAATACTTTTAATAGAGTAGGCTCCCCTTCGAGTATAGATTACATCCTAGTGGATTAAAATGGTAGACATGTACGCGGCCATTACAACCGATAGCGATCACAACCCTCTTTGTATGACATTAAAATCCCTTTGGGCCCCACCTACTTCTTCTCAGATTATTAGGGCCCCTACTTCCATTATAGACATCGTCCCTTCAAACTGCAAAAGATATCTGAAATGGCATAAGGTTTCATCCCAAGAAATAAAGCTAGCTGGCATCAAGGAAGCTGTCATGACTAGTACATTAGCGCTACAGGCTACCCAGCTGGCCACTGAATCCTCCTCAGGAGCCTCCTTAGTCCACTCTCGCACCAGAGAGCAGCTGAGCACTTTCTTTTTAGCCACTCATAATCACAAAAAATCTATGGTCCCTCGAAAAAGACAACATTTGTGGTTTACTAAGAAATGCAGGTTAAATAGACAAGCCCTTGCTGCAGCGATCAGGTCAAAGAATCCCAGTCTGGTCAAATCAGCTAGAAGGGACTATAAGGTTGCCCTTCATCATGCCAAAATTGAGTGGGATGAAGCACACAGGCAGAGTTTGAAAGTTACTAGCTTGGAGACAAATAAGAGTCAGTTTTGGTATTTAGTAAGTAAGGGCAATAGTAGAGATCCCTCCATTCCGCTCAACCATATTTCAAGCCAAGAGTGGCGTGACCATTTCATGAAACTATATTCCGCTCCTATTGATGGATGTCTGGAGGAGTTAAGCGACTCCACAGACATCCCTCTGGTTGGGAATATTAGAGAACCATTTTTCTATGGTCAAAATTGAAATGGCAATAACAAAAATAGTCCCGGAAAAGGCTCCTGAACCGGATGGCCTTCCAGGCGACCTCTTTCTGGCTGATCAAAAAAACTGGTTGCGCTATATCCAACTGATGAATGCCATAGCAAATGGATGCCCAATCCCAGATTCCTGGAAAGGTGCGATGGTGGTCCCGATATTCAAAAAGGGGGATAGGGAAGACCCATCAAACTATAGGCCAGTAAGCCTAATTGATGCTATGCAGAAGCTGGTAGGTAGGGTCCTTCTCCAGAGAATACAGGCCTGGTATTGGAAGAGGAAGATGTCCTCTTCCAATACCAGGCTGGGTTCAGGTCCAACATAGGCACAATCAACCAAGTGTTTAGATTATTACTTATATATTGGAAGGTTGTTGTTATTGGCAAGGGTAGTCTTTACCTTGCCTTTATTGATCTGAAAACTGCCTTTGACCTCGTACCCAGGACAAGATTTGGGCAGGCGTTGAGGGACCTGGGTATTCCCCCCCCCCCAGTCCTTAGTTTTTTAATTTGTCTACATGAAGGAAATTATGCCCAAGTGATATGGGGGCCCCAAGGGGAAGTCACGGAAAAGATATCAGTTAGCAGAGGAGTCCGCCAGGGCTGCGTATTGGCCCCCACCCTGTTCTCTTTATACATCAATGGGGTGGTGAGATTTCTACAGGAGGTCTCGGCCGACGCACCAATCCTGGCGGGCGACAAAGTCCCAACCCTCTTGTTTGCCGAGGACACCTTGTTGGTGTCAAAAACTCTATCTGGGCTGTAAAAACTGCTAAACAGATACCAACTATTTTGTGACTCAAGGGGTTTACTTATAAACACCACCAAAACAAAATGTATGGTTTTTAATCCTCACAAGTCTTTTAAAAACAACTTAACTTGAAAAGACACCCTATTGAAAAGAGTAAGCATGTTTGATTTTCTGGGCATACGGCTTTCTGAAAAAATGTATTGGAAGCCCCACTTAGCAAAGATGCTTATGAACCATAAGCGTGTAGTCGGGGCATTAAGTAAAGAACACCGGTCCTCGTATAATAGGCCGGTTGCACCAGCCCTCACAATTTATGAAGCCAAAGCAGTTAGCACCACACTGTATGGTGCGGAGCTATGGGGCTTTGACAACATTGAGGACATCTGCAGATCCGAGCATAAGTTCATGAGGGACCTGGTGATGCTCCCTCGCAACACACCACTAACCCCCTTAATGTTTGATATGGGTAGACGGTCGATCAGGGACATTGCCAAGTTGCGCCCATTGCTCTTTTGGGCACGCGTAATGCACACCCCTGAACTCATACATTATGCTGCTGCCCTGACTGAAGTAACTAATCTAGATGTGGGGGACCAGGTCAAGTGGATATCCAATGTTAGAAAGACGTTGACAAAGTTGGGTCTTTCGGAATCATGAGATACTCAAGTCCCACTTAACAAGGCAGAGCTGAAGTGTATTTATTGGAACTGGGTTGATTCCAACGAGCTGAACAAAACAAATTTGGGGAAATTGACAGACGAATTCTTCAGTCATAAGCAGTGCAGAGGCTTGGAGCCATACCTGGATATTATCAAGGTTCCACGCGATAGGCTGCTATACACCCAATTTAGATTAGGCACACTCCCAGTCCATGCAACAACCTCTAACAACATCAAAATGAGGCATGTCCTTGTTGCAGAGCCCCGTTGGAAAGTGTGACCCACGTCTTATTTGCATGCCCGGCTTACTCTACCATCAGGTCCAAATGGATAAAAGCAGTCTGTAAATCCATGGGCACACTTGATTATAAGGTCGCCCTGCGTATCCTCAAAACTGACTTAAGCACGCTTATTATTTGTGGGGGGCCTAAGTTTTTGAGTCGTGCCTGGATTATCAGACACAAAGCTTTGAAGGGCCCACATATGCCGAGTGGCAAGTAATAACGGCAGCTCCTCCCTCATTTTGCACTCATTACAATATGCTGTAGAGATCATTAATGTTGAACCTTTGGGAGGAACGCACGTGCTTTAAAAATATAGAGTGTCTTGTCTTGTGATACATTTTCCTTATTTTCAAGATCTCCTCTATAGTCTGTACATATTTATATTCTACATTTTTCTGTCTGGTGGTGTTTTAATGCTTCTCCTTTCACTGTTTTATACATCCTTGTTTTTACAATTTTATAAAGGAAAAATATCACCACCCATGACTTAATTCCCTTACTAGTATCCTTCTTGTATCCTATAACCTCTCATAAATTTAGCAACTTGTAACCCTAGTTTAATCATGTTTTAATCCTAATCTAATCCTGATGTGAACCATTATAGAATTTTAATGTTCTATGTTGTTGCACATTGCATTTAGTATACTAGTGATCGAATAAAGCACTATTTGATTTGGTAGTTGGTGACCCCGAGTCACATTTAGGCTTTCCAACTTGCAGACCGATTTATGCTCGTTGCAGAAATATGTTTCCCCTGAGGGTCAGAGCTGCCGATTTAGAAGCTGTGGATATAGGTTCGAGTCTCGGCGTCGGCTCAGCATCATGTGATTCTGGGCAAATAACTTAATCTCGCAGTGCCCACCAAAAATAAATCTGTGTTGTTGTGTAGTATAACTGGTGCTCAGGTAAAGCGCTTCAATACCTTCGGCTCGAGTTCGCGCTATATACAAATGCAAAAAATAATAATAATAAAGATCTAAAACAGTTCAATAAGCATGTTCCAGTGAATGATGGCGAAAGTGAATGTTGTTTAAAAATACGATGCCGCAAAAGAAAAGGCTATAATGGGGTCGATTCCGATCCTGTTTTCTTTTTCCCGTACGACTCGTATCCGTATTTTTTTACGGACAAATCGTACAAGTCCCGTAAAAACGGCGAAGTACGATTCGTACGTGAAAATTACATACGAATCGCCTCGGGAAAAGTCTACGAGACGTCCCCGGACAGTTTTACATACAAATCGTAAAACTGAAGTCCGAGCGCGCAAGTACGATCCGTACCGCCCGTCCGAAAACACAAGCGCATGGAAAAGGCTCCGTACGGAGCGAACTTTGTACGAGCCCTACCCCGAGTACACTTGTGCCTGAGGTACGAGTCGTACGGCCCCCCCAGCCTCCCACCCCTCCCGCATACGTCTGCACCGTACCCCAGGTGTACCCCCACCCGCGTATGTCCGCACCGTACCCCAGGCGTACCCCCCACCAACATATATCCGCACCGTACCCCAGGTGTACCCCCCACCCGCGTTTGTTCGCACCGTACCCCAGGCGTACCCCCACCCGCGTATCTCCGCACCATACCCCAGGTGTACCCCCACCCGCGTATGTTCGCACCGTACCCCAGGCGTACCCCAATCCTCGCATATGTACCGGACCATACATAAGCGAGGATTGGGGTACGCCTGGGGTACAGTGAGAACATACGCGGGTGGGGGTGCGCCTGGGGTGCGGTGCGAACATACGCGGGTGGGGGGTACGCCTGGGGTACGGTGCGGACATACGCGGGTGGGGGTATGCCTGGGGTATGGTGCGAACATACGCGGGTGGGGGTACGCCTGGGGTATGGTGCTGACATACACGGGTGGGGGTACGCCTGGGGTACGGTGCGGATATACGCGTGTGGGGGGGTACGCCTGGGGTACAGTGCGGACATACACGGGTGGGTGATACACCTGGGGTACGGTGCGAACATACGTGGGTGGGGGTACGCCTGGGGTACGGTGCGAATATATGTGGGTGGGGGTACACCTGGAGTACGGTGCAGACATACGTGGGTGGGGGGTACGCACGGGGTATGGTGCAAACATACGCGGGTGGGGGGTACACCTGGGGTACGGTACGGACATACGCGGGTAGGGGGGATGCGCCGTACATACGCGGGTGGGTGGTACGCGCCGTACATACGCAGGTGGGGGGTACGTGCCGTACATACATGGGTGGGGGGCACGCGCCATACATACGGGGGGTGGGGGTACGGGCCGTACATATGCCATGTTGGGGTACGCACCGTACATGATGACACGTACGATGTGGGTGATGGCGTGTACGTCGCGTAGCGGGCCCCCTTTCCTCGTGCAGCGTACTTAGCTTATCCGGCAGTTTTTGGCTCTCGTAAAAATATAGCCGTGCGGAGTGCTGTAGGTACGAATCGTACTTGCCCGGTCCGTAAAACGCTGCCTGACTCCGTGCGGACTTTGCGTACGCGCTGTCCAGAATCGGAATTGTATGTATTTATTAGCCGTACGGTGTTTTTTACGATTCGTACGGAAATGGTATTTCTGTACGAATCGTACTTGCTGGTTTGTACGGTGGAATTACCGGGTACGAGTCGTACAGAGAAAACGCTCTGTACGACCATTTGTACCCGGGTTTTACAGGATTTACAGGATCGGAATCGGCACCATTGTAGGGGGACTGGTTTACAGACGCGTTCCCTCAATGTTCAGCCCTTTTCTAACTGAAAGATCTCGGACTGGCACCATTGGATCATATGCTGTTTTTTAGGACTCCCAGTACCTCTGATCTTCGCCCTCTTGCAGCTGCTGAGCATCAGTCATTTGTGACCCAGTTGCCGATGAGTTGAAACTAAATGTGTGTTTCACTTGGTGATCAGGAAAAGAGTACAGCTATCCGAAACTGAATCAGCGACACGGTGAACTCCGAAAGATTCATCTGTATGAAGGGAATGGGGACAGACAAGTGGCATAGATGTGAACTGGCTGAGACTTGAAAGATGCTTGATGTGTTCTGTCTCCACTACCAACATGTCTCCCTTCTCCCAGTCAGCCTCACTGCCAGAAAGACTGGAGCCATCAGTGATCACCTTTCTTCCATACCATTAGTATAGAATAGTATACCATTTGCTATATACTACTTGATTATCCTAAAGCAGATATGACATCTTTTTTAATGAAGCGTATGTTTATTATCACGATTACTACTATCAAACTAAAATGTACTCCAAACAAAATGTCCTGCTATAGGGTGGTTGAGTTATCTCTCCCCATGTCTGTACACGGACGGTCTACAATAGGTTTGGCTGCTTCGTATCTGAAGGTGGGCAGGGTTTCTCAGACAGACATCTGGAGGGTTGTCATTGGGATCTGTGCCTCAGCATTTGTCACCCAATATTGACATGGGGTTGGTGGATGAAACCTCAGGGCCAATGATTTCTCCTCATCCATCAGGCTTGTAGTGTTTCTTTCTTGATTCAACATTGCATGCAATGGATCAGATGTGCCAACAATATGCTGGTGTAAAAGAATGATGTTCTTATTTGATCGAAAGTGATCGAATCTGAACCTCCCAATAGGGTACTGAGTTGAAAAGTATAGGCTGGGTCAAGAAAGGGAGTTAGGATGTGATGCTCAGTTACACGCAATAACTTCATTATTCTGAGTTTCGATTACAGGATGTTATGGGAGTAATAGAGGTAGTGAAAGGGATGTGCCATGCAAAGCAGGACAAGGAGCTATTATCTACCAAGGTCAATAAGATAGAAGGCGTGGTGATAAAGCCATTCCGAGAATTAGCCCACCAATTCCACAATGTGCACCTGCAAGTATTCACTAATTTTAAAGGAAACGTATCTTCCTACTCATGGCTAGACTTCTGCTGGTCCTGTTAAAAAGTTGCAAAAGTTTATAACAGATGCTTGACTTAATGTATAAATGTAAAAAGAACTGTTGATGGACAGAATGCATAACAATGTCATACATTCACCCCAGTACAGAGATCTGGGCCTAAATCCATAGTTTTTTTGCTCACCATGCCATTCCAGTTTGGACCCAACCATATGCAAATCAGTCTTGACACTGTGGCCTATGGGAACAGTCCAGCCCAACTGCTAGGCCAGGTCCTCCCTGGACTGGAAACAAGCATCATAGGACCGGTTTCGGGGTTTCACCCCTCTTCAGCCAGGATAGCTTGATTCCAGTGGCATGGAGAGCACTGGACTCACGTCTGAGCTTACCCGTCCCACTCGGGGTGACAAATGCAAAATGAACTGTTGATGGACAGAATGCAGAACAATGTCATACATTCACCCCAGTACAGAGATCTGGGCCTAAATCCATAGTTTTTTTGCTCACCATACCATTCCAGTTTGGACCCAACCATATGCAAATCAGTCTTGACCCTTTGCCCTGTGGGAACAGTCCAGCACAACTGCTAGGCCAAGTCCTCCCTGGACTGGAAACAAGCATCCTAGGACCAGTTTTGGGGTTTCACCCCTCTTCAGCCAGGATAGCTTGATTCCAGTGGCATGGAGAGCACGGGACTCACATCTGAGCATACCCGTCCCACTCGGGGTGACCAATGCAAAAAGAACTGTTGATGGACAGAATGCAGAACAATGTCATACATTCCCCCCAGTTTTTCGCCCTAAGTTGGCAGGGTATGCCCAGACATGGGTCACTTGCTCACTTTTCCTCTGGATTCAAGATAGCCTGGCTGATGAGGATTATGAACCCAAAACCAGTCCCAGGATGCTTGTTTCCAGTCCAGGGAAGACATGGTTTGGCAGTTCGGGCTGGACTGTTCCCATGAGGCACAGGCCAGACTGATTTGCATAGGGCCATGTCTGAACTGTGGTGGTGGAGTGAGCTAAAGAATGATGATGGATTAAACCCAGATCAGTTGACTGGGGGTGAGTGTTTGATTTGCTCAAACGCTCCGTCCATTATCCCCTTTGGTATCACTTTGTTCGCCCTAAGTTGGCAGAGTATGCCCAGACGTGGGTCCGTTGCTCACTTTGCCACTGGATTCAAGATAGCCCGGCTGATAAGGGTTATGAACCCGAAACCAGTCCCAGGATGCTTGTTTCCGGTCCAGGGAAGACATGGCTTGGCAGTTCGGGCTGGACTGTTCCCATGAGGCACAGGGCCAGACTGATTTGCATATGGCTGTGTTCAAACTGGAACAGCATGATGAGCAAAAAGCAATGGATTTAGGCCCAGATCTCTCCACTGGGGTGAATGTATGACATTGTTCTGCATTCTGTCCATCAACTGTTGTTTTGGCATTTGTCACCCCGAGTGGGAAGGCTATGCCCAGACGTGGGTCCCTTGCTCTCCATGCCACTGGAATCAAGCTATCCTGGCTGAAGAGGGGTGAAATCCCGAAACCGGTCCTAGGATGCTTGTTTCCTGTCCAGAGAGGACCTGGCTTGGCAGTTTGGGCTGGACTGTTCCCATGAGGCACAGGGTCAAGACTGATTTGCATATGTCTGTGTTCAAACTGGAACGGCATGGTGAGCAAAAAAACGATGGATTTAGGCCCAGATCTCTGTACTGGGGTGAATGTATGACATTGTTCTGCATTCTGTCCATCAACTGTTGTTTTTGCATTTGTCACCCAGAGCGGGAAGGGAATGCCCAGACGTGGGTCCCTTGCTCTCCATGCCACTGGAATCAAGCTATCCTGGCTGAAGAGGGGTGAAACCCCGAAACCGGTCCTAGGATGCTTGTTTCCAGTCCAGGGAGGACCTGGCTTGCCAGTTCGGGCTGGACTGTTCCCATGAGGCACAGGGTCAAGACTGATTTCCATATGTCTGTGTTCAAACTGGAATGGCATGGTGAGCAATAAAATAATGGATTTAGGCCCAGATCTCTGTACTGGGGTGTATGTATGACATTGTTCTGCATTCTGTCCATCAACTGTTGTTTTTGCATTTGTCACCCCAAGTGGGAAGGGTATGCCCAGACGTGGGTCCCTTGCTCTCCATGCCACTGGAATCAAGCTATCCTGGCTGAAGAGGGCTGAAACCCCGAAACCGGTCCTAGGATGCTTGTTTCCAGTCCAGGGAGGACCTGGCTTGGCAGTTCGGGCTGGACTGTTCCAATGAGGCACAGGGTCAAGACTGATTTGCATATGGCTGTGTTCAAACTGGAACGGCATGGCGAGCAAAAAAACTATGGATTTAGGCCCATATCTCTGTACTGGGGTGAATGTATGACATTGTTCTGCATTCTGTCCATCAACTGTTGTTTTTGCATTTGTCGCCCCGAGTGGGAAGGGTATGCCCAGACGTGGGTCCCTTGCTCTCCATGCCACTGGAACCAAGCTATCCTGGCTGAAGAGGGGTGAAACCCCGAAACCGGTCCTAGGATGCTTGTTTCCAGTCCAGGGAGGACCTGGCTTGGCAGTTCGGGCTAGAGTGTTCCCATGAGGCACAGGGTCAAGACTGATTTGCATATGGCTGTATTCAAATTGGAACGGCATGCTGAGCAAAAAAACAATGGATTTAGGCCCAGATCTCTGTACTGGGGTGAATGTATGACATTGTTCTGCATTCTGTCCATAAACTGTTGTTTTTGCATTTGTCACCCCGAGTGGGAAGGGTATGCCCAGACGTGGGTCCCTTGCTCTCCATGCCACTGGAATCAAGCTATCCTGGCTGAAGAGGGGTGAAACCCCGAAACCTGTCCTAGGATGCTTGTTTCCAGTCCAGGGAGGACCTGGCTTGGCAGTTCGGGCTGGACTGTTCCCATGAGGCACAGGCTCAAGACTGATTTGCATATGGCTGTGTTCAAACTGGAACGGCATGGTGAGCAAACCAACGATGGATTTAGGCCCAGATCTCTGTACTGGGGTGAATGTATGACATTGTTCTGCATTCTGTCCATCAACTGTTGTTTTTGCATTTGTCACCCCGAGTGGGAAGGGTATGCCCAGACGTGGGCCCTTGCTCTCCATGCCACTGGAATCAAGCTATCCTGGCTGAAGAGGGGTGAAACCCCGAAACCGGTCATAGGATGCCTGTTTCCAGTCCAGGCTGGACTGTTCCCATGAGGCACAGGGTCAAGACTGATTTGCATATGGCTGTGTTCAAACTGGAACGGCATGGTGAGCGAAAAAACGATGGATTTAGGCCCAGATCTCTATACTGGGGTGAATGTATGACATTGTTCTGCATTCTGTCCATCAACTGTTGTTTTTGCATGTGCCTGCAGCAGATGTCATTGGAGCACATGACTGTGTGTAGCTGACAGTTGGGCTTTGTGTATTCCTCCTAGACAGCCTCACACAATAGAGAACTTAGGTGGGCCTGGATGGGCCATCATGGGCATGATGGGATGGTGGAGCTGGGCACAGGCCTACTTACGCATGAATAGGCTGTGTCCTGCCTCCACACAAAGGACTGCATATCCCCTGTAGTTGATCTTGAGCCAGGGCAGGGAAGGTAAGATGCCAGGGGACTTCAAAGGGAATTTCTAGAAGCTTCTCCCACCTTTCAGAGGAAGGGCACTAGGTATAAATTTTGGACCTCAGACAGCAACTCTTCAGTACACTTCTGAAACACTGGATACTCTACCAGGAAGAAGGACTGCTGAGCTGCTGAAAGGACTGCCACACTGCTGGACTGCTGCCTCGAAGGACTACTGTGCTGACCTGCTGCCCTCTTGCCTGGGTGAAAAAGACTGGACCTGTATCTGTTGAACCCAGGGACACCAGAGTGATTCCAAGGACTAGTTGGCTGGACTCCTAACTTGAGCTTCAGAGACAGAGGGCTCAAAGAACCTCAACCCCTGCACCTGGACTCTGCCATCTGCGAGTCTACTCTGGCAAGTGGTGCCACCCCAGTCCTGGACCCTCGGAAGTGGGTCTAAGGTGCTCAGCCAACCTCTGTGGATCCCCGCCATGAAAAGGTCGGCAGAAATCCAACTCCTGAATAGCATGCAGACCGCCACCAGTCAGGAACCAAGGTGAAGACTATATGAAGAAGACCTAATGAAGCTGGCAAGCACCACAAAGAGTCATCAGTTTTCCTTTATTGCGGAGGTCTATGAAGCTGAAGCTAGTATTCTCTAGGTGGAAAAACAGCAAGGCAATGGAGGGAGCATCCTAAACCCATTATAGACAGGTACATGAGCTGCCACATGTCCCCCTATTTTTTCTGAGAGGTTTTAGCTCATATTTTGTTACGAAATGTGAAAATGCTGCTGACTCCACCAGTGGCCCTTGTCTTTTGAACCAACCCCTTATCCTGCAGCATGACCACATGCAAAGTACAGCTGTGTTTACTGTCATACCCAATTCCAAGAGAAAAAAGAGTAAAGAAATATGCCGCAGTGGCACAACGTTGGCATGTAACACCTACTTTGATTAAAAATAATTGTTAGCTAATTGCCATATGATTGCTGCTCTTTTGTACATGTTCTGTGCTTTGTTTCCTTTATCACCACTCTGTCTTAGAAAGTACCTAGTTTAATAATGACAAGGGCCAGTGACGTCTGTGCTGTAGAAGAGAGAGCACAGCAATGTTGCATTACACACCTTCTTTGACGTATACTTCACAACTCAGGCCTTGATTACAAGTTACACAATACTCAGCATGTGAAACTTACACTAATGTGCAGTACTGGATCAATGACGCAAAATCGATGCACACAATATCGATCAATGGAAATATCGGAAAATAAATATAGTACAGGAAAATATCGGCTTCTTATACTTAACTTATCGGCAACATAATAATTGGTATCATAAATATAGGTTTTTACTAATATTGAAAGCAAAAATATTTGAAACAAAAATATCATTACCTTTACATCAAGGGTCTAGTGAGAGCCTCTTCTGATCAATGAAAATCATCATGAGCTACTGAAGGCTATGCAACTTGTATATTGTTACTAGACACCTCCACACCCAGCTTCATTGACTTTAAGCCTAATGTCCATAGAGCAAGATACTATGGTTTGAACAAAATACTTTGGCCAGGGACACTATGACAGAGTGGTCATATGTGTCAGTTTGAGCGCGGTCTTCGGTGATGTATGAACATGTGTACATATGATTGGAATATATGACAATGGGTGACTGAGAAACTGTGTCATATGTACTTGTAGCACCAAACATACCTTTTTCCTTACGTGGCACTGTTACATGTATACCACAACGTACAACCATATTTTAAAAAAATGGAACAAATTTAAAGTGCAGAAAAATGTTCTGCATAAATGTTCATAATATAGAACATTTTTCTGCACTTTAAATTTCACCCACTTAAAATAATGGGTGCATTTTTCAGTTATAAGTATGGCACCTTGTCTACCAGCCTCTGGAAGCAAGATGCCTACTGTATGTAAAGGCAACACTTTGCAATGGGATAAAATTATACTGAAGAGTAAACTTTATGTTAATATGGATTCCATACAACTCATCATTTACATTTTCTCCCATTTCCAAGTGTCATATCTACAAAGAGCAGGCAGCTTGCTCCCAGTGGCCTGTAGACACGGTGCCATATTTCTAACAGAAGAATACAGCCATTTGAAAAATGGGAGGAATTTAAAGTGCAGAAACATACTTCATAAAACATTAAGACATAATTGGCTTAGTTGAAAGTAGAGAAAAGCATTATGACTTAGGGCCTTATTACAAGTTTGACAGTCTATGAACCGCCGTATCCGCAGTCGAGGTCCGACCCCCGACAGATCGGCAGTCTAACTGCTGTATTACGAGATGGGCGGATTGCATTTGGAAAGATCGCGGCTGAACCACTGACACTGACAGCACATCGCAGACCGCCGGAGTCACGGTCAGGGAAAAGCAGCTGCCATCGGGCGGTAAAGGGGAGTTTCACTGCTGTCCATATTACGAGTCGGTTTTTTGATGACCTGACTGGTGGCACCACCAGCTTCTAGTCAGCAGAAACTAAGGATCTGGGGTGAGTACTCACCCCTTTCCTGTTTTTACGATCAGAGTTCAATGTGGATCAATTTCTACCGGTCCTCCTTCAGAGCAGTATCTTCACGCGAGGATTACAATCCTATTTGCGGTGATATACAGATGAGTCCTTTTTGTACTATATCCTCATTGCCTGGACTGCCCATGTATGGGCCAGACTCTGACAATGGGTAGGTGGACTTTTTCCACATGTATCATGCATATGTGTTATCCAACACATATTCAATTGAAATGCTCACACAGGCATCATTACAAATTGAAAATTAATCACCACCTCCGCAAGATCTCAGCCACACCCGGGCACCATGGTAAACTTGTTATATGGTGGTTGGAAGACCACTGGCAATGCGGTCTTCTAGAGACCGTGGACACAGTGTTCAAGTGGTCGGACTGCCAAACTCGGGATAAGGCCCTTGTTGCAGAATATGCTACAAACAGTCAATTTGCCTTTGAAATAAAAAGAATGATTTCATTAGATTATGTCAGAAACATTTTGTCTGGAGTATCATGCGTGGGGCAAAGTTATATTACCCAGATTGGTTTTAATATGTTCCTCAGGGACAGGCATTAAAATTTAGTTTAGGTGCACTGGGGTGCACTGAGAGGTATTTTTAATCACCCTTTAATTTTTCTTTGTTTTTGCACTTCACTGTGTTTACCCTCACCAACACCACTCAGTTCATATTGGTATTACCTCTGCTACAACAGGCAAATCCTAAAATATATTTACATTACATATAAAAGATTATTTAAAAAAATAAAAAATGATTAGATATATTAATTAAGCCTAAAAAATAATTTTCCCAATTGCCTACTTTATACATAAATATATATAGGACATTTCTCATTACCAATTCGATTTTAATTGTAAAATATAATACATATAAAATATAAACATAAACATATTTTTTATAAATATAACGCACATTTATACATATGTAGTATAACTATTTAATAACATTTTAATTGAAACCATTATTTATAAAATTATAAAATTATTTCCATTTAAAATAAAAACAATTTGTCCACACAACATTTTATGAATGAAAAGAAAATATTTCACATTAAAAAAAAAATAATACACTCAATTTGACAAACTAATTATCAATTTTATGTCAAAATAATTAATAAAATACATTTTGTAGAAATAATTACAGTATGAAATTTAAATATTTAAAATTTCAATATTTTTAAATTAAGTAAACATTATTAAAAATGATATTAAAGAAAACAAATTTAAATTGACAATACATTTTAATTACTAATAACAAAAAAAATTAAACTTATTTTAAAAATAAAATCAAACATTTACAAAATAGTAAATAGCTTAAATATTTAATTTGCAAATTAATAAAAATTAAACATAAAATCAAAATAAAATATTCACATTTTAAAAATCTCCCCATCTTATCTACCTAAATCCCAACATCCTTCCACTGTAACAAAATCACACACAAATTAATTATACAAGTTAATAAAACTTAAAAATAATATTGAACAATCAGCATAAGTAAAAATAATTACCAAATACACTAATCAAAAATCACCAAACAACTAGAATAAAACAAAATACAATTAAATAAATATAAAATATGACTTCAAAACTATATTTTATACAACAATATTTAATCTAACGATATTTGTTTACAACAATATGAAAAACAACACTTAAAACTATATTCTTATCTTCAATATTACTGTCCACACTGTTTTGACATCACTGTTTTTTTGTGAATATGTTATCCAAACACCACAGTAACACCACATTAGTGCAGTGAAACTAACCCCATGGAACATGGAATAACCATTAGGGACTCACTTTGCTGGTTGAAAAACCACCATAACTCCCAATTCTGTGGGGTTTAACATTTACCACTTATTTCGAGCAGATAGCAGATGTATGGTTCAGCCTCCATGCTGGTTGGGGTGTGTGGAGAAGGGGAAAGAAGGCGAAGCTAAGCTCTAGCAAGGGGAAGCATTGTATGCTTCCAAGATCCAGAGCGAAAAAAACGCAAAAGGCGTTCAGCAGCTACTGCAACCAAAGTCTCATGGAATTTTTCCTGATGGAGTCCTGTGAAAACCAGGGGGCATATAATCAAGCACGGCGTTAAAATTATCGCCGCTTTAGCGGCAGAAAACTGCCGCTAAAGCGGCGATAATGGGCTTCATAATATGCCGCAGAGAATTCCAATAAAAGCCCATGTTGACGCCGTTTCTTGATAATATGCCCCCAGGTGCGGAAACAGCGACCACTCAGAATCAGGTGGAGCGGAATTACACATAGCAATTCCAGTCTATCTGATTCATAACCAGGACCACAGCGGCTATCAGTTATGCGCCAGCACTACATAAAACAAATACGTTTATTGATCCTAAACTCTTGTACACACATGAAACGTCTATGTGAGCATGCGTCAGGCTGCATGTCTTGTACTCTTTGTGGTATGTGTAGAGGAGCTTTTCGCCAGGGTCAGTGGCTGTGGTCTTTACGGGTGCTCTATTTCGGCTCTCGAGTTTTCTCTTGCCAGTACATCTGTTGTTTGCTTAGGGTGGATGTGTGTGCTCATTACCAAGGATCTAATACAGTTACTCGTGGGCACTGTTACGTTATCTTATCTCAATGGGAGAACGGGAAATTAAAAGCCTTATATTGCATAACTTTAACCCTGCACTTTGATATTTGTGTTTGCTGAGCAATGACGGCTGTTGCAGAAGCATAGTCAGTCTTCCTCTTAAAACAAATCTGATGGTGTGGGCTGCACGGCTGCCCTCCACAAGGCGGCTAGCTCTGTCCCAATGAATGCGATTTAAAAATGTTGGCAAAGAAAAAAATGTAACATTTACTGCGACATTGAACAATGGAACGTTTCACATTTTAAAATCATAAACAGAAATACATGATTACTTTGTGTACGATTTTGACCTGACTCATGTTGTAAGTCACATCCTCTCACTGTGCTGTCACGTGGTAAGCAGACACACAGCACAGGGCTTCAGCACTGGATGCTGAGATTTATATGTAAAGTGTAGGATGTATGATCGTATATTGATGAGGTAGCTGTCCCTCATTCTTCTAAAGCCATTAAACTAATACTGACGTATGTATGTATTTATAATACCCAAGAGAGAATTATGTGCTTATGAATACCTTAGTCCTATGGTACAACTCACTGGTTCTAAAGCACTTGTTGTGCAAAAACAGCCACTAGTTCGTGACCTGAGAATTGTGCATCAACAGATGCACAAATCTGTTGCAGCGCAAAATCGAGCATTCAGTACTACTTGCAAAATCCTGCATCTTTAGTACTGAAGAAATAGAATCATTTCTGTGAAATCTGCTAAAAGAGCAGAGAATGGTGGGATGGAGGCCTGAGAGTGACAACCAAGTCTCCATTTCTACATTTCCAACAACATTCCCAAACTAAACACTAATTCTATTGGGGCATATTTACAAGGGCCATAGCTCTGCTTTTTTGGCTTTTAAAGCCAAAAAAGCGGAGATAAAAATATCGCCCTATTTACAAGAGGGTGATAACATGCATTAGCGCATGTTAGCACCCTTTTACCTGACGCCTCCCTTTGCATCTCTAATGAGATGCAAAATGGGCGTCACTGGGCAGTACAACCTTGTAAATATCGCTGATGTACAGATCGCGATATTTACAAGGCTGCCCACGCATTTTAGCAGACGTTCGTTTTTGGAGAAAACAGCTGTTTTCTCCAAAAACTAACGTCTGCTAAAATGCAGACTTAGCTATACTTACCATAGGGGGTGGATCATGCTGATACGACCACAGGGTCGTATCCGCAAGGTTATCGCCGTTTTCCATGGAACATGGAAAATTTTCTTTTTTTTATGTCCGTATTTATACATTTAGAGACAAAAGATGATTCCGAACCTGTGAACAATTAATCAACAGGTTACAATTCCACACACATCAACAACAAATAGTATTTGGCTAGGGAAATAGGAGGATTTTTTAAAGAAACATCTGTATACTGAAGAAAGCTCACAGCCCAGAAAGGGGCTAGGCAAGGGCAGAACATAGCGAATAATGTATATTAAGGAGATATGCAGGGCTGTAATAGATCATAATTTCACACGCTTTTAGTCTTTTGACCGTGGACACTAATAAAAAGTAATTGACTAGTTGGAGGAAGTACCCCTTGGTTGGTCACCCCCATTTTTTTGAGGACTGATGCAGCTGGTATTTTGACACTGCATGCTGGGGCACTACTGTTCAGACCCCAGTGTATTAACTGTGACCAATACAAATAACAGAATTGAATAGCGACTAATTGGTATATTTAACTTTCCAAAGAGCCCATACTATATGGTGGAAGAAATACACCAATGACATGTAAAGTTAAATGTCACCTGTGGACTACAGTGCATGCTGTGCCATCTATTAGGCTGATAAAGCAAACATGGTTTCTGGACTACATGTACAGCCTGAATGCTGCAACTTTTAAACCTTCAGGCAGGCCTGTCAAAATAAATGTTTCTCACAGGGAAGAATCCTACTTTTAAACATTAAATAAATCACACTAACGTCGATCTTGTAGCTCACAACATAGGCGGCCTAGTATTTAAATGTGGCACATGCAAGAATTTAGTGTTGACATGTTCCTATCCCAGAAGAAATTTTAACAGGAAAACTAAAGTGTAATTAACATACAATTTGAAAATGATTCAAGCATTGTTTTTAATATTTCTTGAAAATTCATTTCAATGGTGAAGTCGGATTTTTGATAAATATTTCAGAACAGAAACATTAAAAAAGTTAGGCTTTTTCTGCCTGAAGCTCCAGCACACAGCCTGTGATCACACATGTGGGTACGTCCATGAGGGTATACATCAGTTTCAGTGATATTGCTCTCTTCTTCCATAGTCGTTGTTTGTCTTTGAGGGAATAATCTTTATTTGAGCTGTTTGTTTGATGTCTTGAATTGGCGTTTCATTTAAGCCACTTACAAAGACTTATCACAAACTCTCTTCTGAGGGAATGAATTCCTGATGTATGTGTGGTCACCTCTTGATGGCGGGGATGAGCAGTGTGTGGACTGTTATGCATGCTTGTTTTTTCATCATCTTGATTAATTTAGTTTTGTTGGAAATGACCATCTTCTTGTGTGGGGTACCCTCAGATTTATGTTTGACTATTTAGATAGGCTGTACAACAGAAGCAGGGGACCTGTTAATACTGGAGTATCAAAGCTGGTCCTGTTAAGTGAGTGATATGTAACTCTTGCCAGTGCTTAATTTGAGCTGGAGCTTTCCGGTGCTGAGCACCGGCTCTTAATTGGTGTCCGGTGCCCGGCACCTATTTGTCAACACCACACATAGAGCAGTCTGCCACAAGGTGGCGCTGCTCATGTAATTTAGAGATGAGCAGTATAACATTGTTTAGGAGAACAATATAAATAAAAAAAATACTAATACCTGCCTCCCCAGCCATTCCTTTAGCTTTGGGGACCGCGATAGAGATAGTTAGTAGTTGTTTTTGCAGCGATGACAGGGGCGATGGGTGGTGCAAGCTGCAGTGGCCTCCTGGTCAGAGCCCTGGCACTTAATATTTTACAAATTAAGCACTGACTCTTGCTCTCTAAGGTTTCAATGGCGATGCTAAGGTAGCAATAAGTCAGGCCCAATGTGACTGCCTATTGATTAGAATTTGGAGACCATTCTAACTATTCATTGACACATACAGAGATCTGCAATAAATCAATCAATCAGGATTTATAAAAGTGAGGCAAATCACCTGTGAGGGTCTAAAGTGCTGGTGTTGCTAGCTGCTTTGCAGAGAAAGCTGTAAAAAGCAGGAAAAATCACTCAGAGAAACAGGGGAAAGGAAGGAGAAAGCAGTAAAAAAAACAAGGCAAAAACAGGAGTTCATACTCAGAAAAACAGGAGGAAAGGAAGGAGAAGGCAGTAAAAATCAAGAAAAAAGATGAAAGTGCTCAGAAAAATAGGGGGAAAGTAAGGAGAAAGCTGTAAAAAAGCAAAAGTAGGAGAAAGCACTGGGAAGGAAGCAATACGGTACAGCAGCGTGGAAGGGCTGGGCCTGGGCCTGGTCTTCCATTTTACACAGACAATACATTAGTAACTGCAATATGATTTTGTTGCTGCTACCTTAGTGTGGCCCTTAAACCCTTAGAGAGGTAGACCTACATTCCACTCATTAAACAGGACCTGCTATGATACTCCGCTATTATCGGTTCCCCGACTATTGACCACCATAAAATGCCCAGGACATAACGTCTCATAAAAACATACTCTTAGTAAACTCAATAGGGTACCATTACCTTGGCATACACACCAACTAAGAGGCAAAACACATGTTGACTGGCCCTTTCATTTCATATGCTGTACATTTATAATAATCAGAAAACATTAAGAAATGAAAAACACTATTGAGAAAATACCAAATCTGTTCCATACCTAAACATTTGAACTTTAGAGCTCAACTAATCTATACTAATTTAAAACTACCTTCTCATTACCCCTTCATAAATCTAATGTCCATGTGGGAAGAGGGGGTCTATCACCACTACCAGGGGAACTCAGACATAATCAGCGTATGACCATTACTAAGAGGCGTAGGTCTCAGGAAGTTTTCCGCTTTGTATATTTATTATGGTAAGTCTAAAGGCAGAAATCTTCATCAGGCAAAGATGGTAAAAGTATACAACTGGCCCAGGACCTTTTCTGGATGTGAATTTCAAATGTTTCTTTCTCTGAGCTTTCCTAACAAAATACAAAGGCTTGGGATTCTTCTTGTGTTGTGTTTTGATTTTATTACTGTTTTGGTACTGTATACATACTTTACACATTACCTCTAAGTTACAACAGTCTGCTCTGTCCCATAGCTAATAGGGGGTGGAGCTCAATTTAAATTTGTGACTTCAAGAATTTCACCTGGTAAGAGGTTTTATTACTTCTTGAGGTGAGTACTCATCCCACTCAATTAATACCTCCAATTTCTTACAATTGTGATGTAATTATTTGGAGGATGCAACATATACCATTGGTATTTTCTTGGTGATGAAACAGATGCAACAAAATACACAACACTGTCAGACTAAATCAACTATCAACAAAATAAAAACGTTTGCAGGAAGTTCCTGAATGCCAGGTAGTGGTGAAACGTCAGAAGCTATATTGTTTGCTTTGATCAAGTGGATCATATGCACAGTTTGGAAGAATTCAGTATGTTGTTTAGAGTGACTTTTGAAATAGGGCAGGATGTGGGTGAATGTAATGGTGCCATTCTTTCTCAATGGAAGGACGCATTAGGGTCAGAAATATGGACATATTGCGGAGGACAAGCTTCCATCTGTCCATAATGGTTGGTGATTCCTGGTCATTCGTCAAATAAATGTTAAAAGTGATGTGTGTGCAAATTGTGTTCCTTAGTCAGTCATTGTTTGATGCACCTGGTGCCTTCTCCTTTGTTTTTTTGGCAACCTGATCTTTATCATGTATCTGTTTGTTCACATTGCAGACTGTTTTGAAATGCTAACATTTGTCGTCTGGTAGTCTGTACATTTTTCTTGTCCTTCATGAATTCATTTGTTTGATAAATATTTCATAGATTATTGATCGGACAACTGTGTTTCTCTATTTGTAACACATATGTAGTATGAAGTGCCATACTGCAGAGGTGATAGGTATATAATCTGGGTTACATCTATCGACCTGTATCAGTGCCTTCTACTTTAATCATGCTTTCCATTACTTTCAATTGCACTGCTGTCCAGCACCTTTTGTGTGGTGTCCATGTGTGTCTAAGCAACCTTTTTCACTGTTATCGCCACCTTCTCTGTTGTGGGGCTTTCTAAGACTGCGGGTATGATGCTGGATTGTTGCTTCCACCTACATAGTTCATTGCTGTTAGAAATGGGGATCTCTAGTTGGCAATGGTTTGAACCTTTGTCCAAGTAGGGACCCTTGCTTCTAGTCAGGGTAGGGGAGTTACGCCCTTAGACAACTCCTGCTCATCCCCTTGGTAAAAAGGTAAAAAACTGTTCTGTCCATAGCAACCTATAGATGCGATACTTTCAACATAAAATACCTTGGATGTTTCACAAACATAAACAAAAACAGCCGCAGGGAAGATGATGCATCAGTTCTTTACGCACAGGGAAGGTGATGCGTCAGTTCCTTGCTCCAGGGGAGGTGATGCATCAGTTTCTTACTGTGGCCACGGCATTGTTGTAGACTTTACGTCCCGGTGCGATGCGCGGGGATTCAGGGAAGTGTCGGTTCTCGATGCGGCAGCACTAACGCTGCATTGATCTCTCCAGCCGCGGTCCCACGATGCGTCAGTTCTTGCAGTCGCACAGCAGGGCCTGTGTCGTAATCGGTGCAGGTATCTAGGACTATGGAGATAGGTGCACAAGATTTGGCGTGTGGTGAGTTCTCCGCAGGCAGGCGCTGAGTCAGTGTTTTCAGCAGCACAGTGCTGTTGTGTCAGAAACAGGTGCGGCTATATCAAGCTTCTGTAGTAGCTTCTCGTTTCCCAGCTCCCAGCAGCAGGAACATCCTCCAGAGGCCCAACATAGGCACAGACACCTCTTGGCAGGTCAGAAATACCAGCAATGAAGTTCAAGGGAGCTGGTAGTGAAGTCTTTGTGTCCCTTATACTTCAGAGAAGGAGGTATGCTCTACTTCAATCCCTTAGAGACTTCTTTAAGCAGGATACACAGGCACACAGCAAAGTCTTTGTCCTCTCCATGGCAGAAACAGCCACTGCAGGCCAACCCCAGACAGCACACAGCAAAGAGGCAGTACATCTTTTTCAGC
Organism: Triturus cristatus; assembly: GCF_964204655.1. Taxonomy (NCBI): domain Eukaryota; kingdom Metazoa; phylum Chordata; class Amphibia; order Caudata; family Salamandridae; genus Triturus; species Triturus cristatus. The sequence continues at coordinate 389,053,980 of NC_140585.1, read as the reverse complement.
TTTCCCAGCTCTTCTCCTTGCCAGAGGTTCTTCTTGAGTCTAGAAGTATTCTACAGTTATGGGGTCTCGGCTCCAATATTTCTATTTGTTCTCTTGTGGCAGCAGTGCTTAATTTGTGCCGGTGCTTTCCGGTGCTTAGCACCGGCACTTAATTATCAGGGCCGGGTCTACACGCGTTGCTGCACATCATTGACTTTCTTTGATAATAATTTACCTCACTACTGGTACTGGTACTGGACTTGGCAGTGTGTCACAGTGTTACTGTTATTTTATTGAACTGTCCGCAATATCTGCTGCTGAGCTCGTCCGTCTCTCTCTCTCATTAATCCACAGTCCCAGTCAGAGGAAAAACTCTATGTTCCGCGACCGCGCTGCCCTTAGTTCAGTGTTCCCGGCCGGCGGGGCGGGACACTGATTTGGGCTGGATTTTTGATTCTTCCGCAGATTACAGATTGCGCATTGCCACGCCCTAGCATACCGTCGCTCGGGCTGGTCGCACCCCACCACCGAGTCTACGTGACTGGTGACACTTCAATCAACGCCATTTAACTGAACTCCCCAGCCAGCGCGACTGAGCGCGACGACCGACAACGTTGGTTGAAGATCGCAGACAGCAGTAGTAGTGTAGCCACTAGTCCAGTAACAGGCAACAGCTGCAGCACCAGGTGAGGCAGGCACTGCAGGCTGTCAGGCCCGCCTGGCCCAGTGTGCCCTAATTTATCAGTTAACACACGCACCGCTGTGCACTGTCTGCACTCTGTAGTCATTGTGTGTCCGCGTTCTTCTGGCTTTGTTGCGGTTACGAACACTCCCTGACTGACGACCCACCCAGCTCCCTGCCCCCCTCCCCCGACGTTCCCTTGACCCTACACTCCCCACTCGTTGAAAAGGTATGCTAGTCTACTGCAGAACGAGCGCCTTCCTGGCCGATTGTCTGCATGCGTCTGCGGTAGTAGTTCACCTCTGGCCTTTAAATGTTAGCGCAATAATATAAAAAACAATGCATACAGATTTGGTTCTGAGAGGGTTGGGCGGCAGCAGGCAGCGTGCGCAGTTTCAGGTGACCATGCTGACACAAAGGGAACTGGACAAACCTCTCCAGCGCTCCAGTCATGCTGAGCACTTCATTGTCTGTCTTGTTTTCCCTGCAATGTCACCTTAGGGCCCACAAGATCACAGTGCGATTTTCCTTTCAGTTTAGAAAAAAAAAATGTGTTTTAATATTTTCATGTAATCTTTTTATCGATCTACTTAAAGGACATAATTTCAGCTTTCCCCATTGACAGAAAACACGAAGTGACAAACCTATCGTGGATAATAACGTGATTTTAATGAGAATCCGATTTTCAATCCATAAGTCAGTTAACAAGACTGTTATTACCTTCCAAGTCACTGCTTAATATTGTGTTGCTTTTTTTTTTTCTTGTGTCTTCAGTGCCCCTGCTCTCGTTACCTCATCTCCCCTTGCTGTGTCCTCCCCCCACCACTAGCTGCTTTAAAAACACTCTTAAGATGGCCTTTTTTGAATGTACACTGTTTGTGTGTAGGCTGACCCATGGTCTGTCAAGTTACCCAATCTGGTGGTAAGTGGTTTTATTTTATAAACTGTTGTAATTCATTTTAGTTTTCAGGCTGTTTAGTTGTAGTTTCGCTCCTGATTGTTTTTTTCGTCTCACTTGTTTTACTCGTTCGAATGCCTGTTTTACTTGTTCGAATGGAATATGCATAATGCTGTCACTTTCACCATTTTAAATAACAAACACGTCCTGCTTCCTTCTTTTCTAAACGCACTTTAGGCTCTTTGGCTTGTTACCTAATCCGCCATGTTTTACTGTTGAAAGAACACCACATCCAGCCAAAACACTCCAAACAACAAGTAATATGCAATGCAATAGGTCTCGCATTTACGTGAGTTTGAGCTATTGGCATTGTAAATGACAATGCCTTTTATGTATGTTTAGGTTTTTGAAACATAAATAAAGCGCCTGGTCATTTACACTGCCAATAGCTTAAACTCCCGTGAATGCAAGACCTATTGCATTGCCAATGTTTGTTTTGTCTGCCTTCACAGTTCAAAGGGTGCGTGATCAACAAAAAAGAGTTTTCAGAGTCCTACTGAGACAGGGGCTCCATCCACATATTGATAGCTCTGAAGACTTCGAAAAATCATAACCCCCCCGGTATGCTAACTTGAAGAATCCATTTGATCTGTCATGTACATGACCCATAAACTGGTCTTATGTCATCCTATGCAAATATTTTATTTTGCAGAGCCACTTTTTTCTTCATCACATATAAGAGCACGTTCCAATTTGTGAGTTCAGCATTCCTGCTGTACAAAAAAATCTATTTGGTTTGATTGAATAGACTAACCGTAAGCTCTGTGCATAATAAGAATCTAGGAGGGTCTGAGCTACTAGATTGGAAGGGGTTAGTAACCCCATTCCAATGGTGGCTGGGATGCTGCTTTGAGGAAGGGTTTGTCTTTCCAGCCCTGAAAGCAACTCCGTCATCCCTCCCTCACTCACAACACACTGCACCTCAGTCAAAGCAGCAGTCCCTCTCTCCCCTTTGCTCGAGGGTGCCAATAACAACCACTTAGGAGGAACCCTATTATTAAAGCAGTAGCGCATACGCACCACTATCCCACCTTCAGATCTGTGGGGAACACCACCTACCACCGTACACTACCTATGTTTGCAGGATAGATTATGTCGCAGCCAGGTGCATTGCAGTGCGTGGGCGATGAATTTGGAGATGCTATAGTGCATATGATGACTTTGTAAGCCTAACGCACCTGAATACTTGACGGACATGACCCACCATGTTTATTTTATAAAGACATGACCCCCTATATATCATGGAATCACTGGGTATTACATCTGGCTTCCTGAAGTGCCAGTTGAGGATGTGGGTAGAGCCAATAGAGTAAGTGGGTGGAGCCGGGAAAGTGGGTGTGGCCACCTAAAAAATGTGAGCACCTGCACTTAATATTTTACAAATTAAGCACTGTGTGGCAGAGAGGCTCTGTGCTCAGTCAACATAGTTCTCTCCTCTCTGGTCCAGCTTCCCGGCAAGAGGTGGAGACAGCATTGTGTAAAGCAGACCAGGAACATTCAGGTGCAAGGAAATCTCCTCCCCAACTCTAAATTCAGCCCAGGTCCTACCTACTACTTATTATTAAATGCTGTTGAAAGATATGTGTTTAAATAATTTAAATTCTTTTTTATTTTTCTTGAAAGTTGTTTTCAATTAAGCTTATTTTTACAATTTAAAATAATGAAGTAATTAATAAAGTTTTATCATAATAAATGTATAATTTAAATGTTAAATGTTGAACAATGTTAATGTATTTACTATTAGTTCATAAAGGGTGTAATTTTACTTCCCTGCCTCCATTATTTTCCATTTTGTTTTGTAAACAAACTTTATTGGGGTTTACAAACTATCCCAGAGATCATCAATGCATCACATTTATCCTACATCTGGATATACAATTGGTGGGCGCTGATATGTACGGTTCCATAGTGCAAAATCATAAAACAGGAGCATGTCCATGCTCTATTCGCAAGACCCCCCTCCTCCCACAGTTATACAATAGCTATGCTCTTTAGTGGGTAGACCATAGGTCACTCTTTGCATCAACAGTCTCATCGTCTAACTCCCCCCGCCAACTCCCACCTTCCCGTCTCTCTCCCCAGGCGTGTCACTTCCATATCTAGTCTACATTCATGTTTAGTTTCTGGCACAGGTTGTGCTTTGTGATTGTCAGAGGCCTCATTTTAAGAACTCTTGGTCTATAGAGACGGGGGTGCACTGTGGTTGCTCATCAATTCTCTGGGGCTACACAATAGCCACAAGCAGAAACAGCCTAACTCGCTCCTACCGGGGGCTCCTCTATTGACTCTCCGTCACTGGCATCATCTGGGGCTCGAAGTAAGGCCACCAGGGACTCCCATGCCCTAGCCGGCACATTCCACCCATTTAATGAATTCCTTCTCCCATCTAGCTGTATTTGGCCCCTGTTTTGCTTTCCAATGCATGGTTATATCCCTTTTGGCCAGTGCTAACCCCATATCTATGAATTTGCTCTTGATTTTGAATTTCGTTGTGTGTGGGAACCAGTGCAACAGGCAGTATCCCTGTGATGCCTCCACTTCCCTGTCAGTGATATCTGCCAACAGCATAGTTACCTCCTCCCAGAAGCTACCCAACTGTGGGTAATCCCCGAGCATATGCCTAAACCCAGCTCCCTCTCTATTACATCGCGGACAAGCCACCTCTTGAGAATTAAAATACTGATTAATCTTCTCCGGGGTAAGGTATGCCCTGTGTAGTATGTAAAAGTGCACTAGTTGGAATCTGGCATTTCTGGTGCTCTTCCAAGACCTCTCCAATATCTCCCCCCACTTCTTTTCTGGGATGTCCTCCCCGATGTCCGCTTCCCATTTTAATCACAGTTCATTTAAGGGTAGTTGCGGTTCCCACGTTATCCGCCTGTAGATGCATGGGATCGCTTTAAACGTCCCTGCCGCCATGACCAGATATTGACACCCTAAAGACGTCGGTGGCTCCGTGAGTCCCTCCCCCTAATGTTTTTGAATGGCCGCGGTGAGGCCAGAGTGCAATAGGAAATCCCCCCTGGGTCAGTCATACCGCTCTTGCAGATCATTGAACGGGATCATGGCGCGCTCTTCATACATATCCCCCATGGTATGCTGCCCCCGGTCCGCCCATGGTGTTAGTTCCTGCCAACCACCGCCATGTGGGAGGGCCTCACTCACGAGAAGCGGAATTTCCGGAGCATAGGAGCATCTTATTTTGGCACGTCTCAGATACCTATGCCAACACTGGCGGGCCGTGCGTAGTTCCAGGGGGAGGATTTAGGGGTGAATAGGAAGCCTCAGTGCGATCCGGGCAGTCACCTTCAGGGTCACGGAGTCCTCTCTCGGTACGTCCAGTCCCCGAATGCGGCTTGCCGCCCATTTCGTGAACCACTGCAGCTGTGCCGCAAGATAATAGGCCTCAAAGTTGGGGACCGCTAGCCCTTCCTCCGCTCTCGGGCGCATGAGAATGCTAAGTGCCACTCTCCGCCTACCACTCCCCCAGAGAAACCCCAAAATCATCGACTTGAGTTGGGTGAAGTACTTCAGTGGTACCCACACCGGTAGGGTTCCGAAGTAATATAGTAATCTCAGCAGGGTTACCATCTTAAGCAGAGCCACCCGGCCAGCCACCGACAATGGCAGAGATCCCCAGAACTCGAAGTTACTTTTCGTACCCCTAAGTGCTCTCCCTATGTTATGTTATGTTATGTTAACCTCTTTTTATAACGCGCACGGCTACTAGAAAGTGTCCCGGCGTGAAAGTCAGCTGGTAGAAGAGGAAGTGAAAAAACAACAAAGAAGGAAATGACCTAACAGAAGATTACTTAAATAGCAGGGTTTTTAATTGTTTTTTAAATAACCTGAGGCTCTCCATGTTTCGTAATTATAAGGGCAAGGCATTCCAGGCCGTGGCCGCTTTAACAGAAAGAGAGCAGCCGCCTAGCCTAGTCAAACGAAACCTGGGAACCACAGCAAGGCATTGACCAGTCGAACGAAGCTGTCGAGACGGCTCATAAAACGAGAAACGCCTCATGAGGTATTGAGGCCCGGTCTTGTAAAGAGCACCATGGACTAATGTCAAGGCCATAAACCGTACTCGCTGCTCAACCGGGAGCCAATGAAGATCTCGAAGGTTCTGACTAGCACTGGATCTACATGGCATGTCCAACAAGATTCTAGCCGTCACGTTCTGTACAATCTGTAGCTTTTTTAGCTGGTAAGCCAGTAGTCCAATGTACAAGGCATTGGCGTAATCTAACCTTGACAAGATGAACGCGCGGGTTACCATTTCCTTAGCCTTTTTCGGAAAAAAAGGCAAAAACTTCTTAAGGTGTTTAAGAATGCCGAAGCACACAACCCGCTAGTTTGTTAATCTGAGGCAGAAATCTCAAATCCTCACCAAACCAGACCCCCAGATTTTTCGCTGGTCATCCGGAGGAACTCGGCAGAGGATAGCCCATAGGCCGAATATCTTCTCTAAAATGAGAGGGGGAGGCACCATTGAGGAGCACTTCCGATTTCTCCTCATTGCACTTCAATTGGGCCTTTACTAACCATTTAAAGACCTCTGCGAGACAATTCTTGGCAATGGTCGGAGAGAAGTCCGTTTTACTCCATGTGAAGAGGAGCTGGGTATCATCAGCATAAGCTATGACCCTAGCACCAGCTCCTCGCTAAATAAACCAAGGGCGTCATATAAACATTGAAAAGGAGAGGGCTCAATGTAGAGCCCTGGGGGACACCCGTATTCAGACTTCTAGGCATAGAGGAAAAAGGCGGCAGCCATACTTGCTATGATCTATTGGCAAGGAAGGATTCAATCCACCTCCATACCTGCCCAGTGATGCCGATGTGGGACAACCGTGCCAGAAATTGTTGGTATTACAAAAGGGGGTGGTGATGGACGGAGCATCAGAACCAATCAAACACTCACACCCAGTCAACAGATCCGGGTTTGATCCATCACCGTTCTTTAGCCCACTCTGCCACCCCAGTTCAGACATGGCCATATGCAAATCAGTCTGACCCTGTGCCTCATGGGAACAGTCCAGCCCGAACTGCCAAGCCATGCCTTCCCTGGACCGGAAACAACTTCCTAGGACTGGTTTCTGGCATTTCAGCCGTCTTCAGCCAGGCTTGCTTGAATCCAGTGGCAAAGTGAGCAAGGGACTCACGTCTGAGCATACCCTGCCAACTTATGGCGAACAAAGCGGTACAAAAGGGGGTGGTGATGGACGGAGCATCAGAACCAATCAAACACTCACACCCAGTCAACAGATCCGGGTTTGATCCATCACCGTTCTTTAGCCCACTCTTCCACCCCAGTTCAGACATGGCCATATGCAAATCAATCTGACCCTGTGCCTCATGGGAACAGTCCAGCCCGAACTGCCAAGCCATGCCTTCCCTGGACCGGAAACAAGCTTCCTTGGACCGTTTTCTGGCATTTCAGCCGTCTTCTGCCAGGCTTGCTTGAATCCAGTGGCAAAGTGAGCAAGGGACTCACGTCTGAGCATACCCTGCCAACTTATGGCGAACAAAGCGGTACAAAAGGGAGTGGTGATGGACGGAGCATCAGAAACAATCAAACACTCACACCCAGTCAACAGATCCGGGTTTGATCCATCACCGTTCTTTAGCCCACTCTGCCACCCCAGTTCAGACATGGCCATATGCAAATCAGTCTGACCCTGTGCCTCATGGGAACACTCCAGCCCGAACTGCCAAGCCATGGCAAAGTGAGCAAGGGACTCACGTCTGAGCATACCCTGCCAACCCTGCCAACTTATGGCGCACAAAGCGTTACAAAAGGGGGTGGTGATGGACGGAGCATCAGAACCAATCAAACACTCACACCCAGGCAACAGATCCGGGTTTGATGAAGTTGTTGGTGTGGCATGGTGTTGAACGCAGCAGAGAGATCTAAAAGCACTAATGCTGCTCTGCTGCCCGCATCAAGACAGTCTTTAATTGCCTCTGCCATCTCGATCAAGGCTGTCTCAGTGCTGAAGGATGCCCTAAAGCCCGACTGGGCAGAGTGGAGGGCGCCCGAGGTCTCAACAAACTCAGAGAGTTGCTTATGGGCAGCTTTCTCACAAACCTTTGCCCCAGCCGGAAGGAGTGAAATAGGATGATAGCTAGCTGGGATTACAGGATTAAGTGAGGGTTTTTTCAACAATGGAAGAAGTTTCGCCTGCTTCCACTCAGGTGGAATCATGGCGGTCTGGAGAGACATATTCACAATATTGTTCACTTCCGGGTTGACTATGTCCGCAGCCGCCGCCAGAAGCCTAGCTCAACAGGGATCAGTGGGAGAACCTGATTTGAGCGATTTAAGTATCGTCAGGGTGTCAGACAGGGGAATAATCGAGAATGTAGACAAAGACGGGCACACCGTGCCCGGCTTTGCACAGTTAGGATGAAGCTGCGTCTCCAGAGACTGGCTGACGGGCCCCAAGCTATCCATTATGGCTTAAATTTTATTGAGAAAAAAACTGAAAGCTGTTCGCACCAATCATTGGATCCAGGAGAAGACCTTTGTTCGGTCCTGGGATCCAAGAAACTCTGAACAATTGGAAAGATTTCTTTGGAATTATTTTTAGATTGGGCAATGCGCGCAGCAAAAAAAATCCCCCTTGGTAGCCTTCACCATAGAGTAATAGTCCTTCTGAGCGTTCCTAAGGGCTGATTTCGCTAGAGGGCTATAAGCCTGTCCCCAGGCCCGTTTGAGCTTTTTACAAGCAGATTTTTGTTTCTTTAATTCATTACAGAACCAAGGTTGGGACGGGGACTTTCTAGCTCTTTTATGACCAGGCGGACCAGCGAAATTCTCCACTGCTCCGGCCAGCCATGACTTAAATCCATCCACAGCTTCTAGTAAGTTCACTGGCATGCCCGGATGAGTATCATCCAAGATCCTTCCAAATGCCGCCGGTTCAATACAGAGAGGAGGTCTAACCGCAGGAGCATTCATAGTGAAAGTGGGTGGCTGAATGGACCAAGAAAAGTAAATTAAAAAATTATCCGACCAAGTGACCGCAAGAGGGTCAGAAACTATTACCGGGAAATTAGAGCACATCCCGTCAATAATATGACCCCCACTATGAGTGGGGGATTTGATCCAGTGAGACAATTGGCCAAGAGTGAGAGTATCAGGAGCTTCTCTGCAATCGAAGTGAATGTTAAAATCACCAAGCAATATATATTTTGAATATTTTAAAGCTCTCTGCACAATTGCTTCATCCAACATTTTAAGAAATTAACTAGGGGACCCAGGGGGCCGATATATAAGTGTGCCTCCCATCAGAAAATGAGGGGAAATAGTGAGCGAGAAATCTAGCACTTCGCTCTCCATGAAATCCTGGCAGTTCGTCTGCAAAAAAAAACTAGCTTTCCCTATAAGCAACCGCAACCACTACCCCTCTCCCTAATTTTTGGTCCATCCTGGCAATTTTAAACCCCGTAGGAATAGCCAATACAATAACCGGGGCGGAGCAATCATTTAACCAGGTCTCGGTAATAAATGAGAGATCGAGCTGGTTGTCAAGCAGAAGCTCAAAAATGTCTGACGTGTGCTTTACCATAGAGCTCGCATTAATCAGAGCTGCGTTGATATTTTGCCTGACCAAATGGGTAGAAGAAATGTGGTTAGGTAGGGGAGTAGAGCCCCACGTGTTAAGAATACCAAAGTTACAGCTGGGGCAAATTTTATCTATATTTTCCAGCACGGACCAAACATGAGTACACCTGCTCAGGGACTCACCAATATTTCCTAGTTTCTCCCTGCTCCACATCCTGCGATCAGCATGCACCTGGGCAGTGCAGCTGGCGCTGGACGCAACCGGGATGCGGACGGGCGCAGACGGGCTTGCCAAAGGCGCGCCCGCTACACATCCACACAGCGCGCATGCTTTATAGCAAATTCCCCCCAACTGCTAGAGCGCGCCTGTCCCAAGATGGCGGCCAAGCAGGAAGTGTCCCTCCGAGCTTCAGTGTATGGGTGAAGCAAAGTGCAAGTAAGTGGTCCGTTTTTCTAAACTTTGAAATGAGTCACTATCATCCAATCCACACAGTAAAACATTATAGCAGCAATGATGTTAAAAGCAGAGCATAAAACCTAAAAAGAGAAGTTAAGTACCGTGAGGCACAAATCAAATTAAAAGAGCGAGTGGCAAAAATGTAACCTTCTAGGATGTCTCCCTGGGTGTGAAAGATTTGAGTGCCCTGGTACATCAGACTCCGAGGCTCCCATCTCACCCCCTCAGTTTCTTGAGGGCCTATCCTACCATCTATCGCTGGAAACAAACAAGACTTCGTCCAATTTCGCTCAGCCCCGCTACATCACCCAGGGCTTATAGCAAGTCCTTTGCACCCCTGAGCGCCTCCCTCGAATCTGCCAGGAACAGTAACAAGTCGTCTGCGTAGAGCGCAATGTGGTGATCTGGCCCCGTACATTCAGGCCCTGGTAATGTTGCCCTGTTCTAGCCCGGGCTGCAAACGGCTCCATCGCAAGGGCGAAGAGTAGGGGGGACCCCTATCGTGTCCCCCGTCCCACCTCACAGACATCCAATATTAGTCCCCCGTCTTAACCCTAGCAGTGGAGTTGGCATATAAGATAGCCGTCCAGCCTACATACCTCTCACCCAGCCCAAACTTCTTTATCACATTAAATAAATACGGCCATTCCAGGCTGTCAAATGCCTTCTCTATATCCACTGAGAAGACCGCCCTTTCTTCATTCTCATAGGTATCTGCCTCTATTACCTGTATGAGGCGACGACCGTTGAGGGCTGTGTTTATAGTGGGTATAAACCCGGATTGATCTCTGTGCATAATGTCTGTCATATGAGGGAGAAGGCGAGTGGCCAGTATGAGACTCAGGATTTTTTAGTCCAAGTTGAGCGGGCGGTATGCCGCTCTGTCCCAAGACGGTTTCCCTGGTTTGGGCAGGGGTATAATAATCGCTTCTCTGGTCTAGGCAGGTAGGTGCCCCTCTCGCCTCGCGTCATTGTACAGCTGTACCAGTCAGGGGGCTAGCAACTCAGAATATGCTAAGTAGAATTCAATGGGTAGGCCATCTGTTCCCGGGGTTTTGTTACCTGCCATATGTGTAATAGACCCCGCACTTCTCCCAATTCCATGTCCCAACCCAGAATATTCGCTAGTTCCTCGTCCAAGTCCTACGTTTAATCATAATTTTGGCAACAAAAATAAGTACAACATAATAGCTTGTTGTAGGCATGTTAGCATGCATTTAAAAACGACCAAACAAAACATCAATGCTAAAAGATGTGGTCAATCCACTATCAAGCACTTGGGCCCTCATCTACCAAACGTTCACACAACGCTGGAAGGAAACTTGCTGTGCTGCGCTGGTTGAAAGGGGGAGAGCAGAAATGCATCATATTTGTAGAGATGTGGAGCACTTCTGCTCCCTCCTTGTGCTGGTGCACTTGTGGCAGCCTAGCACCAATGCAGGCACTGTTGTGCCATGAGGCAAGGGTGACTGCCTTGTGGTCAGAATAGTTTTTGCGCTGGAAGCAATACCTTGTAGCACAAAAACAATTCTTAGGGGTTTATTCCTCTTTGCATGGTTACTCCAGAATGCCCCATTTTAGCGAAAAGCACAGAATTTAGAAAAATCTCAGTTTGCCTCAAAATTCTTGGGTGAATGCACGGGAATGCCCAAAGGTAACGAAATGCGATACTATGTGGTGCCATGCATCACTTTATTTTACTTAGGCCTGCAAATCAGGCTTTACATTGTTTAATATATCCCAAAATACTTTTTGCATCAGAGCTGCATCAAAAAAGTGAGAAAGCAAAAGACACACAGATGATGGACTGAATGCAGAGCAAATCAAACATTCACCCCCAGTCAAAAGATCTGGGTTAAATCCCTCGTTCTTTTTTTCACTATGCCACCTCAGTTCAGACCTAGCCATATGCAAATCAGTCTTGATCCTGTGCCTCAAGTAAACAGTCAAAAAAGTGAAGCAGCCACAAAACAAAATGTTAGTAAATTTGGGCCCAGGTGTCAAATATGTCAGGAATGGACTTAGAGTAGTAAATAAATAAACAGTCACAGAAGAAATGAAAATTGTTCATGTGCAACTTTTGCATGTTTAACAAATGGCTGCTTTGGTAGATAGATATCTGGATGTTAACGCAGGGAAAATATTTGTTGTCGGCATCTCTGTATTAGGACTTTTTTTGCTATAGAAGTGGAGACCAAGATACATGTGGTAAACTCATGTACTATATTTTTGAAAAGGGATCATCTCTTTGTTAGGTCTCGCTGAGTCAGCACGCATGCGCTGCTCGGAGAGACTTTAGTAGATGAGTTTTCAAAGTGCTGCTGGCTGGCGACAAGCTTGCGTTCACGCGAGCATGCACGCGCGAACCGCCAGCCTTCAGCAGCACTTTGAAAACTCACCCACTAGTCTCTGAGAAGCAGCGCATGCGTGCTGACTTAGCGAAACTAGTCTTGCACTCACATTATGTCTTTCTTTCACCTTTTTTACCAACACGTGCACTTGGGTCAAATTCCGGTTTCGTAAAGATATAACTTCCGGGTCTTCCTCCCGGCTCAAAATCAACACTCTCCAGATACGCTCTGGCAACTGGATTCACTCGTCTCCACATACATTTTGCTTGTATGAGGGCACCTTCCACTATACTGGGATTTTTAGTTATTTACACGTGATTTGGTGTACAATTTAGGAACCACGTTCCTGTACTTTTTTGTCACCACTCTCGAAAACTTAAGGGCATTGTTTGTGATTCCAGTCATTTATACGCTACTCGGCATCATGTAATCCATTAAGAACTGCGTTCTTGCACTCTTTTGTCACCGCGTATGAATGTTCACGGCTATTACTTGCTATTACTTATGGACCTAGTACGAGTATGAGAGACACTACGTGTAAAAGACACGCTTCATTTTTGTTTTACATTGCTGGTCTAACATCTTCCTCGTGCTACAGCATTTGTTTTCCACCACTTGTTCGATAAATGGGATTTAGTTTCTTTTGAGCATACTACAATTAGACACATTTAATCTGGTTACGAACACTATGGCGAGTTTCTCTGTTTTAAACGAATTTCACGGGGATTGAACATTAAATTGAGTTTTCTGTGTGTTATTATAATTTGGTACATAGTTCTTGGATTAGACAGGTAATTGAGCGCTACTTTTCTGTTCTAGGAAAAAAACCTGAAGAAGGGCAAATGCCTGAAATGTATTGGGGACCCTGTTAATCATGTGAATATCAATGGCTATATAAAAATGAAGACAATGTGATATTAACATTATAAAAAGAAAAAGAAGAAAATTAAATGGATTGATTAAACAAGCATTGGCATAGCCAATAGGTCTCGCCTTGGGGACCTTATAAGTGTTTAGCCATGCAACGGTTGATGTTGTTGCACCAAGGATATTGTGCTACATAACTAAATACTTATAAGGTCCCAAAAGCGAGACCTATTGGCTATGACAATTATTGTTTTTAGATCTGTTTTTTGATGACACAAATGTCAAGCAATCTTATTGATTGCACAATACATAGAGGGAGTTTGGGGTTCAGCTATTTTCTTTCTTCGACCAGCAATCATGTCTTGGCTCAGCCCAGTGGAGAAATAATCTCTCACGATGGGCTGTTTGTATGTATCTTTTCTCCTTCACTCAAGTACATTGAAATGCATACTGGAATATTTTATTTGCCTCCCGGAAGCTTCTCGTGATGCCGCCGGGACTAGTATTTTTTCTTTTGTTTCATGGAAACAAATGGCTGTTATACTGATGTCTTTCCCACCTTCAATACCATCCGCATTTTGTTTCTGTGCCAATAGTACGCCCAGTAACATGGAAGCCTTCGTTACTATGTGTAGTTTCTTTGCATTTTTTAGAAACTAAAGAAGGACTGTTATAAAGACTCCCATGCCAACAGATTTTTACGTATAATATATACAAAAACAACAGTGACAAAGGCAGGGGGGGCATTCAATACAATCCGTTGTTTTTTTCTTATCTGGCTTTTTTGTGTCTACGGAGCACGCGTTAGCAGTTTAAGCCCCGATCTATTTGTTTTGCCAATGCTTGCTTGAAGATGATTACAATCACTTTTGTAGAAGGACACTAGATGGCAGCATAGAATCATTGTAAAAAGAATCCTCACCCTTTATTGATTGAGAGAGCACCGATCAACTAGCCTTCGAAAATCATGTGTGGCTGCATCAGCGACTTCGTTAATCTTCCCAAATCTATTACAGCTCATTTTACACTCCGTAAAAGATAAATGCTATAACGGGTGACACGAAATAACCGGTTTTGCGATTAGTTTTTTTTCTTTTGCCGATTTATATAGTGCGAACTCGACCCGAAGGTATTGGAGCGCTTTACACGAGCACCGTATTTACATTACACATTCAGCGATGAGCACTGTTCTGCAGAAAGGGGTTTTCATTCTGAAAATGATCTGTTTTGTTTCTAATGGAACAATAACAGCACTGCGCGCTGTCATGTATCGCAAGCAACAAGATATCTCTTGCAATGAAATGTGCTGCGGTCTACAAAGCAGCTTTTGTGTGACCCCATCGCGATGGTCTAGGGAAATGAAATCTTTAAGCAGGTCTGATGGATAGTGCAATATTCTTAATTTGAGCAGGTGGTTGCCGGTGCTCAGCACCGGCACTAAGTATCAACACCTACACTTATGACAGTCTGCCACACTGTGGTGCTGTCTGTCTAATTTAGAGATGAGCAAAACGACAGTTGTGTTTTTAATTCAGTTTTTATTGAAAATAACTAATACCTGCTGTCCAAACCATTCTGAAATCTTTTCGGTCTGAAATAACACACTGGTAGGAGTGTGATGGGCAAGGCCGGACTGGAAACAGCAACCTGCCCCGGCAGATTGCTGCTCGACCGGCCCTGGGAGGGGCTAGGAAGAAGCACCGCTCCCGCTTTTGTTACAGGGGGTTGATATTGCAGCAGCCCCCATTGACAAAACTGCCCCCCTCGGGCACAAAACCGGCCCCCACCACTCCGACCCACCAGGGAAATGCCCGGTGCCCGCTAGGCCAGTCCGGCCCTGGTGATGGTTGGTAGTTGTGTTGTCACTGTCATTGGCACCACTGGCTCGGGCAATGGATGGCGCAAGCTACAGTGGCCTCTTTTGAGAGACCTGGAACTTATTGTTTTCTAAATTAAGCACAGGAATGTTTAAACTACAAAAGGGTGTCTCTCTCATATATTCTCCCCGCCCCCCACCCCCCCCAATACTTGCCCCTTGTGCTCTATGTTGTTTTGGACCTTATGTTAAATCTTTATAGTGTGCTTCTCACCCTATAAAACTACCTGCCTCTCCCACACCCCTTATTGCTGTCTCACGTTTGTGCTACCCCCAGCTCCTGTGTTGCTGTAATGTGAGCTACTTTCCCCTCCCCGTCCACTCCCTACTACTTCCACTTTTACCCGCTCAACATTTGTACTTCTCACCCACTGTCATTTTTTTAAACTAGGTTATGTTTTTTGATAATTTTTGGGGCTGGGCTAGGGTAAAGCAGGAAAGGCCTGCCAGTCCATCTGCCTTAAAAAAAACTAAGCATTTCATGCTACTTCTTTTTCACTTTTTTGCGTGCACGCATAATGACAAATGCATGCACACTTGTCATCATGCGCACACCAACAAAACGGTGCGGCCATCATGGTCACCTCACTGTGGCTTTTAAAAAAATGTTTTTTGTTTTTTTTTTAACTTTAGGTCATTGCTGCACATGATTGCCAGTGTACATCATCAACACAAGACATTGTCAAAGCCAATAGGTTCCAAAGTCAAGACCACTTGGCTGTGCCAATGCTTGTTAGTTTAAATGCTCATCACAGGAAAAACGATCCATATGCCCTGATTTTGAGTGGGCCAATAACATCCTCGCTATTTCCCCACTCTAGGGTTAAGGTAATTCTGAGTACGGGGTAATAACGGGAATTACATGTTTAGGGGGTAATTAATATATGAAAATTGATGTTTGAATGTTTGAAGAGATTAGGGATTATTTTTTGTGGTTGCAAACGGGAAATTGGACTGTTTGCAACCGCAAAATAGGTCTGCCCTATGTACAAACCTTATTTTGCGAGTCGGTAACCTATTACCGACTCGCAAAATAGGGTTTACGACTCGCTACTAGGAAGGGGCGTGCCAAGGGCGTCCCTTCCTAATAACGAGTCGCATTCCAATGTACGATTGTACACTCGCAGTTTACCACCCATTTCAAAAAGGTGGTAAACCACTCGCAAACGGGAAAGGGTCCTCAGGGGACCCCTTCCTCTTTGTGACTGGTAGCGAAAATATTTTTTAAGAGCAGGCAGTGGTCCCACGGACCACTGCCTGCTCTTAAAAAATGAAACAGAAACGTTTAATTTTTCTTTTTTGAATGCATCCCGTTTTCTTTTAAGGAAAAAGGGCTGCATTTAAAAAAAAAACAGCATTATTTAAAAAGCATGGACATGGTGGTCTGCTGACCCCAGCAGTCCACAATCCCTGTGAGTGCCAGCCATTCCCAAGGGGTCGCAAATTGCAACCTGCATCATGAATATTAATGAAGTAGGTCATTTGCAACCCCATTGGGAATCGCAAACAGTGTGTGAGACACTGTTGTAAATTCCATTTTGCGCTTCACAAATTGCGAGTTGCAAAACGACACAATTTGCAAGGCGCAAAATGGAAGGGTCTTACATCTGGCCCTATATATGCTTATAGTAGATGCAATCTCTTTGTAAAAAAAAGCATAATTCTGAAGAGTCCGGTAACAAGTGTGGAAACGTCAGATTTTACAGACCATTTGTAGGTGGACCTTAATGGTGAAAAGGCAAGGTACTTTTGGCTTTGAATTACTGCAAATAAACAACACAATTTAAATACACAAGGAAAACAAAAACAAAGCGATCAAACATTGGCAATGTCAATAGCTCGGTGCTCAGGGTAGATCTGCAGCACTGTCAACAGAACTGCAAGATTCACAGACAAATTAAGAAGACAGACCACGGGCAGCAGCTGTGCAAACTTCGCTTGCATTACAACAGGTACAGTACAGGCTCGAGTAGTGTAAGTTTACCTCAGATTCACAATAGTTACAACATTGAAAGTTGTATGGTAAGCTAGCCTCCTTACAATCAGCTACAGCACAGATAGCAACTGTTCAAGCCTCAACACGCAGATAAAGGTACAGCACTGGAGGCTGCAGTACGTGGGTCTTTCACACTATGGGCCTCCTTTACAAGCCCACTGCGCTGCCGATGCATCACTTTTTTTAACGCACCGGCGGGGCAATGGACTTGTCCATATTCACACGGCAGCGAAAAGTAACCCTGCGTGAAACTTTATGGCGTTGTAAACATGGGCCTCTTTCACGCATCACTCTGCGTGAAAGGGGTGTTCCATGCATGTCACTGTGGGTGTTCCCACGCAACATCCATGGAACCAGACGCATTCCCAGATTTGCACAGTTTTGTAAAGCTGGGAATGCATCAGAATACTATGTCTCCTCAGGGGAGGCGTAGGAGGGGCGCAACGAGAATACTTTTATTTCTCCTAATTTTTTATTCTTTCTATGTGTGCTGCATTATGCCAGATCTCTTGACTGGGGGTGAATGTTTTGATTTGTTCTGCGTTCCATCCATCAATTGTGTGTCTTTTGCTTTCTCGCCCTAAGTGCGCCAGGTATGCTCAGACGTGAGTCCTGGGCTCACTGTGCCACTGGAATCAAGCTATCCAGGCTGAAGAGGGGTGAAACCCCGAAACCGGTCCTAGAATGCTTGTTTCCGGTTCAGGGAGGACCTGGCTTGGCAGTTCGGGCTGGACTGTTCCCATGAGGCACAGGGTCAAGACTGATTTGCATATAGCCAGGTCTAAACTGGGGTGGCATGGTGAGCCAAAGAATGATAGATTTAACCCAGGTCTCTTGACTGGGGGTGAATGTTTTGATTTGTTCTGCATTCCGTCCATCAATTGTGTGTCTTTTGCATTATGCAGCACACCTGGAAAGAGGAAAATGCTGTCAATTATTATTTTTGTGCAGGAAGGTATCCCTTACTGCACAAAAACAATCATCCTCGAAACGCAGGCACCCTTGCAACATGACACAAGAGTGCCAGCGCTGGCGCATGACAGCCAATTGTGCACCAGCATTGTTGTTAATTTGACGCATCAGTGTGCTTTTAAAATGACGCAGCTCAATGTGTCAAAATGGCGTGAGGCACAGTGCGGCATCATTTTGTAATGAATGAGTCCCAATGGGTTTAGTTCTGTAGACCACAAAAAAGTGACTTTACAAAACAGGCGCATCTTGAATTGTATCTGTGCAAGCCACGCTGGCACTGAAGTGCTATGCACAGCATAGAAGCAGTAGTGCACACTTTCTTCCCACAAAAGCACAATGTGTGTGGTTTTTCAAAATACTTCAAACAATACAGGCAGGGAAGATAGCAGCAGTATAAGCGTCATCAGCAGCACTGGTGCCCACCTTGCGGTAACAGCATATAGATATACCACATAGTATAAGTACAATCCCTGCAGCACAGGGTACCCTCCCTGCAGCAACAGTGGAGGGTGCTTATCTTGCAACAGCAAAGGGCACATTTACAGCAACAGAAGAGGTCATACTCCTTGCGGCATGGACACAACCTGCAACATTAGCAGAGATGCGCTCCATACAACATGTGTAAACATTCTTTTTCAATCCGCAATCCAGGCTTCACTGGGAGGTGTTAGGCAACCGTATCAGGGAAGGGACTGAAGCTTCGACAGTCCCATGGGTTTTGCTTCAGGATGAGCTGCCGCCACATGGACACTAGGCCGAAGAAAAAGATGAGTGCCAGCCAGAGCAAGGCATCCCTGCATCCTGTCTGCCCTAATTCTTCCTCCCCAGGCGACCACAGGGTGCCTGTCCCTTTCTCCAGCAATGGCCACTTCTCTTCCAAGCATGCCACCCACCTTGTCTGTCCACAACTCTGTGACATTGACACAAACCTAAACATTGTCTGACTAGAAGGATATGTGATGTTACAATGCATGCCATTACATAGCATGCCGTTGCAATGCCAAACTTTACCCCAACTTTCTGTTGGGGAAGCACTGGAAGTTTGAATAGATGAATTTTCTATTCCAACTCCAGTGTGTGCAACAGTAGGGAAGGTGTTGGAGTTAAATCCAACACCTTCTACCCACTGCTGCACACCTTTTTTGTTGCAACGGCATGTGATGTAACTGCATGCGTTGTAACGGTTGCGATGTGAAGGCTGCTTCCCGACTAGAATGGCATAGAATGTTGTAGAGTGAAGTAGATGTGCCCAGAGTGAAGTGGCATAGGGTGGAGTGGAGTGTGGTGGAATAGAGTGTGGGGGAGGAGAGTGTGGTGGAGTGGAGAGCTGTGTCATACAGTGGAGTGTCTTAGACTGGAATAGAATGTCGTAGAGTGGAGTAGAGTGTTGTAGAGTTCTGTACAATGTTGTAGAGTAGAGTGCCATAGAGTAGAGTGACATGGAGTGGAATGGCTTAGCGTGGAGTGATTAGAGGGGAGTATGAATGGTGTGTTAGCACACTGCCATTACAGACAACCCATTTTCAACTGAAATTACCATTACATTTTCACATACAGTTTTACTGATATAACTAGACAGGACACAAATGATAATGTGTGGAAATGATCGCATTTGTTTCCACCACACTTCAAAATTACAACATATTTGCTTAACTTGTGCTTTCCTATTAGATCTCCTTGTGTTTGCTTTGTTCGCCCTAAGTTGGCAGGGTATTCCCAGACGTGGGTCCCTTGCTCCCTTTGCCACTGGATTCAAGCTAGCCTGGCTGATGAAGGGTGTTACCCAGAAACCGGTCCCAGGATGCTTGTTTACAGTTCAGCGAAGACCTGGCTTGGCAGTTCAGGCTGGACTGTTCCCATGAGGCACAGGGTCAAGACTGAGTTGCATAAAGCTGGGTCTCAACTGAGGTGGCGAAGTGAGCTAAAGAATGATGATGGATTCAACCCAGATCTGTGACTGGGAGTGAGTGTCTGAAAAGTTTCAGCGCTCCATCCATCATCTCCTTGTGTTTGATTTGTTCGCCTTCCTGTTAGACCTAGCATAGGCCTTGGACAGCCCATAGAGAAGGTCCGATGTATTTAAAAAGTAGGACATGTACTTTTAAGTTTTACATGTCCTGGTAGTGAAAAACCCTTACATTTGTTTTTCACTACATCTCCAATAGGATAACATTGCAGCTACCTTATCAGATTTTATAAGTGTAATTTCCAAATTGGAACAGATGACCAGGTCATGTTTTGCGTCCTGGAATTACAATGAAAAATTCTAACTTATAGTAAAGTTGGATTTTCAATTACAATTTTCAAAATGGCACTTTCATAAAGTTAACATTTTCTTGCCATAGCTATTTGGTGCCTGCAGCCTATCTCTGAGTCACATGGTGTCACAGGGTGTAGTTGACAGTTGGGCATTGTGTAATTCTCCTAGACAGCCCCACGCTATTGGGAGCTTAGGTGTGACAGCATGGGCCATCACTGGCAGGATGAGGGAAGAACTGGACCTAGCCCCACTTGCACTTGAATAAGCTGTGTCCTGTCCCCACAAAAAAGCTGCCTACTCCCTGTAATTAGTCTGGATCAAGGACCTGTGCACTTCAAAGGCATGCCTCTCAAATCACATCTGGTTATACATACAGGACCTTAGACTTCACCTCTTCAGATTACACTTCTGGACCTGTGAAACTCTGTCAAGAAGAAGGACTGCTGTGCTGCTGTAAGGACTTCCACCAGCTGGACTACTGCTATAAAGGACTGCTACCCTGCTGTGCTGACCTGCCTCCTGCCGCTCTATTGCGTGGATGAAAAAGGACTGGAGCTGCATCTCTTGAACCTAGACCCCAGTGTGATTCCAAGGGCTAGTCGGCTGGCCTCCTGATCTGAAGCCTCATGGACACAACAGGCTTCCAACAACCTTGCACCTGCACCTGCCCTCTGCCATCTGTGAGTCCACCCTGCCAAGAAGTGCCATCCCAGTCCTGGACCCTTGGAAATGGGCTTACGGTGCTCTGTCAGTCTCTGTTGATACTGTGAAACCGACGCATATCCTCTGCCGTACGGTGCAAAACCAACACATCACCGCTGCTGCATGGATTTAACACATAGCAAAGACCTGCATCACCTTCGCAGCTCCATTAAAGCCACCACTGCATGATGCATCCTCGGTGCAGGCACTGCCATCCCTCATTAACGGCAGCCTCGGCGGCGATGACGGACTACACATCTTAGCCTTGCAGTTTCTCTGAACCAACGCATTGCCCCAACTGCGTGTCACTTCCTGGACACCCAAATTTGCATCGCAAGCCCCGTAAAAGGGCTTCTCGACAACAAGGTAGACCCTCGCATCACAGCCTCACCGTTCCTCAGAACCGAGGCATCATTTCGGACTGCGCAATCTTCAACACGGATCCTTGCAATGCTCTGCAAACCAAGATTTAAGCTACTCTGTTCAGTGGGACTAACTGTATCCCTGTAGCCAGCCCACGCTCCTTCGTGGGTGGCCTGAATTTATGAGTTTGTCTTGATCCCATGCAACCAGATATCCACAGTTGCCACTTTGTGCTTTTTGGTGCTGTTTTCACTAAACACTTTAAAACTGCATATGTACGGGTCTACTAATTGGATTTTTGTCGTTTCAGTCTTGTTTTATTTATTAAAGAAAGTTCTGCTTTTCTAAGTTGGTGTGGGATCCATTTTGTGTGGTGTTTTCACTTTATTCCTGTTTGAAGTGTTGCGCAAATACTTTACAGATTGTCAAGCCTGACTTCTCTGTGCCATGCTACCAGAGGGTTGAGCACAGGTTAATTTAGGGTTGGCTTGTGGGGGATGAGATTGACAATGGTTCAAAGAGCATGAGATTGCTTTATAGATGCACAGGCTCCCTGAGGAAAATTGGGAGGCTAGTCTGTGAAAGCACATCCCTAGTGAAGGGAGGGACACCCTACTAGCCCTAGAGAAGAGGGACAGGATGAGTTAGCCCCCATGAAGGAAGATCTAGTTAGGAAGTATAGCCTTACCCCAGAGAAGTACAGGCAGAAGTTGAGTGACAGTCAGAAACTGGACCATCAGACCCTGGTGTATTGTGTGGATACTTTTTGCAAGGCACTGGATGGCTGGGTGAAGGGCATTGAAGTAAAGGATTATCAGGAGCTTTACAATTTGATTGCAAAGTCTTTGTTTTGCAGATCTGCTCCAAAACCTGATTGACTGTAAGCTCACTGACCCCAGGGAGCTTGCTAAGGAGGTGGACTGCTGGGTTAGCACCAGGGATTGCAAGAAGATATTTAGGGTGGGGAGGGGAGGATAGCAGGATGGACAGGGTTCCCACCAGAAGAAGAGTGGGAGACAAAAATAAAACTAAGGAGTTCTCTAAAGGCCCCCCAAATATTTCCAGGGGTCAGGAATCCCATCCCCCAAATGAGAAGAAGAAGTGGTTCCCTAATAACTCCTCAGGCAAGGCACTCCCAAAGTGCTATGAGTGCCTGCAGAAAGGGCACTTCAAGGGAGATGCCAAGTTTCCCCAGCGGGCACAGCCCCCACTGGTTGGCAGTCACTGGGGATAGCTAGTGTAGCGCTTGTGGAGGAGATTGTCCCAGTTAGTAGGGGGGGCAGTGTAGAGGTTACCCTAGTGTCCCAGGGCGACCAAAGAGATGGTACAGAACTCACATGCCTACCAATACTAGAAAATACAAGCAGTGGTTCACCATCACCATCAATGTGCAGAGGGTGGAGGCTTTGAGAGCCCCTGGAGCCAGAGCAGATAGTCCCTAATGTATGCCACCAAGGTGTTGCAGCCTATAACCATGAGAGTCACTACTCAATGACTCTGGTTTCCTTCGAGTGGGGGGGGGGGGGGGTTGTCTCAGGTTCCTTGAGGGTAGCTGTTAGTCCATCCATGCCTGTGGATTGTCTGCTTGGCAATGGCCCGGAGTAATACACCTGGAAGGAGATGGAGCTCATGTCACACGTGGAGATTTTAGGGTTGCGTGAGTGGGTGTGCCTAACCACACTGCCCAAGGCTGCCCAAGAGGGTAATCAGTAGGGCATGGATACTGGAAGAATGGCCCAGGTGCCTGCCAAAAATAGAAAAGGTAAAGGGCATGGGAAACCTACTCCTGAAACTCCCACTGTCCAGAAGCAGGCTGAGCCCAAGGAGGACAGCCCGGAGCCTACAGGGACGGATGTTGCTACCCTGGGAAACCTACCTGAGCTAGTCAACTGGTACCAGGAAGGGGGTCCCAACAGGCAGACGTTCTGCAAGGCGCAGATGGAGTGCCCTACTCTTAAGGGCCTACGTTGGCAGTCCGAGGCCCAGGCAGCTGGCAGCACCTTTGGTGTTCACCTAATTCACTGCAAGAATGGTCTCCTGTCTAGCAAGCCTAAGGTTCCTGAGCCTGGGGCAACATGTGTGTTGGTGGTTCCCCCAGTGCTACAGAGTCTTACTACTTGTGCTGTCTCATGATGTACCCCTAGCAGGTCATCTAAGGCAAGACAAGACCTTTGACATGCTTTTCACCCACTTTTATTTGCCCCAGATAAGGAGGGCCTCAGATGCTTTCTGCAGGTCTTGTCCTACCTGCCAGACTAGTGGCAAGTCAGGAGGGAAACGCAAGACTCCCCTGCAACCTTTTTCCAGCATTGGCACACCCTATGAAAGGGTGGGCATCAACATTGTTGGGCCTCTGTACCCCAGGACAGCCATGGGCAAAAGGTTCATCCTGGTCTTGGTGGACCATGCCACAATTCAAACGTTTCTTGAGCAGATGTAAGTGCTATTACTTTTTGAAACAATAGTGCTTTGAGTCTGCTTAGCTTGTTACAAACTGCCTTCAAAGTTGGAATGGAAGGCCATAACTGGCTATCGACAACTCCTTGAGTAGGGGGAAACAGGACGTTATTACAATATGTGACGATGTGGGAAACTGACTAAATGTATGGCATCCCAGCTCGCATTCCACAGCAATCTTGATCATTTAGCATTAAATAACTAAACATTTGAAACGACCGTAATAAGTGGAAGTATTGCAGAAGCTGGTATTCCTTTTAGAAAACAGGCCAAATTCACTAGTGAAGCATTACAGGTGCCGTGAAAGGGAGACACATTCTTTTTCAATAAGGAAGACCTCATTGCCAGCACATTCACAATGATAGGAAAAAGTGAGTGACCATAATTCATGAAGGAAGCTGCCTCCTATTGGTTCATATCTACCAACTGGGACATGTTTCATGAAGGCTGTGAATTGAAATGTTGAAATTAGTAAAGATATGTCACCGTGTATTAACCAGACAGCTGAAGGCGTTTCGGCTAATGTAAATGGAAGCTGTTCTCATTTGTTTAAATGCAAAATTGTATAGGTGGCATCATTTTTAGCCATCAGTAGGTGTTTGCGTGTTGAATTGAAAGGCAAAAAGAAGCTATTATAATTCTGATAAATCCATGGTACATGCCCATTCTTAAGGGGTTGAGGTGTCCAGCTAAACTGCATGATAGATCTAAGTTGACTTTGCCCATGATACAATGTCAACATGTTACTTTGCATAATAGCAATACCAGATGATACAATGTCATTCAAATTATATATGCGAGAAGACAGAGTATTAATACTATTAACTACAACAGCAAGCACTTTATCCAAATTATCTTGATCAATTTGTTTTACAAGTTACTAATAAAAAATATCATAAATCCATGTCTTTGGACAGGAGAGAAAGATATTGTTAGATATGTAGTCTGCTCGACTGTGTCATTTAGGAATATCATTTGTGTTGGGATAAAACAAGCTCAAAACAAAGTTTCCATGTCCTGAACTTGCCAAGGTTTGATCACCCAAATCGATTTCAGTTCAATTGTGTCATTCCAATAACCATAGCCTTTAAGGGCTATTTGGATAACAAATGAAGCTGCATATATCAGCTTAATATGGGTAATCATATATTCCTTTGGCGATGTGGGGCCTAATTTGAAATAATATGATGTTGGATCTGAAGTGTTAAATCCCGAAAAATATGTGAATATCTTTGTATGTTTTGGAACTCCCTTGTGGGGGAGTCGGACAATGTTCCCATTGTGTGTAATTACAACATGTATGTTGAACAATCGCCCGATGTAGGAAAATAATGGCTGTAAGGTAATAACAGAACATATCAGCATAATTATCAGAATTAAGGTACAGGTACTCTAATTTGAAAACAGCAGTTTTAACATCCCAATAATTTGTAACACAGGCACTATTACATCCTCCATGGAAACTTTAAACACATATGGTATCTGCAGTATCTCCGTAGAACTGAATATGTCTAACGCATCTTTCTCCCAAACAATTCCATTAGTTACTGGAACAGCTTAAATGTTCACAAGGAAAAAGCCTCTTTTCAGTGTATGGGAAGAGGGGGCAACACCCCCATCGACCAGTACCGTAGCAGAACATTCTGGTAACGGCCATTATAAAGCAGAAAAAAACAGTCACAAATCCAATCCACAGACAAAAGAAAACCAATGAGAGTGTTATCCAAGCATATATCCAAGGCGGGACTAGATAAGTGTTTTCCAACCATGAAAAGAAAACACAGATCCGTGCAGGATGAGTGTCTGAAACAGAAGTGTCGGAGGAAAAATCATTCCGATCCATATAATACCCAGAAGCACTTAGTTAAAAAACTGTGGCTCCAGATCAATAACAGGACTCGAAAAATCCAAAAGGAGTGCATCAGTATAAACAACTTCAGCTGCAGAAGATGCAGTAGTAACCGCCATATTCACTTCAATCGTGTTGCTGGTTGTGGACACTGGAATTAATTGTAGTGCATTCTCTGACCCATCACACCCTACCCTAGCTGGGGAGAAACAGCTTCGGAGGTGCTTACTAGCAACAGAAGAATGTCAGGCCTTCCTCGCGGTCTGCTATTCAGATTTGGCCACATGTTGTAATTTCTAATTTGGCATATTCAATGGAAACAAAGCATTTATCTTTAGGACCTGGAAACGTTGTCAGGAGAACAATTCTCGTCCCTTGAACTCCAAGGACAGGCACTAGCGCTCTGTATGATGGTCTGAATTTCTTTTTCATGCCACCTTTTCTGATCCCCCGTTTTTGGAATCCAGACGGAAAGTTTTGGTTTCACATCAACACTCGGGAGGTATCTTTAAATGTTTTTGGGTTGGGTGTCACAGAATGTTTGTACATCCCGTAAGACAGCACAGTGATTATTTATGATCAAAGGTCGAGGCTGCCACTACAATGTGTGTACCATTAAGGTCTGAAACATATATTTTGATGCCAAAAAGTACTTTGTATGGGGTCCACCCACACAGAGATCTTTTACGGAGGTTATTAAGAGCCCTTTGAACCCTGAATAGGTGATTGGTCCAATTACACCCAGTGCCTAATACTCTAGCTGTAAAGGACTGCTTTAAATCACAGTTAATCCTCAACAGAATTGCCCTCTGACCGGTATGGAACAGAATAATGCACCAGTACACCCCGGGATGCCATGGAATCTCGGTACGCTTTAGACACGAAAGCCAGGCCCTTGTCCGAGTGGAGTGCATAAAGACTTGATTGTCTTTAAAAACAGTTTGAGCATCAACCAAATGCTGTGGCCAAATCCAGCGGAACCTGGAGCAAGAATCAACTGCAACGAAAATAAATTTAAATGTAGTATCTGAAATAAGAGAACCACAGTGGTCCAAATAAATGCAGCCAAAAGGCTTGTTGGAATTCAACAGATGTGTCTACGATGACCGAGCCACGGTGGAAGCTTTAATCTGTTGACAAATGTCACAACACAGACATATTTCTTCGCCTGCTGATATAAGCCATGCCACCAATGCCACCAATAACGTTGCTGCAACAGCTAAATTGTGGCCGCCACACTTGCATGTGCAGAAGGAACACCTTCATGTGCCGCTACTACTAAAGCTAGTCTGCTGGGAATCAAATGATCACCAACCCAGGTATGCTTTGTTCACAAAATTTAGAAGTAAAACCTTTAGGTAAAGATGTGCCATCTTTATGACCATTAATGGGGGCCAAGATATCAGTATCTATTCTTGTTTCAGAACAGGCGCGGTGCATCCATTGGGGCATTGGGGCATTGCCCCCCCCCCCACCCCTGCCCTCGCTCGCAGCTCCCTCGGCGTCTCTGAACTTAGTTTACTTAAGTTCAGAGACGCAGAGGGAGAACTGACAATGCATGTCAGTCAGCATGACGTCGGACCGTGGGCGGTCCGGTGTCATGTTGACTGACATGCATTGTCAGACCAGGCAGGGACAGGCAGCACTGCAGCACAAGTGTGCATGAGTGGGGACGGTGCGTCAGGCGGTCAGGTAAGTTTTTCTCTTAATGTTATTCTCCCTCGGCCCCCCCCCGTCCCCCCCCCTCGCGAGATGTGCTCTGTCGTAAGTCACTGCTTGAGTCCGTTCCCCTACTTTCTTAAACATGCCTACCCCACGTCGGAATTTGCAAAGGGGCAAGGCCGATGGTTCAGGCTCAGCCTTTGGGGACAGGCGAAACGGGCAAAGAAGGAAAAGTCCAATTCTAACGCTGCTGGCAGCTGCCCCCCCCTTCCTTTGTCCCCCCTCTTCCCTCTCTGTCTCGCGCCTCCTCATGTAGTAAAAACTGGTCCAAGACTTCAAGAAACAGGTATTACCTTCTCTTTCCTCTTTTCGTTTATTTGCTTCCTTGTGAAATGGATCCAAAAAAGAAAAACACTTGCTGGAAACGTAGTCTTTTGCTGACATTTTTCAATTTCTAAGTGCAGCCTCAGGGTAGAGAGAAATAAACATTCAAAATATGAAAAATAACTAACTAAAGCAAGGTGGCCATATTGATTTATTCACAACTAAACACATTAGCGCCACATTACAGTGTTTGCCAGTGAAGCCCTACTTTTGTTGCCTCCTCGCTCTTTGATCAACCATGTTTTCCCTGGGTGGGAAAGCACACTATTCCTGGAGGTACTGAAATACCTGCTTGTTGGGTGCGTGCATTGGAAAACAAAATGCATACTGCGGCTCTGTATTCACAAACGTGGTCTTTTGAAACCATTCTGCTTTCGTTTTGTAATGATATAAGCAATGGGCATTAGGTCAGCTCCGTTACTCTCACACGTTCCTTTCTGCACCCTCGTTCCCTTATGTCACTGTTTCCTTCTCTTTCTATTCCCTGGTTAACTGACTTTTCTCTCTTGCTCTGGGGGTGAAGGCCGATGATGAGAAATACGCCCCGGACCGGACGCCGGACCTTAAAAGATTGGCAGCGCTAAGCGCCCACCACCTGCAATCACCGGTACATATTAAGCGCTATATTAGAGTCTAGAGATAGTTCATCCAATTCTTGTGTGAGATGTGCTCTGTCGTAACTACTTGTCATTTGCTATGACAGGGGAATGGAGGTGCGGAGACAGAGAAAGAGACGAGGGAGGAAGGGATACTGAGATGTAGGGAGGGATAGCAAGCAAGATGGATGTGACATCAACAAGATAGGAAGAGATAGCAAGATAGGGAGAGGAGAGCATGGGGGGTTGCGAGACAATGGAAGGGGCAGCAAGAGACAGTCACCGGGCAGTGTCAGCAGCACCCAGCCAGTGACAGAGGAGGGGAGATGCTGAGATAGCGAAAGAGATAAGGTAGGAAGGGATACTTAGATGATGGGAAAGTGAGAGTGTCACTGGAAGATAGTGACGCAGATAGAGCAGCTCGCAGCCACTTACAGGTGAAGGTGGTGAATTCTGGGAGAGGGATAGGTAAAGAGAAAAGTGACAGCTCACAGAGGCACTTTCACAATTGCTTTATTAACCTTCCTGCTTTCTCAAGTTTGCTTGAAAATGCACCATTTTTCTTCTCTTTTTTCAAAATGTTCACTGGAAGAGAATTGCAACGAACCCCCCTTATGGTGGTTCAGGCTCGCTCGCTACGCTCGCTCGCAACGGTGCAGTATGCCAATCATTTTACAGCCCACCACTTTCAAATGTCACCAACCACCCCTGTTTCAGAATGAGTAATTCTAGCAACAGAAGAAGTCATGACTACAGATCTGGCAGCCTCATCAGCCAAGGAATTCCCTACAGGGTGTGCTCCCACGTGCTGATGTCTCAATGTATGCATAACATGAGTCAAGGCAACCTATTTTGATGTTTGCCACCTTAACCCAAAGCATCTTATCTCTGATTGTGTTGCCTTTAGAATCTTAGAATCCATTCTGCTGTCAATAATGTCAATTGTAATTAAAGGACTGCACACAATAATATGAACTGCACACAATAAGTGTGGGGAATTAGGCAGGGCCAGACTGGGAACCAAAACTGGCCCTGGCAAAGTGCTCGGCAGGCCCCCCCCGGGGGTTGGGGGTGCCGCCGAGCTCTTTGCTCTGAGCAAATAATTTAGCGAATCTGTTCATTCATTAATGAATGACGTGTTACAAAAACTAGGTTCGCTTCGTGTTTCCGATTGCTACCTTGTAGTAAATGCTGGCGGTCATAGAACCTTGCACGTTTATACGACTCACGTATCAGTCTATGGGGGTAACCTCTATCAAGAAACTTATTTTTCATGTCTATAGATCTCAGGTCATAATCCTCCAACTTAGTGCAATTCCGCCTAAGGCGCAAACACTGACCAAAGGGGATGCTGCTTTTTTGTTTGGTTGGGTGGAAACTCTGATAATGCAACAACGTGTTGCGAGCAGTAGATTTTACGAAAAGATCCACAAACAACTGGCCACATTCGTGCTTTATTAGAATATCCAAGAACTCAATTTGGGTATTGCTTATATGGGATGTAAATTTTAGATTTGGGTCACAAAGATTTAACCAAGTTATGAAGTCAACCAAAATATCTTCATTATCATCCCATATAAAAACAATATCGTTTATATAACGAGACCTATGTAATATAGACTCGAAAAATGAGGCCACTTCATTAAAAATGAATTGTTTTTCAAAGTTATCCATATAGATGTTCGCTATTGTCGGGGCGCAAGAAGCGCCCATACTGACTCCTTTTATCTGTTTGTATAATTCACCTCGAAATTCAAAAATATTTTCCTCAAGAATGATTTTCAAACAGTTGATGATAAATTCAGTGCTGCACTCAATGTCGTAAAGATCAACTTTCTCATCTCACGCGCCGGCGGTGCGTTGCAGGCCCGGTCTCCTGCCACAGCTGGACGGACCATAAACGCGTACCAGCAGGATTTCCTGTAAGCTCCCTCCGGTCAAGCGGGGGCGACTGAGGCTGCGATCAACCCAGACGAGGCGGTGAGAAGTGCGAAGTATCCCGACCAGAGCCTAGCTGAGAGAGCAAGATCCGAGGTATACAGAGGCCCACCAGTTTTTCCGAAATCCCGATGTCCAGAGGGTCCGCTGTCCGCA
The DNA here is from genome assembly GCF_964204655.1 of Triturus cristatus. Taxonomy (NCBI): domain Eukaryota; kingdom Metazoa; phylum Chordata; class Amphibia; order Caudata; family Salamandridae; genus Triturus; species Triturus cristatus. The sequence goes on along the minus strand of NC_140585.1, from coordinate 389,023,908 downwards.
GTTATCGAGTCCTGTCCATTCTCTGAGGCCTTCCGTTTCAAGGAGCTACTCGGTGAGTACCATCGCCGGGGAGGCGTGTTGACGCGCACATAGGTTGTGCCGGTCAAGACGGATTTGGGTACACAAATCCGGTCTGCACTGTTTAGCAGTGTATATGTACTGTTTAGCAGTATATCAAGTATTCCGAAGTATCCAGTTATTGTCAAGAATTCAGCGTGGTGATTAGTTAGGCAGACTGTCATCATTGTCGATCATTGTTATAATGTTTAATGTTTAATGTTTAAAGTATTCAGAAATGTCTTGCATATTGTGGTATGAATGACTGTTCATTGTTCACTGTTCATTTATTGTGTTTTTCGTATTAAGAAAATTCAAGAGTAAGTATCAGATCAGTTGTAAATATGCCGCTCTTCTCGAAGTTAAGACAGATTACTACCAGAAAAGGGGTGCTTGAAGAAGCAGTTCCTATTCCTCCTAGGGACACTCCAGGGCATTTTATGTACCATAAACATGGCTTAGATGCCATATTGTTTCTTGACCTATGGGTAGATTATACCAAGGGATTACCGGAAAGTCAAAGGTGGCCCATAGCGGGAACCTGGGATGCAGAGTGCATCATGAAAGTGGAGGAAGAGTTATGGAAAAGAAAGGTCAGACAGTCACAGAAAGACGCTGTTGAGTTATGGCGTAAAGAATCTCATAGACGAACAGAAAAAGCACGTAGACAAGAAGAGAGGAGTAAAGAAAGTTCAAATAAAGTTCAAGAAAATGTATTAATTGAGGAAGGTATCCGAGTGAGATCAGAACAAGTAAATAGACAAAGAAATGCTCTTATGAATGGTATGTATCCCCTACTAGCCGAAGGATTACCTAAGGCTGCTCCAGAGATACCAAAAGACTTGCCACCCCCATTATTTCCAATTAAGGTACATCCAAAGGGGCTTCCCAGAACCGCAGAAGATGTTTTTCTTTCCTCATATCTAGATGACGCAGCTCCCGAGTATGCTAACGCCGCACCACATAGACCGTCTGGCGGAGGGGTTCAACGTCAGGATCAGGTATCTGTCCCCGTGCAACAGCAAGTTCCGACACAAGCGTCGGCAAGCACATCTGTTTCCGCATCTGTCTCCGCAGTCGACTCTACAGAGGTATCGACACCCATAGTTGCTGTGTCACGTTCAACGAACCCATTCACACCCGACGCCCCAGATAGGGCCACGGGAGGTGCTAGCAGTACTTTTACACCACCTAGAATAAATAAACTTGTCTTTCAAGAGTCAGCACATTCACGTACACCTAAATTCGTAAGTGAACGTACGCTTAAGGAACTCCTTGTAAATTGTAGATATGACCCGGTGGTTGGTAAAGAGGACGAAATGGTCCTGGCATCATTACGTATCAGGCGAGCCGCAGAGTATTTAGCGAGGTTACCAGGGATGACTACGCATCTAGACAACATATATCATTTTGTTCAAACAGGACGAGATCCAGGATGTATTAACAGAGCTATGGAATTCCAGAAAGTAGAGATACAGGGGGAACTGTTACGTTTCCTCATAAACTGTATGATCAGAAATCAAGATCGTCCGGGGGTAGACCCGAATGCAATGCTTATTCTTACAAGATGGAGTCAGAATATATCAGAAGGGAGACACGATAAGCAAAATTGTATAATAGCCATGTGCCGAAAAATACGTAAAGAAATAGAGCGTATTCATGAAGAAAGATTGGGAACAGACGAGTTTGAGCAAGATGAAGTGTCCGAATCAGGGAATTCCGCAAGACAGTCAGAGACCATAGCCTATGTAGGCAGAGGAAGATCCTGTGAAAATACTAGATGTTTTCCTGATCCAATACATTCTGTATGCCCAAAAAACAGCAGAACGTATCCGACGCCTGTAATAAATCTGAAGTCTCCTGAACATTCGTTTCAAGCCGCAGATAAGATACTACGAGAACGAAGGGGTTACCACCTCCTCGATTCCATGGATGAGCAGGAATTAGCCAGATCAGCCGTTCACTGGATTGACAGTCCTGAAAAATACGGTGATGAGACCGTAGCACACACGTTTCTCAATCTCAGTACAGATGAACAACGCTTAGCTGGAATCTATATGATTCAGCAACTCCTCATATTATATAAGTGCCAACATGCTGACCCTGGTCCTTTACCTGATATATTAACGGAACTACTCACAAACAGATGGAGAGGTTCTAGTAATAAGCTAATTAAAGAGATATTAGTGTCACGTAAACAGTATGTCCTTTTTGTAAGTCCGGATTCTCTCTCGCTGCCCCACAGAGAAAGAACGCCGTACTATATGGATAGACAAAATCCTTTACGAGAAGTGCACCCAATAAAAGGCGAAGACAATGAGTTTCACCGTGTATTTGTTTACACACCCATATCAAAAATGGAATTATTAGAAATGAAGAAAGTAGTACCTAGTCATGACAAAGACCCAGCGGGTTTCCACCGAGAAATTAAAGACATGTTACTGATGGGAGAGTACACCTTTCCTGATATTATGACGATATTAAAGGTGCTTTTGCCTGCTGGCATTTATGAAAAACTGAAAGAAAAAGAGTGGGAAGTAGGAGACCAAAAGATAGACTGGACAGCATTAGCAGAGGAAGAAAGGAGCCGAACTGCAGGTTCGGGGCTCGGGGATAAAGTTAAACTGTTACCAGGTTTACTAGTACAGGTACTGCCACGTTTATTAACTACAAAAAAGGAAGATTGGGGTGCAATCACAGCCTGCAAACAAAAGCAAGATGAAGACACAAGCGATTATTATGCTCGATTTGAAAAATGTTTTGGTATAAATAGTGGTATAAAAGCAAGTAGTGACTCATATCCACATTTATTTGTGACAAAATTGGTGGAAAATGCATTGCCTCCAGTGAAGAATAGAATATTGAAATTCGAGAGTACCTGGCAAAGTAACACTCCGTCGCAAATGCTACAAATGTTACAGTATCATCACAATAGAATTAGGGATGAACAAGAACACGAGCATAGACGCATGAAGGATACAAAAATGAAAATGCTAGTTTCTCAGACAGTACCAGCAGATGGTCACAAAAAGGGTGTGACACATTCTGGTGATTCTGCAGTTCCTGTAAAAGGAACCTGCAATTACTGTAAACAACTAGGCCATTATGTACATGATTGTCCAGTCCTGAAACGTAATATAGCTACGGGTATTGCAAAAGAGAGACCACGATTAGTTAGACAAGATCAGAATGAACAAGGACCTATGCAGCATGGACAGTCCATGCCAGTTCAGCAACAGTCCATGCCAGCCTCACAGCAACCCATACAGTTTGTGCCAGCTGCACCACCGTTGCCTGCTCCTGCCACACAAACAACAACACGACAAATGTATCAGACTGCACAGTATGAATACCCTGAATATCAGCATTACGCATGAACCAGCCTAGAGAGGGAAGTTGACTTACCGCTTATCGAGATTCCTGTAGATCAAGAAGGACCTTATGTACATAGTGAATTATTAGGTCAAGATAGAAAATTCTTACTCGATACAGGGGCAAGTCGAACAACTATAAAACGTAGTGAAGTTCCAGGGGCACCCCTCTCAGGCTCTCAAAATGTTTCCCTTGGTTTTTCAGGAAAACCTATTGTTAATGAAGTATCACAGCCTCTACCACTTACGATAGGACCTTTGACACGAACTACAGATTTATTGCTTACTAAATCATGCCCAGAAAATCTGTTAGGAATTAAAACTCTGAAAGCACTAGGAGCCATAATATGTTGTTCTCCGGAAGGAGTAAGGTTGTTTTTGCGGGATTTTAAAGGTCACTATGTGTCTAGAGACATGGATCCCCGACTACAGACTTTACCAGTACATCTATGGGCACAAGGCCCTACGGATGTTGGCTGCATGAACATTACACCCTATCGAGTTACATTGAAAGCAGGAGTGGTACTACCACGAATGCGACAATACAAGTTACCGCATGATGCTGTAGTGGCTTTGCTGAAAATCATTGATGAGCTGATTGCCCAGGGAGTAGTTATAGAAACAGACTCCAATATATGTAATTCACCGATAATTCCGATTCTTAAACGAACTGACCCTACTGCCCCACCAGTATACCGATTGGTTATTGATTTGCGTGAACTAAACAAGTGTATTGTACCACAATTCCCTGTGGTCCCTGATATATCATCATTGTTGACAGCAATTGATTCCGAAGCAACATTTTTTACTGTAATTGATCTCAAGAATGCTTTTTTCAGCGTCCCAATAGATCCGGAAAGCCAATACTTGTTCGGATTCAGTTTAAATGGGCGCAGCTTTAAATTCTCACGCGCTCCCCAAGGATTTACAGAAAGCCCCAGCATCTACAGCCAAGCACTGAAACGAGAACTTGACAGTATCCACATGCCAGTCAATACTGCACTGCTTCAATATGTCGATGATCTGCTGATCACCGCGAGAAGCGAGCCAGAATGTGAAAAAGCTTCTCTGACAGTTTTACATTTCCTAGCCGACAAGGGGCACAAGGTGTCCCCTTCTAAGCTGCAATTCTGTGTTCAGCGAGTTATTTATCTTGGTCACTCGCTGTCCAAGGAGGGAAGGCAGCTTACACCAGATCGCATCCAGTTAATTGCTAACATGTCAATACCCCAGACACAAAAGGAGGTGCGAGCTTTCATAGGCCTCACTTCATATTGTAGGCAGTGGATCCCTCAGTACGCATTTCTAGCAAAACCACTCATTCAGTTAACCACACAGGAGGCAGCCACATCGACTGTTCTCCCTTGGACTCAGGAACATACACAAGCTTTTGAAAGCTTAAAGAAAGCTTTATGTCAAGCACCTGTTTTAGCAACACCATGTTATAGCAAACATTTTACACTCTTTGTTACAGAACGCGAAGGTACTGCCTTGTCAGTACTCACTCAGGATCAAGCAGGATCACGCAAACCATGTGCTTATTTTTCCAGTACATTAGATCCCGTAGCTCAGGCTTTGCCTGCATGCCTGAAATCAGTGGCAGCGACAGCTTTAGCAATCAGACAAAGCGATGCCATAGTATTAGGACACCCATTGACAGTACAAGTACCACATGCAGTAGAGGTTCTTGTGAACCGAACACAAACACAACACTTGACCATAGCAAGACTTACCGGTTATGAACTGACATTGTTTCAACCACACATAGAGATCCGACGGTGTAATACATTGAATCCTGCTACACTATTACCTGTAATTGGAACAGACCCACTAGCTCATGATTGTGTTGAAATCATTGAAATAAAGACGAAACCTAGACAAGACTTGACAGACGTTCCATTGTTAGATCCAGACCTGACGTTGTATGTAGACGGATCGTGCATGAGAACAAGTACAGGAGATTTAGTGGCCGCGTATGCAGTCACAACAGACACTGAAGTTATTGAAACAAATTGTATAGATACTTTGTCAGCCCAAGCAGCAGAACTTATTGCTCTAACACAAGCCTGTATTCAAGCCACAAATAAGAAAGTTAATGTATACACTGACTCACGTTATGCATTCGGAGTTGTACACGACTTCGGCGTGCTGTGGCGAGAGAGAGGTTATTTAACGTCCCATGGTGCCCACATTCAGCACGGACCCCTCATTCATGCTTTGTTAGACGCAATACATCTACCCACTGCTATATCGATTATGAAATGTAAAGCACACACGAAGGTTACTGATACCATTTCTCAAGGCAATGATTTAGCTGACAAAACAGCTAAACAGACTGCTCAGAATCGCACATTAGACATGACAAAGCCAATAGTTCAGACACCAACACAGTGTATGACAATTAAGGACCCCGCACTTGACGTAATTGACATACAGACACATGCCACCGCAGAAGAAATAAAGAAGTGGACTGAACTAGGAGGGATCCAGACAGATCAAGGATGGATGACGAAGGAGAAATCTGTATGGTTTCTCCCTGATTCCATGGTTCAAGTCATTATAGCTACAGTTCACAGTCCAGCACATTTAGGAGAGAAGGCTATGCTAGACAGCATTCAACACATTTGGTTCAATAAACATTTACGAGCAGCAGCTAAACAAAAAGTTCGTACCTGTATGATATGTTGTCAGTTTAATCCAGGAAAGAGTGTTCCCGTAGAGCAGGGTGGATTTCAGCCTCCTGACCATCCTTTTGAAGTCCTCCAGATGGATTATATTCAGATGGAACGTTGTCGAGGATTCAAATATGTTCTCGTAGTTGTCTGCGCTCTCTCCCGTTGGACAGAGGCGTATCCCGTATCAGATTACACTGCCCCGACTACTGCCAAGCAGCTAATTAGAGAATTCTTCCCACGGTACGGTTTACCACGTGTTGTATATTCAGATAACGGTCAGCCTTTCTCATCCGAATTAATGAAACATGTCTCACTCTTGTTGGGATATCAGTGGAAATTCCACTGTGTCCGACACCCCGAGGCAGCAGGTCTCGTGGAACGACATAATCAACTTTTAAAAATCAGATTGTCTAAAATATGTCAGGAAAAGGGTGTGGACTGGATAGTAGCCTTACCAGTTGCGCTATTTTACATGAGGATGGTAGCACACTCTCGAACAGGGCTATCGCCTTATGAGGTGATCTTTGGTAGGCCACCGAATATGTGGGGGACGCCTATACCCCGTAAAATAACTGATGTTGACTGTAATATGCTGACAGATTACCTGGCTTCCTTGATGTCTGCACTACAATCTTGTCGTTCACAGGTAGTCGCAGCTTTTCCCGACAACACCGAGGTGAAACCTCATGACGTAATTCCCGGCGATTATGTTCTCGTCAGGAATTTTGATCGGAAAACCCAACTGGAGCCAAGGTGGAGGCTTCCTAAGTTGGTCCTGCTGACGACCAGAACAGCTGTGAAGATCGAAGGAAGAAAAGGATGGGTGCATTCCACCCATATAAAAAAATTTAATGGACTTCCTCCTGACACAAACAGTACTCCCCGTGTGTCTTCCCCCATTGACTCAAAGCTACCTTTGGCTGAGGCCAGTAGCACCGAACTCTATAAACAGAAACTCAGGTCCAGATCTAAACTGTCGGACGATTTGATTGTTTAAGTCCTCTCCAAGGTGAAGCGGTTGAATCTGTCCCGACATGTATCCCTTAGGTCTGAATCATGTAGAGTCCAGAATCATAATGAAACGAAATGCTTATTGTAAATCACTGCGTAGCCACTGTATTGTGACTTTATTAATTTTGTTTTTCTTGAGTTTTTTAATAGTTACTACAAGTATATTGTTGCATATGTATTATCCTGTTTCTAAACGTGCTTTCAATATAACTGATGAACATTCTTTTAGTGACCTACCGCCACATGAGTTGTCCTATAGACTTGCGCTGCGTAATAACACATTCATTAGTATGTTACATCATTTCCATCAGACTAGTAATGCCACCAATTGTTGGGTGTGTGGCCGACTCCCTCCCTATCAGAATACCAAAGGAGTTCTGCCTTTCTTTCCACATCCGTTCACACACAATGGCTCCTGTGGAGCATGGTTTAGTTTATTAAATTCCATAGACCCAGACACAGCAGTTTATCAACAACACTGGATATGGGGAAATCTGAATATAGTTTTATTCAAAGTCTGTCACCCCAATAAGGAGGGTCACCCCAGTAGAACAGGAACTGATTTAGAAAATGAAGTGTATAAATTAGGTAATTTTACGCCTAATCTTATGATTTTGAATGTTAAATCCGAAGTTGAACTAATTCTGCCCACTATGTCAGTATTTCCAGTTAAGGGTGAATTATGTGTGAGAAAAGTTGGTTCCATACATATGGGCCATAGCCAATGCGTTACTATAGTAGAATATAGTGATCAAGGTAAATATTCATTTAGAGCTTCTCGCCATTCTTACTTCATATGTGGCCAGACGGCATATATGCGTCTGCCCCTAGATTGGGATGGTACCTGTTACATAGCATTCCTTTTGCCACCTGTTTTCCTAGCTCCCCCTGATTATTATCGAAATGTTCATTTAGTACACAATAGAGAGCGAAGAGATCTCCCAGTTGTCGATTATACTGAGACAGCATGGGACAAATATGTAGATTTCAATAAAGGTATCTTTCCCTATATAGGTACTATATCAAATAGTAAGCTGATACGCAGACTCACCAAGACTCTTGAAGCTGTAGTAAACGAGACTATAGCCGCCCTAGGCAATCTGACAGAGGAACAATCAGTGATGAGAATTGTTGTTCTCCAGAATCGTCTTGTCCTTGACGTCATCCTGGCCGATAGGGGCGGAGCTTGCAGGGTCATCGGATCCAGCTGCTGCATATTCATACCAGAAAATTCGCCATCCGTATATAAAGCCATAACTCGCCTTCATAAGATTGTAAGCCAGATACACGAGAATCCAGGCACTTGGACGTGGTCCGGGTGGTTTTGGAGTGTGATATCAGCCTGGGGATGGAGAGTTCTATCCTTCCTAGGTATTGGCCTTCTCATACTATTCAGTTGCTGTCTATGTCTACAATGTGGACCAGCGATTTGTGGTCTGTGTGCCACATCGTGTATTCCCCCACCAAGGTCTCGTTCAGAATGCCGGAAGAAGAAGGAAGAAGAAATGATGCTCCATGAGCAAATCGATGGAATGATGAAGATTGATGTCTCTTGAAGGGCAAGAAGGGGACAAGGAGGGAATGTGGAAATGTGGATTTTCCTGATCAGTTATGTCCCCTATCTTGGACCCCAACGGTTCTATATGCATGTTACAAGTACATGTATGTTCCCTCCAGTTCCAGTTTCTAAGACGCAAACATATGTGTGTCTACCGTCGACATGTTCTCTGTCAGATCCGCCATTGATGGGCTGGATATTCGATTCCTAGGTATGAAAGGCCACCGACTTTATATGGCTAAGTTACTACATTTTTACAGTTCAGGCAAGTAGGCCCGATTCTGTCCTCAAAGCCTTTCCCTGCTCTCTGTCTTTGACAGCTTCAGCTTGAGCTCGCATCTGTATCCATGAACTTTGTCCTACTCCCTGTGCAGCTAACGGTGCCTGCCTCGGCCAGTTTTCGCATGCCTGCCAAGAAGCTGTATTTCACCTTCGAATTATCTATTTTGCTCTTCAGCCGATGCATTCCTGTCAAGTGATTTAGGTAAACATTTCCTTTAGCTCACAAGCAAGGACTCAGCCTTTCCGTCCTCCTGCAAGTGATTCATAGCCCTGCTGCCATGGAAAGTTTTCTGCCCCTCGCATCTCATATAGACACTTAGACGCTTGTACACGCACACACAGTTAGTATAGAATAGATTCTGTCCGAGAGTCCTTCCTTGTGGATAACATAGTTCTCCAAACATAGGATGGTAGATATGATTTGGGATTAGGTTGACTTGACCCCCCAGACTTCTCGTCTCCACATGTAGAGCTAAATGTCAAGTCCCCTTCACCCCCTAGTTGCACGTCAATTACACGTCATGCTGCTGCGCGCGCATCTATGCCAAGTATTATCTTATAGATCCACCTATGTCTGATAATGCAAACCAATCATGTTTCTTTTATTCCTTGTTACGCCTAGTTTCGATTATGTCACTGTCACGTCATTTTTCTTATCAAATGTTACGCCTTCTACATTCGTTTCATTGTAATGCACTTATTATAAAAATACATGTCTGTCAATAAATTATTGTACTTCACTTCCTGAACCCTCGTGGTGACGGAACCTGAAGGCCGCGACTCGAGTCGGCCATTTTGAATGGAATAAAGCCCATTTAGAAAACCTCTTATACCACGGATTCTGCCTCTTGTTATTTTGAGCTATTTTACTTTATTTTAGGATTCCGTATGAAATTCAGTCCGGTATTTTATTTACCACACAGTGACAGAGGAGGGGAGATGCTGAGATAGCGAAAGAGATAAGGTAGGAAGGGATACTTAGATGATGGGAAAGTGAGAGTGTCACTGGAAGATAGTGACGCAGATAGAGCAGCTCGCAGCCACTTACAGGTGAAGGTGGTGAATTCTGGGAGAGGGATAGGTAAAGAGAAAAGTGACAGCTCACAGAGGCACTTTCACAATTGCTTTATTAACCTTCCTGCTTTCTCAAGTTTGCTTGAAAATGCACCATTTTTCTTCTCTTTTTTCAAAATGTTCACTGGAAGAGAATTGCAACGAACCCCCCTTATGGTGGTTCAGGCTCGCTCGCTACGCTCGCTCGCAACGGTGCAGTATGCCAATCATTTTACAGCCCACCACTTTCAAATGTCACCAACCACCCCTGTTTCAGAATGAGTAATTCTAGCAACAGAAGAAGTCATGACTACAGATCTGGCAGCCTCATCAGCCAAGGAATTCCCTACAGGGTGTGCTCCCACGTGCTGATGTCTCAATGTATGCATAACATGAGTCAAGGCAACCTATTTTGATGTTTGCCACCTTAACCCAAAGCATCTTATCTCTGATTGTGTTGCCTTTAGAATCTTAGAATCCATTCTGCTGTCAATAATGTCAATTGTAATTAAAGGACTGCACACAATAATATGAACTGCACACAATAAGTGTGGGGAATTAGGCAGGGCCAGACTGGGAACCAAAACTGGCCCTGGCAAAGTGCTCGGCAGGCCCCCCCCGGGGGTTGGGGGTGCCGCCGAGCTCTTTGCTCTGAGCAAATAATTTAGCGAATCTGTTCATTCATTAATGAATGACGTGTTACAAAAACTAGGTTCGCTTCGTGTTTCCGATTGCTACCTTGTAGTAAATGCTGGCGGTCATAGAACCTTGCACGTTTATACGACTCACGTATCAGTCTATGGGGGTAACCTCTATCAAGAAACTTATTTTTCATGTCTATAGATCTCAGGTCATAATCCTCCAACTTAGTGCAATTCCGCCTAAGGCGCAAACACTGACCAAAGGGGATGCTGCTTTTTTGTTTGGTTGGGTGGAAACTCTGATAATGCAACAACGTGTTGCGAGCAGTAGATTTTACGAAAAGATCCACAAACAACTGGCCACATTCGTGCTTTATTAGAATATCCAAGAACTCAATTTGGGTATTGCTTATATGGGATGTAAATTTTAGATTTGGGTCACAAAGATTTAACCAAGTTATGAAGTCAACCAAAATATCTTCATTATCATCCCATATAAAAACAATATCGTTTATATAACGAGACCTATGTAATATAGACTCGAAAAATGAGGCCACTTCATTAAAAATGAATTGTTTTTCAAAGTTATCCATATAGATGTTCGCTATTGTCGGGGCGCAAGAAGCGCCCATACTGACTCCTTTTATCTGTTTGTATAATTCACCTCGAAATTCAAAAATATTTTCCTCAAGAATGATTTTCAAACAGTTGATGATAAATTCAGTGCTGCACTCAATGTCGTAAAGATCAATAAACCATTTTACAGCTGTAATGGCTCCATCACACGGTATGTTAGAGTACAGACTTTCCACATCCAATGTGACAAGAAATTAGTCAAATCTAGGTGTATATGTACTGTAATCATGAAATTGTAACCATTATATTATATGTGTTTATATTTTAGATAGTTTCAAAGCAATAGACGGTTTCCTGACGAAGGCAGCATTGCCGAAACACGCGTAGCTTTCCATCTACCGCATTGCTTCTATCAACCTTATATGTATATATTGCCTGTATAAATGTTCAATGATGATATATATATGTAAAAAAGAATAATTAACCAATTAAAATATTCATGAGGGATAAAAAAATGAAAAAATAAATATCATATATTTTTCTAACTAAATTTTGTGGATGGAAAAATATTTTTTTATTCATATTTTGGGATCATTAGTGGTTACTTTCATGGTTTACACCTAGTATTTGTCCTGTCACATGTTTATCCACTTGCTATAGTACTTTACCTACATAGTCCTTTTCCTTACATATAGCAAGTTTATTAGTTATGTAGGGGTCCCCTTTTTTCTAAACAGTATCTGTGCCCTTTCACTCACTCTCTTAAGTCTGGCCCTGTTTGGGGTGGTACAAGTGACGACTCCGGCGACCCCCCCCAACTGCACGGGACAGCCTTGTTCTTCCCTATTTTGGGTCTACGCCGGCGTGGCTAGTTGCACCATGGCTGGGGGTCGCAGCTCTAAGGCAGCAGTGCAGGCTAATTTGACTAAATATGGTTGGGATGGAGGCCCCGGCGCTAGTCTGAAGGAAGGTCCCGCCGAACAAGAGAAGATGCAATCGGGCGGGAAGAATAAAGAACCGACGCAACAGGATGTCATGGAAGCTATCGCGACAGTACGCACGTCGCTGGAGTCTCGCATAGACACTGTGTCCTCGGAGGTGTCCCTTATCCGGCCAGACATGCGCTCGATGAACTCACGGCTGAAGGATGTCGAGGTCAAATGAGCTCCTTGGTTGAGGACTCCTCTGACCTGCAGCGCAAGATGGAGGCCATGCAGACCCATACCGCGAAACTAGAGGCGCAGCTGGACGAAAACGAAGGGCGCTCCCAGCGCAATAACATCCGTATTTTTGGGGTGCTGGAGCAGGCAGAGGGGCCATCGGCGGACCTCTTTGTAGAAGACTTGATCACCACCTACCTGAAACCGAAAGGTCTTTCCAACTTTTTTTGTTAAACGGGCACACCGAGTGCCGGGCGGCCGACCGAGACCCGGGGCCCCCCCTCCGCAGCCCTTGCTGGCTAGGATCTTCAACTTCCGGGATAGAGACGTCATCCTGCAGTGTGCCCGGTCAGTGGCACCGGTGGAGTATCAGAACAGTCGTATTACCTTCTTCCCGGACTTCACCCTCAAGGTGCAACGTCAAAGACGCAGCTTCCTGGATGTGAAGAAGGCGTTGCCTCAGCAAGATTTGAAATATGCCATGCTCTTCCCCGCCAAGCTGAGGGTGGAATCGGAGGGGAATGCCTGGGTTTTTGCTAACCCTGAGGAGGCCTGAGAATGGCTAGATGGATGGCATACGGCTGGCCCGTGAAACGGCCGTGTCCGGAGAGCGGGAATGGAGGAAGACACTGGTGTGTCCGGCAGGAATAACCCTCCTGAAGAGCAGGAGGCAGCGATCGGAGGGTCGGACTGATTGGTCTGTATGTTTAATTTCTTGAGTGTGGTGGGCTTTTCTCTACTTGGGGGCGGGGCCCCCGCCCCCTCTCCCCCGGTGCCGCAGTCCTTGTAATCAAACTGTGATAAGGTTTTATTGGGGACTTTTTCACAACAGACTTACAGTGACGTTTCATGGGTTCCAGGCCCTTCTACATTGGTCCCTTAATGGTTTTGGGGGGATTTATAGATGCTTTTGGACCATCTAAATTTGTTAAATGTGGTCACCAGCTGCTAATCTCCATGACGTGCTTGGTTGGTCGCACGCACACACAGGTTTGATAGGGGTGGGCGATCGCCACTCTGCTAGTTTGCGTGGGTGAGAGGTTCTGTCACCGCCAAGCAGGGAGGCAGGCAGGGGTGTTTTCTGGGTTGTTCTTTGGGTTGGGGGGATTGTTTTTGTGTGTATTGTATTGTTTTTGTGGCATGGGCATGACACACTTGACAGGTCTCACATGAGGGCAGGTGCAGGTTCCTCTTCTTTGGAGTACCCTTTGGTGAATGGTCCATGGTGGTCGGGATGGGCTGGGCTCCCTCTGGGATCCGTTCTGGGTGGTTCCCCCCGGAAATATATGTTCCTCTAAGATGAGGTGATGGCCGTGGCAACTAGACAACGGCTTAAGTTACAGTAGTGGAACGTCAACGGGCTGGGCGATAAAATCAAGAGGGGTGTGGCTCTCCAATTTTGAAAATGCCACTCTCCTGACGTTGTCTTATTACAAGAGACCCTCTTGCTCGGTAATGCATGCAGGGCCCTGACCCGCTGGGGGTTCCACTTGGCGGCTCATTCGGCTTTCGGTTCTGGCTCCCAGGGTGTGGGTATATACGTGTCTGGAGATCGTTCCCCCTGACCGTTGCCTCGGTTCGCTCTAGGCAGATTTGTGGCCGTCACTGGGACATGGGAGGAGAGTACACTTAATCTTATCTTGGTCTATATACCTCCGGGCTTGAATGCCCAAGCCTTTGTTGACCTCAGTGAGCTCCTCCTTGGCCTACCAGACGGCAGATTATTGATTGGAGGTGACTTTAATGCCACTGTCTCTGATTCGCTTGATCGATGGCCCCCGAGGGTATTGCCTCCCTCCCGCAAGCGGATTCATAGCTTTCTCGGCGCCATGGGCTTGATCGATATCTGGAGGGGCTTCCACCCGACCGACCTTCAGTACACTTTTTTCTCGGGGTCACATCGTAGTATGTCCCGGATTGACAACGTGCTGACACTAGCCTGCCATTTCCATATCGTCAAAGACATACAACACTTGGCCAGGAGGATCTCTGACCACTCGCCTATTCTTTGTTATGTGGAGGTGGGAGAGCCCACAGTTGGTCGAGTGGCACCGATCAACTCCTGGTATCTCACGGATCCCTCCACCAGAGACAGAGTCCTGAGCGATACGGACCTCTATTTTCAGGAAAATTAGGGTTCCGTTGATTCGTCAATGGTACTCTGGGAGGCCTATAAGGTAGTTATACTTGGGGTGGTCTTGGCACAGATAGCCGGACAGCGGAAGGAAAGGGGGGCAGATATGGAGGGACTAGAAGCAGAGATCCTTGACTAGTAGAATGCAGTTCGAATTCAAGACTCGGTGGAAGCACGCCAGAAAATCCATATTAAAGTTAAGGAATTCTCCGATTTAGCTACGGAGGCTGCTAAGACACACCACCGGGCCACTCTCAGTAAAATCTATGATTTGGGGGACAAGGCGGGCAAACTACTGGCCTGGTTAGATCGCAGGGATAGGGCTCAATGCGTGGTGGTAGAGCTTGTAACGGACTCACTTCCCCGTCTTACCACGCCACAGGACATAGCAGATGAGTTTGGCCGCTATTACCGATCGCTTTACACATCCCACACAACGTATACTGAGGAGGACTCTGCCTCTCTCCTCCACGATATCTCATTGCCTCTTCTTACCGAGAAGGAACGATCTGACCTAGACCTTATGATTACGGTGGCAGAAGTCGAAAAGGCCAACCATGACCTGAGGGGAGGGAAAGCGTCGGGCCCTAACAGTATCCCCATAGAATTGCTTAAAATCACGGCGAGCATGAATGCGCCCTCAATGTAACGTGAGAGCAAGGATAGGGATATCTTACCCGAGGACCAGAGACTGGCAAACACCGTCGTCATTCCCAAAGCGGGCAAGCCTGCTGACCAATGCTCTTCCTATAGGCCCATTTATTGCTCAATTGCGAAGTGAAAATCCTAGCAAAGATTCTTGCCACCCGTTTGCTTGGGGTCCTCACCCGCCTGGTTCACCCGGATCAGTCGTAATTTATGCCCGAGGGAAATACATCTCTCAATCTTCGCAGGCTTCATGGAGTTCTGGGCCGGGTGGATACGATCAGGTAAGGCGCAGTTGTGGTGTCCCTGGATGCTGCTTCAGCTTTTGACACCATTAAGTGGCCCTACTTGTTTGCCGTACTCCGCAAATTGGGGTTTGGGCCTGAATTTACTGACTGGGTGCGGCTTCTATACTGCCAACCGCTCACGCAAGTGGTTGTTAATAACAGGAAATCCCCCTTGTTTGTCCTCAGCAGAGGCACCCGACAAGGCTGTCCTCTGTCACCGCTTCTTTTTACTTTGGCCCTGGAAACCTTGGCGGCGTGGGTCCGACAGGACCCCGCTATCAGGGGCCTTCGATGGACGGACGGTTGGGAAGACCGCATTTCATTGTATGCAGATGACATCCTGCTTTATTTGGCCTCCCCGGCGGCGTCCCTCAATGTGGTCATGGACATTTTCTGCGTGTTTGGCAGGTTTACAGGATATACGATCAACTGGTCTAAGTCAGTACTTTACGTCCTTTGTGGCAAGCGGCCCTCACTTCCCCGGAGCTGTCGATTAGCGGAAGCGACGGACGGTTTCAAACACTTGGGAATTTGGGTCTCTAAAGACCTTTCCAGATTCTATGATACTAATCTTCTGCCACCTCTGGAGCGTTTTAAATCAGATGTCCAACACTGGCAGTCGCTCCCGTTGACTCTCTTGGGGCATGCAGCCCTGTTCAAGATGATGTCCCTTCCCAGATTTTTGTATGCGTTGCAGAATGCCCCACTTCCGGTTTCCGCCACATACTCCAGGGACCTCGACAGCGTTGTTCGAGATCTCCTGTGGGAGGGCAAGCCACCTCGTATCGCCACCCACAAACTGACGCTGGGTTGGTTCGATGGGGGTATAGGGCTCCCAGATATTAGGAAGTATTACTGGGCTGCGTAACTCCCAGCAATTAACCAAAGCGCCTACAGATCCCATGCTGACCCGGCCTTTCAAATCGACAGGTGGCTCCTCCCGGGGGGTAACTTCGGAGGTGCGTTATATGCACGACCTTTGCAGCCCGCCCTGACTGGCCCGACCGGGCATGCAGTTACCATATGGAAGGTGGCCAATAGGAGTCTGGGATGGAAGGGTAAATTCACTCAGGCCACGCCACTCTGGTATTGTGAGCAACTAGGTAGACTGATTCGTTTAAAGGGCTTCGACAAGTGGGATCTTATAGGCATCTCCATGGTTGGCGATCTATGGAAATCGGGGGATGTGGTGCCCTTTTCCCGACTGCAGCAGGAGTACGACCTCACCCAGTCTGAATATTTTAGATATCTTCAAATCAGACACGCCCTGCTCACGGTTCTTCCAAGAGGTAGCGGCCTCCCTGACTCCTCCCCACTTGAAGATAGGATACTCGATGGGGACCTGCCAGAAAAAGCCATTTCCCTCATCTACAAGAAGCTCATTAACAATATGGCAAATCCTGTGACCCGTTTGCGTGTCAAATGGGACCATGATGTCGCGGGTCTAGAAGACGAAGAGTGGCGGGCAGCGGTGGCCTCTCCTCGTGAGGTGGCCATTTCCTCCCGGCTTCGGCTGGTCCAACTAAAGCTACTTCACAGATCCTATATGTCAGGGCCTTTGCTGGTTCGTATGGGTTACGTCCTGGAGGGTGGCTGTGTACGGCAATGTGGGCAAGAGGGTACGTTTATTCACACACTCTGGGAATGCGCTGTGATCCGGGGGTACTGGGAACGGGTGGCGGGACGAATGGAGGAAGCACATGGGCAGCAGATCCACTGTAATATAAAGTTAGCATTGTTGAATATTTGGGATCCTACAAACCTAAACTGCAGGGAGCGACTGTGGGTCATGCTTGGGATCATGATTGCGAAACGGAACATCGTGCGGCTTTTGAGGGATTCCAACCCGCCTAAAATTGTGAACTGGTCCGACGATATGGATTGGTGCATGGTGACAGAGAAATCCATCTATAAGGCCAGAGGATGCCCGAACAAATGGACGCAAATCTGGGGACACTGGAACACTTACAGAGCCGAGATTTGTGAGCCGCCAAGGGCTAGAGAAGACATGGGGGGCCTTGATGTCACATAAGGAACACTGCCAACCAGGAACCGTATGGTGTGCTCTGAGAGGAGGTTTTAACTGTGTGTCCTGTCTGACTAATTGATCACTACTGCTTTGACTATGAACCATGCCCTTTTTTTGTTTGTTCATTAAGAAAAAAAATGCATTTCCCTTATGCAAGTGGGTATTCTTTAAGGATGGTCATATGCACCACAGTCCGTATTTTCTCAGTGGAAGCAAAATGCATTTCCACTCTATCATAATTGTGATTTATATGTAATACGCACTGTTTCACCTTTGTTAAACGTGATATAGGTAGATTCAATTGCACTCAATAAAATCCGGATGACCAGATTTTTAGTGTTAACACATGTATGCAAGTGTCATGTAGCAAGCATGTCAGATTGTAATGATTTGAGTGTCAGTGTGTTCGATGTTCATCGTGCAGTTGAAAAATCAGGGTGTATCATTTCATAAAGTAGCTTAATGTGTTGTGTATAATCTGGTATGTATTTTGTGCCAAAATTAGGAAATCCTAGTAGGGACTGTCATTTCTTTAGTGTGTTTGGAGGTTGCAATTGTGCACACTTTTCCAAAAAATTAGATGCAATGCTTATTCCTTCATGTGTAAGTTCATATACTATTACAATGACACTTAGAAAAGCAGTGTTAGATTTCTTGAAGTTGAACTTGCAGCCAGGTTCAGCAAATCCAATATTTTGTGATCTAATCTGGCTAAGTGGGGATTTAACTCATTATTCATAAGGTATATCATCTACATACGACAATGCGTCTGAGTCAATATCTTGAAGAATTGGCATTATGTGTGCAGCAAAGAGTCCTGGGCTATTCTTATAACCCATTGGAAGCCTTCCATATCTCCTTTGAAAACTAAGCACAGAGAAGACTGTCCAATCTCTGCTTTCAGGTGCTATATTGTGGCTGAAAAAAATGACTGGAAATATCCAATGTTCTTTTGCATTTTTTACGGACTATATTATTAATTAGTGCCGTACTATGTGGGTTTGGCACTGCAAAGGTGTGTTTATGACTGTTTAAACATTTGTAGTCATCACTATCACTATGCGATACGGTTTCAAAACAGGAAACAGAGAAATATTCATTTGAGAGATACAGGGTTCAATTACTCCCTTGTACTCAAATTGGGAGAGTATTTCTCTAACATGTGCTTTCACATTCTTTTTTTATGGGATTTTGTGGTTGCACTTGCAGGCTCGACCTTAAGGGTATAAAATGATAAGGAGAATCCTTATCCTAGCCACCGTGATTGCGATATAATGCAGGGGCCATTAGAAGAGCCCTTTCTGCTGCATAAGCTTGTTTGACCTATTCAGAAGCAAGGGCAGAAAAGGAAGAAGTATTACATCCTCTCCCTTGAGGGATGTTTGAACAAACTGTGGGGGCCAATCGACCTCCACTAGCAGAATGTTGTAGGACAAAGTAACATTTTTCCAGAATATTGCTTTGATGGTGCATTGTAAGTCAAGATTATATAATAGATCTGCAGGGGCTACACCCCTGTCCGGGGTCTCAACTGTAATAAAGATATCAGTTGCTGTTGCTTCAAGAAACTCCTGGAGATTCTGCTGCATTCTGGTGATTTCTACTGCGCTGTTGAGGAGCGTCACCGCCCAAGTCCTGTTCAGGAGGAGGGTTCGCAGTGTCTGTGGCAAATTTAGCGGTTATAGCTGCAACTTTCCTTTTTTGAAAGGGGGCTTTATATTGAGGAGGTCTGTCCTCGTTTTTTATCTTCACATCTGAAAAGCGATGTGTCTCCCTTTTCAGTTTCACATACTCTTCTTATCTGCATTCAGATCACCCTCCTCTGTCGTACTGCTGGTGTGATGATTCCTGAAAGGAACAAGAAGAACGTGTATAAGGAATCTGATACCTGTCTGAAGTCTTAACTTTAGTGCAATCACAAATATCTTGTATCACCTCAGAGGACTTCCGGGGGTGGAGAACCGCTCCAAGGTTTACCTTTCTGAACTCACAGGCTGGCTTGGCATCCTTGTCTGTACTATGTTTGCCAGTTGGTGGTTTGGTATGTCTGGTTCTAAAATTATTGCATCCTAAGGATGTATACACATCAGCAATAAGTATAGGCAACTCACATGCATGGTCAGCTTATGCTACCGCTGTGAGCCGCTGGCGTTTTGCTGGAGATGCTGCTTCACCTTTAACGTTAGACAGAGTCATGGTGGACACTACCAGAACATTTCCTATTAGTTTCATCCCCAAATCCAGGGCAGCAGCGGCCCCATTGCTCATTCTGTATCTGTTTGAGCGCATCTGGTAAGGCCAACATCGAGGGAGTGTCATGACAGATAGTATAGTATGGTAGGGGTAAGGAGATTGTAGACACACACAACCACTACTCAGGATACTCCGGAAATAAGTACCAGACCAAGCACTATACCTGGGACCATAGAACATCAGAATGTAGGGACTGAGTCACCATACCACATCAGCACCTATGGGTCCAAATCTGTCCAGTTAATAATGGCTCACTTGCCCTCCTAACCTTTCCGGAGAGACAATTGATTTGGCACCCCAGAACTCAACACTCTAGACTCTCTCAGGGATGCAGCAGCAGGTCATCCCCTTTCGTTTTCTCACTCGTGCATGTCCACAATAAATGAAAAACAGACATGAGGGAAGGTTACGATATTTATTGAAACAATTGTGCTCTAGTATGCAATAACCGTGCTACAATTAGAAAACATATGCTTGTCAACAATGCATAATTAAAAGACCATACACAATAAAGACCCCTGTCATATTTGCTGCGCGTTCTGCCTAAGCTCACCCTCACTACTAAAGCAAAGTGTTATATTATAGATCTCTGCGACTTGTGGCGAACCCCATACCTTGGCAGACATAGATTACTTTTCTACAGCCCTCTCGTCTCAAGACCCTTTTTCTGTGAAAATCTCCGCTCTGTGTGTTTTTAAAATGACAAGTACCGGGTTATATGATAAAACTTGTGTATTCAAAAACAGCATTTGGATTTTTCTATTATGTCTAGGTGCTAGTGTCCAACCACAGAGGATAACAAGAAGCAGTGTTGTTTGACCTTGTATGAGATGGTCCGACTGAATCCCAGGAGAAGAACAAAATATGAAAACATGTGTAGCCTTTTTGTAAACATATAATGTGGCACAAAAATAAGCATGATGTTTGTCCACCCCTCAGCAATGTGGCACAAAAATAAGCATGATGTTTTGTCCACCCCTCAGCGATTTCCTCATCGACTTCATCGCACCCCACTCCCTCGCCTCACACAAACTACATCCTCCTTCGCAAGCTCAACTTTCACCTAGACAACTCCAAGGACAAGAACATCTCACTGGAGAACCTCGCCACTGTTGTACTCATACAACTGGTCACCTTCCCAACCAACTCAACAGGACACTTGCTTGACAACATCACCCTCAGCCACACCTCTGAGCTCCTGTGAACCGAGCACCGCTGCGTCTATTTCTCCTTCACCAAACCCACCGTTCACCACCAAGCCCACTGCTACCCTTAGAGAAATTGTATTAAGGTAACCAAAGAACAACTCACTACCTCCCTCAGCAAACCCCTCCACCAACTTCCACAGATGCTAACACCTCAGCACGCAACCTCCACCGAGGGATATTCAACTGCGCCAACACACTGGCTCCCCTGAAGAAAGCCTCAGGCAAGCAACACTCCAAGCAGGCTCCCTCCCGCCCTTTATGAGGTCAGACACACCTGTAGATGGCTCAAGAAGAGATGGAGAAGCAACAAGACCCTAGAAGACCACTCAGCCTTCAAAACCACTATCACCACACACCACCACCTCATGAGAAAGAAAGCGGCCCTACACGAAAGAATCAATGTGAACGTACTCAACAGCAAAGAAGAATTTTTTCTCCATAGTCAAAGAATTTGCCAAATCCAGCAGAGACAGCAAATATCCCACCTTCTCAAAAATTCTGCAATGACCTCGGCACCTTCATCACTGCAAGATTAAGGAGGTATACGACAGCTTCGACAACCTTGATACTCAAGACCCTCTCACCCCACAACCACTAAACCCAGCGACATCGGACCCCAACAGACCCTTTGCAGCTGGACTCTCCTCACCACTGATGACACCCTCAAGATCATGCAGAGCATCCACCTGGGAACACCCTCGGACCTCTGCCCACACCACCTCTTCAACAGAGCTGGCACCTCCATTGCCGCATACTCCACCACACCATCAAATGCACCATCAACTCCACCACCTTCCCAGAAGACTGGAAACACCCAGAGATTAACCTCTTGCTGAAGAAGTCTCTGCCGACCCGACAGACCTCAAGAACTTCAAACCCATCCCTCTTATCCCGTGCCCAACCAAGGTCATCGAGAAGCCATCAACGCCCAACTTTCCAAGTTCATCGAAGCGAACCACATCCTGGTCCTCCCCCAATCCAGCTTCAAAAGAGGCCACAGCACTAAGACCACCCTCCTTGCCCCCACAGACGATGTCTTACCCTCCTCAACCGAAGTGAAACTGCAGTCTTCATCCTCCTGGACCTCTCATCTGCCTTCAATACCATCTCTCACCGCACCCCATGCACAAGACTCCACGACGCCTGCATCTGTGACAAAGCCCTGCAATAGATCCGCTTCTGCCTTACCAGCTGAACACAGAGAATCAGACTACCACAGTTCCACTATGAACCCACAGAGGTCAGCTGCGGAGAACCTCAGGGATCCTCCCTGAGCCCCACTCTCTTCAACATCTAACTGGCCCCGCTCGCAGCTATCATCAGGAACCATGGACTCAACATCATCTCCTATACTGACGACACTCAGCTGATTCTCTCCCTCACCAAGGAACCTACAGTCGCTAAGAAAAACTTCTACAAATGGATGAAGGCTGGTGCCACCTGGATGAAGAACAGATGCCTCACGTTCAACCCAGAAAAGACCGAAGTGAAACCTCTGAATCATCCTGGACTTCTCGCTCACCATGAACGGCCAGATCAACACCATCTCATCATCCTGCTTCCGTAAGCTACGTCTGCTCCATGAGATCTTCAAGAGGATCCCCACCGAGTCCAGAAAAATGGTCACCCAGGCACTCATCAGCAGCAGAATTGACTATGGAAACGCACTCTACACCAGCATCACACACAAACTCCTCAAGAAACTGCAGAACATTCAGAATGCCTCCACCAGACTCATCCTCAACATTCTCTGTCAAAGCGATGTCACGGACCACCTGAGAGACCTCCACTGGCTCCCAGTCAACAAACGAATCACCTTCAAGCTCCTCGCACACACCTACAAAGCCCTACATGACGCAGGACATGCATACCTTAACCACCACCTCGCATACCGCGCATCCACCAGAGACCTCTGCTCTGCCCAACTGGCCCTGGCCTCCATCCCCCGTATCCACAAGACCACAGCCAGAGGAAGATCTTTTTCCTACCTCGCAGCAAGCACCTGGAACACCCTGCCTCTCCACCTCAGGCAATCACCATCAGTGCCTCAATTCAGGAAGGACTGATCAGCAGTATCCCCTCCCCCCCCCCCCCAGTGCCTTGAGATGAGACCCTTACGGGTGAATAGCCGCTCTTTATTAGACACTTGATTGATTGATTGAAATATTGATTTCTTAATATTCCCAATTTTTTAATAATGAATTACAAATAGTGACTTGATGTTCATCGCAAAATAGTGAATCATCATTCACAGAGTACGAACATTGCAGTGGCAGCAAATAATAGCATCATAGATCCAGAAAGTGTTTTATAACATTCTTTCACAGCCTAGGAAAGAAGCATACCTTTGGAGTTCTTCCCATATCTTTGAAGGTTAAAGAAAGGCTACACAAGTACCACAAGCGACGTATTTCCAGAAAGAAAAATAGAAATATTATTGGTAGGGAATTTGAAATGTTAGTAGAGGAGTGTGGCAGATAAACGTTTTGTGAAGGCACTCTTTACAGTACCAAAGGCTACAAAAAGAAATTTGCGGGATATTCCAAACAAGGATTAATGTTATCAGAGTAATAAACAGAAGTGTGGAGGAAAAAAAGATACTACGACCAGAACAAAAGAAAAACTAGCCACCAGGAGGCAGGAGTCTGCTTTATCAGTTGGAGGAACAAACACCCAGCAAACCCCATCACCTTTGGAACAATTAGGAGAGTTTGATTTCCAGACTGCGACAGTGGTAGGAGTAGTATCAATTGAATCATCTACTCAAAGAAAAAAAAATACTGGTAATTTGTTTTTTTGTTTTTATTAAAAACAAATACAGTATTAAACAAATGTAATAAATATTGTTAAAAAAAGGTTTTAGACAACAGATTGGGGTAATGTAGTCCAGTTAAGTCTATTATTTATAACATCTAATTCAGTTACATTGAAGACACATGAAAAATGAAAATAATCCATCAATATGTAAATCTTTTAAAAAATATCTAAAACATATATTTAGAAAATTGATGTATTAAATGAGGGGGTGAGTACCCACTCCACATAATGACCACAGTTCTTGTCAGGGTGGACCACTAAAGTCACTAAATAAACTTGAGCTCAAACCCCTTCATAGCTATGTCACAACAGGCTTAACTTTGAGCTAATGTGTAAAGTATTAATGCAGTACAAAACAGTAGTAAAGTCACAACACAACAGAAGAAAAAGTTCAAACTAATAAAAAAAAATTACAGACTATTTGAAAAAAAATTATGACTATAAAATTACAAAAATCAAACAAGGGAAACAGGAGTTATGAATTCTTGAAGTCTAAATATAAAAATAGTGTCAAAAAGTGTTAAGTGACAGCTGTGTCACCTGGTACCTAGGCGCAAGTTAAGGCTGACTGCGATGGATCACAGATCGAATACAGACACCAGATTGTACCTTCGGTTTTAGCCTCTAAAATTAAAATCAGAAATCTTCAGCAGGGCAAGGCAGCAGGCTGCCCTGAAGAGGGGAACACGTCATCCGATAGCCGCTGGACGAGGTTTTGGGAAAGCCGTTGACTTTTGGCAAGAAAGCTCCAAGTGGGAAAACATTTAATTTTGCATCCAAGGACCATTGCCTGCTTTATTCTATTGGTGCCTTTGCCCGGTGAAGATTTCTACCTTCTGACTTAGTCAATTAAAGGAGCTTGGATTCTTCCAGCGGGGCAAGGCTGTACGCTGTAGCCGAAGAAGTTCCCACGAGGGTGGATACCTCCTCCGTGGGGTGTCGCTAATTCAGATTTGCTGCTGTGAATACTTGGCCCAGCGGCAACACACCTTTGTCAGATAGGCTTGGCAGGTTGATCCCAGTCATCCAGAAGTTCTTGAAACCAAAAAGTTTCTAAACCCTAGGTTTAAGAAAATGTTGGGAGGAGTACGCTTTTGGCACCAGTCGAGGGTCAGGGATTTTAGTGGTTGCGAGTGCTTTTTCTCATTAGCCGGCTTGTGATATGATTGGCTAGCCTCAACATAAAACAAAATGTTGCGGCCGCACTTACAGGACAAAGGGACTCTATCAAATATAACATTTTATAAAAATAATGAGGGATCAGTGGGGGTGCACTGACCTCCTAGCGCTTAATATTAATAAAAATTGGTCCTTTGGAGATCCCGCAGGACACCTGCAGGAGCCAATATGGCCCTCCGTGTGCTCAAATGGGACTCCCGCAGGAGTTTTTGGGAACAAACAAATCAGCGACGGTGACTGTGGCAGATGGCTACTTATGGGGGGTGGACTGTGGGAGGCTTGGGCACAGAGCGTTGCCTGCCCACCAGACCGTCTGGCCAACCCCCTCCTACCAAACCCTACCACGCAACAGTGAAAAACATTGAGGTGGGGGTTGGGCCCTCACAAAGGGGTAGGCTGCCTTCATCTGTGCACACTGATGCGTTGGTCAACTGTCCCTCACTGCACATGGACTTTGACCGAGTGCCGCGATGGGTTGCAGCAAACATATCCTAATAATATATTACTTTTCATTTTAAAAAAACATACAAATTCACACAAAAACAAAGGTTAAAGGGACATTATAATTAGGTGAAATTGTCAAT
Organism: Triturus cristatus; assembly: GCF_964204655.1. Lineage (NCBI taxonomy): Eukaryota > Metazoa > Chordata > Amphibia > Caudata > Salamandridae > Triturus > Triturus cristatus. Next base: position 388,998,388 of record NC_140585.1, on the reverse strand, counting down.
TAGAACGTAACATTTTAAACTGAAAAAACACTGAATTTCACTAGTTACAGTTAACTGACGTACCTATAACTCAAGCCTTCACCATGCACTGCTTATGAACTCACATTTCCCATCACTGATGACATGTTCTGTGACATCATTCATAACATCAATGCGACATCTGAAATGACATCATGGATAACAGTACTGTGCATGAAGGAAGTGAAATGGTTATATGCTTGAACACGAGGTCAGCCGCAAAATTACACAGGGGGACACATTGTGCACTGTGGTAGTACAACCGTACCACTGCACAACCCAAAAAAATACAGATTTACAACAAATTACAAAAAGCACACTTTCTGGATCAAGATCTAGATTTCTGCCAAATTTGATATAATTCTGCTCAGCTAGTTATTAGCAAACCAAAAAATCCATTCCGTATGGAACGTGGTCCTATCTATAACTACACAGTGGCGACTTAGAGAGAGAGAGAGAGAGAGAGAGAGAGATTGCAGACTTCGGCATACATGTTTGAAAATGCTTGATACAGGCTTCTGGCATATTAGATAGGCCTAAATTTGAATTAAATAAATTAGAATTAATAAGCTTGAAATAAGATCACATCATTTTTATCTGGCTAGATAAAATGACATAATTTCAGGCTTTATCTGTTAACACATTTCATGGCTCTGACAGATTCTTTATATTGGAGTCTACAGGCCACCATTTCCTCTCTAACTCAGGTATCCTGGTAAGAGTATTTCTCAAATCCCTATTAGCTTTTGAACAAGTGCTATTAAACTGCCTTTCACCGACTTAGTAAAAGATTAATGTAATTCGTAATCCTTTTAAAACAATCACAAACTTAAACATACTGGCCTTGGCATTAAAGTGTTCAGCGGTAATTACCTGGTTATTAAAACACATTGGATATAAATCCCAATTAATACAGGTATCACCTATATTAAACAAAGAGTATAAATAGTGTTATTTTTATAGCAAAACTGTTTTTATAAAAAGTAAACATATTGATATTAAAACTATATTCCCTTCTCAGATTGATTCCCTGTACATTTGAGGAGTCATTAGGGAGGCATCTAACTTCACACTTCAGTGAGGTTGCATCCCAGATAATCAAGCCTCTTTTCACCCTCACAGATTTAGAAGGGTATGCTGATGTTAAGAAGGTGGCAAATCAATCTAAACAAAGAGGAACAATGGTCTAAATTTCCTGGAACAAAATGACATGAAACAATTTCATAAAGTCTAATAATAACGGATCAGAAAGTTTCGAATATAAGCCATCAATATTCCAAGATAAAAAATTCAAATGAGTTGAAACAGGAGGAGACACATCAGAATTCTTGGCACGTATGATGGTTCTAGTTATATCTCTAAGATCACAAATGATATTAGAGTTATTCAAAGAACTAATATTGATCATTGTAGAAGAATTTTCCCCTGCATAGGTTTCTGTACAAGATAGCTTGTTTGAACAAAATGCATCTAGAGTAGTAATCGATGCAGATCTACTAGTGCTGTCAAGTCAATCAGGAGAACCCATAACTTCTAAAGGGGTAAAACAGTTAGAAATAGCAATTGTTAATTTCTGTTTTGCCCCTGAAGGAACGGCCCAGAGCAATGGTTGTTTTCTGAAACAGATGGGTTTATTAAAAAAATCCCACTGGAACTGCCCTTTTAACTATGTTACATTGAGCAGCATTGTCCAGGGCCTGCAATAACCTATACACCATATTATGATTACAAAAATTAATTATCACACAGTTTCCACTGTAAGATTTAACAGATCCTCCGCTACATCCAACACTTCTGACAAAAGCAATATTTTCTGCCAGATGATGGAACACACCTGTTTGTTTCTGTAACCAATGAAGAGTTTTGTTTTTTATTTAGCTCAGAATCTAAACAGGGAACATTGGTTAAAATTATAACAAACAGTGTTGTAGCAAGGGGTAGGAGTAAATTTACTGTAACAAGCTTGTAATTGTTCCCCATTTTGGCAGTGATCAAAAGCAGACTTTTTAGTCGGAGGGGTGTGAACTGCCACAGCCAAAGGCTTGGCTGAATCTATACAGTAGGTGGGACCCCAGAGGGCCTTATACCAGTACAGAGACTATTCAAACTATCAACTTTGGCTTCTACAAGGACCAACCATTAATGAAGGCGGTTAAATGCAGATAATATACTGGATACCAACTTGTCAAACATCCTTCAGAGCTGCGAACTGTGCCTGTTCGATAGAGAAAAGAAATCAAAATTATATACATCAGAGATTACTGTAGAAGTCTTTTTGATTGCATGCCCATGACATCTCTTATATAAAACCACATTAGAATCCTCCACCTCAATTTCAATATTTGAGGACACACACACGACAGGGGTTGGAGTCCAAAGAGACTTCTTGGGGTCTACACAAGATAATATAGATGTACTTCCATCATATACTTTAAGTGGGTTAAGGGGTCAGATTTACTGTTCTAACTCCAATCTAACAAACATTGTGTTAAGAGCATATATGGGGGGGAGGCAGAATTTCATTCACCACACCGAAATAATACAGTTTCCCCTGAAAAATATTTAACAACTTTTAGAAAATATTAAGATATATTACATTTTTTTTAAAAAGTAAATCTATATTTTAAATTGTAAAAATAATGTAAATATTAAATACAAATAATATCTTAAAATAAACAGTATATCTCAAATAGTAGAATATCCTCAATTACCTTGACTCAAGTGTTGAAAAACAGCATCGTTTTTTTGCTGTAGCATCTTTTAAATTACTCAAATGTAGCGTCTTTGTGTCCTTGATGCTGACATTGAACAGTATGACTATGAGGATGCTTGCCTGCAATGCCTTATTGATCATAACAGCTCGACATATGAAAAGCACACAAAGCAGGTCTCATTACTTCAATACTTCAAAATTACAAGTGCCTCAGTCCCAGCTATAACATAGCATCTGGTGATGGTGAGCCAGACATGACAACCGGCATTTTAGCTTTCTTTTTCACAGACTGTTCAGATAGCATAGTTGCTCTGTGTCTTGTGCTCTTAGTGTTAGCACTGCATCACTTTCAGTGTGTCTGTGGGGTACTTAGCCTTTGGTTTTGGAGGCCAGTAGGCACCTGGACTCCTAGCTTACCACTTACCTGTGCCCTCCAGTTCCTGCTTGTTCCAGACTGTTCCAGTGACACCGCAGCTGCCTGGATTTCCCGCTGGGGTTTTTTCCGACCTGGTTTTCCCACTGACTGTTCTTCCATCCAACAGAAGCCCCATCCACCCCAGGACCTACTTAATGCAGGCTGCATTGCAACCACACCACTGGTGGGCAAGGAAAGCTTGTCTGCGCCCATCTGTGCCTGGACCACGCCCAACACCTCAACTCCTGCCCCCGGAGATACACCAAAGCTGATCTCTACACCCTCGACCATGGACGCCATGAAAACACCGCCACCGTGCTGACCCACGCTCCATGGAAGGACCTTTCACCCGAATCCACTGCCACATCATCTGCCACTGCCCATATACCAGCCCACTGACCAGCCCCATCCCAAACACACCACCTGAACAAATACACCAATTTGCATGCGCCCTTCTCAGCACACGCTCACTATGCAAGCATTCCACTGAATTATGGGACCTCATCATCACCCTTGCACCCGACATCATCTTCCTCACTGAGACCTGGCTGAACCCCCACATCCACCCCAGACATTGCCACAGCGATCACGGACAGATATAAAATGACCCACCAGGACCCCACCAACAAGCTGTCAGGAGAAACAGCCATTCTCCACAAAGAGACCAGACAGTGTATCGCCACCAGTAACAACACCACCAACCCCATGGAACATCTCAACTTCAAGCTCCACATGGACAACAAGACAACCATTAGAGGCACTCTCGCATACCAACACTCAGGCCTGCGCACCAGCTGCTGCAACACCATCGCAGACTTAACTGCGCCTCTAGCCTTAGACTCCAAGGACCACATCTTCCTCCTTGACCTAGATCGTCCATGACCCTACACACACCGCAGGACACACGCTGGATCCAATTTTCACTATCATCAACTGCGTCATATACAACCATGTCACAGAACTCACATGGACCGATCACTCCCTCGTCCACTTCAGCATCTCCAACCCCTGCACCACCACCCTCAAGATGACCAATGCCCCCCACCAGAGGTGGAACAAAATCACAGAATCAAACTGGGCAAATGCCCTCAACACTTCGTGCCCTGCCACCGCTACCAACCTCAAACAGGGAGTGAAAAACTTCAACGCCTGGATCACCAATTGTACAGACAGCATCATCCCATCAAGAGCAACTTCCAGAGAAAATCCTCCAAAAAGGCCAGCTGGTACACCTAAGAACTCAGAACAGTGAACTGGGACAGCAAACAGCTGGAGAGGAAATGGCGCACCAGCAAAGACAGCTCCAACAGGGCACCCTTCAAGACCTCCCTCAACCTCTACCACCGCCTGCAGAGGGCAACAAAGAACACAGCCCTTGCCACACACATTGAAACCAGTGCCAACAACACCAAGGAACATTTCAACATCGGTAAGAAATTTTCCAACCCAGCTGTCAGCAAAAACAACGTCATACCCTCACAGGAGCTGTGCAACAACCTTGCCCACTTCTTCCACAACAAGATCACAACCATATACAGAAACTTTGAGCCCCAACCCACAACTACCGGCTTGCTCGACAGATATGCCACCACCGTGTATGACACACACTACACTGTCCACCTGGAACATCCTCTAGACCCAGGACACCACCTGACCATGAAATCCACCCACTCAGGAGCTCTCACAGACCCATGCCCGTACCATATCTTCCACCTCGGAAACCAAAGTATCGTCCAGGAACTCCCCACCATCCTCAACACCACTATCATCACTGCAACGTTTCCTGATGCCTGAAACACACTGAAGTCAGACCACTACTTAAATAAAACCCACAGCCAACCCCAGCAAACTCAAAAACTGCCAGCCAATTACCCCGCTCCTATTCCCGGCAAAGGTACTGGAAAAGATCATCAACAATCAACTCATGACACACCTGGAGCAGAACCAGCTACTCAGCGCCTCCCAATCTGGCTTCCACAGCAATCATTGCACCGAAACCACCCTGATCGCAGCCACTGATGACATCGAAACCCTCCTCGACCAAGGAGAAACAGCAACTTTGATCCTCCTCCGACATCTCTGCAGCCTTCAAAATCGTATCCCACCACACGCTGATTGAAAGGCTCCACCACATCAGCATCCAAGGGGACACGCTCAAAAGGATCACCTCCTTCCTCACCAGAAGAACCCAGAGGATCCACCTCCCATCTTTCACCTCTGAATCCAAGGAGATTACATATGGTGTCACCGAGGGCTCATCCCTCAGTTCCACTATCTTCAATGTATATATCACCCTGCTGGCCAACATTATCAGATCCCACGATCTCAACGTAATTTCCCACGGAGATGACACTCAACTCATCCTCTAACTCACTAACAACCACATCACCACAACCACATCACCACCAGAATCAACTTCCACAGATGTGTGACAAACGTCACCGACAAGCTCACCATGAAATCACAGATCAACACCATCTCCTCCAACTGCTTCCTCATTCTGAGCAGGCTCCATAAGATCTTCAAATGGCTACCCCTACACATGAGACGCACCACGACACAGGCTCTCATCACCAGCCAAATGGACTATGAAAACGCCCTCTATGTTAGAATCGCTGCACACAGTGGGCCGAGCTTGCCTGACACCAAGATGGCAGCAGCCTGAGCAAGCTCCCGCGGCCACTCGTACTATCCTGCAAAAATTGGCAGCATCCAGGCTATTGAGTGAATGCCGCGCAGTGCCTCAGGAGCATTAACGTGGAGAGAGTGGACCCTGCAGGTTTGGTAGTCCGGTGCGGCCCCTGCGCCTAGAAATATCAAGTGGCGTAATAGCGGCCTACCTTCGGCCTTGTGGGTGAACTATGCAGCGTAGACAAAGCCGCGGAGCCGAGGCGCCCGGATCTCGGGGTGTTGTCTGTTGAGTGCAGGGTGGGCCTGCCTGCCTGCACTCAACAGTGCTGGTGCAGCTGTTGGGTGTGTTGACGAGGAGGCGACTTCTGCCAGAACAGCCTGAGGAGCCCCCAGGACACGCCGCTGAGGTATGCCGGTGGGCCTAGTGTGGCGCGCTGCATACGCTTGGCCTGCACGATGGAGGCTCCGGCCCTGAAACCAACTTGTTTGGGGGGACAGCCTTGGTCTCCCATGGGCCTGAGGTGGTACTGCCCCCCCCCATGATCTTCGGCGGCCTGACTGAACACAGGGGGACAGAGACGGCCTCATCTGACAGCGGTTCCGGTTCTCCCGGTCCGGCCCTGTGGGGCCTGTGAAGAGATTGGAGTGTCCCTGTTGGGGTTCACGGGCTCTAGAGATTGCGGGCTGATTCCTGCCTGTGCCCCTGATTGAAACTGCAAGCGGCCCCCAGTAAGATCCTGAGAAGGCCGAGTTGAAATGTGATTTGGCCCCAGTTTGTATGACTGCATAACCCACTGACAGGGTGTGGATAGTGTGCTAGCCTGGAAGCTGTGAGTTGGTGCTGTGCACTGCCGGAGTTGTCCAGCTTGCGTGAGGTCGGTGTAAGGAGGTCTAGCGCCCAGCAGCGTGGAGACAATGGGGAAGGGCGATAAGACATAATCAAAGATCCAGTTTGACCAGCGCAAGTCGGTCAGGAATTGAGATGAAAACCCCAGCCTCTTGCCCACTGAGCACAGTGATGAGACAGCTGCCTCTGGGGAAGACATCTGCCATATCCTTGCAGCAATGCAACAGAGCTTGGTATCTATAGATGACAAGATTGATTCCCTGGCTAACTGGCTAGACCGTATGTCTGAACGCGCGGACAAATAGACTGAGAGGCTAGACATGGCGGAGCACAGAATATCAGAGACTGGGAGCAGCACAGACACAAATAGTGAAATTATTGACAACGATGAGCGACAAAGCCGAAACCTGGAAGCGTGCTCTCGGTGCAACAACGTACATATTCTGGGCCTGCCTGAAACCACAGTCACCGGAAGCATGGAACTATTTGTTGAACAACTACTGGTGTTCCTGTTGGGCTGCGAAACATTCTCCGAGGTGTTTTTCGTTGAACGAGGGCATCAGACACTTGGCCCCAGACCACCGCCTGGGACTTCACAAAGGGTGGGCGTAGTTGGCGGAGTACCACTACACGGAACTCTGCGGAATTGATCAAAAACTCAGTGAATTACGCTCAGCATCTCTATTCCGTCTCACCACAATTAATAAACCAGTAAAAACGACAAGTAACTCTATTATTACATGCTAAAATGCATATAATAATCTCACAAAAGTGAAAATGAAAATACAGCAAGCAGTGAGAGAGGTGATGATTTGATGCCCTCACTAACCTAAGGAGAGAACCAAGCAGATGCCTTGAACACAAAGAGCACATCATGCTGAATGATTAGTGGTGGTCCCATCCTCCCAGGACCACCCCAAGCACAGTTAAGGGCAAAAAATACAATCCCAACCAAAGGCCCTGCAAAGCATTATGGGACAATATTCTAGGGTGCAGTGACTATTATAGTATCCAATATCAAAACATTCCTCAAGGGGCAGGCTCTGGGGCTCAGCTGAGAGGTAATAATATAATAGTCACTAAACTCTAGAATCTTATTGTTCTACGCAGTCAGAGAATTATAATGCATTAATGCCTGTCAAGTGTCAACCTAAAGACATATGGGGGCCATATCAGGACAGAGTGGGTGTTGGCTGATCAATGCCTACACTGGCAAACTAGTCTACTGATACATGTGAGGTGTAGTGAGATGAGTAAGGGTTGGTGCGGGTATGGTTATTATATAGAAACCATAAAAGTTGTGACTATGGGAAGCCGTCACAATGTTCTGTTGGAATGCCCTGCAGGACTTGGGCATGATGCGGGTATATTGTTGATTGAGAGATACACAAGCCGCATATATTGACATAACATTATCTTTTCAAATTTCTTGTGTTTACAGAAGATATTGTATTGTATACATGCTGCTTGCACTGCTGCAATGTTTTCAAAAATCTTAAATTTAAAAAAAAAAGAATCGCTGCACACTTCCTATTGAAACTTTAGACCATGCAGAATGCCACAGCCAGTCTCATCCTCGGCCATACGCGACGAAACCCCATCTCACCCCACCTCACGCAACTCAATAGCTCCCTGCACAGAAGAGATGCCAATTCAAACCGCTGATCCATGCACACAAGGCTCTACACAATCAAGGACCTGCATACATTAACCACCTCCGGAACTTCCAACAACCCTCGAGAAGACTACACTCCATCCCCCTTTCACTTGCCCATACTCCCTGCATCTACTGAAGCAGAAGTGGAGAAAACTGCTTCTCCCACATTGCAGCAAAGGCCCAGAACAGCTTCCCCATGCACCTCTGGACCATCACCTCACTTCCGAAATTCCGAATGGCCCCCAAGTTCTGGCTTGTACTATCTCTGCATTATTTGCACATTGCATATTTGCACCAATGGTTGTTCCCTTGCATATGTTATAGTTAACCGATTTATAGCACCGACCAACACCTTCAGCAGGATACATGCTGCTCACCACTCTTGCTGGCTGCCAGCTCCATGAGTTTCCAAGTGAAGGAGGCAGAGCTCCTTGGCTAATTGCCACAGCGCACTTGCGGAGCCCGATAAATCTAGGGGCAACATAAAAACCAGCTTGGGTCCTCATTAGGAATTAAAAAGTCTTAAATCTTGGCGAAGACTTGCCAAATGAAAATAACTCAAAATGGGGAATCTATAAGCTCAAGGATCCGCCAGGAATCTGTTGCATGGCAAACAAAAGCTGACACTCTTTCATAAAGGGTTGGCATGATAGCGACTGATAAACAACTCTGGAAAGTAGATGGCTTTGGACATATCTGTATACTAAAATATTGTTAATAAATAAATCCGTTCATACGAACTCAGTAAAATAAGAGGCACGAGTTGCATTTTTCCAGCCATATTTCACTTAAATACAAGCTTGAATTCTGTGCTTCTGTTTTGGATAGTTTCTTCGCACCACCACCATGAATGAAACAGAGTTACAAAATAATGACTTTAACGTCTTGTGTGCTTGTGTGCCCACACGCGGCTGCTCGAATGGCCGTAGTGACTGCGCGCCAAGTGACAGAGTGTGGCCTCGTGGTGACGTCGCTGTCTGAATGCGGGCAGAACAGGTTTCGGTGAAACAGCCCCTAGGGTTCATTGCGGTGAGAGGCTGATAGCAGAGGCTGACCCGGATTGTTTACCAATCGCAGCCTCTGGGTGCAGATCAGGCGGTAAAAGATAGTGGCAGAAAAGCTGCTGGGGAAGGGCGTGGTTTAGACATACGTTGATGGCAGGATGTGAAACATTTCTAGGGGGCTCGTGACCTCGTGTGTCTGTTCACTCCTGCCATCTGCAAACACTCTGGCGCTCGTGTGCTGAAACATGAGAGGGCTGTTGCATCTGCGGCATGAACGCACGTTTCTGAAGAGGAGGGCGAACTTGAATGGCAGAAAATACTCTAAAACAGTAAAAAAAACATTAACAGCGCTGCTCAATGTGTTTGTCTTCTTGTGAGTATTTGAAATATATCAGTTAAATATGTTTAAATTCGAAATGGTAATCTGGTGGCATAACCGAGTATAGGGCCACTGAAGAATTTTAAGAACTGACCTATGTGCTAATAGGTCGGTTCTTCAAATTTCTAATCACTGCGGGCCGTAATCCAACCTACCTCATCAATATTAATGAGGTAGGTTGCACATTATGACTCACCATGTCTGCGATTGCTTTTAAATAAACCAAACTTTTTATTTTTAAATGTTGCCCATTTTTTCAAAGAAATGGACCTGCATTTAAAAAAAGAGTTTTTTATTTTGTACTTTTTTCAAGAATTGTTTGGGGTCCCAGGGACCACTCACTCCTCTTGAACAAACTTTTTTTTTTCATTTGCAAAGGGTAAGTTGGTGTATGTATTATTACCTCCAAATGTCAATGCTTTCCAATCGGAAAAAGGGCCAGATGTACATTTTCCTATTGCAAAATATTGGTCACAATGTGCAACCAGTATTTTTGCGACCAGTAAAAAAATCTTAATACCCAATTTATGTACTAATGAGTCTGTTTCTAAAATTCCTAATAGTAGTGGGTCGCAATCAAACCTACCTTATGAATATAGTTGAGGAAGGTCGCAAATTGCATTACACTAAGTTGGGAGGCTATCACGGGGAAGATGGATTTAAACGAAAGCAAACTTTTTATAGATGCCTAATTTCCTTGAAGGAAATAGAGCTGGTTTAAAAAAAAGTTTTTTTTAAGTTTAAGATTTGGCAGTGAATCACTGTGCACTCTTCTGCACATTTCTTTTTAAAGAAAAAAATGAATGAATTTACCTTTGCGAATGTATTACCACTTCCATTGAGGCAACAGTAAAATTTCAATGTTTTGCGACTGGATTTTGGTCACAAAATGTTGAGATATATATGAAGCCAAGTTGGTATTTGCAGCCCTGTAAAATACCAAGCATCAGGGATTAGACTAATGCATTTTAGTGCTGGTGTCCGCATAACCTCACTAAAAATCATTAGTCATGCGTTTAGCGTCCTGACCTTCCCATGTGTGCAGGGCGTGTCAACGAGGAGCTTTGTGCACCTAGCAAGGTCCTAATGAATGCCTCCTAGGCTGTCTGCCAGTCTGCTGTCTGAAATACTCTTTGGTCATCATCTGACTGGCCAATACACTGACCGTATAGTTATCGGTGCTGAGCGCCGACCCTCAGATTAAATCAAGCAGTGCCCGGCCTCTCCCTCAATCATTCCATGTGGCCTGTCAGTGCAGTGCATGGTAAACAAACATAGCTGCGACAATGCAGTGTGTTGATTGGCCCCTGACATTGAGGTGGGGTATGGCAGCTACCATTTTTTCATTTCTGCATTTTTCACCTTTGCAGTATGGTCCTGAGGGGTAACTGTGCAGCTCGATGTGTCAACTGATTTATTCTGGCTTTGTGTGGCCCTGTTTGGTCTAATGCTCCGGGTTTTACTGGTGATTTCCAGATAATATAACAAACCTTGCCTTAAGTATCCTTAAATAAACGCAGTCACCCACACCCTGCTAAATAAAACTGCAGCATGTGATGTGGTTGGCGGCAGCTAAGAGACAGGAGTCATAAAACATTTCATACTCCTAGAATGGGATTAGCACAAAGAAAAAAAAAATTCACAGTTGCATTGCGTCCACTAAAATGTTTAGTACATATTGCCCATAGTTTCTAACAAAGCACATCAGGGAGAGGTCTGGTGCAGCGGCCAGAGCAGCTGACTCTGGACTGCCAGGGCTCATGGTACAACCCCCGGCACTGGCGGCAGCTCAGCTCAGCATCATGGTACTCTAGCCAATAGCTCACATAATCTCCTCAACGCCCACCTGCGCCTTGAGACCCTTAGGGGTGATTAGTTTGTGCTTAACAAATACCAGATTTATTTCTTAAATATTTATTTATCAGTGTGAATTGCACTAGGTCACGATATATTGTCTGATGTGTCCAATTATCCACAGATTCTCTTTCAGTACGGCATCTCTAAGCTCTGCTGCATTTTGGACAGGTTAGCGCCATAGAAATAACTTATGTTAGGACTAAAATGCATCTGTTTCCACTTTTCTCAACAGTCTGTCTTCTATAGCATGAATTAACAGAATCATTGAGGGCGCCAAGAATGGGAAACTGAATGCCTATATGGGCAAATACACGATGGCCACCAAGCCTACCACATGCTGTTAAGAGGCACCTCAGGGCCCTTTGGAGAATAAGATTCTCCAGTGTTTACCAAATGCCAGCAAGTGATTTGGGACCAAAGTGATGCAGCGCTGATATTATATACAGACTTGGTTAGGTGGGGGCTGGTGTGCTTCCGTATCATGAGTGGTGCGGTGGGTCCGGTGCATCCACTATCGCACCACAGATACAGAGGCGTAGCTAGAGCTTGTGGCGCCCGGGGCTATCTCTCAGATTGACACCCCTGGGGAGGGGGGGTTGCCGGGGAAAAAGGACGGCGAGCACTTGAAAGAAGTCCGAGAGACACGTAGTATCGCCGCTAATTGTTACCTCGATCATGCAAGTTACATGCACATACATGACACGGTCCAAGGCTACACAGTTGAATACACCGGTGACTGGCAGTGACTGGCAGTACAAAAGAGAACACACAGACTGCATGATCTATCTGGGGACTCAGAAAAACCGCATGTGACATCCATCAGAGAGCTGCGTGAATAATTTCCTGGTAATCCCCTCAGCACAATGCAAACATGCACATACCTGACACTGTTCAGGGATCCATCATCCACAGCTGACATTAAATGACCATTCATCATGGTCCCCCCATTAAAGCAGTGCACTTTGTGATCTGCATGGTACTTGTTCTTTGCAGCAGGCACATTAACCCTCTGTGCTACCTTTCCAGGAGTTAACCCTTCCACTAGACAAAACTCCGATCTCTCTCTAGGAAGAACATTAATCACCAAAGTTATCATGACATTTTTGTTGTTTCTGAAAATTGCTGGAGGCCAGGAAGGAGGTAGCAAGTTTTTTTCAAACCATAATATACTTGCAAACACTACGCACCCACCCGTAATAGGTACCCAATGCGGTCACACCGTTTGCATCGCCCTAACCTGCTCAAGGTTCATGTGACCTCAGTGACAGAGTCACAGCGACTGGATCACTGTTGCTCTAGGGTGTGCTGCTTCGTAGGCCTGCCCGCAAGACTGGAGATGAACTTCAGTATGGATTGTGGTGGGCAGGCCTTCAAGGTTAACCCACAATTGACACCACTAGGGTACACCTGCTTGTGCTAAGACATCAAGCCTTCTAAGGTCTAGTGGGGCCTTCTAAGGTCTACCATGGGAATGTGCTCCCTTAGTAGAGTGGTCTGGTGGACTGGTCATGAAGGCTGAACCGGGTTCCCCAGTTCCAAATTCGACAGCTCTGGCCATAGTGCCACATCCTCTCCCCCACTGAACACCATTCTTCCCCACTGAGAGAAACTCCCACTGTCTTCAGCTATAACCTAATTGTGCCCGCTATAAACACTTGGATGTGGCTCAATTCAAATTATGCACTTGATAAGAGTAATATGCTGCCTAAAAAAACAGTAAAAGCAACCACTCATAGGGAATGCAAGATTAAGTAAAGCATGTGAAATGTAAGAAGAAACAACATGGTTTCCTTAACGATCTCTCACTCACTATTCAGAAATCAGCAAGTGGCTTTACCTGAAAAGTTAAGGACATGACTAGAGGGACCTGAAAGGAACCATTTCAATGTCCATTGCTTATATGCTTACAAAACGTAAGCAGTATGGTTTAAAAAGACCACATCCATAAACACAAAGCCATGGTACACATTGTGTTTTCCAATACACCAATCAACCAGGTATTGCAGTACCTCCAGGAATGGTACACTTTCCCACCTGGGAACAACAATGCTGTTCAAAGAAAGACGAGAAAACAAAAGTAGCGCTTCACTAGCAAACTCGGTAAAGTGATGCTGATGTATTTGGATGTAAATAAAACCAATTTGGCCACTTTGCAACCCCTCTGTCTTGCTTTATTTAGTTATGTATTTATTTTTCATATTTAAAACCTTCTATTTCTCTCCATCCCGCTGCACTTTGGAATAGAAAAATGTCAGAAAAAGGGCATTTCTCGCAAGAGTGTTTTTCTTTTTTGGATCCATTTCACAGGGAGGCAACTAAATGAAAGCAGGAAAGAGAGGTTGTGAGCCGTTTCTTCAAGTCAGGGTTTTCAGTAAATGAGGAGCAAGACAGAAAGAGAGGGAATAATAGGAAGAGGGGGGGGGGGGGCAGCTGCCAGCACAAAAAAGAAGAGGACATTGCCCGAGTCCTATTCCTTCTCTGCCTGTCCCCGAACGTCCACGAAAGTAAGCCCAGCCTTATCTGAATGCCTTTGTCCTCCCCCAAAATAGTGTCGCCTGGGGGCAGACCGCCCCCACCGCCCCACCCTAGCTACGCCACTGCACAGATATATATATATCTTTAACAAAGCTCCACACCTCAACACGGCGAGAGTTCCACGGCACCGGAGAAAAGACCCCACAGGTAGTTTAAACCAAAAAGAGTGTTTATTCAGTACACCATTTGTGTAAGCTTGGACGGTCAACGCGTTTCGGCTCCTGCCTTCAACTGGACCATAGAGTCCCGCTGTCTAGAACATCTATTAAAGGGAACATGTGCACTTAGAACCCTTGTTTGTTTCAATTATTTACAATATACTAGACTGCTGACCCTCATTTTTATCAAACGCAATGGTAACTCATGGCTGTCATTTTTTACTTACACTTCTAGTGGTAAAGTACCATTATTGCAAGGTAGCAAAAAGCAAAATTTACATAAGTTCATAGTCGCTCCTGAGAGGTTGTTAAAAAGAGCATTTTTAGTCATTGATGTGCAAAATTACGCAATAGTTCTCTTTGTCACAAGGAGGTAAAAAGAGAAAGAGAAAAACATGCAATTCTTAAAAAGACATTAGAAAAATGGCGATTTTTCATGTGGTATAAGTTCGATAATTTTCAATATCTGTAAAGTACACCATAAATGATTAAGTTATCGTCCTTAAAAAAGTCGTTTTCTAAAGTGCAGTGTGCAATGAAGCTCAAAACCATATACCAGTCGAGAGTTCATGTTATTCAGTCTGTTTCAAAACATTGTATTTTCTCCTAATAACATTGATCCAAAGTTTAAAAATAGCAGCTCTATGAAAGAAAGTGCTTAGTGCAGTGTGCAAACTCTATCCCAACTTCATCTTTTCCTTCTTTTTCTTCTGAAGTAGAAATTCATTTTCATGAATATCACAATTTTGGATTAAGTAGAATAATAAAATCATTCAACAGATCTAATTTCATTGCAATTGTCATATTTTTGCACAGAACGTTCTGTTTTTCTCAATTTTTCCTCCTTTGTGTGGTTTGCCACTCATCAATTGATTTCCTACTTTTTATATATATTTTTTCTCTTGTTGGATGTGTTTTGGATATATCCTTTTTCTATGGATGTACCCTTTTGTTTCTTTTTTTCTTTCTTTTTCTTTTTTCTTTCTCTTTTCATTGCAGATGTACGTGCAGTTCTGCATCCAGATTGTGACCAAACAGATTTTCTGTCGTAATGGCTAAAATATACCTTTGCCAGGAGGAGTACTGCCCCTTTGCTGTGTTGTTGCTTTGTTGGGTTGGTCTGCAGTTGCTGATTCTGCCTTGGGCAGTGAAAGGTCTGGACTGAACTTTTTTTTACTTGTGCTGGGTACCTCCAGGGGTTTGAAGTAGAGCGTGCCTCCTGTTCTGAAGTCTCAGGGACAACAAAGACTTCACCAACCTCTAGGTAAATGTAAATGTAAATGACCGCATCGTGGCTGGGGGCACCACTCATAAGTCTCAAGATGCACCGCTTTGTCCCACACAGCAGTCTGAGCTGACCAACTCCAGCTCCCGCTGACCGGCTCTGTCACTTGCCCCATAACCTGCCAGCACCGCATCTAGCACCGCCTCATCCTGCACCGTAAGCCTTGGTCTCACAGACTCCGTCTGGTCGATTGTCACCAAGACGCTTGCAGCGCAGCCGAGATGGTTGCCACGACCGGCTCACACCAACGTGCCACCCGCAACAAGAAAGGTACTATTATCGAGTCTGTCCACGCTTTCGCTGGCAATACCGACACAGTTGTATTCAGCATCGAGTTAGCCCTGGACAGAGCTACCAACTCGTACAAACTTTGTTTTTGAGTCATTTCTGCAAATTTAAGGATATCTTGCACAGTATATATTTTTAATTACTGTTTGTTGGATTTCTATCATTTTGATCTTGTTTTGGATATATAAAAATATTGGATAGTTTTCTAAGCTGGTGTGGTGTCCTTTTGTAGTGTTTTCACTGTATAACTGTTGGTTATGTGCAAATGCTTTACACACTGCTTCTGAGATAAGCCTGACTGCTCGCGTCAAACTACCAAGGGGGTGAGCAGGGGTTATTTTAGGAGTGTAACTCCTTTACCCTGGCTAGGAAGAAGGGTCCCTACTTGGACAAAGGTGCAAACCCTTGCCAACCAGAGACCCCATTGCTAACAGTAATAAGATCTTATATTGCATTAAAAAAAACTTGGAAATTCAAGGAAAAAAAACTAAGGTTTAAGGGACGTTATGGTCAGGGGAAAAGGTCAGGTAAAACATACCACTTTAAACTAACATAACCACTAAAATTCACCCGAAATAGTTATCGCAAGTAATTATAACCCATTACCTAAATTAGCGATAACTCGCTCCGTCGCCATGAACTGCTAATCACTTCACATATTGCATCACTCATGACATGTTTTATGACACCATTAATAAAATCAATGCAACATTTGAGATGGCATCATTGATGATAATATTGTGCATGGCAGGCGCAAGTTATAGTTACCTAAAATACTTTCATTTATTTAAAACAAAATCTTGAAATTCATTAAATGTCCTTATCTTTTCATATAGGGAGATCTCTGTCTCGGTGGCAATAATCCCTAAAACGGATTGAAAGCTACTTTACATTTGTAAATTAAGTCAAAGGTGTGCCCACCCCCTCATTTGAGGAAATGTTGAGTAACAAAAAAGTGAAGATTTACACCTATGTGTAGGAGTATATCTACATGTGAGTTGTATGAATAGTAGTACTTCAGTATTAATACTTCACAAAACTATGGCCAAGGATCCCCACTTTCATCTCGCCTGTCTTTTTTATAACTCCAGACTTAAAACAACTCCAAATAAACAGAGTGAACTGGGGTAAAGAGGTGTATTCTCAGGCAAGAGGAAGTGCTGTGCACAGTATAATTGGGTGATCAGCAAGTACATGCTTGTACTGTTGCCAACATATAGGTCATGGTCACCTCTTGTTTTCAGGTGTGGGAACATTGATGCACACTACAATGCAGTTGAGTAAACTCACACCCAGAAACAACCAGCATGCAGTCTAAAATGCTGAAGCAGCCTAGACCAAGATCTATAATGCATCAAGCATACGAAGGGGGAGATTTACTACGATTTTGCGCTGTGTTTGCATCACAAAAGTGACAAACATTGGCATGAAATCTTTTTTTCCCTATTTACTTTCCGGCGCTAAACCTGTTAGCGCTGGAAATAATGGAAAAGTAATGCGAAGCAGCGTTTAGCGCTGCTTCGCATTACTTTGCACCATTTGGGGCGTAACAAGGGTGGATCATGGGTGTTCCCATGAAACTACCCAAGCTTTCTCACGCTAAATCTAATTTACTAAATAAAGTAGATTAGGTTTAGTGTGAGAAAATTGGGCCCTTTTCAAGTAGGGGTACGGAAGGAGAAATGCTTTTATTTCTCTTTTCTTTTCCGACTTTGCATGCGTGCTGCACTGTGCAGCATGCTTACAAAGTGGGAAAAACTTTGCATTCTGTCTGGGCATCGTATTTTGTACTGAAAGGGTACCCTTCCTGTACAAAACCTATGATAGACTAATGCACACACCCTGGTGCTATGGCGCTAAGGTGTGTGCTTAACGCGCGGCAGCTGTAATCAGCATCGGCGCAAGCTAAAGGGGAGGCGCGAGCCATATCTCTGAAGACGCGCAACACAGCGCAGACTCGCAGGGGGCTGCGCTGCATAAATTTTTTGTGAACCTCCCCCTTACTGTCTTCCAGATGACAGCAGCAGGGAATGGCCAGAATCTAACTTGGGGTGCTGCTATGCAGCAGATGGCATCCAACTACAGAACCATATAGCAGATGAAGAATCTGTTTCTGCTCCTATAATAGTGTCCCATTGTTTGTGTTTCTCTGCTCATGACTCTCTCAGACCAGAAGGGCAATTTGCAAAGCATACAGCACTAATGTCGACCCCTTCTCCAGGTACATCATCTAGGGCAAAGTGACTGGGACAACACGTAATGAAACCGAGGCTGAGGCACATATCATTGTTACTGAGTACTGACACATTCCCGCCCTGACACAGCTTTTATTCTTAATTTACAAATAAGCAGCAAATGTGTCCATTCAGTCCGCCATGTCAAATTCCTGGTGCCCTAGGCAACTGTCTAGTATTGCCTTAATACAAAGCTAGCTATGCCTTTATAGGTGGCACCACAGGTAAATTTGCCTCATCCCCTTATTAAACATTATTGTTTTAATTATAGAGACCTGCAAACTATTTGTGACTTATTCTAATGTGTTTAAGGTACATGTGTGGGTCAACCAGACACACCTGCATATCCCTGATCCCTGTGTGGTGTGGACCTAAAGCTGACAAAGGAGATAGGACCTTTCCAATCCTTTGAGGAGAGACTCTCAAACCTGTGTGGTTAGGAACAGGGTGGGCTAATACAGGTAAAGTGTTGATTCCTTCCATGGCAGGTAGTTAAACAATTCTTAGAATTAGGATAAATGTCTACATCCACCGTATAGTGTTCTTCAAGAACAGCCAGTAAGGTAACTCGATAAGTGAACAAAGGCATGCTAAATTAATGTTCCAGTAGAAACAATACAGAGGGACCAGCTTCTCTTCTCTGTCCTAAAGATAAGGTGGCATACAGGGTGAACTATTATTAGCAGGAGAGACTAACCCACTCTTAAAGATTTGCCGAGTAGAAAAAGGAAGTATTCCTTTTCACCTTACAGAGGTCAAATAACCTAGTCAGTCAAGACCGGTCCACAAGGCAGCATTAACCTGCAAGTGACTCATCTTGGAAAGATCTGCTTCTGTACATACAGCGTTTTAGACACAACATTACAAAATAGACAAGCTACTGAATATTGAGGGTGACCAACACAAAAACAGGAATTCAAGACTTCAACCTCATGTATTGGCCAAAATAGAAACGTTAATACTTTTCAGGACAATACATATCAGCAGAAGTTGCCAGAAAATAAAGACTTGGAGATTGTTTATCTCCAAAGCAAGACCAAGTGCCAACTCCCACTTTGGATACATTCAGAAATTCATAAAACAAGCAATAAGTGATTGACAAGCGTAGAGATCGAATCACCAGGCACATTCAGGGAACAGAGACGGCCAGTCACCATTCGAGCAATTCTAAATGACTTCTACACATAGTCCACTGATGACACTTCTATGCATGGACTCCATCCATCTGGTGGCCTGCGCAATATGGACCCACCCCACTCCCGATAACCCAAGGGAAATCCCTCAAGATAGTCATCAACAGCTAACTCTACATGACCCCGCAAGTACATGCAGTCTCCACCTCCTCTCCTGTTTCATCACACTAAAAAGCTAAAGAGGATCTTCAAATGGTTCTCCACCAACACCTGCAGAACCATCACGCAAGCCCTCTTCACCAGCAAACTGGACTATGGAAAGCCATCTATGATGGAATAATCACACAACTGACCAGGTTACTCCAGACCATTCAGAATTCAGCAGCCAGATTCACTCTCATCCTCCCACCCCTCTTGCACATCACCACTCACTCAATAACTTCACTAGCTCAGTATCCACATACAAGCTCTCTTCAAACTCCTCACACACAAACCTAACAACCACATCACCTTCCAAAAACCTACCAGACACCTCTATGCAGCCAGACTCCTTCTGGCACACATTCCCTGCATACGCAGAACTAGAACAGGTGGTCGTTCTTTCTCCTATCCCGCTCCTAAAGACTGGAATGACCCGGTCCTGCACCTCCGAGCCACCTTCATGGTTTTTGGGTTCCATAAGAAGATAAAGGCATGACTCTTCACCTAGGCCAGGCAATGGTTGGTCCAGACTGCTTAAGCATCAGCACCAGGGCACCCTTCTGGGTGAACGCACGCACTAAAAGTGCACATGGCATAATAGAGCAATAGCTCTTATAGAGAAATGCAGCAGCCAACAGATAGTGTTTGATGACATATACAGAACAAACAAGCCATTATAAATGCACTCTGATACTCTTCTTTGCATTCATTATTCCATCCACTAACTAGTCCTGCATTTATCCTTTGAACCAACTACAAAAGAACACGCTGCTGTGGGTTTGCGAGCGGACGGCCCGTAGCTCTCCTTTTGCGAGGCGAGCCCACGGGCCGCAGCTGTGTTGAAAACAATAAATAAGGAAGGGGGCCGCGTGGCCCCCCTCCCAAGGCCTTAATTGGCCCCAGGGACCCCAACCCCCGGGTCATGGCCTTTTTTTTTTTATTATTCTTTAGGAGGGGGGCTGCGTTGCCCCCCTCCTCAGGCCACTTATGGCCTGGGGACCCATCCCCCGGGGCCGGCCTTTGTTTTTAGTATTCTAAAAAAAAATATAGAAACACCTAGGACATGCTGGACAAACCGTATGTACCTATCACCATGACGATTTGCGTGATATTCATTAAAAGGCGACTATGCATACAATGAATCCACGCGGAATGTATTTACACCGCTAGTGAAGCTCTGAAGTGTCTGACGCCCTACCGTGCCTAATCCCGGCGCACCCGCCGGTGGGTACTCTCCAAGTAGACACCCTAGTTGTTTATTTATACAAACATGGGTAGCTATTGACAGGCACATTTAATACACACGCACACCAAGCCATTCAAAGGGGATTCGACAAAATTCAACCAAACTATGCAAGAAACCCCCCACACGGTTAATAAAACACACATCCACATCCGGATGTGTAATACTTTTTATTACACTCTCTGGTGAGTAGAACACGCCGAGGAAAGCATTTGAAGCTGAAATCTGACCAAGAAGTAAAAGATCTTGCACTCTATCAGTGCGCATTAAAACTATAAGTATGACCATTGTGCTAGCATGATCGTACAGCCGGGCAAACGTGATCAGTACAGCTGATTGTAAATACATACAATACATACTTTTGTGTAAACTACCTTACCCAGAATACATCTTGTTGAATACATGTATAAATAATGAGAAATTGACAAAGGACTATGTCAAAACTACCGTGATCAAGAACAGAGTTCGAAACGCGTAGGAGATTTACGATTGAATAAAACATCTTAAAAGCCAAAAGGAGTGCTGCGTTAATTATCAGTGCAGGATATTCTGTAGCAAGATACTGTCCTGATCTCGCCGCGAGCACCGACTGATAAAGTGCACCTCTCATACAGGACGTTGTGCGGTCGGATATATATATGTATATATATATATATATATTATCTACTGGAGGTCGCCAGTAGATAGTTATAGTTAGGACCGTGTTTCCATAGGAAATCTGCAACATTCTATTTGGAATAACTTTGGCGCCGATTGAGGAATCCTCGCAAAATTTTCAAAATAGGTGGGGTGCTCCGCTCCGCTCCTACCCTGAAAGTCTCGGGGTGATTCGTCAAGCGGGGGCCGAGAAAAAAGGGGGTCCCAAAACACGTTTTCCCCATGCATTTTTCCATAGGGACCTTTAGTCCAAGGTACAGCCCGAACGGCTGAACAGAATTACTTGAAATTTGGCAGAGAGGTAGTCCTCAGGTCAGGGAAGTGCCTTTTGCAGGTCTGGTGTCAATCTGTTCAGTAGTTCCTGAGAAAATCAAAAGTAAAATCATATATATATGTGGGCGGAGCCTAACCACACATCTCATCCTAAGATCTGATTGGCTGTCAGCACTTCATCCAAGAAGTGTTGGCAGCTATCTTGGGACCAATATACATGATAGCACCTCATTAAAAAGCATTGCAGTTAATAGAAGGTTTTAAGACTTTAGTTACATTATAAATCATTTGTTGATGGTACCATACTCATTTTAGGAATTGTGGTATGTTCTAAGGTGATTTCACCATGTGAAAAAGCCTTCTGCTGGGATATCATGATTGAGAGAAAAATATTTTCTCATGCTTTTCCCACAGAGGTTTGGAAGGTGATCTATAAGCTAAACTGAGAGCATATTTTCTGTAAACTCACATGATCTTTCTCAGTCATGTGAGAATGAAGTCTGACATTCTCAGTAAAACATGTACATCCAACAAGGGCAGAGACTGTCAGTTGATTCCTTTGTGTTCTACTGCAGCTTCCCAGAGTGTTCCAAAGAACAACTAGAGCGCTAACAGTCCTACTTATGATAAACGTATGGCACACCTGAAGCCATCTTGCTTGGATTAAAGTGGTAACTCTTAAAACATTTAATTTAAAAAGGAACAAAATGAGGGGGTTCATTTTTCCATAAAAAGTATGATTAGTGCTGCAGAAAGAAAAATTAGGGCACATTTTGAGTGACTTCTCAAATCCTCTTCTATTTCATTAAACAATTCTGACATGCAGACTGAAACATGCACTTTCAATACCAGCAGCAGTTTTCCCTGGTGAGCAGTAGCTTTACTACAGTGATCTAATGAGCAAAAAGAGTGCTAACATTCTGAATTTATGGCAAATGTGTGACACATCTGAATGCCTTCTTGATGGAATCAAAGTAAAAAACTGAAAGTATTTCATACTGAGGAGACTGCAGTAAATGAGGAAATTAGGAAACTTCATAACAAATAAGTCTCCCAAGATGGCCACCAGAGACAAAAGAGCCCAAATGTAGCCCAAATATCACCCAGATGTAGCCCAAGTATAGCCCAATGACAGAATGTCCCAGAGTGTTCTTAAAAACAACTAGAGCGCTTACAGTCTTCATTATGACAAAAGTATGGCACACCTGAAGCCATCTTGATTGGAATAAACTGGTAACACTTAAAACATTTAATTTAAAAAGGAACACAATGAGGGAGTTCATTTTGCCATAGAAATTATGATTAATGCTGAAGAAAGAAAATGAGGGCACATTTTGAGTGACTTCTCAAATCCTCTTCTATTTCATAAAAAAATTCTGACATGCAGACTGAAACATGCACTTTTAATACCAGGAGCAGACTTTCATGGTGAACAGTAGTTTTACTACAGTGATCTAATGAGCAACTAGAGTGCTAACAATCAGAATTTATGGCAAATGTGTGACATCTGAATACTTTCATGATGGAATCAAAGTAAAAAACTGAAAGCATTTCCTACTGAGGAGACTGCAGTACATGAGGAAATTATGAAACTTCATAACAAATAAATCTCCCAAAATGGCCACCGGAGACAAAAGAGCCCAAATGTAGCCCAAAATCACCCAGATGTAGCCCAAATATAGCCCAATGACAGAAGTGTGCAAAACACTTATTATTTTGTGTTTTTGCAGTGTTATATAGTGCAGACTTGTCAGGTATTGGAGTGCTTTACATGAACATTGGTTACATCACACAAGAACAAATTCATTTTGGTTGTAGACATGGGGAGACTAAGTGATTTGACCAGAATCACAGAATGTCGAGCTGAAGCAGAAACTCCAACCTGGTCCCCAGTTGCAAAGTCTGCAGTTCTGGAAGTAACACCACATCCTCTCCCCTAAGTGCAACATTTAATCAAGTGGTCAACTGGATAAAAAAACATAAAGATAACAAATAATTTAAAAGTGCTTTGTCGCTATTTGAAAACTCAAAAATATGTCTTTATTTTAGTCTTTTAGAGCACTAACCATAATTTTGATGCCAATAAGACCCTCTCAGATATGTAATTTCTAAAGGAAATGCTCTAGGTATTACAGTTTTGATTACATCAAGATGACGTCAGGCGTTCCACACTTTTGTAATAAATATAGAATGTTAGCAATCTAGTTGTTCATTAGGATACTGTTGAGAGGCAGAGGCCAGGGGCACGGACTCTGAAAACTGAAGGCAGGTAGGAGGGTGCAAAGGCAACAATTTTACCACACTGAGCAGGCAGGAAGGGCCGTGGCAGCACAACAGACTATGGAGGGCAGTGGAAAGGGGGGCAGGGGCAACAAACCAACAATACAGGACTTGCAAGAGAGGCTGTGGCAATGTAATAGACCATTGTGGACAGAAGGAAGAGGCAATGGTAGTACAACCATACATGCCAACAGACCCGATTCAGCCAGGAAACGTCCAATGTTTTTAAGCTCAAATGGGCTTTATTTGATCTGTCTCCTGTCTACAATCTCCTCTTTTTCAATGTAACTCAAAGGGGAAAATCAATACCCCAGTTTTTTTTCAAAATCTCCCTCTTACCAAGTTCAAAATGTTCGCAAGTATGGTACATTGGATCATGGAAGGAAATGGGGTAGGGACATGGACTTGGATAACAGAGGACAGGAGGGACATGGAGAGGTGCACCAAACTGACCCTGCAGGGCAGGCATCAGGGTTTGCAGCAGCACAATACACCACACAGGGCATGCGGGACGGGAGTGCAGCACCACAATCCATAGAAAGCAAGAGGGAGGGGACAGGACCATGCACATGGGCAACAGAGAACAGAGGGGCAAGAGGCAATGGTAGCTAGCTGACCATAATAGACAGACAGGAGAGAAAGCTGCAGCAGAACAGACCATAAAGGGCAGGAGGGACGGATCAGGGGCATTACAATGGAACAGACAAGCCAGGAGGGAGGGAGTAGGGGTCTGCACATGTAAACAGAGGGCTGGGGGCAAGGGGGCAGGGCAGGAGCAGCAAGATAGCCATGGAGGTCAGGCAGGATGGGCACTAGAAGCAAGACACACCATGAAGAGCAACAGTGAGACTGTGATGGCATACACACAGACCATGGAGGGAAGGTGGGAGGGGGTCAGGGGCAGCTAACTGGCCACACAGGGAAGGTGGGAGGGGCCATGGCAGCACAGAAGACCATGCATGGCAAGTGGGAGGGTTAGTGGCAGCACAATGGCTATGATGGGCAAGAAGGAGGGTGCAAGGGCATGCACAAAGGACGATGGAGGATAGAAGGGAGGGTCAGGACCTGTGCACAGACAAGAAAGTTCAGGGGAAGGGGCCTCACAACAGACCGCACGGGGCAGGCAGGAGGAGCAGTTGCAGCACAACAGACCAGGGAGGGCAGAAGGGTGTGGCAGTACAATGGACCATGTGGACAGGAGGAAGAGGATAGGGGCATGGCATGTGGACAGGCAGGGTGGAGGTGGCAGGGACAGGTTACAGTCATCTGACAATGCTAGGCAGGTGGGAGGGGAGTGGCAGCTCAACAGAACACTCAGAGTAGGTAGGAGTGGCAGGTCCATGAAACATGGTGGGCAAAAAGGATGGAGCAGGGGCATGCACAAATACATCGGAGGGCAGGGGGAAGGAGAATAGGGGCAGCAAGCTAAGCACAGAGTTTAAGCAGGAGGTCAATGATGGGACATAGAATTGGGCAATGGAGGGCAGGAGGAGTGGACTGGTACATCATACTAAATTGAGGGCAGTGGCAGCACATCAGACCATGCATGACAGGAGGGAGGAGGCTAGTCCATGGATTCACACAACAGAGGATAGGGAGGAGGGGGATGGGGCAGCAAGCTAACTGTTCAGAGAAGGCGGTATTAGGAACTTTATTGTGTTTAAAACGTGTGTCTGTGCGAACTACTTAAAATATGAACAAGTATGCAGCATAATCTCACTTTTATTCAGGAAAAAGAGGATGTTTGTGACTGTGACTCCGGGCTCACTTGGCAGAAACACCCCCTGACCCTCCACCCCCTATCGCAAAATGTAATGCCCGTGAAAAGGGTAGGTGAACACAGTGTTATATAGAACATAGTCCTGAGAGCACGATTGAAAATGAAAACTAGATATAGTGTATGGTATAAACTATGCACCAAAAAGTGTGATATAAGATGAACCGGGCGTGAAATATAATATGCAATACATTGTGCGCAATGACAAATTCATTGGAGAGCGCGAGATAGCACAGGCACTAGCGCGTGCTATGCGATATGCGCCTTGGAGTGTAATATGCACAGGGCAGTGTTGTGTACCCTAACTAGTCTCTAAAGTTGTAATATAAAATATGTGCTGGGGAGTGTAACGTTGCATATGCACTGTGACAAAGATATGGATCCCAGATTGTAATATGTATGGCATAGCACTGTGAGTTATAACATAGGCATCGAGGAAGGCACGTTAGATGGGGCAATATAACCCGTGCGAAGACAAGTGTGGCATGACATATTCACGGGGTGGTGTTACAGTGCACATGGGCTAGAGAGTGTCATAGCATATGCACTAGCTAGTGGAATACAACACAGAGGTGTGTGGCACTCAGCAGGCAATGGTGGGTGTAACACAGCATTGGGCTCTGCCAGGAGCGCGCTGTGACTCTCAAGTGATGTTCATCCCCTTTCCAGAGAGTAAAATAAAAAGTATTACACATCCGGCAGTGGATGTGTGTTTTATTAATTGTGAGGGGGGTTTCTTGCATAGTTTTGGTCGAATTTTTGTTGAATCCCCTTTGAATGGCTTGGTGTGCATGTGTATTAAATGTGCCCATCAATAGCTACCCATGTTTGTATAAATAAACGACAAGGGTGTCTACCGGGATTAGGCACGGTAGGGCATCAGACATGTCAGAGCTTCACTAGTGGTGTAAATACATTCCACGTGGATTCATTGTATGCATAGTCGCCTTTTAATGAATATCACGCAAATCGTCATGGTGATAGGTACGTACGGTTTGTCCAGCATGTCCTAGGTGTGTCTATAAATATATATTTTTTAAAAATAATAAAAAACAGTGGCCGGCCCTGGGGATTGGGGTCAAAAAAATATAATTAGGAGACAGGCCCTGGGGGATGGGGTCATCAGGGCCAATAAATTAGAATAAGAAGGGGAACCACACAGCCCCCCTTCTTAAAAAATTAAAATAAATAAAAGACTGGCATCGTGCCGGAGGCGACGCCCCCTCCTTGCAGCACTCTGCAAACGCGCCCACGCGCCCCCTGGCAAGTTGTAAGTTGGGGAATTAATTCCTCTTCAATACTGAGGGTCCCTGAGGGCCAAATAGCCCAACAGGCATCTCCAGTATGCGCCAGGGAGCTGCGCTGCAGGGAGGTGTTCTGAGGCCAAGCCCCTTTTTACACCTCTCTGCAACGCAGCTCTGTGGCGCTTACTGGAGGTACCTAGTGGTCTAGTTTGACCCTAGGGACCCTCAGGATTCAAGGGGACTTAATCTCCCAACTAAAAACGGACACAGGGCACGTTTACACAGTGGTGAAGGGAGGGGACGGGGCCTGAGTTAACGTGTGCAAAAACGCCCTGTGGCCTGTTTTAAGAGGTAGTTTTAATCCCCCTGCCCTATTATATACTAGGGGCTTACAGAGCAGGTCATGCTTATCACAGGGGGACCCCAACACATAATGTTCCCTAGTGTATGTAGGTGTTTTCACTGTATTCTAGGTGTCTTTTAACATAGCACTGGCTCTAGGACTGGTTAGTCAGACTCAGTTACCACCAGTATCCGTCTGAAAAAGTTGAGGGTACAGGATGATTTTGCAACAAGGCTTCTTTCTGCTCTTCTTTTTGTTCTTTCTGCACGTTATCCTTCTTCCTGCACTTTTCTTCGTCTTTGAGGACTTCTGTTGCTTCTTTCTGCACTTCTTTTTTTCCTTTCTGTGCATTTTTTCTTCTTTCGTCACATGTCCTATCTCTGTAGGCATAGTTAGAAATTAGCATTTAAAAAAACCTTTGAAATTCACAGAAAAAACCATAGGTTTCAGGCACGTTATAGTTAGCTAGACTTTTCAATTGTACAAAACCATTGAAATTCCCCCGTTATAGTTAGTTCTGCTACCTATAACTCGCGCGCCCGCAATGCACTGCTGATGACGTCACATATTACATCACTCATGACATGGTCAGTGACATCACTCATGACATCACTGATGACATCTCAAATGACAGTGATGTCATGAGTGATGTCACTGACCATGTCATGAGTGATGTAATATGTGACGTCATCAGCAGTGCATTGTGGGCGCGCGAGTTATAGTTAGCTGAACTAACTATAACGGGGGAATTTCAATGGTTTTGTACAAGTGAAAAGTCCAGCTAACTATAACACCCCTGAAACCTATGTTTTTTTCAGTGAATATATATATATATATATATATATATATATATATATATATATATATATATATATATATCTGCTCCAAAGTACAAAGTACAGCACTTCCGGGGAATGATTTAACCAGATTTATTTGGTCAAACTTTACACAAGACGCGTTTCGGCGACTGCCTTCGTCAGTTTTGCATGGCGTCCCGAGACATCGCGATTTAAATCAAAAACTTTACAATGATTGGTGGTACGGTGTTCCATTCAACAAACATCAAAAGAGGACTTCATGAGTATGTATAAAGAGAAGTTTCAGCCATCTTTAAACATGTTAATATAATTAAACAATGAATGAATTCATTTTAATAAAGATAATTCATCAACCTAGAATATGTATAAATATATACATATAACAATATTTTGTTGTTAAATCATTAAACTATATCTTTATAGCAATTCTGCCCTAAATGGGCTAACATCATTTAAGGATTTTGAAAACTAGGAAAACCAAGTTGATATTGCATAACTATAAAGCCCTCAGATGGGCATATTCTGTCAACCCGGTCAAAAAGTTTCAAAATCGATATAAAATATATATATAATGACAAAAACAAAGGTTAAACTAACATTATAGTTATGTAAAAATTCCACTTATAACATAACATTTTAAATGAAAAACATCACTGAAATTCACCAGTTATAGTTTGGTGAAGTAACTATACTTCACACCATGAAGTAACTATGGGCCCCCTGCCATGCACAATCATGTAATTTCAGATGTCATCAGTGATGTTATCAGTGCTGTTATTAAACATGTCATGAATGATTTAATATGTGAGGGTATAAGCCGAACATGACGAGGGTGCGAGTTATAATTACAACATATAGAAAATTATAATTACTTCAGTTCGGTATAACTAGTGATTTTTTTTAATTTAACATCAGTTTAACTTTTGTCTTTTCCTGTAAATGTTATGGTTTTATTTACTGTACCTAACTAGAACTGTCACTTTAACCTTTGTTTTTTCAGTGAATTTCTAGGGTTTTATAAATGTAAAGTGACCTCAACATATCAAAGGTAGATTTATAGGCTTTATCATGGAGCGACTACATCAGTATACAAAACAAGCCTATCGGCTTTGCCAAGGAGTCAAGTCATCATTGCAATGTCTGTCAATAAACATTTAAATAAACATTTGAAATCATAACACTGTAGGAAGCTGCCTCTGTATATACCATACCAAAGTAAGGTATAGTGTGCACAGAGTCCAGGGAGTCTTCAGAGGTATAGCAGAGGATAAATTGGATAAGTACTAACAGCTCTCTTTGTGGTAGTGTGGGCGAGCAGTTAGGCTTATCCAGAGGGTGTGTTAAGCATTGTATTCACTCAATCAAGTACTGATTACACACACCCAGAGACAGAATCCAGACCAATTACGTAAGTATAAAAACATATATACTTATGTTTTATTTTAGAATCAAGCGGAACTTGGCCTAGGTGAGTAAAATATACTTTCAAATTCAAGGAAATGCAGTTGTGCTTGAAACTGCAATTGTGACCGGTTTGGATCACTTTAAGAATGCAGTTGTAATTATACAATAAGTACTTTCAGATTACTTTTTAGTTACTTTAGGATTACTTTGAGTACTGGGGGTGGTATGCCTAGGTAAGTATGACTTTTTATACTTTGCAAGTCTATTTTCTTCATACAACACAGTTCAACACTTAGACATATATTAGGCACAAAATCTCTTTACATGGTTTTCTATGGGGAAAAAGTGTTAGCAGTTATGAAGGTAAGTATACAACTTACGAGGGTTTGTTTTGGGGGTTAGGACCAAGGTTCCCAAGGTCTAGATGGGCACTCGAGTTGCACCACCAGCAGCACTGGGGCGGCTAGGTGAAGAGTGCAGGGGCCTTCGGTTAGGGACGGCTGACAAGCAGGCCACTCGGTTGTGGGAGCAAAGCTCCTGGGGTTACGGTCAGCCCTGCAGGGACCAATGACAAGCACAGGAGCTGCACCACCAGCAGCACTCGGGCAGTCAGGTTCAGGGTGCAAAACGGACGTCAGGCCATGTGCTTTCCAATAGAGACCTACGGTTTCGGAAAGATACTGCAAGCTCGGGCACCCGAGGCCAAGGGACATCGGGTGCAGGGGTGTCTTCTAGCGTTGGCTTTTCTTACCAACTCTGGTTATGGACCCTACAGGTTGAGGCTGCAGGCGTCGTCGGGAGTCTTGAGGGAGGTCCAGGATCACCAGATCCCAGGTCAGGATCGCTGGGGAGACCTCCTAAGGGTGTTAAGCAGGGTTAGATTCGGAAGGCAGGCAGGCAGTCGGGCGTGGGTCTTTTTTTTAAGCTCTGTGTCACCCAGCCTACAGAAACTTGCTATCTTCACCAGCCCCCCAGCCAGACCTCTGTATAGTAAGTGCACTAGGCTTGCCGTAGCAGACCTCAGCTTAGCCCATGGGGGGCTGCACAGACAAAGCAGTGCGCAGTGTTCCTTCTCCCCTGCCAGTCTGTCAAACAGAGACGGGACAGGAACAGTAAAGGAGCCTCACTGAGGAATTCAGTGTCAGGTGATAACAGCCGATGGCCCATCTTCACCTCAGCCCCCATTGCCCCCCACCTCCGAGGCAGGCCCAGAAGCTTTGTTCTTTTCTTCCTTTAACCCCTGTCAGGCCATAGCCCTGAGGCTATATTGAGCTGGGGAGGGGGTGAGTGGGAAGTGGCCTGCCTGTGTGCCAGTTGTTGCTCTGGCTGTAGGGTCATTCTCACCTAACCCCCTTGGGTTTGACCCAGCCCAAACACATTGTCTTTCTGCTGCCCCCCCCCCCCCCCCCTCACTGGGCCATCACATCATACTCAGGCGTTGGTGGACGGGGAGGGAGAGAGTATTCAGGGGCTTTGCTGGGGGCCAGGTGTTGTCATCTTAGCCCCAGTGTCTTTCTGCACCGAGTGTAATGTGGGTGTGGGAGGGGAAGCACGGGTTTGTTTGCATAGGCCTAGCTGTGAGGCTACCTTGAACAGAGATGTCAACTTTGGAACTCTGGAACTATGTTGGAGTCCCACCGTTATCTCAACATACAGTGATTCTGGGCAAATCATTTAATGTCCTGAGGCTGAAAAATAGAAAAAGATTTTTATCTCCTCTACCGCAACTGGTGCTCTTGTAAGTAGATCAAATGCCTGTGGGATCAGTTCACACTATATAAAACTACAAAAAACATTTAAAAAAATAACCACCCATTCTTCATTTTTTAAAATGCTGCAAACAGAGAATAATATTTAAAGACTAATCTTTATATATAATAAAAACCTTATTCCTTTTTAACATGGCTTTTCTGCCTTTGTTAATTTGATGATCATTCAAGGGTCATTAAGGCAGCTTTAGAAATCAATAGAAAGTGCATTTGCCTTAAATTTACTGTTTAAAATACATAGTGATTAGGGGAAAAAATACCGGATTCGGGTGATTGTCATTTTCTTACAGGCCAGGATATTAAAATACCCATCAGATCAGGTGTTGTCGCCATTGGACCATTATATTTCATCTGGCCCGCCAGGCCAAAAATCAGTTCTTCTAGTTTTTAGCCATGTCACTGGCTGTACAAGCTATAAAATTATAAAATAAACCAAACATTTCTATAAACATGTGCCCAACGAGACTAATCAATTAGTGTTTAATGAAAGGGCATGATCCGGGAATGTGGCCCACTTTTTTAAGGAGTGCCCAGGCCCAATTGTGATCTCAATCCAACCCTGATGTTGGGCCACTCAACCTTGGCCCGTGGGCGTCGGGTGCAGAGTGGTGCAGAATCATCGAGTCGACTGACTCCGGATTCTGGAGGTGTATCTTTGTTTGAGCAAATCCAGTACTAATGAGAGACAGAGTCTGTAGGAAGGCCGCAGGGCACGTCCTCCAGGCTCTGGGGTTGCTTGCTGCTGGACTTGCCAGGGTTTTTGCTGTAGGCAGGTCATCGACAGGACAACTCGGGATGGCTGGGGCAAAGGCAGTTGGGGTCCTCTTCTCCTTCCTTGGGTCAGCATGGCGCTTTGGTCCTTCTTTCTTCCTCGAATCTGAGGAGGCAAAGTTCAGGTAAAGGCATGTGCAGGTCAGGGTCAATGGGTCCTTTCCATGGGCTGGGTGCACCCCATATTATGACACCCTCGAGTGTGAGGGGGCGTGAGCCTCTTTCTAATTGGCTGAGTCCCCTCTTCTTCAAGATGGACGGGACTGAGATGTGAGCTTCACCTCACCTCCCCCACCTGATGAGTGGGGTCAGCAAAGTGGGCACAACTCTCTTCCTAACTTGGCTTACCCCCTGATTCTCCTGCCCTAAGTGGGGGCCAGAACCAGTGGGAGCCACTTGCTAGGGCAGCAAAAGAAAGGGTCAGTGTCCAAAGGCGGCGGGCCTTTGAAGCTTAGTGGACCCAGCCCATCCTGGGGGAGGAGGCATGACACCTCTACCCAGGATGGGCTTTGTTTATGGCCCTTGAGAGTGGAGGCTGTCTACCCAAGGGTCCACAAACCTGTCTGCTGGTGGCAAATGGCGGGTAGCTATTCAAGAACCACACCAGGGCTGGTCGAGTTTCAGGGGGCATCTCTAAGATGCCCTCTGGGTGCATGTTACATTAAATCTCACACTGGCATCAGTGTGGGTTTAATGTGCTGAGAAGTTTGCTACCAAACTTCCCAGTTTTTTGTAAAGCCATTATAGAGCTGTGAAGTTCGTAATGACCAACACCCAGACCATATACTCGTTATGCCTTTCCTAAACTTACAATGTCTAAGAATGGACTTAGACTCTGTAGGGGTACAGGGCCCATGCCTCTGTACCCTCACCTTAGGGCTAGTGCACTCTGCTAGAGGGGTGTCTTACTTAGGCTTCAGGCAGTGGGTTTGTGCCATTTCGACTCTTTACCTTTCTCTGCACCAAAACACGCAGCCAACAGTGGCAGTGTGTGTGTGTTAAGGTGCAGGGCCTCTATCGTATCGTACTTTATTGTTCAATTAATTAAAATAGTTACAATATGCTATCATTACAATTTACTATAAATGAGAAAAGTGAAGAGGTTAAAACTCACAGGGTTTGCTAAAAAACTAAGCATGAAATAAAACCTTAAAAACTATTATCCAAGCTGGAACTAAAGTACTGGTGCATCGAACTTTGGGAGATGTTTAATCATAGTCACTCTTGTGTAATGGCCGACTGACAACTTCTTTTGTCTTTAATGTTTTGTGTCCGTGCGGCCCGAAGTGCATCAATTAATTTCCCTAGTTGGGCCATGGTTTGCACTGTGTTAGCAGAGAAGCACAAGTCTGACGCTACTCTGCATCGACCAAGGCCGTGAGACCTGCAAATTGGAAGTACAAGGCAGTGCCGTTCACTGGCTAACTTTGGGCAGCAACACAACAGATGGAGCCAAGATTCTCAATAGTAACTGCAAAGACGACAGGTGACTAAATTATCTTGCCGGGCACAAGACGGATTAAAGTCCACGATGGGCAGTGCTAGAAGTCTCATGTAAGTGATTCTTTTACGGGCCGGAACTGACAGAGCTTCCTCAAAGTAGGGCTGCGCTTTTTCCGGGTTATAAGAGGCATCCAGTGTGAAAAGGTTGGGTTGATGGTGTAGACTTTACAGGTCCCTTTCAAAGGATATTCCCTTGACCTGTGTGTTCACCGTCTTTTTCCAGGCTGTTACCGGGATATCCTGATTGTGCACATTTTGGGCTTCTATTTCGAGTAGACTTATAGCTGCTGCCAACTGGACCTGCCATGGAGAGCCTCCCTCTTCAAAGATTGTTTTAATTTGCGCTTTCAGTGAGGATGGAGGGGCACGCAACGTGCTAATATAGTATTTTAATGTATCCCCTGAGCAAGTGATATCCGGACGAGTGAGTCCCAGGTCTAGCCTTACTCTGGCTCTCCTGGCCTGTCGTGGGAGAGCCAGAACCTTCTTGTAGGCAGAAATTTGGAGGTTCATGAGGAGCTTATTTTAGGCACCGGGAAAAAACAGGTGACCATAGTTAACCCGTTTACCGCGGCGGTAATTCTGCCGCGGTGCAGGGCATTCCATTGAGTGGCCGGGGTCGCGTCGGCCAACGGACGTGCGCAGCACTACCGAGGTAGTGCTTGCGAAGGCCGTTGGTCAACAGGCGCAACGTGAGTGTTAATAGATGGAACAAGTTTATCTCTTAGAACTTTCAGAATAGGTTCTGCTGTCGGACTGTGAAGACGCTGGTTTAGACATCTCAGACTGGAAATAATGTCGGCCCCCTTACCTCTTAGATGTTTCTGATGGACTGTTGGTTTTGCCCTTTCCGATAGCCTAATGCCCAAATAGTTATAGCTTGTGCATGTTTTGAGTTGCAGTTCGCCTAGGCGCCATTGTGCTGTTTTCTTTCGGTGGTACTTCCCACAAATGAGTATCCTGGTCTTCTCCTGGTTCGTCAATAGGTTGTTCTTTTGATTATACCTGTATAGGGCTTTTAGGGCTTTCTGTAGGCCTGTCCGAGTATGATCCATTATTACAATGTCATCAGCGTACTGAAGGATTTGGAACTGTACTTTCCCCAGCCTTGGTGTTAAAAAACTTGCCCCTTCCAGGGCTTTTCCCAGGTCGGCTGTATAGAGATTAAAAAGTAGAGGGGCAGGGACACATCCTTGTTTCAGGCCGTTATTAGTTGGTACCTTAGCTGTTACGGTCGTTTTGCTGGTCTTGATGCGGACTCAAGCCCCCTGATGTAATGCAATTATTGCCTTTAGCAACTGTTGGGGGATTCCCCAGGAGTACAGTTTTTCCCACAGTTTTCCTCGCTCAACCCGGTCAAAAGCTGCACTATAGTCCACGAAACAGCAAAAGAGGGGTAATTGTGATGACTGGGTTGCTCAATGTAACAGGTGACCCAGTGCTATGATGTTATCTATGGTGTAACTTTCAGGCCTAAAACCAGATTGAAAGAAAGGAAGGATGTTATTATCTTTTGCCAAGGCTTCTAGGTCTTTCAGTAATATTCTTGCATACGCTTTTGCTTCGATATCTAATAGGGCAATAAGCCGATAGTTTTCTGGTCTCGTACTGACCCCTTTTTTGTAGATAGGGAAAAGTATAGAACCTTTCCATGATGATGAGACGGTGGATGTGGCAAAAGCGTACTTAAAGAGTGGTGTGAGCTGTTCTGCCCAAAATGCGTGAGAGGCTTTAAACACTGATGCGGGGACCCCATCGGGTCCTGGAGCGCCATCTGTCACCATTTGTTTGATCAGAATGATTACCTCGGCCACTGTGATATTAGGTGCTTTCCAGTGCTCCGGTGGAGGGGGAGGGGGCAGCGGTGCACCCGTCTGTAGGGTTCAACTCTTTGTGTGTTATCCACTCCAAAAGTTTTGGGCCAAGTTTATGGACCATTTTATTCTGCTCAGAACTTCATGCTGCTCTTCTCCAGTAGAGGCCCGTATTGCTTCCAATTGAGGTGCGGTTTTCCCATTTAGCTGAAAAATTACCCTCAGTGGTCTGTGGTCGCTCTTACCCCTGTTAAGCACTTCAAAGTTGTTAAAATGAGGGACCAGGTGGGCTGAAATGAAGATGTAGTCGATTGTAGACTTGTCCCCGAAGGTAGAGAGAGTTAGCCAGCGAGGTTCCGCGGCTATCTTGATGGCATTTTCAGAAACCAAGTTTTTATTGTGAAAAGGCTGCTCCAGGAGGGCAGTTTGGGTGTGTGGTAGGGAGTGGATTTTCAAGTTCCCTAACTCCCGGGTGTTCAGGTCCCCGAAAATGATAGGGAAATGTGAGACGTATTTGTTTAAAAGAAGGTCCATTTTTGTTGTCAATATTTTTAGTGGTTTTTTTTTGCTGAGCAGCAGGGTTAATATAGCAGTTGATTATCAGAAGACGAATTGATTTGTTGTTACTTTTTGGACAGCTAATGAGTACTGCTTGCAGATCAGGAGTGTTGGTTGCAATTAAGGTAGTCTCTATTCTACGAGCATGATTAATGAAAATTGAGATACCACCAGATGCTCTCCCGAAGATGTTGCGTTTAATGGCTGAGGAATGTAGTTCATAGAAACCTGGGAGAATTAAGGGTCCCGTAGCCCAAGTCGCTTGTAGGCACAGGATGTCGTTTTCTCGAAGATAATTGGTTACTGAGGTGAAACCAAGGAGCCTTTAGCCCAGCTACATTCCAGGATATAATGGACAACTGTTTGTTAGTTTCCGAGATTCTCGTGCTGGTCTGGTGGTAGATTGCCCTTGTGAAGTTAGTGGTGCCGTCAGGACGAGTCTGAGTTCCGTGACCGGAGATGTATGTTGGCCCACTGATGTAAACAGACCTGTGATCAAAGGTGCTTGTTATCTTATAAGCGTTATAAGATATTGGATTTGTAGATGGACTGTTCCCTGGTTGGTTGCTCACTATCCCCCTTAAAACAGAGTAGACTTCGTTCTTTGGCGGGGGTGCTGATAGCATGTGTGGATATTTCTCTGGTACAGGAACTGCATTGCCAATGCCCCTGTCTGCGATAATGGATTGTTCTTCTGGGGTGAGCCCCACCCAGGTGTGACGACTCAGCCCAATTGAGGTTGATTCGCTATGGGAATCACTGGGAAGGCACAAGAACTTGACCCAGGCAAGGTCATCTGATAGCGTTTCTGCCAGAGTGGGGATATGCTTAAATAAGCAAAGTATATTGCCCATGTTTAAGATGTCATGTTGGCCCTTGATGTGATATATGGGCGTGAGAATTATCTCATGGGTTGTTTTGCTGATTTGGTTCGCTTTGGGCTGCGCTCTTGAATCCGTCTGAGCAGAGTTGCAGCTTGGACCGGCATCTCCTTGACGGATCTCTAAACTGAATGTGGGGCTTTGGAATGGCAGGATTGTTGCATAATGGATTCTCTGGGGGCCCGGGGGGAGAAGCCCCTGAGAGATGTGTGACCTGATAATAGGACCTTGTTCCTTAAGCGAGCATGGTTGGTTATTATGCTCTAACTTCGTGATGTTTAATAAAGGAGCTGGTTGAGTTTCGGTTGCCGGACCTGGTAGGCTGTGCAAGTCACCCTTTCGGGTAGTTGGAGGTGATCTGTCAGTCGCATGTTTGGCGTTGGTTGCCATTGACGCTATGAGTGTTAAAGTGCTTAAGGCTTTCTTTTTGGGGAAGATTGGGTAGAGCCAAATTTTGTTGTTGTTGGCTTGTGGTGTTTGTAAGTTGTCAACGAGAGAGAGCCTTTTTTGGAGGCTATGGCCTTTTTCTCTTGTTTCTTAAAAATTTTTTGGCCCTCCATGAGAGAGGCTCATCTTTAATTTTCTGAGTGAGGGCTGAGTTTGAAATGCGAGGGCAGGAACTTGGTCTCAATGTTCTGGTGGAAGGGTTGATGGACTCATGTGGTGCTTGTTCGATGGGCTTCGTTGGAGATATGCCCAAGTTGGTTTCAACCAGATTAATTTGCGAATTAGCACACTTTGTAGTAGGTAAAATACCACTGATGTTTGGCAGGCTGGTGGGGCCTCCTGATTGTGCCTTTAGTGAGACTACCAAGTCAGTTAAAATTATAGGAAGTGTTGCCCATTTGTCGATGAGGACTGCACACGAGCAGGTGCAGGGCCAGATATCCTTGTTATCGCAAAGCTTATTCTCTATGTGGTCCACCTTGTTACTCAGCTCCACTAGGCGTTGTGCAATGGTGGATAAGAGATCGATGTGCAGCTACATTTTATTTGATTACCAGAGTTGTGCCCTTGCCGTAAGGTGAATTGTTTCACTCGTTGGAGTTGGTCCTGAGTCATTAATAAAACGACTTTTTTGAAGACTTTGAATAGGTGGAGAAGGCTGGG
Organism: Triturus cristatus; assembly: GCF_964204655.1. NCBI lineage: Eukaryota > Metazoa > Chordata > Amphibia > Caudata > Salamandridae > Triturus > Triturus cristatus. The sequence goes on along the minus strand of NC_140585.1, from coordinate 388,960,588 downwards.
TTTCCCTGGCCACTTTAAAAAGCTTTGGAGTGAGCTCCAGTTTTCTTTGTATCTTCGTTTTCAAATTTTGTAAGAATATCGGTGATAGATACCCGAGGTTTTGTTGACACTCTAACACTTCAGTCATAGTTGGTCCGTGTCCTGAGTGCTCAGATGGGCTTGACTGGACGGGGGACTGCAGAGAGGGTTGTTGTTGACAGTGTATTTGGACTGTGACAACCTGCTCGTGGTTTCCTAAGGTTGGAACTGTGGTGTCCACAAGTAAAGCTCTTGCAAATTTGTATTCATTTCCTGGGGAGCGACACGGCCTAGGGCAAGATTGGGACCGGCGTCTCTCGATGTGGATACATTGCTCTTGGGTTGCAAAGGGTTTGCTGTCGGGAGGGCTCCCTGAAAGGTGCTTCATTCCATTGCTGGCCTAGGCTCTTACCAGTGGGCCAGACAGGGTAGGGGGGTTTCCGACGTTCGGGCAACGTTTGTTTAAAAATTGGGTTATGAGGCCTGCTATTGGAGTCTTTTGAAAGGACTTTAGGCCAGGGACTGCGTTCCGTAAGCTCCCTAATATTCTGCATGATGCTTGCTTCAGAGCCTTTATCTTTGCAGTAGCGTTTTCTTGACGATGCAAGGGCTTTTTTTTGGTCATCCTGTAGTTGGGAGGTCTGATTATCAGTGGCTGTAAAGGGCCACGGCAGGCTTGTCCTTCCTCCTCGGGGCTTGTGCTGAGCGGTTTTGTATTCCCAGGTCCGGATGGGTGGCAGGATGATCTTTGAGGCTGTTGACTGTCCCGGTTATTGCCCCAACTGGCCACCACCTCCACCCAGAAACCGAGGTGCAGACTGTTCATGCAAATTCCTGTGCTGGTGTCCCACTAATCTGTGGGTCAGCGATGGAATGTGGGCCAGGACGGAACTGTCTTGCTTCTGCCTGGGCAAAAAATGAAGTTAGGGAGGCCCGAGCTCAAATGTCCGGACAAGGACTCTGGGATTGACTCGCAGAGGCCTGGGGGGCAAAACAATTCGCTCCCTCACCCCACTTTCCCGGCATGAACTGCTAATTACCTTGAAGGCGACTCTAACGCCTCTCTGCTGCCTCTTGTTGCACCCTCCTCCAGGTGCCGAACGGCTGTCGCCCAACACCAGTATCGAAGCACTGCTCCCTTACTGCAGTGGGGCGGCGCCGGTGTCTGTGGAGCCCTCGGTGGCACATAACCAAACACAACCACCATGCAGCCGCAGAGGGTCCGGGGGAGCCGGGGAAACCGGGACCCGAGGAAGCAGGTTGCACCAGGCTCAGCTTCAGCTTCTGCATCTATCGAGCAGCAGCGGCGGTCACGGCAGCAGCGAAACGACAGAGTGGATCTCAGGATCAATAAACAGTGATTGTGATAGTTGATGCCAAAATGTGTCAGGGCCTTAAAGAGTGGCACAATGGGTGCGGCGGGCCTAGAGTCCTTCCATGGTCACAGTGCCCTTGGTAATCATGGTAACTTTTACAAGGAGCTTACCTGTCGCCAGGGATGTGCCCATTGTGGATACTAAAGTACAGTCTTGGGAAAGAACACAGGCCCTGGGAACCTGATTGGCAGGGTTCCAGGGCACATCCAACCAGGTTGCATCAGGTTTCAGGCAAAAAGTGGGGGATAACCATGCAAAAAGGGGTACTTTCCTACACAACATTAAATATGAACTGAAGTCTTTCTTTTACACTGCTCAAGCCACATAATGTAACCATAAGACTAACCACAAGGGGTCCCTGCATTCCCAAGCTGAACAGCAAAAACTCCAGTTCTGAGAATAAGTAAAAATATCATCCATTTCCCTGTGGTCATGATATACAGACCCCAGAAAACGTAGGGTTCAATTTAAAATATATATATATTTGTGAAGGGGAGACTTATTTATCATGCTGGTGGTGCCCTTGCCCAGAATAGGACAATGCTATGAACCAGAATATACATAAATTAGAACCATGAAGGGCATTACGAGACTCTCCTTTCCTTGCCAGGAGCAGTGAATAATACATTAGTGGCCCGGTCACTCATTTATTATTGTACCTGTTTTATTCTGTTTGTTTTAAATACATTTTTTTGTGAGTATCTGGGTCCCACCCAGGACAACCACAGCCAGTGTAGTTTGTTAGGGGCTGCAGTGGGACTCCCATGCTCCTGCCTGCTCCCCTGCTAACACCCGTGCAGTGGGAGCATGCCTACCATTGTATCTGGTGGGTGCCTCGGTCCCACCAGGCCCATTTATTTTGTAGATTCGTTGCCTGGATTATTGTTATGCATTTTTCTTTTCTCTTTGACATATCGCACACGCGAGAACAGCAGAAGCAATATCTCGCGTTCCACGTTGCTGAATTACTCTTTTGCAAGCGCTATAAAGTCTCAGAAAGGACCCCTTTGCACCAGACCAGCATGCACCGGCTGTTTTCACAAGCCTTACTGTGACGCAACGCACACCGGTCATGAAAAAAGTATTGCAGGCCTGGTAAAGTTTTACAGGCAACTTGGATCTTTCCAATATTTGACAGACCTTTTAAAAACATTTCTACGAGTCACATTTGTATTTTACAGTTTCCTGCACTGAGCTCAAAGTTTAGATATGTCTTTCTCCACAGCATTCCGTTTGCAGACGGCAGCAGTAATCACACGAGACCTTTTCCAACTCCCTTTACCGGTGCCCTTGAGAATTGGGTTTTACATCCTGTTATCAATTCTCGTCCAAATCATCGAATTCCCCGCAGCTCTAATGCCTTCCACTCGCGTTATCTCCTATCGCGGGATCTTAATAGAGCAAGAGTCAGCCAGAGGTGGTTCTTGGTTAAACAAAATCCAGTTTAAACCGCTGCAATCAGTTCACCTCTCACACCACCCCGCCCCATACATACTGCACCTGAACCTGTTCTGAATGCGTGCGGGGAAATTCCGGTCATTTCATGTCATGCGCTGTGAAGGAATCAAATGAGCTTCTAACCAGGGGCGGCTCTAGGCTCATGGTGGCCCTGTGCAGGGGGCGTAGGTAGGGGGCCCCAGAAGAGGGGGTCCGGGCGGGGCGGAGCTCAGGAAGGTGTTTATATAAAACATCCAGAAAAGGCGTTAGATGACCAGTACCTGCGGCTGCTCCTACCCTTCCGAATTTGTCTCAGAACAATAACATTTAGGAGGAGGAGGGCATTGTGACACACGACGTGAGGGACTGGCACAGACGTTGCAGGGCCATGACAGGACCTGTGTCCTCTGGATACGCGGGCAGCGATGTAGTAAATAAGGGTTTGTTTTCACCCAGGCACACCAGGAAAACTGCAAAAGAAACAAATTTCCGCAACCTCAGCATGTGACGCACTACTCATGTTTACCTACTGTTTACCAAAAACCTATCATGCTTCCCTTTCTTCCCTTTTTCACCTAAAATGTTTTTTTTCTTTGTATTTAAAAAATTGTAAGACTCACTGAGACACACCTTCCTACCACAGTTTGGCAATGTGTGACAGCTAGATGGCACCGCACGCATCTTAACGTTCCGAGTCCGACCACCAGAAAGAATGCAGACTGATGACACACGCCACGCCGCACGTGGGAAGCAGTTTGAGGAGGTTGAGTCTGTGCAGATCACTCTATCCCCACAGAGACAGAAACACTAATAGGCAGCGTTACTGACCCAAAAAGGAAGACAAAATGACAGACAGCACTGACACATCCAGAAAAATACAGGGAGTAAAGGAACCCTGCATTCAGAGACCCACATGCCTGTTGCCCGCTCCATCCGCCTGGAAGGCAGATGTCTCACCTGCATCCAGTCACCGCTGTCCCGAGTGGACAGACAGACGGACGTGGTCCGGTATGCGGCCCTCAGGCCGATAAGAGCTTGTGACAGGGCTCGGCCAGACGCGGAGGCTCTCAGATCTCGCGGACGCCACCAGCTCAGCAGTAGAAGGCTTCGTCCCGAGCCGCGAACGGACAATAGAAGACCAGACAGACAGACAGAGCAAGATGGCGGCGTCCGCGAGTGCGCCGCGCGACCGTTGCGGGGGAGGCACGAATCAGGAACGAGGAACACAGGTGCGGGAAGGGGGGGGGTGATGGTCAGGGTGTTTGCAAGTTAGTGGAAGCCGGAGGCCGCCAAATCCCTGCCAGGGGCCGCCACGAATATGTATTGTATCCAGTGGTGGAAGTGGGGAAAAAAAAGTAGGGGAACTGTGGGCGGAGAATCAGAGGGCGGGAATAACCTGAGGATTGTTCAGTGAGCGGAGTTAGAGGTGTGGCCAGGATTGGCAAAACATTCAAATCTTTAGTATTTGTTTGGCATTTCACTGACCAGTTACAGCTTATTATGTTATGTAATTCAACCAATGGATACACATGATTATTTAACGATTAACAGTAGTTATTTACATTAAAATAAATTCACAAAGTGGAATATGTTTCTAATCACAGAATGTCCCAAATATGCTTAAAATTGGAAGAACAAACCATTTGTTTCTGAGCCATGGATTTTCTGTTGTCAGCAATATACACAGAGGCAATCAATTTTACGTGTGTAAATCACTGTATTAGTAGGCAGTATAGTTTAATAGTGATTGATCTGGAGAAACACAAACTCAGAATTTAAAACTTAATACCATGATTGGAGGTTCCCTTTAATAATCATTATTGATTTCTATCCAAATGAACACTTTTTGCAACATTAGGATAATCAAAGGCTTAGGGGAAAAAAACATAAAGCTCTAGTTTATACCTTGCAGTTTGTATACAGCTCTAAGATGAAAGTTAATAGCTCACTGTTCTTTGTTAGGATTTTAACTTATAAACTGCAAGTAGCAAAAGGATCTTACTGTCAAAAGCAGTAACCCACTAACCTATTTACAATATGTGCACTTTGTGATGAGCATGGTACATGTTCTTAGCAGCAGGCACATTAACTCTCTGCGCTAACTTTCCATGAGTCAAAACTTCCTCTAGACAAAACTCCGATCTCGCTCTAGTAAGACGTTTATTCACCGGAGTTATCATGACATTTTTATTATTGCTGAAAATTGCTGTAGGCCAGGAAGGAGGCAGCAAGTGCTTTTAAAACCATAATATACAATGCCCCCAATTGCGACTCAATTTAAATTAAGCACTGGCAAGAGCAATAAGCTCCCTAAAGGAAAAAATAACAACATCCTGGAAAAAGCAAACACTCATTGGGAATGAAAGATTAAATAAAGCTTGTGAAATGTAAGCAGGAACAACATGGTGAACTTAACGCTTTTACACTCACTATTCAGAAATCAGTGAGTGCTTCTGCCTGAAAACTACAGGGCCCAGAAAGGACCCATTTCAATGTCCACTGCTTATATGCTTACAAAACGTAAGCAGTATGGTTTAAAAAGACCACATTCGTGAACACAAAGCTGCCGTACACATTTTGTTTTCCAATCCACCCATCAACCAGGTATCGCAGTACCTCCAGGTTTCGCGCACTTCCCCACCAGGGAAAGACAGCGCTTCACTGGCAAACTGAGTAAAGTGACGCTAATGTTTTTGGGGTTTGAATAAAACCGATCTGGGCACTTTAAGAACATTCCGTCTTGCTTTATTTATTTTTCATATTTTGAACCTTTTATTTCCGTGGCTGCACTTTGGAATAGAAAAATGTCAAAACGGCATTTCCAGCAAAAGTGTTTTTCTTTTTTGCATCCATTTCACAGGGGAACAAATGAACGACAGGAAGAAAGAGTCGGATTCCGATTCCTCTTGACGGCCCCTGGGGTTTGGCGGCCCTGTACAGGTGCACAGCTTGCACATGCCTAAGGCCGCCCCTGTTCTAACACTATCTCAGCAGCATTCTTCCCTTCTTAAATGTAGTAATAATACTATTACTGTTTATGAACAGCTGCACAAACAGAATGATTGTTAAAGTTTGCGAGTTTTCGGTGCTGTCAAAAAGGTGGCGCACATTTGCGTTAACAATAATGGGAAAACAAGCATTTGCAATGCAATAGGTCTCGCATTTATAGGAGTTTGAGCTATTGGCATTGTAAATGACAATGCTTTGTATTTAAGTTTGGTTTTTTAAAAACATAAATAAAAGGCACTGTCATTTATAATGCCAATAGCTCAAACTTGCATAACTGCGAGACCTATTGCATTGCAAATGCTTGTTAGCTTTTAACATCAAACGCTACATTTTTGCCGGCTCCGGCCTGTCTAGGGCTCTTGCGCCGGAGCTGGGAGTGTGATTGCCCTGTGCGAAATTGCAACGTTCACATTAGCCAGCAATTAAAACAGGTCTCCTTTCCCTTTAAAAAAGACAGGGCCTGGCTTGATAAATACTAGCTTTTTAAAGGGATTAATTCTGGCTCTGCACTACAGATCGGTGGTCTGGTAGTTTCTGAAGAAGGTTTCCCACCAACATTATCTTATGAACAGATATGCGATGACTTTTTATCTTCTTTTATTTTAATTAATGAGTGCTCTTGGCGTCTTCAGATTCCAGGCACCTGGTTTGCATACATTCATTGATGCAACATTGGTATAAGTAAAGCTACATTTATTTGAATTTACCATATTTATTGTTCTTTTACAGAGGGCACTTCTTTTTTTAAACGATTGTATGTTCGGTGCATATATATATATATATATATATATATACACACGCACACGCGCACACACACACCGTCCATTTTAAAGCCAGGGTAGGCTGAGCATTCTACTTTTCAACTTTCATCTGCGATTAAGCGTGCGAAATATTTTGAAAGTGAATTTTAAGCGCATTTGTTGTCACAAGCTCGCATGCCGGAAGTTGCACAGCTGGGTCCTGCCAAAGCAACACACTGAGAGAGGAAGTCCCCTCGCCCAGCTATCAGTTTCAAAACAAAGGCAGGCACTAAAGGAAAATAGCAGCAAGTATCGTCTCCGGAGTGTTGTAAACAGAGGCAAGTGTCTGTAAACACAGCCGAGCGCGAGAGAGTCGTAGGCGCTGACCCCGGGAGAAAGGGCACGGCACTTGTGCTGGCTGTTCTAACCCTTCACCCCCGGGGGGCGGCGGGCAGGTACTGCGCTAGGGCTCGCTTATCTTCCGACGGGCATCTGCAGTAAAAGCGCGCTCTGCTCGCGTCCCAAACACACTGCACGTGACACCGCGCGACGAACGGGCGCTCAGGACAATGCGCGCTGAAAATGTGTGTTTCATGCAATGCGCGCTCAAAACAATCTCTTCCCTCAAAACAATGTGAGCTCAAAACAATCTTTGCCCTAAAACTAATGTGCGCTCAAAACAATCTCTTCCCTCAAAACAAAACGTTTCTGACCATACAAAGGCTGTTTTAGGAATTAGTAAAATGTTACATGCTCATAAAATGGGTTTGGAAGGGGCGCGTTTTGGGCATAACTTCCAAAGACGAATTAGTGTCAGATGTGTCAATGGTTTGCAAGGCAACAAGCAGGAAGGGGGTGGCAAATGGTGTGCACGTTTGCGGCCGCTTTGATGTCCTCAGTTGCCGCGCGGCTCACTGAGGACATCAAAGCAGCCGTGAAAGTGATCAGGCAGTGCTTTTCAGGCTGCCAAATGGTGCGCGCGCCCGGTGCATATGCACTGTTTTTGGAGGCCTGAAAAGCACTCGTTTGCACTTCCAGATCCCCCTTTAACAAAAGCTCTCGCGAGAGATGCGCTAAAGCGCTGTCTCAAGCGAGACCTAAAAAGGAGTCAGGATGACAACTTTTTTGTCTTTGATAAGCAACAAACACGTCTTTAGGTGTGTGACGAAAAATTAACTTGATTAATACCATCCTGAAAATGTTTGAATGAGGAATTGTTCTCGATGAATTTTGCACGGCACTGAAACCGATGACGAACTTTGTTGCAGTTCTCGTTTACCTACCGTCATTTTGGTATTGTAAGGCAGTGCTTCTCAAAATGTTTCTACCTGCAGCTCTCTTGGCCCTTGCCCGTGGCTCCCCACTGTTACTTTTTTTGTTAGGGTTGGGGGATGTAAGCCAGGCCTCTAGAGTACTTGCATTTTTCTCCCTGAAAATAATAGGGGTGAAGCTCATGAAGGTATTATAATCACATATGCATGGTGTTTCGTATTTCTGAGGAAGCTCCGCTAACAACATATTTCTAGTTACACTTCTTTCCCCTGCCTTTTTTAGAGTGCCCTCTCAAACTGTTTTATCCCACTTACAGTGCTAGATAGCACCACTATGCACGTAGACCCCATTGCCAAAGTGTTTCTGCGCTTGAAGAATATTTGCATGCACTTCCATTTCTACCCATGTCATATGTCCCAACACACCTGTCTCAGCAGGGTGACTCACAATTTTTTAAACCACATACAGCTTTATTTTTGCTGTCTCCTCCCTAAAATTGCCTCCAAATCAATGCTAGCCAAACAAATTCCACAGATTTTTTTTTTTTTCAAAACGTCCTTCTTTCTTGCTTCTAAATGGTGGCATTATTCTGTATATGGTGTTTTACTTCCCTGTGCTCAAGGAGAGAGCAGGCCTGTCTAGAAATGTGTGTGTACTGAAAGAAACGTGTAATGGAAGTACCTATGATTCAAGTACAAATGTCAATACTTAATATTACTTAGTGTGTTTAATAACCAGGACAACTGTACTTTCCTGATAACTTGCATTGGTGTAAAATGCATTTGGAAAAAAATGAAACTATTAACGAATCCAACAAAATAAATCAGGCATCTTCTGCTTACTTTGGGAGGGTTGGAAAGTGGGGATTCAGGGAAATATGGAGGTCATCTCCCACGACAGGCCATCAATTAAGCACTACGTTTACAGCTCCCCTTCCATTTCTCCAACGACTCTTTGGAAAGGCCCTAAAAGCAGTGGTTAGAGGGGAATTCCTAGGCATAGCAGTGGCAGACAATAAAGATCGGAGGGAGAAAAGGGAGCGCTTATCCAGGGAAGTAGCAGAACTAGAACGCATACACCAACGACCGGGGCACCCAGAGTCTGGAAACAGCTCAAGTCGGCTAGAACGCAGTTAGCAGGGCTGGATGTGGACCGGGCTGAATATACAGCCCTTCCCTGAAGCATGCCTTCTATGTGGGGGGAGGCAGGTGTGGGAGGCTTCTGGCCAATAGGCTACGAGCGCAGCGACAGGCGTCCCGTGTTTCTATGATCCGAGACCAGCAAGGGAGCAAATGCAAAGCTGACCATGAAATTGTGGATGAGTTCCGGCGTTTTTATGAGACCCTTTATTCGGCCCACACTCTGTCTCGTGAGGAGCCGGCTCGCTACTTGCAAGGGGTCGCTACATCTAAACTCTCACCACACCAAGAGGAACCCGCAGCCCCTATCTGCCGTGAGGAGGTCATTTCCGCCATATCCCGCTTGAAACTCCGCAAGCCACCGGGTCCAGATGGCTTCTCCTCTGTCTTTTATAAAAAGTTTTGTGCGTTGCTTGCCCCGCTGCTGGTACGGGTCTATAACTCGATCGGATCCACTCAAGCCACCTCTCTCCCATCCTCCATGCTGGAGGCTTTGATCTCGGTTATACCTAAACCAGGCAAGGATATCGCCCCATATTCCTCCTGAATGTGGATCTAAAGATATTCACTGGGATCCTGGCGAGCGGGCTTTCTCAACACCTGCCCAGGTTAATAGACCCTGACCAGTCCGGGTTTGTTCCCGGACATCGGTGTTCTGATAACACTAAGCGGCTTCTGCATTTGGTACACAGATCTGAACGCTTCCCAGCAGAGCGCATGATTTTCTCTGTCAACACTGAGAAAGCGTTCAACAGGGTTCATTGGCTGTATCTCAGGGCCACTCTGGCTCACTTTGGTCTCCCATGTCGCTTCATTGACTGGGTGTTTAGCAGCTACACCAGGCCCACAGCCACTGTACGGGTGAATGGGATCACTTTGGCGGCCTTTCCCATATGCAGGGGGACGAGGCAAGGCTGCCCCCTTTCCCCGCCTGTACAGGGAGCCTATGGCCCAGAGGGTTCGAGACGATCCAAACATCAGAGGGGCACGCTTCGGGGGGTCAGAGCACAAACTTTGTCTGTATGCAGACGATGTGGTAGCCACGCTGGAACATCCTCAGGAATCTTTGCCCACTTTCCTGGCTGCGCTCGACCGGTTTTCCCTAGTCTCGGGGTTTAAAATCAATGTAGATAATCTCAAGCCCTAGACCTTTCCCTGCACTCTGAGATGCTGGGGCTCCAACAGCGTTCGTATCGAGTCTAGTGGACTTGCGACTAAATCCCTTATCTAGGACTGCAAGTCTCCGCGACCATACAAGACATCAGAGTAACAAATTATGCGGCACTCTCCCGACAGGTCAGAGACTCTCTCCGCAAATGCAGACCGCACTCTCTTTCCTGGTTGGGCCGTATAGCTGCGGTGAAAATGGTGATATTGCCCCAGCTTCTTTACTTATTCCACACACTGCCACTTGTTGCTCCGTCTGGGGTCATACATTCACTGCAAAGTGACGTAGAACATTTTATCTGATACGACCAATGGGCTCGCTTACATCGGGAGCTCACTTACAGGGACCCTGTTGAGGGTCGTCTAGGGGTCCCTGACCTTCAAGCTTACTGGCGGGCGGCTCAACTGAGGGCTTTGGTGGAGTGGTCTCGTCCGGAGTCCGATAAGCACTGGCTGTTTATAGACAGATCACTTGCTGGCCAGCCCCTTTGGGGTGTCCCTTTTCTGTCACGTGCGGGTCGGCCCCGAAACCTATACCTCTTGGAAGTGACTAGGCCTAGCTTGCTGGCATGGGACAAGGTTGCTGCCCCTTGAGGGCTGACGACTTTCCCGTCACCAATCACGCCCATAGTCTATAGCCCGACTTTACTCCTGGCCTTGATTCTGAGAATTTTCGACACTGGGCCACAGAATCGTGTCGCTCAGTGGGGCATCTTTTCGATCTCTCTGGGTCCGGCTCCTTCACCGAGCTTCGCAAGGAGCAGGCTTTACCGGAATCGGAGCATTACCGATATCTACAGATTCGCCATTGGGTATTGCACGGGGGTGCGGAGAGACACCTCACTTTGTTTGAGAAGTGGCTGCTTACACATCACACTGATGCATATTTGACCTCGGACTTGTATAGGTTTACTAGATACGCCCCAGATCTCGGGAAGACTCCTGGCCAGTTACGTTGGGAAGGGGAGCTAGGTAGAACCCTAATGCAGAAAGAGTGGAATGATATCTATTTTAGGGCCTGCCGCACAGCTCGCAATGTATCCTCCATTGAGATAGCCTCTAAAGTAGCTACTTATTGGTCCCTTACTCCTGTCAGACTTCACAGAGGTAACCACTCACGTAGCCCGCAACGTTGACACGCTTGTGGCCAGTTGGATACCCTAACTCACGTACTGTGGGATTGCCCTTCTTTAGGGACATATTGGCTAAAGATCCTCGATGACGTTGACTCCCACTTTGATTCACAGATCCCTCGCTTTCCAGTGTATGTTCTTTTGGGCCTCCCTAACGCTATTAACTTTCCCCTTAAATCTCGCAGGGGTAAACAGATGGCTCTTGCATTGGGGGCGGCGGTTCAGAACATTCTCGCTCGCTGAGGCGCTAACACGGTTCCAACCCGGTTGGGATGGCTTCATAGGATGTGGGGCATCTTGGGAATGGAGAGGATTTCCCTTTCTCTGACCCATCCTGGGGCCTCTTTTCATGATTTATGGGCACCTTTCCTTACACTACTAACGTCTGAATTCACGGAGCTTACTTGTCCCAAATATCTGCGACTCCTGTGACTTGCAGACCCTCCCAGATTGCCAACTACGAATATCTCTGCTACCTAATGTGTCTTTCCCTATGGGTCTTCCCTGATTCTCTTCTCTTCTCTTTTTTTCTATGTTTGTTATCCTTCTGGCCAACCATGATAACGCAAATGCCGGGTTGTATCCCGATGACCATAGAGCGAATTGGCTCGTTCGTTTTTCTCTTAGTCTTGGAAATAATAAAATACATTTTTAACCCCCAAAAAATATTTGCAAACCCATTTATGAAGGGGAAGGGGTCCCCTGGAGACCCCTTCCCGTTTGCGAGTGGCTTATCACCCTTTTGACAAGGGTGGTAAACTGTGACTATTTTGCGACCACACATGCGGTCGCAAAACAATGGTACATGGCAATTGCACTCGCTATTAGAAAGGGACGCCATTGGCACACCCCATCCTAATAGCGAGTCGCTAACCAAACTTTGCGAGTCGCTAATAGGTTAGCGACTCGCAAAATAGGGTTAGTACACTGGGCCGATTTATTTTGCGGTGGCAAAGGGGCCAAATTCCCCTTTGGCACTGCAAAAAACGGTTGTACATCTGCATGTAAGTGCATTAAAGTACTTGGTGCGCGGCTCCCCAGGGAGCCACAGCACACAGTTTGGGAACCACTGCGCTAAAATGTTAGCGACTCGCAAAATAGAGTTAGTACATTGGGCAGATGTTTTTTGCGGTGGCAAAGGGGCCAAATTCCCCTTTGCCACTGCAAAAAAACGGTTTTACATCTGTCCCTAAATGCATTAAAGTACTTGGTGCGCGGTTTCCCTGGCTAGGTTTGACGACTCCCCAGGGAGCCACGGCACACAGTTTGGGAACCACTGTTGTAAGGTGCCACTGTGCCCCTCGCGCCTTCTCTCTCCCCATTTTCTCCCAGGCCCTTCTCCTAACCCATTCTATGGCAACCTATGGAATAAAACGTTACCTTGTGCGTGCTGCATCGCCAACTCAGCGATGCAGCGCGTGCAAGGTAAATAGTTTTATTTATTTAATTACTTGCCTTACTCCTGTCCATCGTATGTCGGACTCCACTACCACCCTACGCTGCGCCTCCTCCGCCCTACCGCCCCGCAGCACTCCTTAGGCGAGCCGCCACTGCCTTCAACCCTTCATGCACCAACCCCAGAGGTAGTTGAGGATGTGAAAATACTAGAAATGTATGGCTTTCATAGAAACAATAAGAATTTCATGGAACATAGGATTTCAAAAGAATATTCACCAAATCTACGTTTGGGTAGAAACTCTGGTAAGTTATACTAAAGCAAATCAAGGTGGGTTTGTAGTTGAAATATCTTTATTTCTCCTACTTTTTTTCCTCTTTCTACGTGTGCTGCATTCTGCAGCACACATAGAAATAGGAAAAAGCATCAGGGGATTGTTTATATGCCCTTTCCTGCACAAAAACAATCCTGCTTACAATGCAGGCAACCTTGCACCATGGTGCAAGAGTGCCTCTGTTAATGCTAGGCAGCACATTGTGCGCCAGTGCTGGGAAAATCCAGGAATGTGCTGTATAATGTGAAATATGGCACATTCCTGCTCTTTCCCTGTCATGCAGCGCAGCAAACTGGCTTGCTTTGGTGCATCACATATTGATAAATATGGCTCTTTGTATGGTTGCTGTAGTTCTTTGCATACACAAAAATATTTTTAATTTCTGATTTAAAACATTCTTGTTTAGAAAGTGTTTGCTGTTTCAATTCATTTGCCATCATTAAGGAACATTACTAATTAATAATCATCGTTGCGCATTCAATTGTTTGATGTTGCTGTCAGGCCGACATGGTTTTCTGGCACATTTGGTCACAACATAAACACAAGTGCTCACATAAGCTTTTGTAGAGATTTAATTAAAAAGCTGGCCTTTATTCAAAGTGTCTTCTATGCAATATTTTTCTGTATATGCCTTTTAACTTCACCACCTACAATGCATAAATATCCTTCTGACTCATTTTCATAATTCTCTTTTTTGAAGATACAGCTTAGCCCGGCTCATGAAGTCTGCTCTGCAAGCAGAGTCTACTCACAACTTTCACATAGGTGTAGCCAAAGATTTTGCTTCCCCGTCACTTCTTCCTTCTGTAATAACTAGGGGCAACATGCACAAAGTTTTCTTATTATTACCAAATAATTTTCCTGCCAAAAAGCCAGCTCCATTAGTTTTTCCAATGCCTGCTTTTAATTGCAACATTTCTGAAATGACTGAGAATATTGAAAACAGCATAGGGTTAAATAATCTTTTAGATGAGATTTGTCTTTTTCCTTTCTTTCCCATTAAGTTCTGTGAATGTTAGTTGGCATTGCAGCCATTGGACTTCCTGGACTGGATTCAGTGGTATGCAGCATTGCCAGTCCAGCCTAGTATGAATGAAATTGAGTTCATCTGTAGAAAATATCCTCTTCCCTTGGATGGATTAGGAATGAATCTGTTTCAGAAAGGACATGCTGCTATTCATGGACTATAACAATAATAGCTTCAACATGAACTCCTGGGGCAGTCGCAACATCTTAAATCTGCACAAGGAACTTCGTAACCAATTGCTGAAATGTTTATAGAGTGCTCATGAATTCTCATTCTGTAGAGTAAAAACATCAGTCAAAACTACCATGCTAATAATAGTGCCTTCTCAACATTACTTCTGTTGAGTTGTAAGATGGGGGATCACCACTATTTCTGTAAATTACTTGCATTTTGCTTTCAGAATTGAGGGCTTCAACCAGTGAGGCTCAAAGTACACCCGGGGGCCGGATGCGGCCCTCCTGACTTGTACATGCAGCCCCCTGGACAAAAGCAGTAATTGGCTGCTGTTTACTCATTCTGAAGCACACATAGAAAGAGGAAAAAGCCTCAAAGGATTGATTTTGTGCCGGAATGGTCACCTAGTACCATGGCGCATGGGTGCCTGCATTGGTGGTAGGCAGCACATAGTGCACCAGTGCAGTGAAAGAGGAGGAATGTGCCATATGCTAGAAAATATGGCGCATTTCTGGCCTCTTCATTTGACGCTGCACAGCAGGTTGTTTTGCTGCATTGCACTGTGTATAACAATGTAAAATCTGTTCCTTAGTTTTCTTGAGAGACCTCAGCATGTATCCACGTGAACTGGCCAGGAAACAGTGTTTACAACGCTGCTATTACGAGGCAGGTAGGTAACAACGCGGTCGCTACATCGACCGTGTTGTTACTACGCGTGGCTTTACATCGCAAGTCGTTTCTACGACTTGCGCTAGGTGGCGTGCAACACCACGGAATGTGTTGGATTTTAAATCCAACACCTTCCCTGATGTTGCGCTAACTTGAGTAGGAATAGTAATTTATACTATTCCTAAGTCCAGCGCGCCACCTAGCGCAAGTCGTAGAAGCGACTTGCGATGTAAAGCCATGCGTGGTAACAACGCGGTCGGGACGACCACGTTGTAACCTACTGCGTGGTAATAGCACGCGTTGTAACGTGCTATATTCTAATGTGAAGATTGAAGAATTGGAGAAAGTAAATCCAAATATTCCTGGGTTTATCCAAGTCTATTTTAAAGAAAGCTTGTATGATGTGCTGCATTTTCCTTTAACATCTTTTACTGGTATACTGAGAAAAAATACAAACTGAATGTCACACTAAAGAGGGTTCACGTCATTGAAATATTTCACCTTCCCATTAATTTCTATATCTTCATTAGGACTACTATCTTGAATTGTCTAGTTTCCATCTACTCGTGTCACCATCGACTACAAATTACTCTCCGTTGGTATCGACTGGAGTCTTCAAGTAAATTCATCTCCTATGTACACTAATGGAAGTACATTTTGCTCATTTCTTGCGGTGCCTCATTGACAGCACAGAAGTTACAACCATTCTTCATTACATTTGTATAGTCAATCTGTTGGGTACTTAGTCTATAAGTGATTTCTCAGAGTTATGCAGCTAATCTTTAAAAATCTCTGCTTTCAGAAGTCTATAACACAGGTAATCCAAAAAGTGAAAACTCCAGGGGATTAAATTGGCAGGACCCATTTCTCATATTGACTAATTGATCACTGTCAGTCATGACGTAGTGGAAACATCTAAGGGGTTAACACCTTTTCCAGTGACTTGAAAAAGTAGATTAAGCAGGGTGTTGTGAATGAACATGTCATAGACTACTGATAAAGCATGGAGGATAAGAAGGGAGAGGGATCCTTTCTTGCTCTTGAGTAGGATGTCATTCCAAATCATTTACAAACCAGGTTGAATACTAGGACAAAACCATGAGTGTACTGAAGAGTTGCTCTGAGGGTCATACTTATATACCTGGGGCCCCCTTTGAAGTGGGAGAAGCTTCTAGAGTTTCTACTTACAGAAGTGTCTGTAATTCCCTGCCTCCCTGCCCTGGTCCTAGTCTGTCTGGGGTCACAATAGGCTAGCATGAAGTTATTTTTGTGTGAGCTGAGCACTGTCTTTTGAAGTGCAAGTTTGACAAGTGACAGCTTCACCCCTCTCATCAAGCCACTATGGCACATCCTGCCAACATACAGACCCTCCATTGTGATACTGTCTGGGAGGAATATAAAAAGGCAAACTGCTAACTGCACCTTGTCATGTGACCCAGGATACAGGCTGCAAACACCAAATGGTTAGGACAAGAAAATGCCAAATTTGTAAAAGTGGCATTTTCAAAATTATGATTTAAAATCCAACTTTACTATTAAAGACTGTTTTAAATTTCAGTTCCTCAGACACCAAATGTGACATACTTACCTGGTCCCAAACAAGAGTTATCTCTTTTTGAAGTTAGCCCAATGTTATCCTATTGGAGAGTTTGGACTTGCAATAGTGAAAAACGAATTTGAGAGTGTTTAACTGCCAGCACATATAAAACTTAAAAGTGCCTGTTCAACTTTTTAAACAAGGTCCACCTGCCCTCTGAGCTGTTTAGGGCCTACCCGATGGGTGACTTGTATGTATTAAAAATGAAGGTTTAGGCCTGCCAAAAGTTTTTTTTACAGGTTGTCAATGGCAGGCCTGAGACAGGTTTTAGAAGGCCACTCAAGTGGGTTGAAGAATTTACCAGCCCTGTGTATATTGCATACCACTTTACTAGGAACTTATTTAAATTATATATGCCAATTGAGTGTAAGCCAATTTTATAACGTTTACAGGAGTGAGCACAAGCACTTTAACAATGGTCAGCAGTAGTAAAGTGCACAAAGTCCTAAAAGCCCACAAAAGTGGGTTCAGAGAGGGCCAGGCCCAACAGTAGTGTCCAGTTAAGGGTAAATAATAAAGTACTTTTCCATCTTCTAAACGGAAGCTTTCCTTGGACAATAATGTATTCCATGTTGTTTGTTGCGTGCTTGTGGACTGGGGTACTAGCCCACCACCATCTACACTGAGTAGGTCTTGGACTGCTCTGACTTGCTACCCTAAGAGAGTCTTTTTATTGCTACAACGAGGTACTTGGTTCCTCACAGACAAAAAGTTGATGACTTATTATATATGCAGGACCCACATCCTTTGCAACTAATCACCTACTTATTTAAAGTCTAGATCACTTGCGTCTTGTGGCCTGCCTACCCAGTCTCCTGAGTGATCAGCCTACAAATTTGATTTTTTTACTGGTACGCCTGGATCTTCTAAAGGCCTAAGACTTATCCCAGAATTTATATGTAGATAACTTAAAAATCGAACAGTTTACCTGCACGTCTCTTAGCAACCTTCCAAGACATTTCAAACACCTTCAGACTGCAGCAATAATTGATAGGAAGAAACTGGCTAAATTGAAATGGCTCTGAAACTAAAGGCATGCTCCTGGGAGTGAATCACCTTCATAAATCATGATCAACAATTCCTCCTCCATTCTCCTCTATTTGCCACCATGTCGAATTCTCCAACAAGGCCAAGCAACCTCAACGTGAACTATGAGATCACAACACCGCAAAAATGTGTTTCCTTGTCTGTTCGACTTGACCCTTTTTGCAGGGTCATCCCAGAACCTTTTGCCTTCCTCCTGTATTTTTTCTGACCTGTTGTTGGAGGTTTTATGACTCTGCGCACTTTACCACTGCTGATCAGTGCTAATGTGCATATGCTCTCCCGGTAAATTATTGTTATGGATTAGTGATTCCATGATTGGCTTATTTGATTTACTTGTCACACCCTAGTTCAGTGCACTATGTGTGCCCAGGGTCTGTAAATCAAATTCTGCTGGTGGGCTTGCAGCACTGATTTTGCCACCCACAGAAGCAGCTTGTAAAATGTGACTCAGGACTGCCATTCCAGACCTGTGTGCAGTCTGGGACAGCCATGTCGACTTGTGAAGTGCACACACTTGCCAGTCTCGAAACCTTTCCTTTTCTACATATTAGTCACCAGTAAGGTTGGCCCAAGGTACCCCTGTGGACAGGGTGCATTCTATGTGAAAGGTAGGACATGCCCTGATGTGTGTGGCATGTCCTGATAGTGGAATACTGCCAATTACGTTTTTCACTATTGCAAGGCTATCTGTTTCCCATAGGACAGAATGGGGAGTTTGTTTATAACATCTTATAAACATAACTGGCCCTGGGAACAAGGTAGAATAAGAAAGTTTAGTATGCCTGAACTCAGAATGTTATAATGCATCCTTTAGTCGGGGTGAATTTTTACATTCTGTGTTTTAAAATACCACTTTTAGAAAGTTAATTATTTGCTTGCCTAACCATCCAGTGTGCCTCTGCTAGGTTTGTGTATTGTATATCTGGCTTTTGGATGACATGGGCTGGAGAGGGGCAGCGGCTCCAGATGTCTGATGAGTCAGGGCTGGGCTGAATAGTCCTGGTCTGCATTTGGAGTGGTGGGAGGAGTAGCACCTTCACCTGAATAGGGCTGTGTCTGCCTTCCACAATGACGGCTCCGCCCTCCTGTGGTGTGTCTGGAGCTAGGGCTCACACTGACAATGGAGGTTGTTGTGCACTTGCAAAGAGCCACACAGAACTGGTTTTGGCTGGGTACAGGCACTCTGCATTCGGAGTACAAAGGATTTTGGTGTATAAAAAGAGGGGCCCAGAACCCAGACTTTTAGATCACTTCTGGGAAATCAAGAGGAACCTTTGCCACGGAGAAGAGCCGGATAAGCTGAGGAGGTATACTGCCCCTGTGCTGTTTGCTGTCTGGGGTTGGCCTGCGGTGGCTACTTGCTGCCAAGGAAAGGAGAAAAGGACTTTGCTGTTTGCTCTGCCACCTGTTTGAAGAAGAAGATCTCCAAGGGCTTGAAACTGAGCTTGCCTCCTGTTATGAAGTCTCAGGGACACAAAGACGTCATCCCTTCAGTCTCTCTGCATCTGGAACTGCTGTTTCAGCGCTAAAAAGGAAATTGCAACACCGACTCCGGCAAGCGATGCGTAACCTGCAACGAAGCCATGGGCAACGCTCGTAAAAAGCACGACGCACCGCTCCTACTTGCACCGTAGGCCTGACGCCTGCTGGGGCCGATCGATACTCATTGTGGGTGACTCCCAAATCTATCGACATCGCACCGTCGTAAGAAACCGATGCCTCGCCGCCTTCCGCGACATCACCTCCCCGACACAGTTAGGAACCAACGTCTCACCTCCTCTGCGCTGCAGTAAAGAACAGAGGCATCACCTCCCTTGGGGTCATAAGAAACCGACGCCGCAGGCACCAACGAAGCATCACCTCCCCGACGCTGTGCACTATCTTTAATTCCATAAATTCCAAGGTACTGTTCTTTCTGGGTCTGCTTGATCCGGGCCCGATGCCGCGCACCTCGTGGTCGGCGCCGTTCTTTGGGATTTTCATCTGTCACGGCGTCGAATGACTCCAGGTGGAGTTATTTGTTGCTAGAAGCTTGATTTGAGTGAATAACCTACTTTTAAGGATATATTGATGCAGTATTGTGGATTTTTGTCATTTGCTCTTGTTTTGGTTTAGATAAAGATTACTTATTTTTCTAAACTGGTATGGTGTCCATTTGAGTGTTTTCACTGTATTACTGTATGTGTTCACAAATGCTTTTACACACTGCCTCTGAGATAAGAATCTCTGCTCATGCCAAGCTACCAAGGGGGTGAGCAGGGGTTATTTTAGAAGTGTATCACCCTTACCCTGACTAGAATCAAGGGTCCCTATTTGGACAAAGATACCTACCTCTGCCAACTAGAGACTTCCATTTCTAACACTGTCTATGTAGTCTGCCAGCTCAAAAGTGTACTACCTTGCATCCTTTCAAACCTTCAGAAATTAGTTGTTAGTTCACTGGTCTTTTTTTCACTAGATCATCCCAAACTCTGTAATTGCTTGTTCTGGATATCAAATGTATCCAGCTGCAACATGTGCAGAATGCCACAAGCCCTATTAATGTATGTCTCAATAAAATCTGATCCCACCCACCCGCCCTCATTTCTCTTCATTGTCTTACCATCAATGCCAGGATTAAATTCAGGCTTCTTTTCAATCTCTTTCAAATGTTTATCTTTCAAGGCACAACTCTAAGATCAGAAGAAATGTACACACTACAAATAACTTCTCACTATGAAGTTACCCTTTATTGAGTGGATACATTTTTTACTAAGACCCAATTTTGGGTAACGGTCCGCACACATCAACGAAATCTTCAAATTTTTTAACAGGCAGAATGTGTGATGTCCACCAAAGTCTGCATAATCTCCACCTATTAACAGTTCCATCAACCGTATCCACAAAACAAAGCACTGAAATCCTGGAACCAATGTTTCCTTGAAACCAGATGTTTGCATACACTGATCATTATCAGAGAAGAAGTCATTAAGATCAACCTTCGAAAATAACTGTCCCCTGCTGAACTTCGGTTCCTTCCTATGCTCTTAGTTTTCTGGAAGCAATGTAATCTCTTTTTTTATTTTCTATCTTCCATTACCTTATTCTTTACTGCACATGAATGCTTCAAGGCAAGGCAAATTTGTGGTCACAAAACAAATAGATAGATAGATAGATAGATAGATAGATAGATAGATAGATAGATAGATAGATAGATAGATAGATAGATAGATAGATAGATAGATAGATAGATAGATAGATAGATAGATAGATAGATAGATAGATAGATAGATAGATAGATAGATCACAGATAGATCAAACCTGGCTCAGCATGGCTGCCATCCTTAGAACTCTATCCTTTAATCTCAACCTTGCATATCTCCTGGGACGAGCAGCTGTATTTGGCTCCACCCAATAGCGTGATAAAAGATTAGATCCCAGCTTGTTTCCAGTTTGTTCTTCAATATTTGCAGCTTATGAAATGCAATCATCCAAGTACATAAAAGGCTTACTAGTCTCTTGTGCAGCCGTCGTTTCTCCATTACAAATGTATGTCCATTCTGTGTTATGTGGTGTGCTAAGTGAGTAGTTACACTAGCCAAATGACCCATCCTGCATTATTTGAAATGCTCTCTGCAAACCAAGAATAGGGTGCTCTCTCACATTGTCATATAACCCATGGGCCTCAGAATATATTTAAAAAATAAATGATCTGAGACATGCATTCTTTATCTTATTATTCAGCAAGAACTTGCTTTACAGCAAATTAATTTAAATGTAAATGTTTTATTCCTCAACGATTAAAGGATTGTGTTACATCACTATTTCTCGTGTTCTTATTTGCATACGCAGGTTTTATCATCAATTGTTTTCATTGTACTGCAAACTTCATGGAAAATCCCAAGGCACTACCAAGGTGTATGGGGTCCATCTTCAGGAACCCTTTACAAAATAACTATTGTGTAATTCTAAAAATACACATAGCATTTTTTAAATTGCTACTGCTTAAAGATAACAAATGACAACGTGAGTGTGATAATGATGTATGCATATTATTTATAAATATATATACAATATCTCTCCTCTACAATAGCTTGTTACTAGAGGCTATTTCTGCATGTCCTATAAACCTTTTAGTTCACATTTAACAGTCTTGATTCCGTACCTGCCATGCAATGGTTCACACCCCCTTCTGTTCACAATGCCCCTTGGCTCGCCTTCTCCTGAGATGCTAGAGTATGAAGAAGCCTTAAGGGTACTTGGCACTTCCCTGTTCCTCCCTTGCCTGCTGCCATCCCGCCCACAGCAGATTAGTCCATGGTGTCCTCCTGCTCTCAGCTGCAGAGACTCTGGCAGCAGAGCACCGTGTACATCATGAGATGGCTGCCACTGCTGCATGCACACCTCAGCTGGGTCACCCTGCTCGCGCTAGTAACTAATACACAACATAAAGGGAGAACTCGCGTGATTGTAAATACTGGGCTGTAAGAGTGGCTGGAGACAATGTTGTTCTGGAGGCCCTACAAAATATTCTGAACCATATTGTGGGGGCTGTGGTAGGCCTGAGGAGTAAGAGCACTCCACTGTTTATGGGTGCTTCTTTTTTTAAAATGTCTATGTTTATATAGTACTTTTGAAAAAAGGAGATCAAATTAAATCCGTTCTACAGTCATACTTAAGTTTCCTACAATTATGACTTCCTTTAATTCTGATGGCATCCTCCAAATGGGTCACCTTGGGGTTAGTATCTTAAATAGGGTTTCCAATTATAATGATGGTTAGTCCCTTTTCTCTTTCGAGCGGCAGACCCATTGCTTGCACCATCTTGGAAGAAATCCATTTCTGAGTTCCATTTAATAATGAGAACATGCATATGTCACCCATAATTGATGATGTCCAGTACGTGAATGTATTCTATGTGACAGACCTGTGGGTCACTCCCTCTAAGTGGAAAGGTTTCATTGGATACTGTGTAGTTGCACTAGTGTCAATCCAACTTACATGTGTTAACTCCTTCTCTAATTCCTGATGTCCTCACATTACTTGACATTTCTCTCTGATAACTGACAGCACCTTCTATACGCACCATATTATAAATGTACCTTCAATGGCCTCTGTAAATATTCCTATTTTTTGTTCGCTCTTACATTTCATGTGAACCATTGGTCAGGCCATCCCAGAAGAAATAATTTCTCTATATGCCATGTCCTGGCATTCGCAGCAGCATAACATGAATACATGTCATAATAATAATTAACATAATCCCTTGTAACATTGACAAAATACTTATAATGTATCACCATTGTGCAATGGTTGTAGGATGAAACCACACATGTCATTACCACGCATGTGTTTACATCACGGTGTTTACAATGCATGTGTCTTTACTACGCATGACTTTGCCACAAAAAGTTTTACCACACATATGTCTTCACCATGCATGTCTTTACAACGAAAATGTAAGTATTTACAAGTAAGCATAAACCCTTTATTTATTTATATATAAAGGGTTTATGCTTACCTGAAAAATCCTTAGTTTTTGGTTGTAAAGGCATATGCGTGGCAAAATGTAAGCATTTTACAGGTAAAAATAAACCCTTTATATATATAAGGGTTTGTTCTTACCTGTAAAATACTTACATTTTCAAGATAAATGCATACAATACTGTATGCATGGACATCTTCTGCAATGTCTAAGAATTTGGTGGAATCAACTTCCAATTAAGGTATAAACTTTACAGTCACGCTCAAATTTCCTTAAAGAACTAAAAACATGGTGATTTAAAGCTTTGGATTAATCCGCTTCCATGGCATTCCTAGTCCTCTGCGCCTAGAAGCCCATTTCCTTGGGCATTTTGTGCTATAAAAATCTAATTTACATCACATTACTATATTTAATGTGCCTACCTCTAATAGCTTAGAGAGATGTAATGTATAGGTTCATGTGTGTGTTACTCTGGGGATCTAGGTTCTCTGTATCTCCACGTATGACATTCACTTCTTTCAGTTCTAAAGAGTTTTATTGATTTTCAGAAAATTATAAGAAATGAAACAATAGAGGAACTACCTGAATTGTTAGTTACTTAAAGACAATGCGAACACAAGGAGATGATGGACGGAGCGCTGAAACTTTTCAGACACACACCCCCAGTCACAGATCTGGGTTGAATCCATCATAGTTCTTTAGCTCACTTGCATATGGCTGGGTCTAAACTGAGGTGGTGAAGTGAGTTAAAGAACGATGATTGTGTTTGCTTTGTCCGCCCTACGTTGGCAGGGCAGGGTATGCCCAGATGTGGGTTGTTTGCTCACTTTGCCACTGGATTCAAACTAGCCTGGCTGATGAGGGGTGTTACCCAGAAACCAGTCCCAGGATGCTTATTTCTGGTTCAGAGAAGCCCTGGCATGGCAGTTCAGGCTGGGCTGTTCCACTGAGGAACAGGGTCAAGACTGATTTGCATATGGCTGGGTCTAAACTAGTCTGAACTGGGTTGGCAAAGTGAGCTAAAGAACGATGATGGATTAAACCAAGATCTATGACTGGGGGTGAGTGTCTGAAAAGTTTAATCATCTCCTTGTGTTTGCTTAGTTACTTAAAGACAGACAGCATAGACTGGTTAGATTACAAAACCAGAGGACCGTCTATGAAGAACTGCTATCTTTGTTGCATACAAGGGTTGGATATTTATTAAGCAAGGTAGTCTGTCAAGCAGAGTGCTTGTATACTAAAACAATTAAATCTCAGATGGAGTAAAAGAGAAGCATAACAATGCCTTAAAATCACCTCTGCATATAAGAAGAGATAAAAACAATTACATAAAAATGAGTAAGGACACAAGAGACCTATGATGTCTGGGAGGAGTAGGGATCTGGAGGGAGAGAGCAATGTGGTCTAGAGGGAGAAACTTCTAATGGCAATGTACCTTCCAAGATTTTCACGATTAAGGTGAAATGAGTTCATCGCGTTTAAGATGAAAGATGGCAGTCAGGTTGTTCCCATGTCAACTGGAATGAATCACCATGTGTGTGGGGCAGGGAGGTGTTGAGGAGTGTGATTAGGTATTGTGTGAAGAACGTGGTTTGACTGGTCTACTAGGAGGACAATTACGGAGTTAAATTTCCAAATGTAAAGTTTTGTGAAGTTGAAAAACGTCTGAAATTGTCTGTTACATGTGTCACCTGCATACAAACTTCTGCAGTGGGACCAATCTCCATCAAAAGTTGATACGGTGGAGTTCTTTTTCTCACTTGGAACCTTCTTTTTTCACCAGCTATGTTTTCTTGTAAAACGTCGCCAGCTTGATGAAGCTGATACAGTTGGTGAAGATTAAGACAATCTGTTATAAGAATAAAAAAACATACCACTGCAGAATTTGCGCACGTCCTGAGAGGGTTCGCTGTAGGGGCTGGTGTACGACAATGAGTAGAATGGCATACGTGCGAAGGCTGATCACTGGCAGATTTACCAACACTGACCCAGGTTTGCATTACTTTGCAAATTCAAAGCTGGTTCAAAACGAGGATTTGCACTGGAATGTTGGCCAAAAGTCAAGGGTCACTCCCTTGAAACCACCCGTGGGTTTTGATCAAATCCCCATCTACTAACAACGGTACATAGGCACTTGCATCAGAAGCATGCATCTCCTTGAGGTAGGCATTCAATAGGAGACAGTTTTTAATTGCTCCATACTTTTCAAACTTTGCATGTGTGCTGCACTGTACAGTACCCATACAAAACAAGAGAAGTATTAACGTACAGCTTTTGTTCAGAATAGCTCCCCTTCCAGTACAAAACCTATGTTTGACAGAAAGCACACACCCTTGCACTATACTGCAAGGGTGTGTGTATTGGCACACGGCACCCTAAAGTGTGCATGCGCTGGATAAGAGAAAAACAGCACCATATCTTAGTAAGTATGGAGCTGTTTTTCACTCAACCTTTGTTGCTGTGCTGCACTGTGTCACATTTTATTGCATCTCCCTTCAATTGTTCTCTCTTTAAGGCTATGCGTCGTGCCATTTATGTACCAAGCTCCTCTGTGGTGGTGTTTTAGTGGGTAAGGCTTGGCAAATTGAATAGACTCAGATTCTGGCCAGTTATATGATGGCAAATCACCTCCTTTTTACCCACAAAATGTAACTTGAGAAAATGGAAAACCCCAAATAAGACATAGTTAAATTATTTATTGCAAAAATATACATGACAGAAATATTCTTGAATAAAATTGATGTATTCTTAAACTGCAACATCCATTGCAGGCAAGGTGGATCATTGAATTTAACACTCGTTGCTGCTATCTGCGGCGACCTCACAATCATACGTTTAAATTCGAGTCAGGGCAATTCAACATTCCCTCCGACTGAGGTTGATTAATAGAATACCAGTAAATTGGATAATAGAAACACCTGTTACTAACTGGGATTTGAGAAGGGAAAATGGGGTATCAAGTACTACATAAAACCACCTTAGAATGATTGCTAAGTAATAAACAGTTCTTCAGAAACATCACTGGATTCCTGGAAACAAATCAAGCAAATTGAATGGAAGGTCTACGCCTGGTTTTACTCCATCACTGTGCTCGCAATGAAAATCCGATTTAATTAGTCATTTCATTTCAAACCCTTTATCTCGGCTCAGAAGCCATAAAAGCACATAAAACCAGTACATAAAACATATCACACAGAATAAAATTAGCCAGTCGGTATCAAAATCATTCATACTGATTGCTTTCCTCATAAAAATAGACAATAAATAATTTAGAAATTACATACAATTATTAAAACCAACAGCAGTAACATTTGCTCCATCGGATTTTCAGACTAAAAATTATTAAATCATTTAAAAGGAGAATATTGCACACCAGGCAGCCCACTGCAAACTTGTAACTCCTAATGGACAGACATTTTTTGCATAACTCTCCACATTACCATCAGGTATCTGGATAGTGCAAAAATCAACCATTTACTAGTGTCTGGTCTCAGGATCCTAAGAGCCTCTTTGAGCTCCCTAACATCCGGTATCCGGCACAATGGAATTATCCAACACTTCCTACTGCTCACGTAGGCTGGGCAGAAGAACAAGGCATGCTCAACAGTTTCCTTGGGATCAGTACAGGATGGACACTGCATGGCAGCTGCCCTCAAGGCACTTGCCCACTTTGCGGTAAACGAGTGGATGGGCAAGGTCCCACACCGGAATTGCAGGTGCAGGCGCCAGGCTTGGGGAGGCTCAAATCCATCCAAAAACTGTGTCTTGTTAAAAGTATTCTTAACTGTGAGAAATTCATCGGTTAATAGACCACGTTTTGACTGAGTATGCAAAAGACACACTTTGTGCTGCCAATAGGCTGAATTAATTAGCGTCTTAGAGAATGCCCCTGCAGCATGGGCGTTCCACAGATCTGCTAACCTGATCTCTCACAAAGTGACTTTCACATAATTGAGCCAGGGTATAGTATAGGAACCAGCGTGACTAAGTATTTCCACCAGGCCCTGACAATATGATAAGAGCTCTTTGGTGCCCAAAATTCTCCTCCAATAAAGTAAGGGGCGCAGACCTATTTTTTTAGATACTGCTCTAAGACCAAAATCCAACCTGAGTGAAAGCAAAGGAGCCCTAATGGGCATGCCTGCCAACTGGCACATGAATCAATTTTCTACTATTTATAAAGGGGTCACATCCAATTATCCCAACAGCTCTGTACCATATGAGGCTGTCCCAAGGGCCTGGTTGTATATCTGTTTTGCCGGCTGAATAGGTTGAAATAGGGAATTGAGTGACTTTTTAGTTATTGCTCCCGCAACTTGTTCTAGCCTTAATTTACGTTGCATCATACGTGCATGCCACCCCATATGATCCGTAATTGTGATACCTAGTTACGTAAATGTGCGCACCGACTCGATTTGGGTCCCTGCTGATGTTGGGTTAGCCCTGGACTTTATTTCGTAGTTCAGTAGTCTGAAATGATCACAATACAGGGTTGTGTGGTTGTGTTTGTCGAGACATCATCAAAGCATTCCAGAATCTAGGACCCTGTTCTTCTGTAGAACTGATTCCATGTTTTAGAAGATAGAACATCTAATGATGGATTGCCTTTACTTGGAGGGTAGGTTCTTGGTCGGTACTTCTTCTGAGACAGTGTTTATATTAAGTCCGACCGGTGAACTCCGCTCCGCTCGCGTTTGAGTTCCGAAAAACTCTGCCCCGCGGAGCGGAGTACTTTTCCTCGCTCATATTCGTCAATGTCAAGTTGGCGAGCGCAAGCAAGGAAAATCTACCTCCTGGCAAGATTTGTACTTGTTCGCAATCGTCAACATCAAGTTAGAAAGCGCGTGCGTGCTAAATCAACCTCCCGGCGAGATTTCTCAACGCGGGCGGTCAGATTTCTCATTGTGAGAGGTCGTGTATGTTCGCGACCGCTCGCGTTGAGAAAGCGGCCGTTTGCAGAGAAAGCTGCCGCTCGAGTAAAAATCTACCGGAGCGGCAGAAAGGAAGCAGCGCCCGTTTGCCCTGTGCATGGTGCCGTTCGCGATGATTGCACAGTGCGGACAAGCACCTGGCACTGAAAATCACCGCGAACGGCATTTATCTAACGCACTCCACCACTTGCGGAGCTCCGCGTAGCGGAACCCCTCGAACTCCGCCCAGGCTTAGTTTATATGTGTGTCCTGGGTTCCAAACTGCCTTTGCATGTTGCAGAGGTCTTTCAATTTCAGTGTAAGATGATCATGTATTTCTAATACGGTTTTAATGTGGAAGTGTTTTTTTCATGTTGAAGGTCTCCAGGCTGCCTGAGGTTGCTCTTGTAGTCTGTCTAAATGTTATGTTATGTTGTGCTATGCTATGTCATTTCATGTTATGTCTATTAGTATAGCCCACGGATTACTTGGGAGGTTATCCTGGTGCTGAAGCAGGAGAGTTAGGTGCAGAACCAGGGCTTGGGCTAGGTGAAGAGCCAGGTCTTCAGTGTCTCGCAGAATTCAAGAACTGAGGAGCCAGCTCTGATGTGCAGGGGCAGGTTGTTCCAGGCTTTAGGAGCGAAATAGAAGGCACGACCACCAGATCGAGTTCTGCATATGCGGGGTTTGCGGGTAGGAGCCCAGTTGAGTGGAGATGTCTGGTAGATTTGTGGAAGATTATTCAGTTGTTGAGGTATGCTGAGTCAAAGATGTCAAGGCTTTGTGTTCGTGCGTGAGGAGTTTAAGAGTGCTGGTTTGTGGTTAGGGAGACAGCTCCTTGATCTTTGTAGCGCGGGGTGTTGTGAGTGTGGACTGGGAGTTGAGGGTGATCCTGGCTGCTGTGTTTTGTATCATTTGGAGTTGTCTAGTCATTCAAATGTTAATTCCGGCTTTGAGTGCATTGCTGTAGCTCAGCTTGTTGGTGATGAAGGCTTGGGCGACGTTCCGTGAATGTTGGTGTGGAGTCAGTTGAAGATTTTCTTTAGTGAATCCATTGCTGTAATCCAGGCACGCCAGGATCCCCGATCTGATCAGGTGAGTCAGTGGTCCATTCATAGAATTAGGAATGTCTAATTAAGCATGAAGATGTGGAAATTAGACACTTGACTACTGTGTTTATTTGTGGAGAAGATTAAGCCAGAATCAAATATTTGTAAGTGTCTGCTAGATCCACATCCTTTTTGGACATTTCACAATCCCCTCCTTTCCACTCGCTAGCCTTTGCTCCGCTAGACCATACGTATTTGTAAAAAAAAAAAAAGAAAATCCGATTTTCTGTTGTCTGTATTCTCAAAAAACCGCAGTAGAATTGATTTACCTGAGCCTTTTTATCAAAGGCATTTCCTTCATGAAAAATCACATTCACTAAATCAGGTTATGTGAAGGTTTACTTAGCATGCGATGATCATGTGCTTTTCACGAGAAAATTAAACATCACCGGTAATTGTTATTTGACTGAAACTGACATTTTTGTTTCAGCTCCAGTGAGCACAAAAGCAGGTGCTCTCGACTGGGAATGCAACCATCCGTGTCCTGGGTTTCTTTATCCCCTTCCAACAAGTGCCAACTTGGCTTATAAAAAGCTTTGTAATTTTCCATTGGAAACAAAAGTGAATGTAGGACTATATTTCCAAGGACGTTCGGTTTTCCAAACTAAATAAAACACTAACAAGATAATGATTGTCTATTGTAGTTTTACTTTCGAGCGCCTGACATTGGAGAAGCTTAGCAAAAATGCACATATAATAACTATTTTATCTCATTGCCCAAGTATTAAGTGCCTTTTTCTGTATTCTACCGGGCTTATGTACAAGCCCCTTGTGCTACCTCCTGCCCCATATTTACAAGGACACGTAAAGCCACACTGCGTGGCTTTTCCTGTCCTTGTAAATATGGCCCCTTCTCACCCAACACTTTGCGTTAAAGGGGTGGGACATGGGTGTTGCTGTGGGTGTTCCCACGCAGCACCTATGTATTCTGCTGCATTTCCAGAATTGCAAGAATTCGTAAACCTGGAAATGCGTTAGAATAATACGCCAACCCAGGGGTGGCGTAGCAGGGCGCAACAAAGAGAAATGTTTACATTTCTCCTCCTTCTTTCTTCTTTCTAGGGGTGCTGCATTCTGCAGGACACAAAGGCAGAGGAAATCACCTCTTTTTATTTTATTTGTTATTGCTTTTGTGCAGGAAGGCACTCCTTCCTGCACAGAAACAATCTTCTACAAAGCAGGCAAGCTTGCACCATGGAGCAAGGGTGCCTGAGTGGCACATGGCAGCCGATTGTGCTCCCTGTGATTTGAAAGTGCCGCAGCGTGGCACAGCCAAAGGGCTTGTGGTGCCACGCCGCAGCACACTCTTGTAAATAAGCCCCTACGAACTTATGACAGGAAAATGAAAATGCTGTTGCACTACTCCTCAGCTGATTTTACTAGAACCAGATTGTAGTGTCGCAAACCTGGCTGACAAAAGGTTCTATTTACAAACTGTGGAGATCGCAAAACTCTTTAAATACGGATAAGGCCGTTGTAGCAAGTAAATAGTGTCACATGCCCAAGACAACCCATGAATTAGTGTATATATCATCAGGAGAAGGTACACTGACTTCTCAAGTTCGTGCAGAAACATACATATACGCGTCTTTCATTTGCAATAAGTATTTCAAATGTGCATAATCCTTATTCCGTGTTTCGACCTGCTGCAGAGATGTGATTTAGACATAGAGCCACATGCTGTGAAATCTGCAGCACGAAGTGAATGTGATTGGCTTCTGTGTATAGAAAAGGTGTTACCAAGCGTCATCTACACACACAGAGCACAGAAAAATTATAAGCAACACCAGTTCAAGCTTTCCTAGCCCAGAATCAGGCACAGTACTCAGGGGCTCAGATGCTGCTTGCAAGCTTCCTTCACACACAGTACAGTCAAAGCAGCTGTGTGCACTTCTGTAAACACAGAGCAGGGCCGGCATTTGCAGCAGCGGTGCACACTTCCTCATCACACACACAGAGCAGTCAGAGCACGTCCAACAGCAGTGCAAGCCTCACTGGCATACAGGACAGTTAAAGCACAAGCGGCCGAATTGCAAGCTTCTCTTCTCTGTGAGCACCTTCAAGCTTTCGAATTGAATGACCTCAAAGTCGTGCACAATATGACAAGGCTGTGAGGAGGGGAGATGGGATGCTGTGGTACAGTGGATGAGATAATAAAACTGCCATAAAAGTGATCTTATTGTACTACTGTAGAGTGTACTGAACAAAGTTAAGGCCTTATGAGAAATATCTTGTGGATTTCAGAAGGGCTCATCTGAAATAGTGTGTCTTGTTCTCAATGGCTCACCTAGAGTTTGCCCGATACTTTTAGAGGCCACATCTGGACTGCTCTGTCAAGGTCTGCAAAGCTCACCAGGGGGATTACGTCAAGTGCTTCAGCTTCCATCTTGTATACATTGCACATCAAGCATTTCATCCCATTTCTATAGGCTTCCTTTAGCATATTGTGTACCAGTTTGAAGTCACCCCAGGTGTCATGTGAGTGGTACTGAAAGCCAAACCTGCAGAAACCACTTCCAGTGTGTTGTACCCTGTTTTGGAGCCTCTGTCTACTTCTTGTAGTCGTATCTCGAAAGTTGAGTGCAGGTCTGGAGGTTACTTCTTGTGTGTTACGTCAGGTCTTCGTGCATTGTCCCCAGTTACGAGGTGCGCTTTAGGAGTGTTGTGTCCATCTCTGACGATAGCAGCTGCAGCATATAATGACGAGCTGGAAATGTTGAAGGATGATGCTCATTAAAGGTTAAAAAACAAGTGAAGTAGCGCTTCTCTAAATGTAATGCGCCCTTGCATTAAAAGTGCGCATATACTTATGCATAGTGTTTGTAGTTATCTATGCACAGCGGCACACCACCTTCTAGTTTATTTACTACTCTGTTCTTGTACACAAGGGGGAAGACTATCTTACATCTGTCACAAATCAGTCTACACAGGTTCCAGATCTGGCTGAAGTTACTGTCCTGACTGTTGAATTTGACAGCATCATTCGATGTGTCTCAACCAGCTCTTTTTATTAGACTGCCTGAGGCCAGTATTTCAAACATGGGTCTTGGGTAGCTTTCATCATTTTTGAAGGTAAGATCTCAAGCAGTTATGTTACCTCCTTTGCAATTTGTCCTCCAAACCATCACACGTGGAGTTCCCCCAAACTCATGATAAACCCTACATTGTTTAATCTATAACTAGTGCCTTTGGCTAAGGATTCCATGTAGTCTTGCTCAGTCCTCATGGCTTATGCAGACGGCACCCAAATAATTCTGAGCATGGCCGATATATTAAAAATCTTTTCACATGCCATCAACCTCTCTTCTACTACTTGTTATCTTGAAGTTCCAGGTATTCATAAAGTTTATAAAGGCTGTCACACATTTTCTATTCTGTGCATCAAAACCTGGAAATCCCAACCTTTTGTGATCCACGTCACTACAAAAGACTGATCTATCTGATGTAATCCAGAGTCAGGCACTTAAGCAGGTAAGTGCGTGCTTTAAGTAACCACAAGAAAGGTTCTTAATAATGTTGCAAATACCACTGGTTTTAGGCTGACTCCTGCGATCCTTATTACTGGTTATTCTGACAGATGTCCTAATACTACATGGGATATTAGTAAAGACCAGGATCGTCAATTATAGCTGACTGCAGGAGGGATATCCCAACTGTATTCTCTCCCAAATGAGGACAGTGTCACATCTCACCCAAGTCCAATGGTTGGCATGATATGTTTCTGCACATCTATTCTCTCTGTCTAGGTCTTTCTTGCACATTCTTCAGAATCATTTTCTGGTTCGCACACCCACTACTGTAGAGGTGGGCCTTACCAAGGCCTACTGGTGCAGGGGTTCGCCCTTCTTTGCACACTAGTCCTTGAGGCAACAAATGGAGATTGGCAAAGAAGCTGTTATATCAAAACAATAGTTTATTAAAACCTCATGAGTGGAACTACATCTATACAGAACCCTCAGGCAATGTATGAGATAGTACAAGGAGTAAGGAAACCATGGGCCTTTTATACCCACTTTGTAGCTGAGTAAGCAGGTGAGCTCAAAAGGAGGCGGTACAAGTATGCACAAGAATAGCTATTCACATATATGGAGTAACAGAAAATACTTAGTCAACAAAGTGGGAGGGGTGATGAAGTTGCTGACATCAGTTGAAACAGCCTGACAGTTACACACTAGGACAGGTGCATTCAGCTACAGGTCTTTCTGAGCATGTGCAAGGCTCTGACTCAGTGCTGAAGGAGGTAACTGTAACAGATGACACAAGCAGAATACAAGGGCAGGCAATAGTGAAGAGGAAGAAAGCACATGGTGAGCACATGGCTAACTAAAATGGCTGCCAAAAACAAAATGGCTTCAGCTCATGCTAACAGTGATCTCTGTCAACTTCCACACTACTGCCATTAAATGCACGTTTGTGTGTGTGTTTTCGAGAACGCCTCTATGAATTGCCCAACATCCTATAGGAGTTCTTGTATAAGCTGCTGCAAATGGAGCACAAATCTTTCTATACATCCACATTCTATACATGCCACATCAACACCTGCAGACTATCTGGAAAACAGAAACCAAGTGGCCAGCTTCTTTTCAAAACAAGTGCATGTTCTGCTGTGCTCGTGCTGTGACTATGTTTATCGCTTCAAAATAGTCCTGGTGAAGGCCCTCATCGGCCACAGTTGTGGTGGTTGATAAAGTAATTTCAACAAACAATGACGTAGTAGTATAGTACTATTAGTAATAACAATAATAGGAATAATATCAGTGTGCTTGCCTAGAAAACGAGTGGAAGCGTAAGAATATGTGACTGCATATATATGCCATACTGGTAAGATTGCAGTGACATGTGAATAAGATAGGTCAGGGAGGTAAACACGTGTTGCTGACTTCAGTGTGTGACCAATAGCACACAATTTCAAATCTTGACAAACTCAGTGTTCAGCATTGTAAGGTAAATACCTTAGCAGCCTGTCTGGCTCTCCTTGCCAAATCCCTTACACTGACTATTGTCAATCATCTCTGACGATTCTTGACCTCAAGTACTAGCCCCTCACCTGCTCAAGGAAGTGATAGACTCGAGCAGCTGTTTTACAAGTCCAGCTTCAACTTCACTAAGTCTGCAACTTTTCATGCAGTGTCTATGCTGCCTAGGGTTGCTAAATTACCAGAGGCTTCTGTTGGTTGGGTAACTGAGACCTTTTCCAAGCATCTTTTAAGGCTAATGACATCTTGGGTGATGGCCAGGCAGGCTTCGCCCGGCATCGGAGCAGTGAGTCAGTAATGGTAGTGGCTGTCATTGATGATCCACCACTGCTGGCAGTGGTGTTAATGTTCTAATTCTTCTCATCCTCTCTCTGGCACTTAACACTTCTACCATGGCATGAACCGTGCTGATCTGTTCTCATTGACTCGCTTTGTCATATCAGCCTATGGTACCCCGCTGATTCTGGAGAGGCCGGACGGGGATTTGTGCATTCTGGCGGAGACCGAGGGAGGTCAGGGAACAGATGGGCTCATATTGATGAAGTTTAAAATCCTATAAACAAGATCTATTGATTGTGGAAGGCAAATACAACTTATGGCCTGTAATGAGCTGACTTACAGTTCAAGTGCATGTGAGATCTTGGTATGCAAGCCTAGATTAATGCTGTCACTTCTGAATGCTTTTACCTAAAGCGCCTCGAGGCCCGTGTAGTTTCTTCTATAGGTTCATGATATAATTGCAGCTATTCACTCTATGTTGACAAGCCAAAAGACCTACTGATGCAACCCAGTCCTTTCAAAATACAGGCGTGCCCTCCAAATTCTGTCACTTGCCCCTCTACTTCGGTTTTTGACTGGATTCTCACTGAGACTAGGATCTCTTTCAACATTTTTGGTCTGGTCAACTGCAGCACATTCGGGGCGTTATGAAATATTCTCCTAAACTCAAAATGTACTTAGTTGACCACGACCTCCTAGTTTGTGCGTCATAATCCCTTCCCCCTGAAATCAGAATACATTCTTTAACTGCTTCATTCAAGAAAGAAGTTAAAAGGATACTGATGAACAAATTTATGCCGCAGAACGCATGAACTATACTCCAGGACATGATGTATCCCGTAGCCTGCACGCATGTTTATTTCTCGCAGGTTATGTTCTTATGTTGTTCCATGGTTTGTTGTCTGCCTGGGAACCTGTTGCTTTCTCTCGAGGGGATTCTCCCATTGCCTATTCCCTCCTGGATGAGGTTGCTATTTCTATACATGTCACCCTGATTATTGTAACGTTCTCTGATACCCCCAAGGGTTATGTTTGTGCTATATAAAACTTTATAAATAAATAAACCACCGCCAGGATTTAAGAGATTGTGCTTTCTCTGAATTGGCGCCTTCCCTCTGGAAACCTTCTGCCTTCTCATTGGGATAGCCAGAATCTCGTTCTTTTTCAGCCAATGTATAAAACCCAAACTTATCTCCAAATACCTTTTGAAGTAGTGTGGCTAACTTTAAACATCCCCCAACATTCACTGTACCATGGAAGCCTTATGTGTATAAATGCGTAATACAGGTAGTTGTCATTTAACCAAGGCTTAATTTGAACCCGTGAGTTCCAGTGCTCAGCACCGGCACTTAATCAACACTGGCACTTGAGTACCAGTTAAGGGGACATTAATTTATGGTAGGTACAGTGATTTGCCAAGAGTCACAGGATGTTCAGCTGTCGCCAACACATGAACCTGGTTTCCCAGCTCCGAAGTCGGCAGCTCTGGTCATCACACCATATCCTCTTCCCACGTGTAGGGTTTGTTGGTTTTGTGTTAGGCAGCGCTGACAGGAGAAATGGGCTGGTAGAAGTGTCCTGCTGACAAGAGCCCCGGCACTTATCTTTTTTTTATATTAACCACTGAATTTAACATACGATAGAGAGGCAGCAAACTGAGTAAAAATAGCGCCTCTCAACAGTGATTCAATAGCAAAACTACACTATCAAGTGCTTTATATGAACACGTTGAAACAATAACTACTAGTTATCATTCTATTCTTTTTTTTAGTAAATTGCATTTTCCAATGGTTTCTTCGAAATTCCAACATTGTGACACAAAAAGTAAAACCACGTTGGTCTGCAGGGCGCATTCCACGCCAATGAACAGCGGTTCGGATTGATTTTCGGTGTATTAGGACGGCTGAACACGGAAGAGTTAAATATACATTATTTTAAAAACAAACCAAAGTTCCCAGAGTCAGCATATTTGTACAGCTAAACATAGGAAATCTGAGAAGCTGCAAAAGGTTCCCTGTCAGCAGGGTTCTCGGTATCTTAATGGTGGCTCTGTTTGCCTTGGGTCGGTCTGGCAGAGGTGAAGCAGCAGAACGATAAACAGAAGGGCCGTGTGATTGCATCAGGTCACCTTGATTACCCCGAAACTGCAAAGAAAGCGCTCGCGGTGACGGCGCTGATTGTGCTTTGATGGATCTGGAGCAGGGTTACTCGAAAGTGCTTTGTAAATTCTCCTTTTCAATAATAAACAAACACTGACCGTGCCAATCCTCGAAGCTTCTGTATACGGGAGAATATGTGCAACGTCAAGTGATACACGGGCGAGAAAGCACATAGGAAGTGGGAATGGAAGTTTATGCTGTGGTTTCGTTGTATTTTAGCGAAAGTTAGGGAATATATTTTCATTATCCACAGCCAAAACTATTGGCAACGTAGGGGAAGAGGTGTGTGAGACTCTCTAGTATAAATAAAGGAGAATTTTGCCCGTTTTTTTATTCAGGAATATACATTATTTAATTGCCTGATTGCAAGCTAAACATCTCAAGTAGTTATGTTATTTTCCCAATATGCAGAAAAGCAACAACCTATTTTATTAACAAGGTGCTTTAGCTGGAAATAAACTACACAAGCTGATGTTATAGACTCATACTGACAAGGCATGCTCAATCAACTGCAGAGAGTAAAATGTCATTGGTGACAGACTTGCCAATACACCAGCTCAGAGATGGGCACTTTAATCTTATAACAGCTGAATAAAATGTGGATTTCTGCTAAGTGTCCTTATTTCTGATGACACCAGGTCTTCTGGTGCAAGTGTCGTACTTTTCCTTTAGAATGCAGCGGTGGCTCCTCTGCTAAGGCGACAGAGCGTCGCCTCACTGCTCAGTGAGCAGGCCAAAAAGGAAAAAATAAAATGATAACAATGCATTGTTATTATAATTTTATCTTCCGTCGTTGCTCAGCTGGTTAGGGGCTGGGCTGTCACAGGGACAGGGGGAGGACTTGTGAGCACTCTCTTAAGTGTGCATGATGGTTTGGCCGGCCACCTTGGGCCGGCCAAACAGTCACGCGCACTTTGCATGTTCGCCACCAGGCTGGGTTGTACAGCCTGGGTGAAGCACATGCCTAAGTTCTCAGTCCCTCTCTGAGCATCAAAACACAGTCTTTCAACCAATCACAACACTGCTATCTGCAGCATTGTGATTGGCTACAGGAGTCTGGGAGCCTATGTGCTTCCTGTTTCTGCTTACTGCCCCTGGAGACCTAGAAGCGGGCGAAGAGAACTGTTACAACCTGCAATCGAAAATTTCTTGTGTCGGGTCGTGTTTATGGACAAGCTCTGGCAAAATGCTTGCATAGCACCCTTTGTGTCGGGTTTAGGGAATTAATTTCAAATATTCTTCCTTTGTAAGCTGCAAGAGAGCTACAAAGTGGCTTTGTAACAAGCCTGGACTCTACGAAACATTTAAATACCTGCCACATATAATGGCTGTGTCTGAGAATATGAGTACAGTACCTAGGTATACATTTGTGTTGGAAAGATGCATGGGCCCAGATTTACTAACATTTTGTGCCATGGCAAAGTGATGGAAAGTCATGGAAAGTGGCTCAAAGCAATGCACTGGTATTATCTTTGTAACGCAAAATACGCTTTTTCAGGTCAAAACGCGCAAGGCCCTGTTTTGCATTACTTTTTGTCCAAGAGTCATTACTGCAGTGCTACAGTGCAAACAAAAACTGTTTTTAACGCAAAGCAAAATCGACTAGGATAGACATAATGAGTTTTGCATCACTGTAAATAAGAAGGTTTGAGAATGCTAAAATCCTTTGGAAATGTTCTAAACGCATTGAATGATTCAGAAAAAGTTATGCGGCTCGTTAAATGGGTTCAGGAAACCATTAGGAATCGCTATTTTAGGGTGGCCTTTTCAAATACCGATTCCTGATGGTATATATTAATGTTTGACATTCAAAATGCATTCGCAAAATGTGAGAAGTTGGCCTGGTGTATGATGTCCACTAATGTAAGTTGGCACCTTGCACCAGTCCAGACAACCGTTATGGTGATTTAAGAGGTCTTGGACAACCTTAGAAGCTCTCTAAGTGGTAGCTGTGGAGAGCAGCCTTCAGGCATAGTCCAGAAGGAGTGTAAAGCAGCTTGTTTTACCAGAATGCAATTTATAGTATAGATTAAGTGAAAAAGAACCACACAAGGTATTTATAAAATATGTATTTGTTATAAAATACTCTCTAACACGTTTAGATATCTCCTACATGGAGAAAGCACACAATACAATACAAAGAAACACAGTAAATAATAGACAGCGGACCGGGGGGGGGGGGACCAAACCATATACTAAGAAAGTGGTATAAGAACCACGACTCAGGTCAAGACGAGGTCAAGAGGACGTAGAAGCGCTGGGGACCCAAGGTGAGTAGCTACGGACCCCACGGAGAGCGTGTGAAGTGTGGGAACACGACTGCATGCTCCGTACAACTCTAAGTGTAAGTCGCGGCTGGTTATTTAAAGATTAAAGACACTTCCCTGTGGACCCTGAAGAAACCCCATGGTAGACAGAAGGTTGGAGAGCCACCTCACCCGTGGATACCCTAGTACCCATTTTACCTACACCAGGGAAGCCAGTTGCATATGTATGAACTGGTGTCCGAAACCGCCATCAAACCCAATGGAGGACTTCAGGAAAGTGCTGCTGTTGAAGAAGGAGAAAGTGTCCGGTGGAATCCAAAGGTGGATGTAAGATGAGAGGTACCTGCAAGCAGAGGGGACAGAGTCTATATCTCTCAGGAGTGATCAGGAGACTTGGAAGACGAATGCCCTCCAATGTCGTGTGTTGCAGGATGGGTGACAATGACTTTGACTCTGCAGCTGTGAGGACCAGGCGACACTGATGAGGACCAGGAGCCGTGCACGAGCAGTCTCATGAAGGATATCAAGTGCTGGTGGTCGGTGTCTGGCAGGAGCACCAACAAGCCCTGGAAAATGTAACCAACGTCGGGACCAGCAAGGTCCAGGGTACTCACCAAAAGCAGGGGAGTCAGGGAAGGCCTCGAGCAATCAGGGGAGCCAAAAAGAAACAAAGCTGACCCTCAAATGGACCCACAGGCCAGAGACAATGGAGTCGTGAGAGAACCTCAAGCAGCTCACCAAAAGATGCAGGCCACAATGCACACGATGTGGTGTGGCTGAAGATTCTGGTCACTGGAGGTGCTCACTGGGGGTGCTCGAGGTTGGGGCTACTTGGAGTCTGATGATCTTCTTGGAAGGAAGCCAATAGGCATTTGCAACTGCAAGTTGACGCAGTGCACAGGGGTTCAGTTATTGCAACCCCCACGAGGGATACTTGCCTCAAACCTGGTGAGAGGGCACGGCAGGCCTCAGGAGCTGTGGAAAACTACCACCTGTGTTAAAGAACCTTACAGAGTCCGAAGTAGCTTAGGATCAGCAGACCAGTCGACTCAGTTGCGGTACCTGCAAACGCAGGGGAGTGACTCCTTCACTCCAAGGGAGATTTCTTCAGGTGTCTTTGATGCCCACAGGCCTTGAAAGGTTCCTGTATGGTGCACAGGCACAGACAATGCAGCAGGCTGGAAGGGAGACGTAGTTGAGCCCAAACGAAGTCCAGCGTAGTCCAGAGTGCTCAGACAGTAGAAGTAGAAGTGGTGTCTGATCTGAATCTTGTCCCATGATGAATCTAGGGACCCACCTTCAGGTAAGCCCTTAAATACCCAGGGGGAGGTTACTCCCATGTCCTTTGTGCAGTTTTGTGCCAGAGCTGGAGCCAACAGGCTCCCAGGACCGGTTTGAACTGGACTATGCACAGGGACACCAAATGTGCCCCTCATGCAGACTTAGTAGCTCTGGTAAGCGCACCTACACCAGGTCCCAATACACTAAATCCTGGCTGGGAGGTAGTCACACCTCCCTGTGACAGGATGCCTATTGTTCTACCTTCCCTCCTTGAGCTTGGCTCAGTAGCAGGAGGGCAGAAATGTATTTCTGGTCGGCAGCAACCATTGTGTGCCATCATTCAGCAGAAGTCGGCCTGCAAATTGTGAGCACTTTTACAGAATTCATTTTAGTACATTCCAAAGAAGAAATCTCAAATTGAGAATCGTTATTAGTCACAATTTACAATATTTTTAATATTTGTTCATGAGGTCCAAAATCTTTAAATTACACATCGCATATTCAAAACTGATGTTTTTGTTTGTTGCAGTAGTGGCTCGCACAGGTAAGACTGGTGGGTCGGTGGGGCCAGGTGGGGTGGGGGTGGTGGAAGTCGACAGAAGACGGGATAAGTAATATTAAATAAATTAAACCACTTACCTCGCATTCGCCGCATCGCCGAATCGGCGATGCTGCGAGTGCAAGGAAAGTGGTTTTATTTATTTATTTGCTTAAAATTACTTATCCTGTCATCTGTTGACTTTCACCAGCCCCCACCCTGCCCTCTCCCACTGCTCTTACCTGTGCGAGCCGCTACTTGTTATTTGGTATCTTTACGTGGGCATATGAATGGCGTATTACAGAATACAATGCCTTTACCTAGAGAAGTGATACTGTTTATGAGTCTATTATGGCAGTAATTGGGCTTATGATGCCACAGCCTAGACATATGTGGTCAACAAATGGATGTACATGAGCATATGATCAATGTATATGACATATTATGAAAGCGGCCAGGTGCATACTGTCATTAATTGACCATTTAATTGCCGTGCATGCCCATATTTATTGAAATCTTTCCTGATTTATGGTAATGATGGGGCACTGTTATTTGGTGCTGGGTCGGTAGTGTTTATACCGAGACTGCTGGGGTTAGACGTATTACGTTGCCCATTCTCTCATTTACTGCTCATCTGCAAAACAAAAGTGTCCTCCCTAGGTCAGCATTGCTGCAACATAACTTTCAGCCCATCTTTAGTCTTAGAACCATTTTGTTACTTGATGTGGCTACTCAGAGACGCTTTAAGGCATGGACAAAGTGGGCTCTAGATTAGGGCCCCAGCCTTTCAGGGGGGCCCCCTGATAGTCAGCTCTGTGCTGCTGAGAGTCTTCCCCTTAGGATCTTAAATAATTCTTAAACAGATTGTTTTAAATACCGTTTTGCTCTAATGTATTTTTAATGTGATTGATGTGAGTCTATTGCAGAGAAATGTTGTGTTTATGTTTCATGCAACATCCATAAAAAAAGTTTTGTTTGGATCAAAACAGGACCTCACATATGAGAAATGGCAGTGGGTCACAGAGATTATTTTCAGTAATATTAGTAAGCTGCTGCTGTGTTACAACACAGTCACTATCCTTGAATATTACATGCAAACACATTTACAGTTTGGACAAGTGTGCCTGTGCACTTTCAGTGACCTGACCAAATAGGGCATGAAAGAGCTGAAACTGGATCATAAATTCAAAGCTTTTCCGAACAGGGGTCCCCAAATATGTTTGGCCCAGGGCCCCTAAAATCCTTAAGATGTCCCTGTGGCTACTCGCAAAGGCTTTGCACTTGACACCAATCAGGTGCAGGTGAAATAGTA
This sequence comes from Triturus cristatus, assembly GCF_964204655.1. Classification (NCBI taxonomy): domain Eukaryota; kingdom Metazoa; phylum Chordata; class Amphibia; order Caudata; family Salamandridae; genus Triturus; species Triturus cristatus. The sequence goes on along the minus strand of NC_140585.1, from coordinate 388,918,755 downwards.
GGTGGTTTTACCTTTCAGTGACAAGCCTAGTCTAAACCATCATTGTAAAGGTGTCTCCTTCAAACTCGTTACCATCAACCTTTTTCTTTTTTCAGAACCTTGTCTTTGACCTCCATCATGGACTTATGCCTTTTATACGGTCCAACTTTCATGTTCTTCTCTTCATTGGGCCATTTATTCCTTCATGTGAATACCACAATGGATTGTGTATTGGGGTGGGGAGGAGGGGCGTAACGTAGTTAGTCCTTTCTGGAGGCACCAGAGGACCCTGTTTTTATTAAAAGTGCTCAAAGTAAATGTCTCTGTGCAAGACATTCCAGCCCATGTGCAACTTTGTACTTTTAATGAGGACTGGGGAGGAATGATTATTTCTTTCCAAGTATGTCATTCTAACCATTGTTGGGGCCTATCAACACAGGGACACATCCCTTACATTAAGCCCAGTGCTTCTAATAGCATCTCATAAATTCATGAATCATACCATGATACTTTTCTTGTGTTAGCACCTACATAAACCATTTGAAACTATATGCATTTTCTTATCTGAAGCTTTCAAGGCACTAGTTTGGTGAAATATTATTTTCAGAATATGCTTCTAGAAAAGGCGCGGATACTATGTTAGGTGAAGTTTGCAGACTTCCCTGATATTGTCTGGGCCAGCATAGCTTCAATTGCCCAATCCCAGGTGATCCCATAAGTCAGGAAACCATCAAATATGGATGGAACATCAGGTTTTTAGGGTTTTGTATTCTCTCTGCTGCATGCGTGGCCGGCAAGAAACATAATGCCAACGCCCCGCTGTGCTCCACTTCCCCTCCTCTTTGCTGAGACTCCCACCCTGAACCTTGAGAACTAGAGGAAAATGAGATGAAGTATGACACCCCGAAAACAAAAGATAAGCAGGTGACATGCTCCTGGCCCTGAATTTCAGCAGGGATGTTCCCATTTCTGCAGAGGGCTACCTTTTTAGGTCTCGCCTACGCAGCGCGCATGCGCTGCGTAGGAGAGACCTAATGCCATTGGGGACAAAAACGTGCACGCGTTGCATTGCTTGCAATGGCAATGCGTGCACGTCTGGCGATTTCCTTGCGGGAGCACCCGGCGCCATATGGTGGCGCCATATGCTCGCGCGCTCCCGCAAGGGAATCTCGCAGGCCCCCTCCCCTGCGCGATTATAGCAAAAGTAAACAAGCAGTGGCATAGCCAATAGGTCTCGCTTTTGGGACCTTAGAAGTATGTTTACTTTTGCTATAATCGCAGCACGTAAAGCACGGATGCCGCGATTATAGCAAAAGTAAAGAAATAGAAAAAAACACCTATTTCTTTACTTTTGCTATAATCGCTGCACCTGCGCTTTAGGTGCTGCGATTATAGCAAAAGTAAATATACTTATAAGGCCCCAAAAGCGAGACCTATTGGCTATGCCAATGCTTGTTGTTAATGAAATCGACGAATATAATAAACAAAGCTAACAAAATTGGTCAAGTCTGTTCTTGGCAACTTCCTTCAGCACTACTAATGGGTTGTAACTTTTTACTTTAATCTGGCCAGCACTCAAAGTCTTGGCTTGGCTGTGACTGACTGTGATGATACTTATGTTGGCCTACTGCTTTGAACTTTACACCTTACACCAGCCTACGAAGATCTATCTGATTGCTATTTAACCCAAATGGTAGTACCCTTCTATTACCAAGCACCGCGGCAGAATGCTGCCACACAATGCTGAAAGCTGGAAATTAAGAACCATATTTTCAGGCCATAGCAAAAGGTTAGGGGCCATATGTAGGTGGGCTAATACCGGTCAGTAACGGCCGAAAATCGGTAAATTTCCCATTACCGACCGGTATTTAGCCCTTTGCGATGTAGGAGGCTGGATTTAAGGATTCGTTAATTTACCGATTCGTTATTTTAAGGAATCGGTAAATTACCGAATCCTTAAATCCAATGTAGGGAGCACTCAAGTGAGTGCATTTTTGGTTTAAGGATTCGTTATTTACCACCAACTACAAGTTGGTGGTAAATACCAAATACCTTTCCAAAAGCAATTTTGTGCTTTGTTAAAAGTGCCATGTGGCAGACATACATGTGCGCCACATGTGAACACATGCACGATTCAGGGGTGCAACAGGGTGTCAATGTGACATCCTGCCACCCTTGAATATGCTCCCCCTATTACCGATTCTGTATTTACCGAATCGGTAATAGTGAATGGCTTCCCATTCATACCAATGGGCCTCCAGGCCCATAGGAATGAATGGGAAGGTATTCCTTATTACCGATTATTGTTTACCTACATTCTATTTACCGATTCTTAAATACTGAATTGGTAAAATTCGGTATTTAGGAATCGGTAAATAGAAATTACCTACATATTGCCCAAGGTGAGGTAAGGCGGTCTAATGAGAACTAAAGACAGAATGTGCCTGACCTTGGAGTGAGATGGGAGAATCAATGCATGTGGGTTTGAAAAAAATTGGGGCCCTTCTGAGAAATGGCGTAAAAATGCATCAGCTCTTGAAAAGTATTTTTTTCTAGCTGGAAAGATAGGAAGATAACACATTCTTCACTTGTGTGCCAGAATATCGATACCAAAATTATGGCATGACATAAACATTGTGGCCTAAATATGTTTTACAAAGATATCACTCCATTATGGTGCAGATTGACTATTTTGAACTCTAACGGGTTAATAGTTTTGTGAACAATATAAGGATATCATTTTTTTGTCAAATGATATTTAGACGATGATATTTTTGTACCACACCACATTCTCCATCAAAATAATTTTTTGTTAAAGGTTTAACAAGCTCTTTTGGACTTCTCAAAATAAGGCAAAGTTACCCTTATGTTTATGTACAGATAATGTTACAGTATCCTGTTTCCTGTCAAATATCAAACCAATTTCAAACTCTGCATGGCAAATTGAGATTAAAAAATCTCCACCAAAGAGCCTCTTTAAACGGGCCTGTTGGGCATTGCAGCGCTGGCCAAACAAGTAGATAGCCTGATGATGAAGAATGCCACCTTTTTGGGTGGGTGAGGGCTTTTGCTACGACAATTAAAAGATTCCTTCTAATCTGGCAACCATAAGGGTACATTAATGTGTTACCTTAGTTTTTCTGTTTAGGAACAGCACACTGTTTTCTGAGCATTATTAGAGTAGGGAGTGTGTGTGCAGGACCCTAATTACTCCCAGTCCCTCTATCTTGTTTATGATTCCCAGAAATACGCCTGTGAATCTGTGCCTGGATCAAATTCCCAGGTGTATTTCAGATAAGGTTTGTGAATTGCAAAAAAAACCATGAAAGAGTACACTGACGTGGAGGTGTAAATCTTTGCCCATACATTTGTGTTAGAAATTGGGTTTCTGGTTGGCAGAAGTATGCACCCGGTCCAAACCACAATTCTAGTCCGGGTAAACCATATACACACTAAAAGATAACCTGTGCTCACCCTCTGCTAGTTTGCCAGAGAACAATCAGACTTATCTAAAAGGGAATGAGTAAAGTATTTGTGCAACACACACACACATGCACACACACACATTAACACAATGAAAACACCACAGAAAGACTCTACACTGATTTAGAAAAATAGGCAATAATCTTATAAATAAATGAAGAACAAAACGACAAAAATCCAATAAGTAGAAATCGAGATGAATTTTTAAAGAATAAAAGTGTTTCTAGAGCTTTGAAGCATTAAGGTCCAATAGGGTTATCTAGTCGTGCTGCACCGGGGCAACAGTTCAGGTCAACCACGATGAAGCCCAGGCCCGGGACATGAGCCTTGCAGGCCAGGTGAACAGAGTACATTGATCCTGGTCGCAACTTCGAGGTGAGGGCTGCAGACGAGCGATACATTGATGTTGAGCCTGCAGTCGAGGTGATGCGTCGATTTTCTCCAGGTACTCGTGGTGATGCATCAGTTCAGTAGACAAAGCACCGAGCCTGCCATGAAGCATTGGTTCCGAAATTTGATGCACCAGGTTTCTCCATGCAGTCAATTTTATGCGTCGATCTCTCCACACTGCTGTTTTGGTAATGTGCAGTTCCGATGCGTCGGGCTCTGAAGGTGATGCATTGGTTCTGAGAGCAATGTGCCGATTATACTCCTGCAACAGGGTCGCTGTGCCGGTTCTGCTACATGCAGACTGGATAAGCGTTGGGTTCTCTTATGTGACACAAACACGACGTAAAATCTTAGTAAATCTTCCCCTTAGAGTAAATGATTTAAGAAAGGATTGAAATGCTCTGCTGTCAATTACAGGTGTTGCCATTACCCCTAGATCTTATTACACAATAGAACTCCATTAAAAATTAAAATATTGTATTTATTTGTCACAGATAATTGGCACCGGTGCCGGATGATGTATGGTACTATTCCATAGTTGCTACTACTGTTAAGAATGGCAGGGCAAAGCCCCGCACAGGAGCTATTTTGAAAATAAATTTTAGGGAGTGCTTTCTGTCTCCAATCTGCCCCACCAGCTCTCCCTCGTGCTACTGTACCTCCTCTTCTTTTGTACCTCAGCAGCCTCCATCTCAAACCTCCCATAGCTGTGCGAATGTCTAATCGGCCCTCCCACCGTTCCTTCATTCCCATCAGTTATGTACACCAAGACCTTTGTGGCGTTAGAACGGCCGCAGTTTATTCACCTTGTAAAATGGTAAACACTTTTCAGGATGGCATTGGTCAACAAAATGCTAATTTCTGGCTTATCTCGATAACAACGGAAGCCATCTCCTAACAGGTTATACAGTATACATCCTATACTTTATTCCATCTTAATAACCATAATTTGCCTACTCCTGCAATGCATCAACATTAAAATCATGCAGTGCAGCAATCCCTGAAACTAGTAACTGGGCTTTGGAGAGCAGGGTTTTCTTACGACCTGACACAGATTCTACCGCTTGCAAACAGGGGAGCCGGGCCGAGGCAACCACTCTAGGCTCCATTGAGGCCTGGTATGTTTCGTTGGAACGGGGGAGGGGACCCTGGAGTCTCCTGCTGAAAATCTTGTGCTCCACAAGATCTCACCTCACCAGACTAACTGAGCTCAGTATGAATCTGCAATAACCCGAGGCTACAATGCGCCACCACCACCCTGTCCGTCTTTGGCAACCGGAGCATTACTGATTCATGTCCGTGCTCACCTTACTCCTTCATCATCAACATTTACGGGGGCAACACCGCCTGCACCGACCCACCAGCGGTGTGAGACATGACCTGTTGGCCGTCTTCATTCAAGGTAGGAGCTCCTGGTCAGATTGTCCTGCCCCCGTAAATATGACCGTGTTGGCTCAAGGTGTCCTTGTGAAGCCTGCCACCATCTTCACCCGGTCACCGCCGTTCTGGCTGCAGGTGCTGGAAACTCCAGAAATTGTTCTTCTAAATTCTTTGTTGACCGCCAGCCCATAAACTCTGGCGCTTCTTAAGTAGGGTGCCACGTGTGACCATGGCTCGCTGCACAGAACGCCGCCCATCTGCCCTTTGGCTTTGTCTCCGGGATGATTGTTGGTCTGCTCCTCCTGCCTTGGCATCCCCAGCGCTTTTATGGGCGTGCTTGTGACCGTGCCCTTCTCTCTTGATTGGCTCCTTTGAACCCAAACTCCCCTGGTCACTTGCTGACCCTTTCTTTGTTCTTGCGCCATGCTGCTGCCGGCCCCCTTGTCTGCCGCCCACAGCCTGCCTGTTGGCGGTAATTCTTCCCAATCATATCAATCATTGATTCTTATTTTCTCTTTTCTATAGATGCATAGTATGATATTAACGTAATGTGTGGACTGAAAAGCACACTTGGTAAAAACATGTGGAGAGTTCACTTTTTCCAAGATCGGTTTACTATTTTGTGCACAAACCGCATCAGGAATGTGTCTGCTCTTCTGTACTGGCTGGAATGATGGAGGTTCTGGTCCATGCCACTAATACAACAGCACCTTATGAGTACTTTTGCACCCATCTGCCACTACAGTGTCTCCGTCATTTCTAATATAAGCAAAATCATGCCATTTGTCCATGCAGAATTTTGTGAAAATGACATTTTTATGTGAATTACATATTGCAGTCGTTTGTGTGAAAATTGTACGTGAAACATGCTTCTTTATACAAAATTCATGCGAGACACCTGCACGCTCCATTTTCCATACAGTTTCTGTCATGTGGTGAATGGTGCCAGCACGAAACCACTAACCATCGAACAAAATAAAGGTTCACAGGTTTCTGCAAGAAAATTACCGCTTAAAAGTTCTTTCTGCAAACTAAAATTGTGCATAACCCGTGAGCAGGCAAAAAACAAAAAACAAAAGTTACAGGAAACACCTAGAAGATCACAAGATTATGCTCACTGTGTAAAAGAACCTCATTTGGCTTGTTTAGACCCATTTTCTTTGAACTGATGCTGCTAGTTTTTGAACTCTGCACACTGGAGCACTACTGTACAGCCTCGAATTCATAACAGAATTGTCTAACTCCCTATTGGCAGATTTAACTTTCCAATATAGGAAAGTTAAATGTCACCTGTGGATTGCAGCGCATGTTGTGCCATGCACTAGGCTGACATGGTTTCAGGCCTACCTGTGCAACCTGACTGCAGCAGATCTTAAACCTGCAGGTGAATCTGACAAAATAACCCTTTTGACAGGATAGTAACCTGGAAGCCGAGTGGGGGAACATGGCAGCGGGCTAACGCCAGTTGCGCGAGCTCCTGAAGTGAAGGGAGAGAGACGCGGGCTGACACGGTTCAATACTTACAAAAAAATAATTTGGAAACGTATGGAGGCGTGAAGGGCCAAGCTGGGCAGGATTTTCAGCAGATTTGCGGTATTTCTTTTTGAGACGGCGTAGAAAGAGCCTCTTTCTTCCCATGGGCCGGGTGCGGCAGGCTCGCGGATGAGAACGAGTGCAGGACGGAGACGTGACCTTTGGGGCTCGGTCTCAGTTCTGTGGAGGCGGTCATGGGCTGCAGCGATCATTGGCTTCCGGATCGGGGGAGGCAGAGTTAGCACAGGGCAGAAGCAGCAGAGATACGAAGTGCTAACAGAGGCTCCGGTGCTCGGCAATGAGTATCTTCTGATGGTGACCTCTGTTTATTGTCCCTAGAGAAGCTGAGAGAAAAACGAAGCCCTGAAAGGTTGCAAACGGTACAGACACAGCGGAGATTGATGGAAAGGGATTCATTCGCACCAAGAGTACAGTTACTCTCTGTATCCCTATCTACACATAAGGGCTTTGTAGAGGGGTTAGGAGAAGATAGCACTGCCTCAAATGTTAATGTAAACTGATAGAGCGTCATGGTATCCTGAAGTTGTAGGGGTGCATCATATTTACCGTTAGTCAGCACCCGCAATATTAATCAATGTGTGCTAAGAAATGTTATAGAAATTGTACTGCTGGAATCGTTTAACATAGAGGTGATTACAAATGCAATAGTGGTTTTGTGAGGAGTTACGCTGCAAGTTATCGTGAATATATTAGTAAATGCATAATGATTATGTTTATGTAATGCAATGTACTAGGTTAAACGTGTGTATAAGTCCAAGTTGCTCACCCGCTCATATGAGAATAATCAACTAATGTTTAGAGTGTGATTTAATAGTGTGTTTAAGTGTAAAGGCCTGATCGCATATACGTAAAGAGAAAGGCCTGTTCAATTTCTTATGTTAGCTGAACGTTGTAGGCCGAAAATAATTTCCCTTTGGTAAAGGCTTTGGGTTGCAAGGAGAAGTAAAATCCTGGAGACGTGAAGGGTTTTTCATTCCCATGTTTCTGTTGCAGGTGTAAGGACATTTAGCTCATTAGTGAGACTAGGTCTTTGTTTTAGGAGTTAGGATGCTGCGAGAAGCCAACAGGGGAGTACACTAGAATGTGAGGATGATACTTTCAGCGGAGAAGGTGCCTGGGACCCAAGGTCAAGCTAACCGTCGTCGGACGCCAGACAAAGTTGTAGGAAAAGTACTGGAAGAAGACCTGGCTGAAGAGGTGTGCCGAAGGGCGTGTTCTATGATTTTGGGGTTTTGTATTAGGGACAGTGCCCGTGGGATAGATTAACCATTTCTTTCCTTGACTAATGATTCCTAATTTAGACATTGGATTAACTATTGCTTTCTTGATGATTTTGGAGTCAGTGATTCTTTTTGTTTTAAGTCGGATGAGAATCCTGCGTAGGCTTGCCTTTGTATTAGTGCCCATTTACCTTTTACACCTCGTATTGAGGTGTCTGTATGTTCAGCTATTTTTGGTTGTAATAAAATCTTATACATTTTAGATTCAGAGTCAGTGGTCCTTTCCACATGAAGTCTAACTTTGACGATTATGTTTTGATAATTGTATTTTCTCCCCTCTCCACTATTTAGCAGATAAAAAGATCCTGGCGACCTGAGAGGATTCTTGGAGACAACCAGGTAGGCAAGAATCCGGCCCGTCAGTTGGTAGAAGAGTAGGATGGTTATCTCTGATAGTGAGGGGAGATCTAGATCAGGATAAGATTTTGAGGCCCAGAGTAGTTAAGTGATGGTGACTCATCGGATGGCGAGCAGCGGACGACGGCGGTCGATGGGGATTGATGGAGAGTAGCAGTGCGGCAGAAAGCAGCAGTTCGTGGAGGAGTGAGTATGAATAGGGTGAGATGTTTGTAGATTGCGGTGTTGATTTGTTGTGTGATGTCTTGCGGAGTTAGAGTGGGTGTTGAGTGATTGTGAGATGAGACTGTGAGCGCGCGCAGCCAGGGAAAGTCTTAGGCTCGACGAGTAGCTTAAGCGATTGTGGTGTAGAAGACACCCAAGGTAGATTTTGTTGACCACCGAAAGGGGATCGTGAGACGTCATCGATTACCCAGACCGAGATAGGGGGAGCGTATGTGTGAGTGAGTGAGTAACCGACGCTGGTCGTGGGTTGTTGTACGTGGAATTTGAGTATTTGTAACCTATCAGAGGTGATTGTCTGGTCATTCGTGGACAGACAGTTGCCAACCGAGGTCGACAATTTCAAGAGACTGTGGATGGACAGTCAGAGAAGCAACTCGTTTGGGACAAACGGTTATTTCAGTGTATGAATGGGACGAATGCAAGGGTGAGACGTGAATTGTGAAGGAGGGGAACTGCTGTGAGTGGAGGACGAGTGATGTCAGGAGGTGCCGCGCTGCGATAGGTCGGTTGATGTGAGTCGCGCTGCTATTGGTGGGTTTGACATCAGGAAGTGAACGAAAACATTGGATGCGATTGAAAATTGTTCATCATGAAATGCTTTAAAGTTTTCCGACAATTATGTAGAGGTGACAAACATGTGGTTACTCGTGGGGGAGAGGAAGCCCCTCCCGAGGATACCCCGGCACATTACATGGCAAGAAATGTGGGATTGCATACCATAATTTGGCTTGAAAATTGCCATGAAATGACCCAGGGTGAGGGTGAATTGGCTTTTCCAAGGTATGGTTCTTTCAGGTTGGAAGTGTTGTATCAGTTGAAATCTATGATGGCGCCTTTGCGACCTTTGCCGAGACCTACACAATTTGAGGCGTTGTATGCCTGGATTAGAGCAGCGCATGACAGAAAAAGAGATCGGAGTCAGGAAACTGTGAAAAAGTCCATTAAGGCATTTCAGGATGCGAGGTGGGATGCAGTAGAGAAAAGGTGGAGAGTTCAAATGATAGAAGGAGATAGGCTGTACCCACTACTGGTGAAGACTGATGGCTCAAAGGTAAAGAGTGTGGATGATGATGACAGTGATACAGATGACAGCCTACTTGAGAGGTTGTTGTCTGAGAGACCACCTCCGTACAATCCAGATTCCCAGGAAGGGAAGTCGGCTCAAGTAGAAGGGATTAGTGGAATACAGACCCAGTCAGAGGTTAGGGTAGAAGGGAATATCTCGACAGTAACTGAGGGCATGAAAAATCAATCTGTAGTCAGCACAGAGGTTGGGAGAGGTGTGAGGTTACCGGATGCTCTGAAGGTACCGGTCACCATTGGACCCATTGTTTCTGTGTATGTCCCAGATCAAGAGAGGGTTGGGAGTTCAGTGCAGTCAGCTGTGGGAGCGAGGGGTGTGATCGAGGGAAATGGGTCAGTGAGTGGAATGGAACAGACTCCAAAACCTATAGAATGGAGTACGCCATTGCCAGCTACAGCAGACTCTTCTAGGGGACAGGCAGAGGCGAGACCAGTGAGGCCGAGGTCTTTGGCCGAGTCAAGGTCAGATTTGCGAATGTGGGCACCACCAGTGAGAAATCAGAATCAGAGTGAGAGGACAGTAAAAACTGAGCGAGGCACGATAGTAAATTGTTCTGTTCCTATGAGCATGTCAGAAGAAAGTAGGTCCCAGGAACAGGAATGTGATTATGATGAACGAGATGGAGCAGCTTGTCGAGAAACTTTGAAGGGAGCTTTGAAGGGAAAAATGTTAGATGTTGTAAGGCTGAAAGCAGAAGTAGATGAGATGATAAATGGAAACTTGCCTCTTGAGAGAACTTACATGTACGAGCAGGATGAACTACTCTTTGTGGCCAAAGATGTGACTCGCAAGGCAAGAACTGCACATGAGAAGTTGTCAGATTTAGCTAAGAAGTATGAGGTGGACCTATCTAAAACAAAATCATTGCAGGGAAGCCATAGGTTGCAGTATAGCGACCAGGAGTTGGGAGAGAAGAGGGTTATGGGATTGAGAAACCATATCAAGGATTTGATTATTGCAATGCGTGCATGGATTGTGCTTGACAAGTGGGAAGAAAGATGGTCCAAGAAGAAGAGTTCTAGGAGAACGATAGGAGAGACTCCACCTCCAGGTGCAGGGATGACCGAGGTAGGGATTTTCCCTTTGCGAGAGGTGCAGAATGGAGGATACGTGCATGTGCCTTGGAGTAGGGGAGATTTGGCCGCATTTACGAATGACTTTCCCCGTATCAGGGAAAAGCCTGTGGAGTGGTATAAGCAGGTTGATCGGTTTGTTAAGATTTCAAAGGTGTTGTGGGTCGACTTGAATACATTGTTTGACATTGTGGTCCCGAGTGACTTATGGTCGGCATGCAAAATCGCTGTTAAGTGGCCAACCTCAGAGCCAGATAGGGATCCAGTCTCAAACGGTCCGTCACCTATAGTTATGAAAAAGTTTGAACAGGTGATTACATGGTTGAAGTCGAAAATCTCACCTCAGGACATTGATTGGGTAAAGATAGATCGGACCGTGCAAGAGCCAAAAGAGACGGTGCATAAGTTCTATGAAAGACTTTTGCAGGCCTTTAAACAGTACAGTGGACTAGATGTGTTAGATACGAAAGACATGGGACAGTTTGTTTCGAAGTTTGTGTTGGGATTGAGGCCAGAGGTTAGTCTCATGATACAACAGCATTTGATTTGTTGGCAGAACAAGCCGGTGGATGAGATCTTATGGTATGCCAGGTACTGTAGTGATGAGCTCTGCAAAGTAACACCGCGCAGACCTCACACTGAAGTCAAAATCTAAAACGCCCACGGTCCAGAGTGAGCAAATACCCAACGTTGATGCGTCTCACCTCTTGTTGCCATTGTTTCAACTTAAACTTTAAAAACTCATAACTCTGGTTCTACTGATTGGATTTGTGTTGTTTTGGTGTCATTTTATTTATTACAATAGTCTCTATTATTCTAAATTTGCAATTGTTATTGTGTTTTCATTTTATTGCTGTTTGAGTACTGCTTAAATACTTTAAACATTGCCTCTAAGGTAAGCCTTACTACTTTGTGCCAAGCTGTCGGAGGTCTAGACACCGGTTTATTTAGTGACTTTTGTGATTCACCCAGACAATGATTGTGATTATTATTTGAGGTGGGTTCTCTCTCCCCCAGTTGATGGCCTAACCTCTTCCACACTGGCTCTATATGTTCAGAGATGCTAAAAGCACATGGACAGAAGGTGCAAATCCCATGTGCTTATTGAATATAGGTGGTGGCAGCAATGTTTGCACCATAGATCTTTTCATGCCTACTCTTGTGATTGTAGCTAGGCTTATTTTCAAGTTCACTTATCCTTGCTTGCCTTTGCTGACCTGGATTACGTGTCTACTCTTGCAAACTCTGATGAGAGAGCAGCCATCCGCTGCATATCACATCCTAACCTCGTACCCCCTTCGCTGATATCAGTTTATTCCCCTTCAGTGAAGGAGCAGCCCTATTTCCTTTGGCTCTAGATAGGCACACAGCTGTACATGTTCAAAGATGTTAAAACCACACGCAGGCACGTAACAAACCTGGGGACTTATTTACAAGCCCCTTGCGCCGCCAGTGTGTCACTTCTAACATGGGAAAAAGTAGCGTACTGGTGGCGCATGGGGCTTGTAAATAAGCCCCTTGGTTCCTTTGGTGGCAGCCCTGTTTGGGGTGTAGAGTTATTGGGTGCTTTTTAAATAAATGTGTTGTTTTAATCGTTTCTTCTTTCTTTCACTTTGAAAAAAAATGTTCCTCTTCTAGGACAGTGAAGCAGAGACCGCACCAGCCGCCTTGTTTCCGGCCTCCCACTTTTGCAAGACTGGTCCATTAATCTATCTGTGCAATTATTTTTATTTTTGATAAGTAAATCTACACACTGTAACACTGTTTCCAGGAAAAGAAAGACTAGCAATAGCTGGACGCTTTTTTGTTTGGGTAAAAAAACTGTCAAATCCATTTCCCTTGAAAGATGCCAAAGTCAAAACTACTTTCCTATTTTACATACTGACACTGATGGGTTCTTGTGGCACGTGCTTAAAAATCCAGTCGTCTCCTTGATGCCCATGTGAAGTGGAAAAGATAGTGGCTATTTTAACTGTATTCCGGATCTCGGTAGAGTTCCGTCTGTGTCCAGTTTCACAGTACAAACGCCCTCTGTGCATGAATCCATCCATCCATGCACTCCCCATACACGGACACTTCTCTCACTGCTCCCCCACACTGCCATTGTGCAATTCATCCACTCATGCACTCAGCAATACATAATCTATCCATGTGCTCAATCACTCTTTAATCATGCACGGACTCATCTCCCCGTCGTCTGCATTCTCTGTGGAAATTTCAAACCTATTGGCGTTGTCATTATTTTTAAGGTCAGCAGCCACCATAGGCTTAACGAACAATTGGGAAACATTTAGGGCCAGGTTTACCATTTACGCATACAGTGCAGTGCAGCAGCCACAAATGTTGTGCTGCGTGAAAAGGATAGAGGAGGAGAGCACCATATTTACAGAAATACGGCGCTCTCCTGCCCTCTCACTAGCGCCGGCGATGAAATCAGCTGCCGTGCGCCAAAGAGACACCTTTGCGTCATTGTGCAAGGGTGTCTCCATGAGTCCAGCATAGGTTTCGTTCTGGAAGGGTATTCTTCCAGTACAAGATACTATGCATAAACTGACTTTAACCTTTTTCCTACTTTGTATTTGTGCTGCACTTTACAGCACACCTACAAAGTCAGGAAAGGAAGGACAAATTAAAGCATTTCTCCTTCGTTGTGCCTACTTTAAAAGGGTGCAGTTTTCCGATGCTAAACCCTGTCTACTTTATTTAGTAAATAGGGTTTAGTGTCAGAAAAATTAGGTGGTTGCATGGGAATGCCCATGCTCCTCCCAAAGTACTCCTTCTTGGCGCCAAGTAATTTACTTTCACGTTATTTGAAGCGCTAAATAAGTTTAGCGCTGGACAGCAAATTGGAAAAAAAGATTTGTCAATGATTTGCGTCACTTATGTGACACAAACACGACGTAAAATCTTAGTAAATCTTCCCCTTGGAGTAAATGATTTAAGAAAGGATTGAAATGCTCTGCTGTCAATAACAGGTGTTGCCATTACCCCTAGATCTTATTACACAATAGAACTCCATTAAAAATTAAAATTTTGTATTTATTTGTCACAGATAATTGGCACCGGTGCCGGATGATGTAAAGTACTATTCCATAGTTGCTACTACTGTTAAGGATGGCAGGGCAAAGCCCCGCACAGGAGCTATTTTGAAAATAAATTTTAGGGAGTGCTTTCTGTCTCCAATCTGCCCCACCAGCTCTCCCTCGTGCTACTGTACCTCCTCTTCTTTTGTACCTCAGCAGCCTCCATCTCAAACCTCCCATAGCTGTGCGGATGTCTCATGGGCCCTCCCACCGTTCCTTCATTCCCATCACTTATGTACACCAAGACCTTTGTGGCGTTAGAACGGCCGCAGTTTATTCACCTTGTAAAATGGTAAACACTTGTCAGGATGGCATTGGTCATCAAGATGCTAATTTCTGGCTTATCTCGATTACAACGGGAGCCATCTCCTAACAGGTTATACAGTATACATCCTATACTTTATTCCATCTTAATAACCATAATTTGCCTACTCATGCAATGCATCAACCTTATAATCATGCAGTATAGCTATCCCTGAAACTAGTAACTGTGCTTTGGAGAGCAGGATTTTCTTAAGACACGACACAGATTCTACCGCTTGCAAACAGGGGAGCCGGGCCGAGGCAACCACTCAAGGCTGCATTGAGGCCTGGTATGTTTCGTTGGAACGGGGGAGGGGACCCGGGAGTCTCCTGCTGAAAATCTTGTGCTCCACAAGATCTTACCTCACCAGACTAACTGAGCTCAGTATGAAGCTGCAATAGCCCGAGGCTACAATGCGCCACCACCAATCTGTCCGTCTTTGGCAACCGGAGCCTTACTGATTCAGACCCATGCTCACCTTACTCCTTGATCATCTACATTTACGGGGGCACCACCGCCTGCACCGACCCACCAGCGGTGTGAGACATGACCTGCTGGCCATCTTCATGCAAGGTAGGAGCTCCTGGTCAGATTGTCGTGCCCCCGGAAATATGACCGTGTTGGCTCAAGGTGTCCTTGTGAACAGGGCCGGACTGGGAACCAAAACCGGCCCTGGCAAAGTGCTCGGCCGCCCCCCACCATCCCGTTGGGGGTGCGGCCGAGCTCTTTGCCAGGCCCGGTTTTCGGCCGATTTTGTTACAGGGCCGATTTTGCAGCTCTGCTGCAAAAACGGCCCTGTAACAAAAGCGTCCTCCAGGAGCCCAAAACCGGCCCCCACCCTTGCGGCGCACCGGGGGATTGCCTGGTGCCCGCTACGGCCAGTCCGGCCCTGCTTGTGAAGCCTGCCACCATCTTCATCCGGTCACCGCCGTTCTGGCTGCAGGTGCTGGAAACTCCAGACATTGTTCTCCTAAATTCTTTGTTGACCGCCAGCCCATAAACACTGGCGCTTCTTCAGTAGGGTGCCGCGTGTGACCATGGCTCGCTGCACAGAACGCCGGTCTTCGGCCCTTTGGCTTTGTCTCCGGGATGATTGTTGGTCTGCTCCTCCTGCCTTGGCATCCCCAGCGCTTTTATGGCCGTGCTTGTGACCGTGCCCTTCTCTCTTGATTGGCTCCTTTGAACCCAAACTCCCCTGGTCACTTGCTGACCCTTTCTTTGTTCTTGCGCCATGCTGCTGCCGGCCCCCTTGTCTGCCGCCCACAGCCTGCCTGTCGGCGGTAATTCTTCCCAATCATATCAATCATTGATTCTTATTTTCTCTTTTCTATCGATGCATAGTATGATATTAACGTAATGTGTGGACTGAAAAGCACACTTGGTAAAACATGTGGAGAGTTCACTTTTTCCAAGATCGGTTTACTATTTTGTGCACAAACCGCATCAGGAATGTGTCTGCTCTTCTGTACTGGCTGGAATGATGGAGGTTCTGGTCCATGCCACTAATACAACAGCACCTTATGAGTACTTTTGCACCCATCTGCCACTACAGTGTCTCTGTCATTTCTAATATAAGCAAAATCATGTCATTTGTCCATGCAGAATTTTGTGAAAATGAAATTTTTATGTGAATTACATATTGCAGTCGTTTGTGTGAAAATTGTACGTGAAACATGCTCCTTTATACAAAATTCATGCGAGACACCTGCACGCTCCATTTTCCATGTGGTGAATGGTGCTAGCACGAAACCACTAACCATCGAACAAAATAAAGGTTCACAGGTTTCTGCAAGAAACTTACCGCTTAAAAGTTCTTTCTGCAAACTAAAATTGTGCATAACCCGTGAGCAGGCAAAAAACAAAAGTTACAGGAAACACCTAGAAGAACACAAGATTATGCTCACTGTGAGAAGGAACCTCATTTGGCTTGTTTAGACCCATTTTCTTTGAACTGAGGCTGCTAGTTTTTTAACTCTGCACACTGGAGCACTACTGTACAGGCCCCGGTGTATGTGCGCTAGCCTCGAATTTATAACAGAATTGTCAAACTCCCCATTGGCATATTAAACTTTCCAGTATGGGCCAAAAATATGGTGGAAAAATATGTCAATGGCATGGAAAGTTAAATGTCACTTGTGGATATGGTCTGGGTCTACCGAATTTCCCCCTCCCCCTGCGCGTAAACCACATTTCTAATGAGGGACATGAGAAGGTAATTACTTTTTGGAGGCGGGGGTCGTACAACCCCCGGCCGTATTTATTAAAATATGAAAACAAAATGAAATTTTTTGAAATAAACAATATTTACACAATTATACGCAGAAAACATAACACAACATTTGATTACAATTCATATGCACAGATATCAGATGGCTAACCTTAAACTATCACTAATACATAGTTTTCCTATCCGAATCTAACATCTGGACATAATCATACATTAATTATTTTCTGCGTATCCTATTTGGGCCTACGGCAAGGTCGCTAACCGGTGTCAGATCCTTATCAATTAACCACGCCCTCCCGTAGGAGTTGCGCATGCGCAGAGGGCCCGCTTACCGAGAGGGTACTTCCCCCCCCCCGGTTACCCCCATACGTTCCCTGAACTCCATTCCAATTTGTGGGGTCTTGCACTCTGCGCCATTTAATGACGTCCATACCAGTGCGGGGTGGCCAACCAGCCCAAAGAAAGCGTGACTCCCCTCTTTCCCCGCAACCATCCATCCAACCGGATGTACCGCCCCTGGAGTTCTAGGAGAGACCCCTTGTCCCTCCTCCTGGGCGACCCCATCCGTGAATGGCGCCGCCCCCTAAGGACCATAAATTAACTGCTCACCAGTCATGACCTTACCGCCACAGGCCAGCATAGTTGACCGACTATCTGGCCCCCCCCCATCGTACAACTCAGAAAGGTCATGCCCCTGCCTCAATTCCCTGACCAAACCTATGAAAAAATTTTAACACTATTTCATCACCTAACCTAGTCGAGTGAACCACGACTTCTATAAAGCACAATTCGCCCTGACACCCCATGTGACCAGACTATGCTGCAGCCCTGTTACTCTTGTGCTAACCAGCCAACCTCGAAGCTTACCTGCTCCCGCAAGACCCTTCTGCCTAGTGGTATCAAGTCATTCTCCCACTAACTATAGGAAAAATTGCGGCGAAGGACTGTATCTCTTCAGCAGATCAGTCATAAAGAAAACCCCGAAACTGACTGAGGCCTAGGACATATAATTGAAACCCACCCTGTTCCCAGCTCTGTCTGTCTAATCTGCAGGTGTAAAACGCTAGCTAGCCTTCTCCGCCTTCTCCCTACTAGAATCTCTGCACTCCAAGCCGAAGTGTACCTCTGCATAGTCATGTCGCTTTCCCACTCCCATGCGAAGTATTCCCCCCGTTCTACCCAGGCATAGGGTCCGCAACCCCCTACCTAGTGTAAGGTAACACAAATACCAGAGCTGACTGAATCTGACAAAATTGACATTCCGTCAAGGAGCCACAAAATGGTCTTGAGTGATGCATCGTGATGTACCACGTTGCAACCCAAACCCCTAGCATTATTAGCACCATGCTCTAAACTGTCAGAGTTGACCAACCACTCACATATCCCGTACTCATTCCCGATGTAATTGTACAATTTGTGATACAAACCCAGAATAGTGCCCCACATGGTCCCAGATAATTCCCATGAGCATCCCCATGGGCCTCATGAACCACTGAACCGAACCAATATGCTCTAAGCTAGGTTCTGTGTTGACTGCTGCCCCTACTCCGGAGCCTCCCAACCCGCCCAGTGACTAATGTAATTACAAGGTGCGTTGAGGAATAATTCCACACCTGGGCACTCCCAGTAGCAGGATAATAATACTACAGTGCTGGATTCATCATAGGGAGTGAACCTGCCATTTAGGACCCCTAAACCGTGAACTGTCTGCATCCAAGCACAATGTTCTGGGATAGGCCCCGTGCCTGCCTATCCCCCTACACGGAGCATCCAAACACTACTCCATGTCCGCACCGAAAGGCGCCTGCGTGCACATGCGCCGTAATGGCAGTTAACCGTTCCATGACACAGGAGTTAATGTGTCGCCTCTGCCCCTGATACTTGCGTTTCATACCATTGGTAAAGGTATATACTTACAAAGCAGCGCACTGCCGTCATAACTCGTGTGACAAAATTAAATGGGTGACAACCATACCCTCTCACTAGAATGCATCAGCAGATCTGCAGGTATACACCTGCCAGGCAGCCGTACTGCCGACTTACCACAAAATGGCAACAACAAATGAGTGACAGCTATACGTTCCATTATGAAGCATATGAAGCGCCATCCATGCTAGCACCACCTGAACCACTGGGTTGATCACCCATCCAACTTGACGGCGCCGCTTGCCACTCACGTTCCGGCTCCACCGGTCCCCTTGATTGTCCCCCTTTTGTAGTCATAGCAGTATGTAGCGCTTCCAGGCACCAGGCGTGGATCCAGGTATATATAAACGAAAATCAAAGACAAATGATTAGTGCCTTACGCCGAGAGGTGCCCACAACGATTTTTTACTGCCGCGCTACTCCGCGAAACTGTACTCTCCCACTTTTACCCCCACACCCCACAGACTTTAAACGTGTATCGCTACTATTCTCAAGCCCGCAGGACCCATCATTTGTACGCCAAAAAGGATGCGTTGATACTGCTGATACCACTCACCTCTATCGGTGTGACACTGCACGGGACGTGCGTTGATACTGAGTGGGTCTGACAACATAGGCCCCCCCCAAGTACCCCAGATGTGAACCAGCCCCAGAGAGTGGGTCCAGCGCCACACCACACAAGAATAACCTGCTTATTTTACCAGTCCATTGTACCCCAATAATGTGTGACCCCACACCTACCTTACACTGTGTGAGTGCACGGGCAATAGTGCATATATACAACATGACACACCCCAGGCATATAATGACGCCGTGTATACGTACTAGGGGAGTGACGGTACCATGTGCTGCCATACGACGTACAAATAACAAGTGCACAAGCCCATAAATGCAGAGATCCCGTGTGATACCATACATCATTGTGCATAAATGTGTTCCCTGGACTCCAGTGTACAGACACTGAGCAGACATCGGACTCCAGTCCCTACAAGTATAATTGGACCGGCGCAGAGGCGCCGTGTGACTGAACGCCCTCCTGCAGCTACTTCCCCTGCACATAGCGCCTAGGGCTTCCTGACCCCTCCTTCCTATGCACCCCCCCCACTGCACATATGGATACCCTTGACGATGTGACGACAAGGCCTATACCTGTTGAGATTTACCTAAATGACCCTGACCTCCAGCCAGTGCCTAGTGGGCCGAACCTCCTAATCATGTAAAGACATTAGTTAACATGCTGAGCCTCACTTGCCAAGTAAAACATGTAGCACACTGTGCAACCCAGTAACCTACCATAAAGGTACTTCATATGTAAAGGAGTGAAGGCTTGCCCCAACCTGGCAATTTACCAACTGTTTAAGCAGATCCTACAATGATAGGTCTGACACACCGTGTTAACAAAAAGGTGGGCCACCCCGGCGGGTGGCAATGCTGGTGGTACAGGCCCACCATGTGTACTTGGCTTACAGGCCATGGCCCACACCTCTTGTATTCTTAACGATATTCTTCAATAGACCTGGTACCTCCCCCCTAGGACACCGTCCTAGGCAATATTGCCCCGCTTTGCAGGAACAAAACACAGACTCCTATTCTACATTTCCTATTCCTGCCAACTTTATTTTCCCTTATCTATAGCTAATCCCCTAACGCTGTTATTACAGTGTTACCTAATGAATTTGACATGCAGGCCAAGGCATTGCTTTCCGCCATCTAATGAATCTCCAAACTGCCTGGATTAGCCCCAAAAGCAAATACAGACTGATTACTGACTTGCATATATCACCCGTATGTGTTCCCAAGTGATCCGAAGCCTGGTGATGTTGTAAACTAACAAACGGCGGTCAACATCAGCCGCCTTCTTCAACTGTGCTCACCTGTAGGTGAGACCTACACAATCCGGGAACCTTTGCCATGGGCATCACCCGCAATTGTTAGTCAGACTCTGAAAAGCGTCACCTATGGAGCATTCTAAGTAAAGTCTCATCGCACAAGGAACATTGATAACGGACAATAAAACATTAAAATGACGCTTATCATAACGCCAGGTGCCCCACCTCTGGGACACTAGATTCAGACTTCCAATAGGGAGAGCCTTGCATAGCACTGGTCACAGCCCCCTGAGGATTTGTTAGTATGCCAGCACTTCCTCATACAACTAACAGATTGTGTCCCGCAAAGGGACATAACACGTGAGTGTTCATAACCCTGTGACACTTTCTGCAAGTGTCACCAAGTTTTGGTTTTCTCAGTCGCACCGGCGCACATAAATTGCATTTTATGATAAACGAATGTATAGCATCCCCTAGCATGAAACCCTGCTTCCTGAAAACATGCATTGTTCAGTACACAAGTAGAAATGGTCAACCCATGCCAACACTCTGGGACCCAGTCACCAGCACTCCGCAACCTATGTGACGCCCACCTGCCTGCAATCTGTGGCCCCCTTCCACTCCCCCATCTGGAAAGCTGTCAAGGGTGCTTCCCTTCCTTTTCTTTAAAAAGAAATGGTCTATAGTCTGCCAAAACACAAAATTGCACCACAACCACTGCATCGGTGTGGCTCATAGACAGAGCAAAAAAGGGGTCTGAACGAGGCGCATTGCTGGCTAGGCAGCGTCCGCGCGTCGGCACTGCGCCAAAGCACCTGCAAAACGAAACCAAAAATGAATGAAGTGTCACAAAAATGTGCCGTGGCCCCATGTGGATGCGAACCAATGCATGCACAGTGCAATACTTTCACGCGTTGGCCCAGCCCAAACACTCACTGCTTAACATGAAAGACCGTGACTCACATGGTTATACAAGGGGTGAAATGCCCAAGTGGGTGCGCATGGCACAACGCTAAAAATACACCAACTAAAGAACAATACATGGGCAAGCACAACGAGAAACCCAAGGCATGACATGTGCAGGTCCCCTAGAATGGCAATGTACCAAATGCAATCAGAGGCAACCGCCCATCCCCGTTCTGTACTCTGGTCGAGAGGATAAAATGCAGAGGCAATGGAGCAACGACGAGGAAAACCAATGAGTGAAATGCATTACCACTGTACAACGCAACACTACCGCATATTACGAAGAGATCCTCGAGGATCAAAGGCAACCGTGATCTACGGAACCCGAAACACAATCCTTCATCAACAAGCAGAAACACAAACCGTTCTCAACTGTGCAGCTGCGTCTGTGCACAAACAAGCACAAACTCAAAACCACTGCAACTGAGCTCAAATCCACGCAAACTTCAGAAAAGAGAATGCGGGCACGGATCACGCCACCTCTCGCATGCCAAGCAATCGCCCCACTCCCCAAGCCAATCCCGCTGCGTGCTGCTAGTGCACCAATCAAGCACACTGACCACCATGAAAACATCCTGAGGAAGAAATGGAAGCATCGCCTCCCAAACCAGAAAAACAGTGCCTCTGTGAAAAAGCCCAAACACCAAACTGCGCACAACTATGTACTGCAGCTCTTGAGGTCGGCACAGTGTATGCCCTCTGGCCCCCCCCCCCCCTTCACAGCATGCGGACGCGACTTCGTGTCTCAATTATTACCGTCAAGCCACCGCGACTCCGTATTGCCCGAGCCCCTTGAACCTGTGTGCAAAATGTACTTTGCAATTGCTACAAAGGAGCCAGACCACAGAAGAGACTCGACCCCCCAAAACCTTCTCATTGGAAGTCAGCCACCTTAACGATCAAACTACACAGTCACGTACGCTTGTTATTCGCGCCGATATATTCGCGCTGCACACGATGGCCACATCATCACTACTCCCGTTTTTCTTCTGGCACCGGGAGATTAAGTGGTTTCCCCAGAATCACAGCGTGCGGGCGCTACCCGCGCCAATAATTCAAGGCCCCCCCCCACCCAAAGCCAGATTACGCTGCAAGCTCCCGATTTCAACTGCATGCTCACCAAACAATTTTTTCACGGGCGGAAAGGCAACCCCCACATCACGGCTGGCCGGCACAGCTTCTCCCTTCGCATTCAACGCTCCTCTCGCTGACGTGCCCAACACCGGCTCTGGCCATCTGGCGAGTCCGGCGACGGAAACCTCCATCGACCCTACCACCAATGAGCCCTTGCCGCTCAAACTCTTCGTCGAGAGCCTGCGCCCGAATCATTGAGCTATAGCTCCTGGTCCTGAAAAAAGAAAACAAACAAATAGTTAGCAGCCTCCCAGGGGCTGCATCTGATTGCGTGCGAGCGCGGGACCAAGAGACCGCGTCCCGCGCTCCCCGACCTTTTATGCTAACACTGGGGGCAGGCCAGTTCTAACTGGCCTGTCCCCCGCCGCCCCCTTGACCCGGAAGCAACTTAATTGCTTCCGGGCCAAGGGTACCCTGCCGCCACCCAATCCCGGCCGTGGCGCGCCCACCGCGTCACACTGACGCGGTAAACGCGCCGCGGCGCGCCGGGCGAACAGGCGAGGGGGGGGAGGGGGGCGGTGCCCCGCCATATCCGCGGCGGGGCCGATACCGGCACCGCCTTTCTATTGCAGCGCATGTTGTGCCATGCACTAGGCTGACAAAGAAAACATGGTTTCAGGCCTACTTGTGCAGCCTGACTGCAGCAGATCTTAAACCTGCAGGTGAACCTGGCAAAATAACCCCTTTGACAGGAAAGTACTCTCGAAGCCGAGTGGGGGAACATGGCAGTGGGCTGCGCCGGTTGCGCGAGCTCCCGAAGTGAAGGGAGAGAGACGCGGGCTGACACGGTTCAATACTTACAAAAAAATAATTTGGAGACGAATGGAGGCATGAAGGGCCAAGCTGAGCAGGATTTTCAGCAGATTTGCAGTATTTCTTTTTAAGACGGCTTAGCAAGAGCCTCTTTCTTCCCATGGGCCGGGCGTGGCAGGCTCGCGGATGGGAACGAATGCAGGACGGAGACACGACCTTTGGGGCTGGGTCTCAGTTCTGTGGAGGCGGTCACGGGCTGCAGCGATCATTGGCTTCCGGATCGGGGGAGGAGGAGTTAGCACAGGGCAGAAGCAGCAGAGTTGCGAAGTGCTAACAGAGGCTCCGGTGCTCGGCAATGAGTATCTTCTGATGGTGAACTCTGTTTCTTGACCCTAGAGAAGCTGAGAGAGAAACGAAGCCCTGAAAGGTTGCAACCGGTACAGACACAGCGGAGATTGATGGAAAGGGATTCATTTGCACCAAGAGTACAGTTACTCTCTGTAGCCCTATCTACACCTAAGGGCTTGGTAGAGGGGCTAGGAGCAGATAGCACTGCCTCAAATGTTAATGTAAAGTGTGGTAAAGGTAATGGTGCGAGTAAAGGAGATTTCCAGTCATCACATTGTGAACTCCACAAGTTAGAAATAGATACCAACTGAGGGCTGACCTCGAGAAGAAAGCCAAGGGGGTGAGAGCAAAGGAGCAGGTGGCTTGTGAAAATATTACAGTTTCTCCGAGTAGGAAAGCGGGGAAGACTGTGGGGAGGCCAAGACGTTGTGGCCCTAAAGGAGTGCGATTACTTCCAAAACCTCCCCCCTCACTTAACTCCTACTTTAAGATTATGGAGCAGACAAGGGGAACAGTACCTGTGCAGAGGGAGGGTGGAGACAAAGCTAATCTAGGATCAGAGGACTCAGCGGTGGTCCCTCTTAGCAATCGCTTTGCTCCATTAGATAGCCTGGCAGGTGAACATCAGACGGAATTACGTCAGGATGGACATCAGGATGGGACCAGCCAGAGACAATCACAGGACATGGCTGGGACTATTGTGTCCATTGAGACTTCTATTGCGGAAAGCCCGGGCCAGCCAGAGGCTTGTATTGGCAGAGAAAGGAAGTCGGAAAATCAACTTGAGACCATCATATTGAACCTGAGGCAGGATATTCTTAAGAAATTAGAGATCTCGGAGGTGAATCAAAGAGGGATTCAGGAAAAATGTATTGCGCCGGAAGAGAAGCTAGACAGTATTGCACATCGTACCGAAGCCCTTGAAAGTGAGGTGAAAGTATTATCAGCAGGAGTCTCTCAAAATACACGGGATTTAGATATCTTAAAATCACAAAACTAGGCATTACATAGCGACCTGGAACACCTTGAAACACACGCCAGGCGCAAAAACCTGAGAGTCCTTAACATCCCAGAAGGGGCGGAGAAAGGGGATATAAAGGGCTGTCTTTTTAAACTATTAAAAGAAGGAATACTGCAAGACAGGCCGGATATAGATCTCTTTAATGAAATTCAAAGAGTACATAGAGATCCGATAAGATTGAATCCCAATAGGAAGGCCCCTAGGAAAATGTTGGTGAACTTCGTTACATACACGGTTAAAGTGTTGGTTCAGGGGCGTGCATTGAAGGAGAAATCTCTGAGGTTTGAGGACTGTAATTACCATGTGAGATCAGATGTAGTGAAGAGAACTACGCAGAGACAATTGGAGTTAGGTACTAGGATGAACGACTTGAGGAGTAAAGGGGCCCAAGCTCAGATGAAGTTCCAGCCATGCTGAGGATAATGTGGCGAAATAAAATGCACAATATTAGTAACCCAGAGAAGGTGGACTCCTTTCTAACTCAGATGGAGGGAACAGCCGCCCCAGCTACAACACCTAGTCCCTGCCTGTAACGATTTATTAATTTGGATGTGGCAATTTAGTAGTTTCAAATTTGAGTTTAATTTAAGCTTGTGTATAGCAGTCAGCCCGATAGTTTTCTTTTATTTGTTTCTTTCTTAGTGCACTTTTTGAATCTCTCTCTTCAAGGATGGGGGGTTGCGAAGGGTGGATTCATCGCCTAGAGACAGGAATTGGGGATCCCTGGGGGTGGTGGGGACAGGGGCATATAGGGGGATGGGAGCATGGGGATTTTTTTTTTTAATTGTGCTCAGTTCGACAACTAATAAACAACCAATGGTTTTTCAAAGGCTCTGTCAGCACGCGCTGTAGAATATCTTAAGAATAGCGGGGCACACATTATAATGCTCCAGGAAACTCATCTAGAGCGTAAGGAGTGTGAGATTTCCTTTAGGAAATTTCGATGGGTCCAGGACAGAGTAAGCTCTGATCAGAGAGGATCCACTAGGGGTGACCCTATTCATTAGAAACAACGCTGGGGCAAGGCTATTAAAGTACGAATCTGACACATCTGGTAGATGGTTAGTACGCAGTACGGGGATACAGGGAAAGCAGCTAGTGAGTGCCACATATTATGGTCCAAACTGTGATTCTCCAGATGCACTAATACATTTAGAAGCGTGTTTAGTGGATTCCACGGCGCCGACCATGCTTGGTGGGTATTTCAATATAGTTCTAAGTAAGGAGCTAGATAGAAGTTCTAAAGCAAAATATGTCAGCTCCCCAAAATCACTAGTCTGTTCAAAAAATTTGATGACAGAATGTAATCTTGTAGATGTCTGGCGTAGGAGGGCCGGGGTAGGAAGGGGCTTCATTTTTTATAGCAAAAAATATGGTCATCACTCTCGTATTGATTATTCTTTGGTAGATCAGGAGTTGTATAGTGAGGTGGATGAAGTAACTCATACCCCTGCAGTTCTCTCGGACCACTAGCTAGTGTCCCTCTCTTTAAATCATTCGCAATCGGTGGGGGAAAGAAGGTGGACCCTAGACAGGACTATTTTGTTAGAACAGAGGATAGTGTCAGATCTGGCAGTCAGAATAGCGGATTTTTTCCATTTCAACAGAGGCTCTATCAGTCCCCAAATCCTCTGGGAAGCATTTAAAGCATTTATACTGGCGGTAATTGGTTCTAGTATGTCAGGCAAGAGACGTGCTCTGCAACAGAAGGATGAAGAGGTAATTATAGAAATTAAGACTATAGAGCATGAACTTCAGAAGGCCTCTCTGGAGGGAAATGATAGGGTATCAGCACTCCAAAGGGAATTGGAAGATTTACAGGCGGGATATGAAGCTCAGCTAGAAAGAAGAATACAGGAGAGATGGAGGGTCAGCAAACTCCAGCACTTTGCGTACGGGGAAAAATGTAGCGCACTATTGGCATGGAAGGCCAAAACTGATAGAGCTAGGAATACAAATTTGAGTCTGATGAACCCAGAGACTGGGGGGATGTTAAATACTAATTCTGAAATTCGAGGGAAAGCTCTGAAATACATGTGCGTTCTATATCAAGATGATATACAGTCAAGCAAAGATTGTATAGAGTGGTGGTTAAAGTCAATAGAACTCCCGCAATTAATGAGTGAGCAGAAGCGGATCTTTGAGGCAGAGATTACAGAGAACTATATCAGGGTATAATGTAGGAAATGACTACTGGGAAAGCGGCCGGGACAGATGGCCTTCCAGTAGAAGTATACATTAAAATTATTGATGAGTTAATTTCATTCCTAAAGGAGGTTTACAATGCAATATATATGCGGCGAGAAAGTGCACCTCAATCCTGGTCAGATGCAACAGTGGCCTTAATTTTGAAACCCAATCAAGACCTGACAAGAGCAGAGTCCTACAGACCAATATCGCTTTTGAATTCGGACTATAAAATCTTTTCAGGGATAACAGCGTTGAGCGTTGCACAGCTTATTAAGGGCATAATACACCCAGACCAGAGAGGCTTTATTTCAGGGAGGCAGTTAAATGAACTTACATATTTGATGGTGGGTGGCCCAGAAAACTACCTTTGACTGTAGTTGCGGAGGACGCAGCAAAGGCTTTTGATCAAGTGCACTGGATATAGTTATGGGAGACCCTCAAGAGCTTTGGATTGCCAAAAAACACAGTGAGGGCCGTACAGAATCTCTATCTCCTCCCCAAACCTAGGGTCTTAGTTAACAGAGAACTGTCTGATTGGTTCCGTATAACCAGGGGTACAGGGTAGGGATGCCCGCTATCCCCACTGCTGATTAATCTGTACATTGTGCCTTTTGCGCAGCAGATCAGGACTGATCCTGCGATAATCCCTTTTAAGACTTCTGGGTATGTGGCTAAAATAGCACTGTATGTGGATGATCTGACTCTGTTTACTATTAATACGCAGGTCGCGATCCCCGTCCTGATGGAGAGAGCGCAGGAGTTCGGCAAGGTGTCGGCTATAGGGTTAATGCTGATAAGACGGAAGTGATGGATTGGAATCAGACTAATGATAGTATAAAGGTGTTGGACTTGGACCAGAGACCAATCACTACCTTGATGGGCTTCCTTGCTTTGGTCGATAGAACATGGACCTGGCCCGCAACAGCAGTTCTACACCAATCTGAACATAGTTTCATCCATCTGTCCATACTCTCAGGGCCCACCAAGCTAACCCATTTGGAATCCTTTTCCTCCTCGGGGCTCTGCACCCTCCCACTTGGAGTGGTACCCCCTTCCAGAATTGTCAGGGTGACTGTGGCAGGTGTCCTGCACAATTCACCAACCAATTCAGGGGTTCTATCCTGCAACTGGGCTTTCAGGTCAGAACGGACACCCTGAACCTTGCCCTCCAACCTAGGGTCTAAACCCTCCAGTTGAACCGGGGTCAGATGCGAGGACTACCTTCCTCTGCAGCCTTCCAGAGTGCTGTACCCTCCCAGCTGGAGTGGTACCCCTAGAAGACAAACTGGTAGGGGCACTCAGTACAGATGTCCCACCCTCCAGTCCAGGTAACACCTGAACCTGGCTTCCCAACCCTGGGACCAACCCCTGCGGTTGAACAATTGCCCAGCGCACCAGGACTTCATTGGGAGCACATATGCCCCCCCAAGAGTGACACGCAACTTATGTGTCATGTGACAGTCTGCCTGGTGCAGATCTCCCGCCCCCTGTCCATCTGACAGCGTGTGAAGATCCCCCAGGACAGAAGTGGTGCTACCATGGTCATTCATTGGTGACTCGGCCCTTCTGGCTGGCCCCTGACCCACTGGTTCTTCTACTGGGGACTCTTTCCCCCTCTCACCCCTCAATCTGGACTTCTGCACCCTCCACTTGAGGAGTGGTACTGTCAGAGACCAGAACTGATGGAGGCCTGCTTACAGACACTCCCAGTTCACCAGACACTAGGAGATCCCCCTCAACTGGTGGTCCATCAGGACAGGCTAGGGTCCCTACCTGGTGTTCCCTTAAAGAACCATCCAGGCCCTGAGACTGGGTTTCGGGCACCTGAGGACACACAGCCCCACACTCACTCTATCTCCACTGGGACAGGACGTGAGCCCTTACACCCCTCCCACTACACCAGGACCTAGCTGGGATACTGTGAACCTCTTCCACCACACAGGTCCGGAAGATACCTGAGTCACTGCATTTAGGATCACTCCCAAATGCCTCTTTGGACCCTTGCACGCAGACAGAGGTCTGCCTCCTGTGCAAGCTCCCTGGGATCAGAGAACTCACACTCTAACAGGTGTTGGTATAGCTCTGGAAAACAGGGACTTACAATATGCTCTCCCATAATTGGATCACACAGCCCTCCACCGGGGTTAACCAAACTATCCTTCACCTCACCATCCAGTGACTCCTACACGTACTCCACACCACTCTCCTGAGATTGGCAAGACAGTATCTGACTGTCTCTGTCACTCAACCCGCACTCTTCTATTCCTCTGGGCGGTCTTCACACTCACACACCAGGACTTCAACCATGGAGGACCCCCCTCCTCTCATCTAGAGTCAGTGGAGTGTCCCTCCCACCACTAGGACCATGAACCCCTGGTCCAGTTCCCCAATCTATCTCAGGGACACTGTGCACCACCGGAGCTACCTCACGTCCTCGAACCTCCTGGTGCAAATCAAACCCCTCCAAGTCAGGCGCCACATCTCTGGGTGTGTGCACAACTCCCTTAGCACTCAATAATACAATTTTGCTGCCACCAGAGGAAGGAATCCCTAAGCTCCTGGCTTTCAACTCCAACTCCCTCATTATTCTCTCATGCTCCAAATGCATTTTCTTTTTCTCTAAGGCTAACTTCGTCATTTCTAATTTCATTTCAAATTCTCTTTTCTTGCTCTCTATGTCCTTCTGACCATCGATTTCAAGCTTGGCTAGCTCCAACTTATGCACCCTCTACCTCGCTCTGTCCTCCAGCTCTCCTGGGGACAGACCCTTGGAAGAAACACAGCTGCCTGCACTGGAAGGTACTTTCTCCCCGGTAAGGCCCACTGGCCTCTCAAGCTGCCTAGCTAAATCCTCTGCCTCCACCACCGGCTCCTCAGGATACTCACTGGCATTCCTAGATTCCAACCAGGCCTTCAGTGCCTTTTGGTATTCCTCCTTCCTGGTGAGGCCTTTCACAGAGATTTTAAATTTCTTGCACAAAGCTTTGAGATTAGGCACAGTGTACGCATCAATTCTCTCCTTCCAATTTGATGTCTACAGATGCTATGGATGTTGTCTTACTCATGGTAGAAAAGACTGGCAGTTCTCAAGAATCAAAAATAGAAAAGAAGTTCTCAAAAAAAAAAACTCTACCAAAATGTATGTGGTTGCATTATGGTCTGCACTCACTAGTAGTGTACACCAATCACTGTGTATGAGTCACAAATGCAAGTCCAAATCCCACCGCTGCCACCAATGTTAGATTCAAGGGTTCCTATTTGGTCAAAGGTACCTACCTCTGCCAACTAGAGACCCCCAAATCTAACAGAGGGCAATAACTCAAATGAGATATATGGGAATCCTGATAACACAAAAGCTTGAAGATATTCCAGGAGCTAATTGGGAGAAAGTGAGTCAGGAGGTGGGGAGATTGTTAGTGAGATGGGCTAATCTACCAGTTAATCCTACAAAGATGATTATCCTCCCAAAAATTACTTTTCTTTTTAACTCTATACCATTGACTTTTCGGAGGGAAGACATAGCCAAACTGCAGGGTAAAATCGGTAGTTTCATCTGGGCATCAAAGGGTCCCAGGATCGCATGGAAGAAATTGAGGAGAAGGTTGGAGGTGGGTGGACTGGCCCTCCCGGATTTGTTCCATTATTGCTATGCTTATCACTTTAAGAACTTCTGCATGCTGACAGGTAAACCAGATGGCTCATCTATGGGGAGACACTTTGAGGCATTGCTTGGGGACCTAAGCCAGGGACAACATCATTGTCTGTTCAAATATGGGGATCTAAAGTTTTTCAAAAAGGTGAGGTTAAAGATTTTGAGAACAGCCCTGAAAACGTGGGTGTTTTTTCGTAAGAGGTTTGGGGTACCATACTATTCATCATATGCACCAATTTGGGATTCTCCGGGCTCCCCTGACTGCTTGCTAGATCAGTTCAGTCAACCCTTAAAATCTGCAGGTTTAAACCACTGGGCAGATCTCAAAACGGGGTCTAGACTGGTTGGCTGGGAGGTTCTGAGCAATTGCACCATGGGACAACTCGCAAGGTTTATGTATTACCAGCTACGCTTCTGGTGGGCTGCAGAAGAGTTGGTGGAGGAGGAGGATGATCTATGGTTAGAAAAGGCATTGAGAACAGGTCCGTTAAAAAGGGAAGTATCAGTTTGGTATTGGCCCTTCTAGAGAAAGAAGATAACAGCCGATTGGACATATCTGATCTATGGGAAGAGGGATACGCAGAAGGTGATTTAATGCAAGCATGACAATCTTCCTTCTCCATCTTACGGGCAGTGGTAAAACCTGCCTCACTTAAGAGAAACCACCTATTCACAATGCATAAGGTGTATTGGTCGCCGGCTAGGCTCTCAAGAGTGACTGGGAAAGATTGTTTGTCCTAAGTGTGCGCTCCCTTAGGCAGATGACCTCCATATGTTCATGCAGTATCCAAAGATTGCAGCTTTTTGGATGTTGGTGTGCAATTACATTGAGGAAGTGACTGGTCAACGGACAGAGGTAGGCACTCGCCTCATACTCTTTGGGCTATGTACAGCAGCAAGTCTACGTGTGAATCCCGTTATAACAAACTTCGTCTTTTATGTGATCTTATTGGCGTGATCTGCAGATTATAGAAATCTAACTCCCCCCCACCCCCCTTGGGATTGACTGTTTCAGAAGTATTAAGCTTACATGTCTGTCTGATATTGCTTGTGAAGCTAGGAGTCTGGAGAGGGTTTGGGCATCGTATACAGCTCTGAGACAACAGCTACGTGAGTCCAATGATTAAGCCTATATGTTGCGGTCCTGCTCCTACCCGTTTCTTTATCAACACGGGAGGGAGGGAATGTGGAAGCATTCTTTGAAGGGACAAGCTTTGAAAGTACTCTTTGAGAGGCAAAAGCTTTCCTGGCAAGAAAGTTGGCAGAATGAGGACATTAAAAAAAAAAGAAGAAAAGTACCCTGCTTTTAAATACTAAATAATCCACCACTTGGTAGGCCTTGTAGATCACAAGGATGGGTGCCTAGTATTTAAAACTGATACATGCAAGTATATAGTGTTGGCATGTACTTAAAGTGAATAGACCCCAAATTGTACATTATACAGGGCTTTTGGCAGAAGGACCTGGCTGTAAGTTTTGGGATTCCTCTAAACTCAAGAACAGCAGTTGAGGAGGGTTTTGGGGCTTGATTAACTTGAAAGGGACCATTCATAGTTAAGTGTAAAGGGAGACCTGGGAAAAGAAGCATTTGTTCCCTGGTCCTTTTGTAGCCAGCTTGGCAACAGACTAGTAGGCAAAGGAGTCCCAGAGCCAATTTGGTGTAGTAGACCAGAAGGGGACGGCTTATTTCCCCAAACACACCCCTGACTGGCACACCAGAAACCACCAGGATCAGAAGGGTGCTTCCATATTGGATTTACCTCAGAATAGTGCACTATGAGATAGATTGCAGCAGGGCAAACAGGATGTGCTGCAAAAGTGGGAAGGGCTGCCCCAGGGAACTTTTTTCTCATTGGGTTGGGAGTGTCCAGGATTTACAGACAACCACAGGTTAGTGAAGCCTGCATATGTGATACCTTACCCACAGCTCATTTGAACACATCTGGACCAGATGAAGAACAGGAGAGGACTGGACCTTCTGTCTGTGATCAAGTGAAGCGCAAAAAGTAACAGACCAACAAGAGGACAGCGACTGGGGCGCAATTTGAATGTTCCTGCTCTGCCATGTTCCACCCAAAACCAATAGCTTCTGCTGGAGCTCATTCAGTTGATTTCGAAAGGACTTCATTGGATTCATAATGCAGCCTTGCCTCACTGAAGATTTTTAACTTCCATTTCAGAGACTAAGTCAGAACGTAACTTCTTTGACCAGGATGACCCAGTTGGGATATCGGACCTCTGCTCCACCATGATTGGCCTGAAATTTTGACTAAGTCTCGGCATGCCACAAACAATGACTTCTGATTGACACTATATTCTTCTTGCCATTTATTACCCTGAAATGTTAAAAAATCATATTTCCAGCCCCCTTATTGGAATTCCAGTCATTTGTATGTAGTTTTTCTTATTGGATTTTTGTCTACTTGTAGAAATTGGTTTGGGTTTTTTTATTGTGTTGTCACTTCTTAATTGTTTTTGGTGCTGCATTTCTCTTAAAGTAAACCTGTTTGCACTGTGTTATAGCTGTCAGGGTTTGAGTTTAGGTTTATTTATTGAACTTGTGCATTGGACCTGAAGGAATGTGGACATATAACCTGGGAAAGACTCACATCCTCCCCAACTAATGACCCATTTTTTTAGTCTCATATAGAAAATATTCACTCATTCCCACTCACTGCACCATCTGAGGTGTGGCGTGCACAGAGGCAGCACAGTGGACACATCTCGTGCTGACCCAGTGAGAACCCAAGAGATGCCAGAGAACAACATGCGGTGTTTACTTAGTGTGAGCTGCTTTGTAACTGACTGCTGTGCAAACCACAAAACAGAGAGCCAGAATATAATTAGGTAATATGTAATAATGGAGTTAACAGAAACAGTACAACTTATGGTATAGTTATTCTCTATCCTATATTTCTAGGTAATATCCTTAACAGGTTTTGGGCATTGGAAGTAAGTGATGGAAAGTAGCAAGATGATGCACGAACCGTGCCACAGCTGTGCTGAACATAAACCCACAGAAAGAAAGGGCCATACTTACAACATGACAAATTAACAAGCGCTTAGTCAATAAACCCAATAGTTAAAAGACATTGTAAGAGAGAATAGGCTACTTTAAACTTATATGACACTATAAGAGATAATTATAAGATATTATAAGAGAGAATAGGCTACTTTACAACATTTTCATAAACGGGTAAGCTTGTTTTATGAATGGATTTGCAAACATTTGTAGATGTTGCAGATTACTGGAATGCTGAGTTTTAGGTACTGCAATAAATCACAGCACCATATTAACATCAGTTACTATCATGCAATGACATTATGAAATGCAAACATGATGAAAGTATTAAAAACAAACATAATCAAAAGTGATAGATACCCTAAAACAAGTGTTATATATAGGAATCAGCCCAACACAAGGCTCACTAGTGCAGTGTGGATTTCCATAATTTTTAATCATCGGTATTGAGTTCCTCCTACTTAAACCAATTTATTCTAAACCGGGGGCATTTCCTGGGTCTCAAAACCCAAGCTGTATCATGCAACAATTGAACATCTATTCTAACTTGCCTATTGTTTGTGCTTGTTATCTCGTTCTGGGTTCTGAGTTTCTCTACCTTTCTCAAATTATATGCAATATGTCCCATCTCCTTGTTGATATCGGCCCTTTGTCTAAAAGGTTTCAAGACACGATGGCCACATTAATACCTAGTCAGTTTCAAACACTTTTTTGGGACTATCACTAAAATTTGAAACATGTGAGATGTGTGCACAATGTTATATCCGAAAAGAAAGTGGGGTTGGAAAATTGTTAGCCAGATTTAGAGTTAGATCCTTGAGAATCCAATTCCTAAATGACAATGTTTGAAATTGTCAAAATGTGTTTGTGGGCCCTTATTCACTGCATCTTCTCCAGCAGCTGCCAAACCGCTGTCTCGAGCGGTGGTTTGTTTGGTTGGAGATGCTAAGGTATCTTTATTTGGCCACCTGGACACAGTACAGGACTACTGAACCATACTATACAACAAGTTCCCTACGTCCAACTAGCAAGTTGCCCACCTTACAGGGTTAGCTGTCAGTTAAGCCAAATAACAATACAATGCAATGATAGAGAGGCAACGTCCCACAATTAATATATTGAGTCCATATTTAAACTTTCAGATGTCTTGAGACAAATTTGTGATAAAAATGAATTCCTTTTCTTATTCTTAAAATATCTTTTGTGGAATAAAGTTATGCAGCCAACGTGTTTCACTCATACACCAGAATCTTCTTCAGGGCTGTTGGACAGGCCACACGAAGGGCTTGCTCCCTCCCCGCCTGACAGGGCCCAAGCCCCGGCCCACCAGGCGTGACCCACGAGAATCACCCGCACCCCGTCTCCCGACGGGACTCCTGCCCTGGGACCTCCATGTATCACGGGCCCAAGCCACCACCGGCTCCCTCGGCCGGGTCAAGCCGCCATCTTGGGCCCTGCGCCACGAGGCCGCGTGGCCTCCCCCCGACCCTAACCCTGGGCCTGGCCAGTCCCGACATCCCGGCACCACCATCCACCCAGGAGGTGAGCGGACCACTTGGCAGGTCAATGGGAGAACGAAGCGCCAAGGACTCTCCCCCGCCAGGTGACGATCGCCTCCAGCTCCCCCCAGGCACCGGCTCCACCCCCCTCTGGGTGTCTGGACACCTTCATCTCGGACCCTCCGACCTCCAAGTGCGAGGGTCCGGACATCAAAGGGCACCTGCCCTATAACTGGAGCAGCTCCGGAGTAGGAGGTAGTTGTATCCTGGAGTCGAGAGACACCGAGAGAACTCAGCCTTGACGGACTACTGGCGCTGCCGTAGCCCTATCTTGTGAACTATCGTCCTGCCTGCTGGCGCTGCCGCGGCCTTCTGCAACATCCATCCTCGCCGGGACCTGCTGGCGCTGCCGCGGCCCGTTGTAACGACCATCTTCACCGGGACCTGCTGGCGCTGCCGCGGCCCGTTGTAACAACCATCTTCACCGGGACCTGCTGGCGCTGCCGCGGACCGTACCTCAACCATCTTCACTGGGACCTGCTGGCGCTGCCGCGGACCGTGTATCGACCATCTTCACTGGGACCTGCTGGCGCTGCCGCGGCCCGTACCCACTAGACCACCAAGCTCGAGGATTGTGAGCTACCCACCATACCACCTCAACTACCAAACTGGTATCCAGACTATCCCGCTACCCCCTTGTCCCACCTTGAGAGACTTGAATCGAGGGGACCCCTGAGTCCAGACCTCCTTGTACCTTTCCATCGTACCGTAAGAAGTGCTTATAAAGAACGCTAACTCATCTCCTTGTGTGGTATCTGTCTGTGGGGGGGAAGTTATTTATCTGTACGATCGCTGGAGACGGCTCTCCTCGGAGACCTCTCCCCTTGTCCTCGGCCGACCCTCCCGGTCCGTCTAACATTGGTGGCCAGCGGCGCGATCCGAATCAACGCGTAATCGTACAGAGAGTAGCTCACCCCACGACAAAACCACGATGTCGGCCAAAGATAGCGGTTCCACTGAAAAGTTCCAAATGGATAAGTTGGAAGAATATAGCCACCGCGAACTTAAACAATTCTGCATGGAACTCGGCATTGCTACCACCGGCCTGAGTACCAAAGATGATTTGAAGCGCGCCCTTGAGTCGTGGGCAGAAACTGGGGTCACCGGATCACCCGACCAAAACAGTGTCGCACCAGAGGGGAACGCCACGGCTCCAGAGGAGCGGGGAACGGGCCTCTCGCAGGAGGAGATCCAGGAAAGAGAAAGGAACAGATTACACGAGTTGGAAATGGCACGACTCAAGATGGACGGTGAACTAAAATTAGCCGAGCAGAAATTAAATCTAGAGCATCTGCGGCTCCGAGAGGAACGAGAAGAAAAACAGAGACAGAGAGAGCTTGAGGAAAAAAGAATAACACTCGAACACGAGCGCAAACTGGCGGAAATAGAACTTCGGAAACAGAATAAAGAACCGGGGGTGCCTGAGCGACCGCACACCCCAGGGGCAACCGAGAAAAAAGTCCACATCCCCAAGGATGTTGTCCGAGAGTATGTCCGAGAAGACGACATACAGCAGTGGTTCAAAGCCTACGAGATCGCCATGACCTCCCACCGGAACGACCGGAGTTATTGGGGAGCTGGACTATGGGGGAGGTTCGTCAACGAAGGTCGCGATGCCCTGTTGCAGCTCCCAGATCACCAAATGTCGTCCTACGACCACATGAAGGCTGCCCTCCTCACCCGCTACGGCCTCACACCCGAGATGTACCGCCAGAGGTTCAGAGACTGCACCCGGATCCCGGGTACAACTTGGGTGGAGTACGTAAACTATTTCAGCCGAGCCTTCGAGGGTTGGATCAAGGGGAGCCATGTAACGACCTACGAACAACTCTTTAACCTTATGGTATGGGAACACCTGTCGAACAACTGCTTCGTCGAGCTCAGGCAACACCTCCTCGACAGTAAATTGACTGACCCCCGGCAGCTCGCCGCTGAAGCTGACCGATGGGAGAGCACCCGAGTGGGCCGGAGAGGACCACACGAGCAGAACCGAAGCAACCAAGGCCAGCACCGTCCTCGGGGAGGAGGAGGAGGCCAGGGGCGAGGGAGAGACCCCCTCCCGGCAACCCCCGTGGCCAGCACCCCGCCCCCGGCCGGACGGGGAAACCCCCCGATGCGTCCAGGGTTCCGAGCCAATGTCACGTGCCACCGATGCCAGCGAGTCGGCCATTACGCCAATGACCCGAGCAGCCCGCAGAACCAAACGCCCAAGCCCCGCCAGGTCGCTGCCGCCGCCCTGGGGGAAGAACGACTATCAGAGGAACAGGAAGAGTATGAGCCGGCCCAGCAAGAGTGGGAGCCGGCCGCCATGGTTCTAGCGTGCCTAGGGGGAAAAGACCTAGTCCCGCGGGCTCCCCTACCCGCCAACACCAGGAAATACGGTCAGTGGGTGACCATTAATGGGCATCGGGCCGAGGCCTTACGTGACACAGGCGCCAGTGTGACGGCCGTCCGCTGTCACCTGGTGAAACCCGACCAGATCCTGCCGAACATTCTCTGCCCCGTCCGCTCAGCCGACAATTCCGAAAGTCTGTGTCAAATGGCCTGCGTCCCCTTCGAATGGGGAGGGGTCTCCGGCATGTTGAAAGTGACGGTCCGGGATGATGCCCCCGTGGACTGCCTCCTGGGGAATGACCTTGAGAGTTCCCCGTGGGCCACCGTCGAGAGAAGAGAGCACCTGGGAATGCTGGGCCTCCCGGACTGGGCCTGCGTAACCACCCGGTCCATGGCCACCCGTGCCGTTCCCCGACCAGAAGAACCGGAATGGCCAGCACCTCCGCCCCCGGTCGCCCCAGTAGAAGATAACGACGAGGCCAACCCCCCGGAACCAACGACCGAAGGGGACGCGCAACCCCAGGACGTCCCCGGCCTGGCTCAGTGGCGTCAAGACGGGGGGCCCACCCAAGAACAGTTCCGCCAGGAGCAAAAGACCTGCCCCTCCCTCGAGGGACTCCGCCAACAAGCCAGCGCCCAGAGCGCAGGGGACTCCACCGGAACTCACTGGGTCTACTGGGAGAACGACCTGCTATACAGCGAACAGAGAATCGCAGAGCTAGGGGCCGGTCGAGTACTGGTGGTACCTCTCCGATTCAGAGACTTCCTGCTCAACCTGGCCCACGATGTTCCCCTGGCTGGACACCTGGGCCAAGACAAAACGTACAGTCGCCTAGTGACCCACTTTTTCTGGCCGAAGATGCGGAACGACGTCCTGCACCACTGCCGGTCCTGCCCCACGTGCCAGGCCAGCGGGAAGAGTGGCCGTAAGCTGAAGGCCCCTCTACAACCCTTCCCCGTGGTCACCACCCCGTTCGAGAGGGTAGGAATAGACATTGTGGGGCCCCTGGACCCCTGCACAGCACAAGGACATAGGTTCATCCTGGTACTAGTGGATCACGCCACCCGCTACCCCGAGGCGGTGCCTCTACGAACTGTAACAGCTCCGGTGGTTGGCCGGGCCCTAATGGGGATCTTCTCCCGGGTGGGCTTCCCCCGAGAAGTCGTCAGCGACCGAGGCACGAACTTCATCTCCAAATACATGAAGTCCCTCTGGCAACAGTGCGGGGTCACCTACCGATTCACGACCCCCTATCACCCCCAAGGGAACGGGCTAGTGGAACGATTCAACCGCACTCTCAAGGGGATGATTGGGGGATTGGAAGAGCCCCTCCGTCGCCAGTGGGATGTACTACTCCCGTGCCTCCTCTTCGCCTACCGAGAAGTTCCCCAGAAGTCCCTCGGTTTTAGCCCTTTCGAACTCCTGTACGGGCACCCTGTGCGAGGACCACTCAGCCTAGTCAAAGAAGGTTGGGAGATGGCCCCCCCGAAGACCCCTCCAGACGTCTTCAAGTACCTCCTGGCCTTGCGTAATCAGACCCGGCGCTTCAGGGAAATGGCCAAGGCGAACCTCGAGGTCAGCCAAGCAGACATGAAGAGATGGTATGACCACAACGCCTCCTCCATCGAGTTCGAACCTGGTCAACAAGTGTGGGTGATGTCCCCCACCGAACCATGTGCCTTGCAAGATAAGTGGACGGGGCCCTTCAGAGTGGTCGAGCGCAAAAGCCCCGTCACTTACCTCATCGACATGGGGACCCCCCGGAACCCCCTTCGGGTCCTCCACACCAACAGACTCAAGCCACACTTTGTGCGCTCAGAACTCAGCCTCCTGATGGCTACAGACAGTGGAGCAGAGGAGGACTCCGAACCCCTCCCGGATCTCCTGAAGACTCAGGAGAACGACGGTTCCGTGGACGGGGTCCGGCTCTCCGATGCCCTCACCCCAGAGCAACGCCAGGGCTGCCGGGACCTCCTGCTGCGGTTCGCTTCACTGTTCTCCCTCACTCCCGGGGTCACCCCTTGGTGCTTGCACGACGTGGACACCGGGGACAGTCCCCCTATCCGACACCGGGCCTACCGCGTACCAGATCGAGTACGGGCCTGCATACAAGAGGAAGTGGCCAAAATGCTCACGATTGGGGTCATCGAGCCCTCGGACAGTCCCTGGGCCAGCCCGGTTGTATTGGTCCCCAAAGCCGCTGCCCCCGGCACCACACCTGAACTGAGATTCTGCGTCGACTACCGGGGCTTGAACGCTGTCACCCGAACCGACGCTCATCCTATCCCCAGAGCGGATGAATTGATCGACCGGCTGGGGGCCGCCCGCTACCTCAGTATCTTCGACCTAACAGCGGGCTACTGGCAGATCGGTCTCACACCCCGGGCTCAAGAACGATCCGCCTTCTCTACCCCCGATGGCCACTACCACTTCAAGGTCATGCCCTTCGGCATGAAGAACGCCCCCGCTACATTTCAACGTCTTGTGAACCAGGTCTTGGCGGGGCTCGAGGAGTTCAGCGCTGCCTACCTGGACGATATCGCTGTATACAGCCGCCACTGGTCCGACCACCTCCTCCACCTCCAGGAGGTCCTACAGGCCCTCCAGCGGGCCGGCCTCACGATTAAGGCCGGCAAATGCCAAATTGGTCAAGGGTCCGTGACCTACCTGGGGCACCAGGTGGGGAGCGGGCTGGTGGCCCCACTACAACTTAAGATTGCTGCCATCCAGTCCTGGCAGCCCCCCGTCACCCAGACCGAAGTCCGAGCCTTCTTGGGGCTCACCGGCTACTACCGGCGGTTCGTGAGGGACTACGGCAGCATTGTGGGGCCCCTCACGGGTCTCACGTCCAAGAACCAACCGAAGCGGATTAACTGGACCCCCGATTGTCAAGCGGCCTTCGAAAAGCTGAAGGCCGCCCTGTGCACCGCCCCGGTGCTCCAGGCCCCCGATTACAGTCGGGAATTCGTAGTACAGACAGACGCCTCCGACCACGGCATCGGAGCGGTTCTTTCCCAAGTGAACCCCGAGGGTCATGACCAGCCGGTGGCCTTCATCAGCCGACGTCTCCGGGCCCGAGAACAGCGCTGGAGCACAATCGAGAGGGAGGCCTTCGCAGTGGTGTGGGCCCTCAAAAAGCTCCGGCCCTACCTCTTCGGTACCCACTTCCGGGTACAAACCGACCATAGACCCCTGCAGTGGCTGATGCAGATGCGGGGGGAAAACCCGAAACTATTGCGCTGGTCCATCTCCCTGCAGGGAATGGACTTCACCGTGGAGCACCGGCCGGGCCAAGACCACGCCAACGCAGATGGCCTGTCACGCTTCTTCCGCCTCGACGAGGAGAGTCCCCAAGAAGATGGGTGACTCTCCCCGCCTTCAGCTGGGGGGGACGCATGTTGGACAGGCCACACGAAGGGCTTGCTCCCTCCCCGCCTGACAGGGCCCAAGCCCCGGCCCACCAGGCGTGACCCACGAGAATCACCCGCACCCCGTCTCCCGACGGGACTCCTGCCCTGGGACCTCCATGTATCACGGGCCCAAGCCACCACCGGCTCCCTCGGCCGGGTCAAGCCGCCATCTTGGGCCCTGCGCCACGAGGCCGCGTGGCCTCCCCCCGACCCTAACCCTGGGCCTGGCCAGTCCCGACATCCCGGCACCACCATCCACCCAGGAGGTGAGCGGACCACTTGGCAGGTCAATGGGAGAACGAAGCGCCAAGGACTCTCCCCCGCCAGGTGACGATCGCCTCCAGCTCCCCCCAGGCACCGGCTCCACCCCCCGCTGGGTGTCTGGACACCTTCATCTCGGACCCTCCGACCTCCAAGTGCGAGGGTCCGGACATCAAAGGGCACCTGCCCTATAACTGGAGCAGCTCCGGAGTAGGAGGTAGTTGTATCCTGGAGTCGAGAGACACCGAGAGAACTCAGCCTTGACGGACTACTGGCGCTGCCGTAGCCCTATCTTGTGAACTATCGTCCTGCCTGCTGGCGCTGCCGCGGCCTTCTGCAACATCCATCCTCGCCGGGACCTGCTGGCGCTGCCGCAGCCCGTTGTAACGACCATCTTCACCGGGACCTGCTGGCGCTGCCGCGGCCCGTTGTAACGACCATCTTCACCGGGACCTGCTGGCGCTGCCGCGGACCGTACCTCAACCATCTTCACTGGGACCTGCTGGCGCTGCCGCGGACCGTGTATCGACCATCTTCACTGGGACCTGCTGGCGCTGCCGCGGCCCGTACCCACTAGACCACCAAGCTCGAGGATTGTGAGCTACCCACCATACCACCTCAACTACCAAACTGGTATCTAGACTATCCCGCTACCCCCTTGTCCCACCTTGAGAGACTTGAATCGAGGGGACCCCTGAGTCCAGACCTCCTTGTACCTTTCCATCGTACCGTAAGAAGTGCTTATAAAGAACGCTAACTCATCTCCTTGTGTGGTATCTGTCTGTGGGGGGGAAGTTATTTATCTGTACGATCGCTGGAGACGGCTCTCCTCGGAGACCTCTCCCCTTGTCCTCGGCCGACCCTCCCGGTCCGTCTAACAAGGGCTTATTCTCTCAACAGGTTTCCAAATAACTTGCTTATCATTCATATATCAGTCAAAATGCTTCTATTAGTGCAGCTAAATTCCAATAACGTCCTTCAATTCACTACTAAACTATGCTGTTTTTGGCATTTAAGTCTCTTATCATCGTTCTGTCACCTGTTTGGCTAGAGAAAATTTGAATAATAAAGGAATGATTTTTCATCACAAAGTTGTCTCAAGACATCTAAAGCTTGAATTCTGGACTCAATGTATTAACTGTGGGACGCTGCCTCTCAATTTTTGCATTGTATCTTTATTTGGTAATTGAGTTTTGTAAATTAATTCCCCAAATCCCTCTCCACCCACAATCTGTATCAGGCAACTGTTAATCCAAGTTAGAGACCTCATTAGGCTTTGTCATTGGTCATGATGCCTATCTATACCCCTTAACCTCAGTGTTGCACAATATTTACAGAAGGCTAGTTTGTGGGTGACTATTTCGTCTCATCACTATCAATTAGTGAAATTAGTGGGTGCTTTCATCGGGGGCGGGGCTAATATTTTGTGGGAGAGATAGACCTGCCTGGTTTGCAGGGGTTATATAACTGTTAGCTCAACATAGTGTTACTTCTTGAGATATGAAAATGACTTACCTACACCAGCCTCAGTAAACTAGGCTAAGAATGTTGAGCTTATTATGCTCACAAGGATGCATTTTAGATGTGCCTTTTAAATTCTCTTTTCATATTGGTGGTCCATTGTAGCTGTACTTAGTTTTGCTCTATTCAAAAGGAAACAACGTATTCTCCATTCACCGGGTGTAGCTTCATTGGAGTGTTTGGGCCGCGACATCCCACAAGAAAATACATTCTTGGCTTGGTAGTTGTGTCTGGGGGCCCTGAGTTGGATCTGTTATTTCTGTGTCAGTTTTTCTTGTTATTCTAATTTGCTCAACAACAACGAAACCCCACTTTCCGCGCGCCCCACAGAAATCTTCCACGTATACTGGGACCTCTGATTATTATTAGAACTTAAGGCCCACTTCCTGTAACTGGGATCATTTAAAAAATGAGGTACAGCTACTTTATAAAATAATTTTTTTAAACAAATCCCCAAAAGGTATGCCATTGAGCAGTGACAGTCAAGAAAATGCGACACATAGAGGAAAGGTGGAAAACTTAAATACAAATATATAGGAGGTACCGCACGTAGATAATCACCACAACAAGCCTGTCGAAGCATTTTACAGACTGGCTAATATCTCATCATCATCACGTTAGTTTAGATGGAGGGAAAAATCGGCCAATCCTCCAAAAACTACTTATTTGAAAAGGACATAGGTGTATGTTAAAGAAAAACGAATGCATTAGTTCCTCCATCCAGAAAGGTCCTTAATTTAAATGAGAATTCGATCGCCATTCTCTAGAAGATAAAGTGACCAGCAAACTGTTAAAATGTGTCCAAAGTACAATTAGAAATTTTTAATTAAATGGGCCTTTGGCTCATGATTAAAGACACATTGGACATGCTCAGACCACAAAGTATCGAGGGGCTAACATGTTTGATTGCCAAATAAAAAATTGTGACAATTTTATAAGGGCAGGAGGACCAACCTGTCACCCAACAGTGTACTGCACCACCATGCCACCAGGTGAAGGCCACCAGTGGCCAGAAGAGATTCACAAGGTAAATCGTTTGATTATGAGCTCAGTGTTCTAATAATAAACATGGGGCCCAGAATACATGGAAGATATCTGTGGGGTGCGATGAAAGTGGGGTTTTGTTGTTATTGTGCTTTGTTGAGTCAAAGGCCTCCCTTCTTTCCTTTTATTTCCCTCTGTAGCTCCTGTTTTGTGCAACATCCTTATTTTGCTAAAATGTTTTAACTTGATATTTTTTTTTTAATCAGGAACTTAAATATGTTTAAACCTAGATTTACAAAGATTTTGTTTCAAGTTTGTGTCACTTTCTTTACACAAACGAAACGCATTATGCTTTTTGGGATTCACAACGCCACGTAAATGTTGATTTGCGTGTTTTTGTAAGAACAACGAACACAGCACATTGTGTTGCCTTGCATTTCTTCGCATCAGGTAGGCATTCCATGGGTGGTGCACGGGCGTTTCTGTGTATCCACCCATGGACTTTAACGCATTCCCATATTTACATAGACCCAGATTTACAAAGATTTTTCATCTGGGTTTTGTCACTTTTTTGAGGGACACCAGACGTGAAATGCTTTTTGGTAATAACAAACATCATACAAATGTCGATTTGTGTGGCTTTGTAAGAAAAAGTAATGCAACGCAGTACATTGCACTGCCTTAAGTTACTTTGTCAGGTAAGCGTTCCATGGGTGGTCCATGGGTATTCTGTGCATCCACCCATTGATTTTGATGCAAACCCTTATTTACAAGGAGTTGTGGACATGGTT
This sequence comes from Triturus cristatus, assembly GCF_964204655.1. Lineage (NCBI taxonomy): Eukaryota > Metazoa > Chordata > Amphibia > Caudata > Salamandridae > Triturus > Triturus cristatus. The sequence continues at coordinate 388,874,634 of NC_140585.1, read as the reverse complement.
TTGCATCAGAATGGTGCACCTGCCTGAAGCTGACGTAACAAGGATAAATATCTTTATGTCTCCTTGTTATTTCTTCTTTGCATGTCTGCTGCATCCTGCAGCACACATACAAACAGGAAAAGCCTCCACGGATAGGTTTGGTGCAGGAAGGCACGGCTTCCTGCACACAAAAAAATCCTGAAAATAACGCAGATGCCCTTGAACTACAGCGCAAGGGGTGCCTGCATTGGCGATGAGCAGCCCAAAGTAGGCCAGCACATGGAGTAAGCAGGGCTGCACCATTTCTTTGAAGATATTGCTAATTTCTGCTCTCCTCAGGTGATGCATCTCAGCGCAGCAACTTTTATTGCTGCATTGCACTACTTCTTTGTAAATATGCCCATTAGTGACCAATTTACCAAAAAAGTATCAAATCTGCAATAATAGAAGTACTCCTTGAATGGATGCAAATGTACTACTTTTTAAAATTCACAAACATTGGCAGTAGAAGGCTGGGAATCCTAAGCTTGTCTCAGGTTTCCAGGCATGCTACTGGCAACCAAAAACCCACAAGAAGATGGGAGGAATGCTTGCAAATAGTCTAGCCACTGGCAATCCATTGGGGTAGCATTCTAAACCATTGTTTTTCGCAACTTTGCCACTCTAGACAAAGGGCATGGGTTAGGATTTAGCAGTACTAGTAAAAGCAAACAGGACGGTGGAGGACGTTTCTATCTTTATTGCACCTGCCAAATTTAGAGATGTCAGCCATTCCAGCAGGCATCTTTATACACTGGCAGGAACCTCCATCAGGGTGGTTCCTGTCAATGTAGCAACATTTTAATGGACGGTTTTTCCAAGGTTTTTTTTTCAAAAACTAAGGAGCGTATTAGCAAGGGTTTGATGCTTGATGACTTTTTGCCGCTAAAACGGCGATTTTTTCATCGCCCTATCATCAAGCTGTCGCTAACAGCAGATAGCGACAGCTTCCAGGCGATAGCGACCGGTTTGGGACCCGCTTTGCATGTCAGCGATATTTATCGCTAATGACATGCAAAGTGGGCGTACCCAAACTGGTAGCGACTGAAAGCAGCCGCTAACACAGCTATCGCCTATTACCAACGCAGGCGAAGCGATAAAAATAATCACGCAAAGCGCGATTATCGCTGGTATTTAACACCTGCTGGAAACCTGACTTACCTGTATTACTCAATGGGAGGTGGATCTTCAGCTAAGTCCACCATGGCGTTAATGCGTGAATATCGCTGGATTTCCAGCGATATACAGGCATTTTGCCGCTATTGCTGGATATTTTAGCACAGTGGAGACAAACGTTGCTAATAGCATGTTTTCTCCGCTAAAATATCCGGCGATAGGCAGCGATAAAAATGAACGTGCTAAGCGCGTTTTGCGATAAATATCGCATGTTATTGCTAATATGCCCCTAATTTTTTTTTTTTAAACGAGTGACCCCCACACCAGTTTTCTCCAATGGTGTTGGGGTCATTTTTCTTTTATACTGTAATTCCCCACCAGGATATACCTGTTGGTGACGGACAGTAATAAACAAAAAGCCGTCCACTTTAAATAGGGCAGACGATCAGATGTCTTGCTTCCGATGGCACCTATTCTGTCGGGCGATTGAAGGAAGTATTACACTGACAGAGTTAAGTTTGCTCCAGCGACATAAAACTTGTGGACTGCCATACTCAAAAATCGGGCGGGTGGACCATGAGTTTGGAGGGTAGTGTATTCCATCACCATTGCAAAAGACTAGCTGTCCACCAAACTCTAAATCAGCCAAGAGACCCACATAATGCAAATCAGTAGTGACCCTGCATCTCATGGGAACAGTTGATTCCCATCCTTGGTCATCTCACACATTCACCCTGATGCCCACTGCTTTGTTAGTTGGCCAGTTTGAGATTAACGTCCCTCGAATCCCACTGAATAAGCTACACCCCTGTTCCATCTCCAAGTCTAGCAGATCATTTTTGATATGGGACTGTTTTAAATTTAATCAGAAGAACTGACAAACCATACACAATGATTTACATGCCTATATAAACATAACATATGCTTCTCTTTTGGCTTACTGTTAGGCACTATAGTTCTAGGAGTGGGGAAATCCAGTTACCCTCTTACACGAAAAGGTCTCTAAAGAGACTCTGTCTCCATGTTCTGAGAAGTACAGCCATTGTATTGCTCCTGAGCACAGTGATTAGGACCTCTAGCATGTAGGACCACCTGAATCTGTCAAAGGCCAGAAAGAACCAGATGTTAACTTCTCAAATGTCTGTACTCTGAGAAAGCACCCAATATTTCATGAGCTCATGAGTTTATGTCCTACCCTTTATCCTAATTTGTTTTGTAATGGAAGCAATAATTAGTCTGCCCTGTAATGGTCTGATTTTCATGTATCACTCACATTATGAGGGATGATCCCTCTTTTTCATTGGTTTCTAAAAATAAGATAGCCTTTTCTACTGTCACAGCATTAAATTTGGGACATTCATACAATGGTATCCCTCTGTCTTATTTGATGCCAAAGCATGAATCGCTAATAAATGATGCAAGAGGGACATCTATAGTAGCTTTCTCAGTGCACTCCAAGACCTGGGGGACATTGTCTAGGATCATGCCAAACCTAATCTGAATTTAGTGGGGTGCACCTGATAGGAACACCCTCCAAAGGTGAGTCAAACCAACCTCATTCATGAAAACCTGGAAGCCTTTCTTGTGGCCAGTGAAGGTACTCTATCTCTTTGTTCCTCTTTGAGTACCAGGTCTATGTCACCATTTCCTTCCCTGGTTGATCTGACTGGTAGTAGTTTGGAGACTCAGCTTGCCAGACAAGCCAAGAAAGTAGATCCTCTGTGACTAGGTGCGTGGATATTAGACAGAATGTGTCACTGTCCTGTAATGTACCATAGAGAATAATGTATCTTTACCTATATCAATTATATTAAGCAGAATCCACTTGTTTCAAAGTATTGCATCCTCTCTTAAGCCCTGTCCGCTTCCTAAAGGGCAGTACTCTTTTTCTGTCCATCCCTCTCCAGTCTGCCATGGCCTACTGCCAATATATGTGCCTCCTCAAAATAAGGAAAGCTGCGTTTGGTCCTCCTTATCTCATGCTGCATTTTGTGATACTTCCCAGTATTGGCTGGACATTTTTTGTTGAAAAGAGCTACCCTACATCCACCTTGTGTGTCTTTTGCGAATCTAGTTCTGGGCAGTGACGCCTACCTTCATTCTGGTCCCTTGGCAGCTCTGACCCATGCAGGATTTCCTTCCTCGGCATTTGAGTTTGTGGTGTTGTGTCTTCTTTTAGTTTTCCTCAAAGGAGTCTCCAGGAGACTACAGTTCCATGGTACTAATAATTGTGAACATTGCCTGTAGAGGTTTACAACAGCAGAAATTGAATTGAACAGTTGGAATTAAAATAGAACAGGAGATCTACACGTGGAAGTCACCGGTGTGGCTAGCTGGCTAGTGATTTGGGGTGCCATGGGTGAATGCCTCTACCATATGCTCAGGTGAGTGTCTGTCACTTTCTTGCAGGGGAGGTGAGATTAGATTACAGTTAAATGAGATGGGTTGTATAAATAGAGAGTGAGAATGTGTTAAAACTTAAAACAGGGATTCCAATTGATTGTCGTAAGCAGCCATATCCTGTGGGTCGTTAGGGCGAGACATTGTCCTGGAACAGCTTACCAACAGACTGGAAACCCTTGCAGTTTTCCTGGCTTTTTCAACTAAACATCCATTTTTCACCCGGATTGCCTTCAATTTATTAATGAAGTGTTCTATGAGTATGACTGAATCCTATATGTCACCTATCCTTTTTTGGCAAAATAAAGTTGTACTTTATGCTTCTCATGAACAATTTGCATGTTATCCCCTTGTTTACAATGTTGTTTGCTTCAGACAGATTTAATGTCCTCTTTAAATTCTCTGAGGATAGTTTTATGCTCTTAAGGGTTCTTTTGTGGTGCTTCTACGTCCCTCTTATCCTTCTCTAAGAGACTGACTGGTAAGTGCATTGAAGTGCAAAAAAGTCAAATATTATCAATTCATCTTAACAAAGTTCATGCAAAGTCTGGATCACCTACGACTTTATCAACAGTAAGGATTTGAAGGAGAATTACTTAATGATGGCCACCGGTGATAGAAATATTGCAACCAGGGGGTACCAGCAATGGTGTTTTCTTCTGCACAAATCCTGGTTGATTTCAGGCGCACAATTTAAGTTACAAATATCTTGGACTTGTGCTCTCACTTTTATTAATGTATGGGATCTGGTCTCAACTTTCACTTTGATTGCACACATCGCAATCATGACATAATTGTTGTCTGCAAGGCATCTGATGCCAAAATTGCATTGCCACAATACATTGCATGTATCTAAAGGATGCTAGTCCTCATTACAACTCTTGGGCTAATCCTGATGGGGCCAGTAACAGGTGTTTCTGGCCTCCTATGGTAGAGCCTAGTATCTGAGGTGTTTCAACCGGACACTTTGGCTGAAAACAGCACTTGAAATCTGCAGGTGTGACTATGGAAGAATATTGAATTGCCATATGATATGGAGCAGTATTCCTGATTCACCTGTTAATCTCACATTTCCAAGTGTTCCCTTAGTGCCTCTGCTGTCATTATCTCAAAGGAGGAGAAAGGGAGGCAGGAGGTACCATGCAATTTTAAAGCCCACTTTTAAAGATGGTCTGAAGGTTGTGGATTAGTGGACAGTATAGAAAAAGGAGATCACACCAGGATATTGGAAATGAGTTTGCCAAGATGGCTGCTCTTTTGAGAAGTGGCTGTTATAGAACAATATTTGTAGATGATTTATCTATGCCAGTGATTTGAATTTGTAGATGATTTAGCTATCTCCACTGCATTAATTTGTTTAATGTCCAAGTATCTACCTTAAAAACTCAGCCCTGAAGGATGCAATTCAAAGGCATTTTGTTCCCAAAGTACAGGGAAAGGATTTCCCTGACTGTGTGATATGCATACTGCTTTGATCCTAATTTGGGTTTCTCTTGCTGATATGAGAAGAAAGTGAAAAACATATCCAGGAAAGTGCTGACGAACAGGGGTTTGGATACTACATTGAGACACGTCAGCCCTCCATTGTATATCGCTGTGAATACACCCAAAGAATTTATATTGACTACTATAATCTCACTATTTTACAACAGTATATAAAACATAGAAATAAGCTGCTGAGTCATATTCAGCCAGTCGGGGCAATACTCCATTTGAGCCAATGTGTCTGTGAGACGGCTGTTTACTTGGCAGACAGTTACTTTTTTGTTTGCTGACCTTTTGACTGCAGCAGCCACAGTAGATGACCCCTGTTCACCACTAAAGTTTACTTGCTGTAAAGTTCTTTGGTAACAGTCCTTTGGTAACAGAAGTTGCAAAATGACACTTCTTTTTTTTTTTATTGTTTTTGTGCAGGAAGGGTCCCCTTCCTGCACATAAACAAACAACGGCAATTTGTTGTTTCCCTGTGTGCTGCCAAACGCAGCACACAGGGAAACAGCAAAAACGAGGAGAAATAAAGCATTTCTCCTCGTTTCACCAGTTTAAGACCAGGTTTTCCCTGATCTTAATTTTGGTGAGGCCTCCTATTTATGCCACCCTTGTAAATAGGGGGCAGTGTCAAAATCAATGAGAGATGCGGTGGAATACCCACTGCAGCACCCATTGTGCGCCCCGTTCACGCTAAGTAAAGCGTGGTGGGGTGCCTTATTTGCAAGGCAGAGTTAGTTAAGCCACGTTAAGTGACTTAACGCTGCCTTGCAAATAAGGTGAAACCCCTATCGCCACCACAACGTCACTAAATACGAATTTCCTCTAGGTGATGTGCCTCTTTGACAACTCGTTTTGTGAGCTGGCGTCATCTCTCCTGAGTTATTTATATCTGGTTTCACTTAACCAAAAATTCAAGTTAAACCTGTTTACTTTCCTCCCAAAAACTGCAGCTGTGAATGTTTAAAAGACAGAGCTGTGCCTCCCCAGGCTAGTGTGTGTGCGTAGTCTCCAAAACTGAGGAAACATTCTGTGCATTTGAATGTCAAAGCTAAAGAGAGGCTCCCCTGAAGATGAAATACTGCAGGCAGAGAGCAGGCGACACGTGCAAAAAAAGAAAAAAAAGCAACTCGCGCTCTGCTCGTCATAGCAGTCTTTCTAGAAGAAACGGCATGAGCTTTCTACAACTTTATCTTGTGATATAATTAAAGTACACTATTTGATTATTTTTTTTAAGGACATCAGTTGCTTTTACTTTTGCGGTCAGCACTTTTTCATTCCCACGTCTTTTACTCCTCAGTCTCCACCCGTGTTTCTCTTTCGTCTGCAAGACCGATACCGAGGAAACTGAAAATAGCGCTTCCTAAAAGTTGCCATTTTTAAGCGCAGAGGACCGAGGTAGCCCCAGACGTGCGTATTTGGTGGGGAACAAGCAAGAGAGTTCAGCTGCAATTCACAAGTTCAGTCAAGTTTTCAAAAAGCAAGACAGCCATACAACCACAGATTCATTTAGACCTGTGTGCTTTTATCCAATGTTGTTTGTTACCTCACTCGACGTTCCATCCGCCAAGGGTAGTTAATTATTGTACTTCCTATTTAAAATTAAACACAGTTTCAGCGCTGGCTGCCATTTTGAAGCAGAGGATCAATCCGTTCTTTGGCATGGAAGGTGGACACTTTCTCTCCTCAAGGGTAAGCAGATTCAGGAAGCAGCATTTGATGGGTGCACGCCTGACGAACTCAATGTGCTTTTGACATCTCCTGGCAGCAGCCAGTGAGGGCTAATCCTGGACCATGCTGGGCAGCTCTGACCTGGTGCTTTGGCAATCGAGGAGTTCCTGAGGGTCTTCATTAGTGCGGCCATACTCCACAAGCTTTACAGGGCCATGCTTTCTGTTCAAACATTCCACCCAAAGACCTGGAATGTAGGCTGTGGGTAGTTATTGCTCTCTCTGCTTGGGGAGATTCGGGGACAAGAAGCATCAGCCCGACAAGCATGTGTGTGGGTCCTGGCCCTTGTCCCCAAACGTTTTGCCTTGGCTTGGCACTTTTCCCATGTGGAGCAGGGTCAGGACTGATTTGCATATGGCTGAGTCTAAACTGGGGTGGCGTAGTGAGCAAAAGAACAATGGATGTAACCAGATCTCTTGACTGGGGGTGAATGTTTGATTTATTCAGCATTCCGTTCATCACTTGTAGCCGCAGCACTTTGCGCCCTAAGAAGGATGAGTATGTCCAGACATGGGTACCTTGCTCACTGTGCCACTGGATTCAAGCTAGATTGGTTGATGAGGGGTGGTACCAAAACCGGTCCCAGGATGCTTGTTTCTGGCCCAGAGAGGACATGACTTGACAGTTCGGGCTGTTCTCATGTGGAGCAGGGTCAAGGCTGATTTGCATATGGCTGGATCCAAACTGGGGTGGTGTAGTGAGCAAAAGAACAATGGATTTAACCCAGATCTCTTGACTGGGGGTGAATGTTTGATTTATTCATCATTCTGTCCATCACTTGTTTCCACAGCACTTTTTGCCCCAAGGCGGATGGGTATGCCCAGATGTGGGTCCTCTGCTTGCTGTGCACTGGATTCAAGCCAGCTTGGCTGATGAGGGGTGATACCCCGAAACTGATCCCATAATGCTTGTTGAAATCAATGCCTGGTTTAGACTGGCAGCTGGGCTGTTTGAGCATTCACTCTAGACAGTCACACAAAGGGAGCCGAGGTGTGCCCTGCATATCCTGATTACCCATCACCAGGATGATGGACTTCCTGAGCTTGAGTGGTGGGAGGAGTTGTCAATAGCACCTGAAGAGGGCTGTGTCTGACCTCTCACAATGCTGTCTCCACCCCCCTGGAGTGTGTCTGGAGCCAAGATAGGGCAAGGCAGAACTTGTGTACTACAAAGACTATCTTTTGAAGTATGCCTATTTCAACAGCCAGTAGGGGTAAAACTATTGAACCTAAAACCTCAGACCTTAGAACACTTCTGGATTGAGGACTCTGCCAAGAAGAAGAGCTGAAGACCTGTCAGGAGGAGTACTGCCCCTTTGCTGTATGTTGCTTTGTTGGGTTGGCCTGCAGTTCCTGCTTCTTTCTGTGGGCAGTGAAAGAACTGGACTGGACTTTGCTTTTAAAACCTGCTTTTCCAAGGTTCTCCGAGGGCTTGTGTGTGCTTGCCTCCTGTTGGAAGTCTCAAGGCCATCAAAGACTTCACCTGTAGGCTCCCTGAACTCCACTGCTGGGAGTTCTGACCTGCCAATTTCTGCCAATTTCAGTTCTGGGCCCTTGGAGGTGGTTCCTGCTGCAAAAGACTGAAAAATTGACACATCGCCCTTCCAGCACCTGTTTTTCCAATGCAGTACTGTTGTACGGGCAAATCAACGCAGCAACTTTTTGTGGCCCCAAGCACCGCCGAAGCCAGTGTCCAGCGCACTCTGTCTCCGATGTCCGAGACTAGACCGACACATCACCGATCTGTGGAGGAAAGAGTCAATGCAGCCCCTGTTTGCCACTGCCACATAGACCTCCAGAATGTCCGGATTCAGATGTATCTCACCTGCACACCAAGTTTCCAACGCATCACCTGCAGGCCAGAACCGTCTTTGGATTTCCATGCATCGCTTCCCCTTACAGTCCAACACTTCTCCAGTTTGCAGCAGGACAGAAGCATTGCTTCCCCAGGGAACCAGGAACCAACACATGGCTGTTTTTTCTGACGATTCCCTCCTGTTTTTCCTTTTGGATTTAGACGCATCAGAGGTACTTAATGTAATACCAACGCATCCGTAGAGTTTTATGACAGAATTGCTGAAACCTTTAAAAAATTATATTTTGAGTTATGAATGTTGGATTTTTGTAGTTCTGGTCTTGTTTGGTTTAGGTAAGATTGTTTATTTTTCTAAGCTGGTGCGGTGCCCATTTGTAGTGTTTTCACGGTGCTTTTGCCAAGCTACAAGGGGGTGAGCAGGGGTTATCTTGGGTGTGTAACTGCCTTACCCTGACTATAAGAAAGGGTCCAAATTTGGACAGGGTGCATGCCACTGCCAACTAGAGACCCCCATTTCTAACACTGCGATCAAGGCAGGGTGGCTAGGCTCAGAGTGGAGCTCCACTTTCAGCTGCCTTAGTCACCTGAGGTGCAGATTTATCAAAAAGTCATGTAGCGCAGCAAGACAACTTGCTGCGCTGTGTTGCGTGACAGGAAAAGAGCAGAAAGTTGCCATATTTACTAAGATATGACTCATTCCTGCTCTCTCCCTTCACTTCTACTCTGAGTACTACCAAGCGCCAACACAGGCACCTTTGCGCCAAGGTGCAAAGGTGCCTGCATTACAGGCAGGATTGTTTTTGTGCGTCTCAATTGGGAAGGCATACCATATTGATGCAATCGCAGGTTTACTAATCTTAATAAATCTGATATTGCATCAAAATCCACAGTGGATGCATGGAAACGCTCATGGAATGCTTTCCCAAAGCAGAGTAATGGAAAGCTACCTTGCGTTACTATGGATTTACTAAGTCCTGCAGAGCCATGGAAGGTGGCTTTGTGTGGCTTAATAAATCCCATAAAAGTCATCTTGCGAGATGCATGGGCAGAGTAAGCCCTTTGTAAATCTTGGCCTGTGTTTGGGAACCCTATGGTCTGTGTGGTACAAGGTAGTCCCAAAAGGGGTACCCACAATGTATCTAGCATGCTGATCTAATCCAGAAAGTCAAGGAGTGCTAGCCACTTGATTGGGGTCTGGCGGAGGACAGCAATTAACTAATAAAAGGCAGATGAGGATTGTGATACGCCTGAGGGCTATAACATCTCTAGAGCCAACCACCCAGAGGGGAGAGGGGGCGGAGTGACCATCATTTATAAAAACAAGTGGGACCTTCGCAGGGGGGGTGCCACCTCGTTGGGAGGCTGTGAGGCCCTTGATTTTAGCATCCGCTTATCAGCTCATTTTACTCTGGGAGGCTCTCTGATTTATAGGACCCTGGCCCAGTGGGTCCTTTTCTTCAGACCTGTGGAGACGCTTAACTTCCAGGGCCGTGAGATTTTCTCACTATATGATCCTGGGTGATCTTAATATTCATCTCGATCAGGCTGATACTAAGGACTCGCGCGACTTCCTGGACATCTTACATTTGGCTCAACTTGATCAGCAGGTTAGCCTTCCCACACATCAGGCTGGCCATATATTGACCCCTATTTGCACCAATTTTCCGATCTTGTTAAGGGATCCATGCCCAGTTCCATGGTCAGATCACCTTTTAACTCATTTCTCGTGGGAAGTGTCCAATCCTGAGCCTCTAAATCGCTCATATTGCAAACCAGCCTTTGGTAAAATCGAACCACTTGAGTTCAATCGGGCCCTGGAAGTCTCTAGGCCTATCCTCTCGGGGGATCTTAAGGATTGTCTGGTTGGATTCACTAGCTAGGTCTCTAATGCAGTGGACAGTCTAGTTCCACAACGCTCTTCTAGGCTGTCCAGGGAATCTCCCTCCAAACCTTGGTTCAATCCAGACCTAAAAGCACTGAAACATGAATGCAAGATTCTTGAGCGTACGTGGCGCTGTAGCGAATATTGCCCGGTAGCTAAGCGGAAGCTCAGAGCTGAGCAGAAAATCTACTCTGAAGCCATAACGTTGGCCAAAAGGCAATTATACTCAGCCCGTACTGACTTGGCCAGAAACAATGCTAAAGAAATCTTTGCTATTGTTCAGAGTTTTACGTCCCCTTTGACCCAAGCTAGTGTGTCTCCATCTTCAGTCACATGGTGCAACACTCTTTCTTGCTTCTTTATGGAAAAGAATCGTACTTTACAGGCGGCTTTTTCCTCCTGTGACAATGGTCCTGGGACAGCTTCTGTGCTTTAATCTGTTGATCTTGACCATTCCTTGCATGCGTTTAGGCCTGTGGACCTGCCTGACTCCATTAGAATTCTCAAGGGTTTAAAGTCTGGCTCGCCCTCGGACCCCTGTCCTGCCAGATTACTGGCAGCAGCTGCAGAGATCACTAACGCAGAAGTGAACAGCATTATTAACATGTCCCTTCAGGAAGCCGTCGTAACACAGACTCGGACGCAGGCTAAGATTTTGCCACTTTAAAAAAAAGCCGTCATTGGACCCCCTTAGTCCAGGGAATTATCGTCCGATTTCCCTGCTACCTGCTCTGGCCAAGGTGTGTGAGAAGGTGGTGAATAAACAGCTCACTGAGTTTATTGAGAGGGAGGGCCTTCTGCATCCAGCCCAATCAGGGTTTCGGGCTTCTCATAGTATTGAATCGGCCCTGGTTGAGGTTTCGGAGGCCATCTGTGAGTGTTTGGATGCCGGCGGGAGGGAAGCATTAATTTTGCTGGACCTCTCGGCGGCTTTCTACACGGTCCCGCACTCACTACTCCTTGCGCGACTTGCCGGGATTGGTGTGTTGGGCTCTGTCTGGTAATGGGTTAGATCCTTTCTGGAAGGGCTGGTCCAGCAGATCTGGCTTCCACCGTCCTCCTCCTCTCCTCAGTCAGTGACAACCGTAGTCCCCCAGGGACCTCCCTTAGTCCCCTTCTTTTTTAATATTTATGTCACACCTCTAATATATCTAGCTGAGGGCTTGGGGGCCAAGGTGATGGCTTATGCCGTTGACACCCAGCTGCTTTTCACCTGGGACAAAAATGCAGACTCTGTTCTCTCAGTCCAACATTGTCTATCTTCTATTTGTAAATGGTTGGTGGCTAAACAGCTCAAGTCTAATGAAGAGAAGTCCGAGATTCTCCTGTTTGGGAAATTTCCTTCCAACTTCCGGGATTCTCTCTGGCCATCTGAGTTCCCCTCGCCCACTTCCACAAGGAAGCCCGCCAAGAAGCTGGGGGTGTGGTTTGATGAGAGTCTTTCCTTTTCAACACATATCAAGAAGCTGGCCGGCAATTTTTTTGGCCTTCTCAAAACCCCAAGGAAATTCTTTCCTCTCCTACCCTAGGCGTCGAGGGAAATGGTCACTTGTGCACTGATTTTGTCTCGGCTAGACTGTACCTATGCTCTTTACATTGGCATCCCGGGCTATCTGTTGAAAAAGCTCCAGGGGGTCCAAAATACGGCAGCCAGACTTCTTCTTGGCATTTCCGCCAGGAATAGTGTCCACCATCATTTGCGCTCACTACACTGGCTCCCAGTGATTGATTTTATAATAATGATTTTAGCTCACAACCTAATACACATTTTAGGAATCTTTTTAACTTTATCACCACTCTGGAGGCTAGGGCCGATTTTAACGATACCTCTGGCCTTGTATTGGGAGGCGATTTTAATGCTAAATTAAATGGAGATTGCCCAATTTTCAAAGATCACAACGTGGGTTTGGGGTGCCAAAGGGGTGCGGAATTAATTATTCTTTTGAGCACACATAATTTGGAGAATGTTATGGACCGCTTTCCCACTGTCCCCCTAGTGCCAACATTCAGAGGTAGAGATTGTTCTTCGATAATTGATTACATTTTTATATCCCCTGGCCTGACAGACCGTATTAGTGAGGCCAAGGTAATTCCAATGTCCCAAGGGGACCATAATCCTATCAAGATCAGTTTAAAGATTATTCATCGACCGGTCTACAATAAGGAATGCGGCGCTAGGAACCTTTCCTTAAATTCAAACAATCTCAGATTAAAATGGAGGGGTATTAATGTGATGATGACTGTACAGACCTTGGCCAGAGACAATCTTCCTCTTTTCCTCTCATGTCTGTCCGATTTAAGTCCTAATCCAGGGGTAGTAGACGATTTTGTTAAGATCTGCTCAGCCCTTCGTGCACAGCTCACGATTCCTTTGCGCGCCATGACGGATAAGCAGGGATGGTTTGATCATGAGTGCTCTCTGGCCAATCGCGAATTGCGATTGGTCTTATCTGCTAGCCCGAGGAATCTGATTGATGTAAAAAATGCTAGGTCACGATATAAATTGGCCATCAGGAGAAGGAAGGAGGAGATTCTTGAGGAGCGCTGGGAGGTGCTAGCACAAACTGCTGCCCGGGGCAGGGGTGATATCTTTTGGGCCGCGGTCAAAGACCTGCGTCGCACGGGTCAGGTCGCGTCCCCAATAGATTGTACCATCCCCGGAGCTGCATGGGTGGATCACTTTTCTAAGATCTATGCGGCTCCACCTTCTGCGGCGGCCATTCCAATATTTAATAGCCCCCCACGGGCCGATGTATCACTATCTGAGGTTATGGAGGCCATCGCACAGAGCGCGGGGAATAAAGCCCCTGGCCCAGATGGCCTCCCAATTGACATTATTAAGACCCACCCTGATTTATGGGCCCCACTTTTATTGAATGTTTTTAAGAATTTAAATTTTACTTCCTTACCACCTCCAACCTGGTCATCTAGTATCATAGTGCCCATCTTCAAGAAGGGTGACCGTTCCCAACCATCATGCTACAGGCCTATCTCCCTTATTGACAACACTTTAAAGATTTTAGGGAGAGTACTGTATAATAAAATCCTGTTATGGGCCGAGGACAACCAAATTTTAGAGAGTTGTCAGCTGGGTTTCCGCAATAAAGTGGGAACTGCGGAGCAATGCCTTAATCTGAACCTTATCTTGGGCAAGTACACCGTAGCACGTAACTGCCCAATTTATCTGGCCTTCATGGATTTATCCACCGCTTTTGACCTTGTTAATAGGTCATTACTCTGGAAGGCCTTATTGGATTACGGCTTGGATGAATCGCTGGTACACTTTTTGGCCTATTTGCATAGGGATCTGAAGGCCTGTGTCAGGATTGGCACTGGGGGTGAGGTTTCCGAGCCTGTTACAGTTAACAGAGGGGTTAGACAGGGATGTGTCCTAGCCCCCCTTTTATTTATAATATACATAAACGGCCTACACAAACATTTGGTCTCTTTAACCGGTGATGTCCCGTCCATAAAAGATAACCTTCTTCCCGCACTGCTATATGCAGACGACGCGGTCCTTATGGGACGCACCCCAAATGCACTACGTATATTGGTGAATGGCTTTGTTGCACATATGGATTCCCTAGATCTGAAGACCAATTTTAAAAAGTCTTTTGTAATGTCTTGCGGCCCGAAGAGGCATCATATTGGCAGCATAGTTGTGGGGGCAGAAAGACTGGGGTCAACTGGCAGTTTCCCGTATTTGGGAGTGGTCTTTGCTGCGAACAACTCCTGGAGTGGGCATATTGCCCACGCCAGGAGTAAGTTCTCAAAGTCCATTAACTCAATTTTGAGCCTCCCCCGTCCAAAACTGACCGGGGCATTGCCTGCTATCTTAAAAATATACAAAACTCAATGCGTCCCGGTTGCCACTTATGGCGCTGAGGTTTGGGGTACTGCCAGTTGCTCAGACATAATTATTGAGGAACATAGATTTTGTAGGAAACTTCTCTGTGTTCCCATTACTTCCCCACATTTTATATGCCATAGGGAATTGGGTTTGCATTTTATAGGGGATTTTATCCGTGCCCGTCCAGCCCTTTTTTGGCTGTCGATCTGGAAAAACCCCGCTGCCAAACTGACTAGGGACATCATTGAGGATTGCCTCCGCTGCGACAGGGGTATGACCATTCCCTGGCTATCAGGAGTGCATAGCATTTTTCGCAGCGTGAACTCTGAAGACATTTTTCTTAAACCCTCTACCACTAAACACCCCACTAAATGTGAATTTAAAAAAGTACTTTATAAGTTATTTGATGTCGAAAGGGTAGTAAGGGAGACCTTGAAATCTAGTGTTTCTGGTTATTTAGCTTGCAATTTTATAATACATCCCACACCCAGATATTTAACCCTGCCGTTGAGTCATTGGGAGCGAGGCCTTATATTTCGCCTTAGGGCAGGCACCATCAAGCATGCACTTAGCTTCCCCCTATGGAATTTTAATGACCAATGTGTTGAGCCATGCCCTTGTGATTCCCAGAGCAGGCAGACAACTCTACATTTTCTATTCTTCTGTAAATTTTATATGAAGTATATTAAATGGTTTTTAACTCCGTATTTTAAAAAAACAAAACCTATTAGCCTGGAACTTGCATTTTCAATGATTTTGGCCTTGGACGATGATGAACTTGTTTTTCGTGTGAGCTCTTTTTTAAAAACTGCGGTTCGTGCCCGGTCTACTATGTCTTAAAGTTTAGATGGATTATTTCTCATGTGCAAATAGTATCTTATTTTATTGTGCGATTTTATAATTGTCTTTTTGTACTTTTATGGATTCTCAACGATCCGAATAAAGTTTCATTGAATTGAATGAATTTGATAGAGTAAACTTTAAATCGCTGGTTCTGACCCACAGTGCTATTCATGGTAGTGGCCCTTCCTACTTACAGAAACACTTCTCTTTTTATGTTCCATCTCGACCTCTGCGATCTATGTCCCTACGCTTCGCCCAGGTCCCTCGTTTCAAACACCAGAGGCTGAGAGGCAGCTCTTTTGCTTGGAAGGCTGCGGCTGCTTGGAATGCCCATCCTCTCGCTTTAGGTAATATTCAGGACCCAGTGATTTTCAAGAAGAACCTGAAAACACATCTTTTTGTTTAAAGTCCATTTTTTTACTCTCCAAGGCACCGCGCCGAAACACTCATGAGTATCTGTGCATGTTACAAATCTATGTAACTTAACATAACAGATAGGCATTATACCCAAGGTCAGTTACCAGGGACCCCAAGTGCATTACATAGTTTGTGGTAGCAGTCTAGCTGCATGGTGCTGAGCGATGATGTTATTGTTGAGTCTGAAGCCGACAAAACTACAGGAGAGAATTTGGAAAAGGAACAAGGCAGCAGCGGAGCAGTGTGAGCAGTGGCTCTGCTGATGACAATGATGAGTGTCTGTGTGGTCATTATGCACTGCAAGCAGGCTACTGTCGCCATTCATGCCCGTTCTGATGCGTTCTATCCCGGAATCGGGGAACAACCCATGTTTATTCTGAAAGATTGAGGAGCTTTAACAAGGGAGCTTGCTACTGCTTCCTATGCCATTTCAAATATGAATGTTTCAAAGGCATGCTGGAAACTCCAACAATGCAAAACTTTGTACTTGGAGTTACCAGCATGCCTTTTGCCAAAACTTCAGGTTGTGCAGCACAGCTGATTTTTGGATGTCCCCATAGCATCCATGCTAAACCTCTACTTCAAAAACAACCGTGGCCTTCAATATGGCAGTGTTGGATCTTTTTGCAGGGTCATCTCCAAATGTTTTACTTTCACTCCTGTTTTCTGAATCTCTTTTTGTTGGCTTTTAGGACTCTGCACACTTTACCACTGCTAACCAGCGCTAAGGTGCTCTCTCCTTTAAACATGGTAAAATCAACTTAAACCCTATTGGTGCATTTAATTTACTTGTATGTCTCTAGTAAAGTGGTGCTACATGTGCCCGGGGCCTCTTACTTAAATGCTACTAGTAGGCCTTCAGCCCTTATTGTGCCATCTGATTAAGTAGCCTTTTTACGCATGTCTCAGGCCTACCATTGCAGCCTGTGTGTGTAGTTTTATAGCGGTGGAGAGAGAAGGAAGTGACAGGCCACGTTAGTGATGGCTGGTTTCCTCAAGGTGCTAAACAGAGCAGGGACTGGAGTACTCGTCCGGGGATAGCTTCTATAAGGAGCAAGGGTCCTCACATACCCCGGGGGTGTCATGCTTCATCATAGGGCAGCTCCTCATTGGCCCAACGCTGCAATGCCCAACAGGCCCCTCAGGTGGGCTCTTTGTCGAAGTCTTCTCGGTTTGCCGTTGTGAAGCTAGATGGTATTTATGTGAGGGTGCCTTAATGTAGTGAGTGGAGGTAGGATGGTGAATGTGAAGTATAAAAATAGCTCCTGGATTCTCCAAAACCTTTTATTCGAGGAGTACCTGGGTCATGAATAAAAACAGACTTAAGAGTCGCGGACTGGGAAGGGAAAATTAAACCTGTGTCAGTCCTAATGCGTTATGCAGGGGGGTCAACATGTTTCTTGCCTCAATCAGTCCAATAAGATCTAGGAAATTCATCAGGACCTTAATATCCTCATCTACTCTAAGGCGGCGGCAAGTAGTGTTTCACCAGTGGGAACTATGTGTCACGTCCCCTTAAGTCTGGATTCAATAGTAATCCTGAAAGTATGAAAAGGTGAAAAAGGTTACCGTAAGTATAAGTATACCTTCTGGGAAGTTATGCACCTAGATTCACTTTTTGCGTGTAGGTGTAGCCACATACCGCCTACCCCGACTCTACCCCAGACTGCACATGGCGTTCGCACCCAGCACGTGTGTACCTCTCTGGTCTAGCTAATCGGCGCTCTTTCAGATTAGACACAGCCTGCACTCGATCGCATCAGGTGCACTTAAGTGAGTCGCCCTCTTTAACAAATACCACAATTTGCCTGAGACAAGGTTCACTTGGGCCCCCACAACCCCTGTGAACCACAGTGCGGTTACTGATGATTCTCGCACTTTTTCAGGTGGTTCTTTCTCGGCACATTCAGCAAGTAACCCCGTTCCGTTCCTGCTGGGGTATTACTATCCCCTTTTCTAGGTGAGCACTTGGGTGTTTTTGGTGGGGGTGGCTGCATGTGACACATGCCAGAAAATAGAACCACGGTACATGACAAGCCACTACATGACAAAAGTCCACCAGCGACAACAGCATCACCATGTGGCTTGACCACCACCTCATAATGATGAAGCATGTATGGTATATCTGTTCTCACTTAACTATGTGTTTTTTTCCAAGAGATTTTAAGACTCTACTTTGCCCTTTTTTACTTTACCACCACTAGGTGACACTGCAGTAACATAACAACACCACTTAGTCCACCATGAAGCATGTGTGGATGGCATTTGCGGATGATATCACCACACAGTTCTGTGTATCATCCTGCCACTATTTTTTAAGAAACAAGCTTACTCTGGACTATGATTGAATTTGTCTCCTGTCTTTCCTCAGGTTGCGGTTTGCTTGCTGTATCTGCTACCTCTCCCTAGGTGCTAACGTACCTGTTCTCTCCCTTTCCTATGATCCCATGGCCTCTCCAGTGTGAGCATGGCCATTCCCTACTCTGAATTACCTTTCTTCTTTTTTGATCCCCTTTTCCAATAGGTGCATAAATTTCCAGAAGGTATACTTATACCTCCGGTAACTTTTTTCACCTTTTCAAACTTTCAGGATTACTATCAAATCCAGACTTAAGGGGACGTGACACATAGTTCCCACTGGCGAAACACTACTTGCCGCCCCGTTATAGTAGATGAGGATATTAAGGTCCTGATGAATTGCCTAGATCCTATCGGACTGATTGAGGCAAGAAACATGTTGACCTCCTGCACAACCCACTAGGACTGACACAGATTTAATTTTCCCTTCCCAGTCCGCAACTCTTTAGTCTGTTTTTATTCATGGCCCAGGTACTCCTCGAATAAAAGGTTTTGAAGAACCCAGGAGCTATTTTCATACTGCACATTCACCATCCCACCTCTACTTACTACATAAAGGCACCCTCACTTAAATACCATCTAGCTTCACGACAGCAAACCGAGAAGACCTCTGGCAAAGAGCCTCCCTGCAGGGCCCGTTGGGCATTGCAGCACTGGGCCAATGAGGAGCTGCCCTATGATGAAGCATGACACCCCCGGGGTGTGTGTGGACCTTTTTTCCTTATAGGAGCTATCCCCGGACGAGTACTCCCATCCCTGCTCTGTCTAGCACCTTGAGGAAAACAGCCATCACTGACGTGGCATGTCACTTCCTTCTCTCTCCACCCTTAGGAACAGAATACGTCTTCTCTTTATTAGTCGTCTTGGGGCCTTATGCTGGACCTATTAAGCCCCCCGTCCCTCCTTGTGAGACTTTGTAGTTTTAAACTGCCTTTTCGACCTGGCAAGGTAAACTTCTTGCCATGTCCAAACCTCCCTCTCTAATACATATGAGTCACCTGAGGATAAGTCCTACACAGCCCAGAGGGCAGGGTGCAGTGTATTTAAAATGTTGGACATGTACTTTTAAGTTTTATATGCCCTGGCAGTAAAAAAATCCTTAATTCGTTTTTCATTACTGGCCTACCACACCAGTAAGATAACATTGGGTTGCCTTATTATATTTAATAATTGCTAACTTTTGATTGGGAACAGGTGTAGATTTCGTGTTTGGTGTCTGAGAAATTGAAAGATAAAAATCCTCCTTAATGGTAAAGTCAAACTTTAAGTTACACTTTTGAAAATGCCGCTTTTAGAAAGTTTACATTTTCTTCTCCTAACAATTCGGCACCTGCAGCCTGTTCCTGTGTCATATGACTGTGTGTAGTTGGCAGTTGGATTTTGTTTTTTCCTGCCAAACAGCCACAAAATAGAGAAATTAGAGGTGCCTGGATAGGCCATCAACGGGCAGAATGTGTACGGAGCTGGGCACAGCCGCATTGCAACGGAATATGCAGTACCCTGCTTTCACACAAACGACTTGTCACCTCAGCATTGTTCACGCAGCCAGCTTAGATCCAGGACAGGGGGGCCAGAAACTTCAAGGACTTTAGAGAGAGTTCTCTAGAAACCTCTCCTACTTCAAAGTTGGCACCATGTATAAATAGTTGACACTCAGACCCAACTCTTCAGTAGACCTGTGGATAACACAGAAAGACTGCTGTGATGCTTTGCTGCCAGAACGACTGGTACCTTACTGTCCTGCTACCTGCTACCCTGCGTACTTGCTGAAAAGGAACTCTGGACCTGCACACTTCATCCTAGGCTGAAGTGACTCCAAGGGCCAGCTGACTATCTTCCTGGTCTGAGCTGCAGAGACATAACAAGCTCCAGAGGCCTCTCTGCATCTGCAGTGCTGACCTGCTGCCAGGACCTGCAACTAGACCGGTCTGAGCCCTACTGTGTTCTGCTGCAGTGAGTTGTTGACCCCCAAGAGGTGCCCCTCAGGTCTTGGACCCTTGGTGTGGCCTCAGTTGAGCTACTCATTGAAAGAAAGGAGAAATCCTGAAGTTTTGGACTCTATTTTCAACCATGAACTGGGCTGTTTGTGCCAAGATCTTGCCGCCCATGCCATCAACCAACGCAAAGCTCCAGTGAATTCAACTCTTTGTGCCACAGCTACTGCCTGCGACGCCCAGGAACGTGAAACCTGCACTTCACGCTACAGCATCAACAGCCCGCGGTTACCACCAACACGAAGCTCCAGCAATAACCACCGGGCAGGATCTTTGTACTACATCGACAACTGTCCGCGACGCCCAACCTGCTCTTCGCGCATGAATGGAACTCTTCACATAGGACTTTTGAAGGCAACTTTTTCAGCCGGACTGAACTTGTGACTTTCACCCGGTCTTGCACAACCAGATAGTTGCAAGTGGCACTTTGTGCTTTTCGGAACTTTACGTACCAGAATTCTTTGAAATTGCACATCTCCAGTTCTGCTGATTGGATTTTTGTCATTTTGGTGTCAAATAATTTATAATAGTTTTCTAAATTGGTGAAGTATTTTTCTTGTGTTGTGTTATCACTTTATTACTGTTTGAAGTACTTCACAAATACTTTACAAATTGCCTCCAAGTTAAGCCTGGCTACTTTTGTACTAATCTACCAGAGTGTTAAGAAGAGGTTAATTTAGTTTTTTTTTGCATCTCACATTAAGAGCAATTGTGTTGCTGCTTGAGATGGTTTTACCCCCCTAACCAATAACATAATTTCCAACAAGCAGCTTATATAATGTATAGCATGTTGCATTATTTCCAAGGACTTGCAACTAAATCCCACTGGTTTTATTATCAATCATTTAATGAGATATACCTTTCTGAGAATGTTGACGACATCTTTGGCAAACTCACTGATCATTCAAAGATTTAGAAGATGACTGAGAAGTCAATCCTTTTCAGTGGCCGCAGCAGCTAAACTGTGGCACGCTCTTTCTGCATCTTTAAAGTTGCTGCCATCGGTTTCTGGAAACATCTTAAAACTGATACCTCACAGTTTTGGACCAGCTCAGCTCAGTCAATGATTTTATTGACTTCGATGGATTCTTAGTGGCATATTCCACTACTGATTTGACAGTGGAGATGCTGTGGAGATGGGGAGTGCAGAGATGAGGAAGACAGACATGAAATCATCTTTCCGGCTACTGCTGTTTTACACAGACAATTGTTAGCTTTTAGAAATTCAATTTCAAGGATGGTTTCTTGAGCCTAGGGAGAGGAGACAGGTCTGAAAACATCCCTTAATTAGAGATTTGGAAGAGGTAGCAAAACATCTTTAGCAGTAGAAAAGAGTGAGAGGCGGTTGATAATTAGAGCATTCCTAGGTATGGAGCTTGATTCAGAGGCTATGGTGTCATCCAACCGGCAGGCAAAGTACAAGACTTGTTAGGACTGTTAAAGCAGGTGTTAGTAACCCCAAGAGTGACGTGAGGGCACTGCAGCAGATTCTAGGACAGGGCTCATTATCAGGCCCTACTATCTGCAGCCTGATGATGATAATGTAAAATAACCACAGCCTTCCCTTAACTTTAAAAGGAATGTATGACCTTGTGCTTATTTAAAAATGAAATCAAGGCTGTGAGCTACGTCAAAGGTGTTTGGAACCTATGGGTAGCTCGAGATCGACTGGTTGGAGACACCTTTTCTAGGCCATCTGAGCTTTGCGTATAAAGTGGTGGTGCTAGGCAGAGTTGTTTGCAGGCAGATATTGTTTGCTATGCATGGAGTGAATCCTGCAACAGATTAACAATCACGGACAGGATGAGATAGGTTCCGTTGATTTGGGTCAGGGTTTTCACGAACTACAACAGAGTGATGATTGGCATCAGAACAGCCCTGTGACATGGTCAGTGGAAAGTGTTTCAGCAGTCTCATGAACAGGTGGGTTTGGCCTTTACTGTAAAAGACGTGTGCAGAATGGTTGTGGGAGGCGTAGAGACAGCAGGGTCACAGTTTCCATATTTAGAGTTATTTCCAGTGCTGCTGAAAGGTAGACCCTGGGGGCAAGCACTGGAGAATAAAAAAGTGATGTTTATGATTCAAAATAAAGCAGGGGTAAAGGTGATCAACGGAATGCCAGAAAATGATGAGTGTGTTGCAGCTGTTGAGAGAACTAGTGCTGCTTTGAAATATTTCGTTTCACGCATGCTACATTAAGGACTAGATTACAGGATAGCTGATGCTTTATATCACTCACAGTGGGACTTAGTGGGTTGGCAATAGAGACAGACTGGTTTGAGACCCTGTTTTCAGACAAGAGGTGGGCGCTTGATTGGTGAGGACCTAGAACCTGGCAGAAAGTATCCTGGCTATATCATAATTTACTTAAGGCTCAGTTATAGAAATTTAGAGCAATGGTGCCTGCTCTGATGTAAGTATGTTTTCCATAAAACAATGGATCTCAATGAACATGAAGTATTGTATATAGAATAACAATCAAACTTGGTTGTGCCCCGCCTGGCTTTAAGTTTGTGTGCATGTACATTTTAAACATTAGTTTAATGCACACACTTCAATGGTGTGTGAACTCAGCTTTGTAGAAGGTGGTTGTGGGAGGCTGGCTAAGTATATGGTCACACTTATTTAAGTGATCCACCTTGCATTAATCTAGGCAACCCTTATGGTGATTTTAATGGTTTTTGATAACCATAGAAAGCTCTCAAAGTGGTAGGGTGGAGATCAGCCGTCACGCTTATCTTGAAGGGTGTTGAGCATCTTGTTTTACCAGTTTAATCTTATAGTTTAGGTTAAATGAAAAAAATGACACTATGCTTATATAAAAATACTTCTATTTATTACACAATACTCACTAACACATTGGCATTTCATCTACCTGTGGATATCAACACAATATACAAAAATACTTCAAATGCAATCAGGTACGTAGCACCAAATACAGTGGTCTCCAGGGGTAAACCAAACCAGATACTAAGAAAGTGGAATGTGAAATGCAAAGGAGGACGGGAATTGGATCAGAAGACCCAGAGGAGCCGGGGACACAAGGAATCACCCAAGGTAAGTACCCAGGAACCCCACTGAGGCTGTAGCAGAGTAGGAACACAACCACTTGACCAATGGAAGTCAATGGAGAAGTCACGGTTGAAGTTTTGCAACAAAAGATCCCTTCCCAGAGGACCCCGAAGAATTACTTTGGAGGACGGACGGTTCTTATTCTTTTCATTTCTGTACTTCCTGACTTGAAGCCTTGTGATGAGGTACTTTTCTGTGTTGTATTGGTCAACTCTGTTCTCGAGCCAGAGATGAGACAATGGGCCATACACGTTTCAATCCTAGCTTACACAAGAGCATTCAAGAGCACATGAAGTTTACAAAGGGAACTGGAGGCATTCTTGTGTAAGTTAAGGTAAACCTGGAAGCATTACATTCCACTGTTTAGCAGAATTTTTGAGAATTTAATTCAGGCAGGGATAAATGTGTTGATTGTACAATGCACTAACATAGACAAAGTTATTGCTCAGATGAAAGCGCAACAAATGCCATAGTTTGTTTTAAGAGATGTAGAGAGTAGGAGATGCCAATGTCAAGTTGACTTGCTGCACTTTTCCCCTAAATCGCCTCCCCGAAAGCTTCATATGGTGGAGTGCTATGATTTGTGCAGAAACCTCCAATCGTCATGAACAGAGCCCATGTCGAAAGCAGGGGGTATTCCAGGACCAAAGTAGTGAGTGTAACACAACATTCTTTGTCCTTGTGCCATATGCTGACCACCCATTGACGACATCTTCCTTCTGACAATCGCTGACCTCCAGAATACAAACTATGAATGGGACAGACTGAAGTGAGGCAGAAAGTGTGATGCAGTTGGTACATACAGATGTTTTAAAACTATGTCTAGCTTCCTTCTGTGACAAAATGTAGAC
This sequence comes from Triturus cristatus, assembly GCF_964204655.1. Classification (NCBI taxonomy): domain Eukaryota; kingdom Metazoa; phylum Chordata; class Amphibia; order Caudata; family Salamandridae; genus Triturus; species Triturus cristatus. The sequence goes on along the minus strand of NC_140585.1, from coordinate 388,850,799 downwards.
ATATAGTGGCCCATTAGGATGGCGGGCGGATCGCCCCTGCCGGGTCAGCAGTAGCCACCGCCAGCCCGGCGGGGGTGATCCACCCGTCATCCTGCCATGAATGACCCCCTGCCACATTAGGATGGCTGGGGGTCCGCGGCGGACGGGAAGACCGTCTGCTGCTTTTCTGCCGGTCGACCGGGCGGAAAACTGCCACAATATGGTGGCGGTGTCTGCAAGACACTGCCATCCATATTATGAGGCCAGCGGAGACTTCCCTTTCCATGGCGACGTTGCCGCCATGAAAATGCATGCGGTTTCTGTTTAAGGGGGCCCGTTGCAGGCCCCCAGAGTGTTGGGGAGGGTGGGGGGTGCACATGGGGGGTACCTCTGGAACCCCCCCTACATTGGCATGGACAAGGTGGCAGGCACCGCGCAGTGCCTGTCACCTTGTGCAGGCCAATGCATGACATGCATCCACAGCATTGTGGTGGGCGGTGCTGTGAGCGCCGCCAGCCACAATATTGTGGATGGGGGATGCCACTGCCGCGGTGGTGGTGGCATTCTAATGGGTAAGAAGAGGCAGCGACAGAACAAGCCGCGTACTCCCGTCCAAAGAGCGGGGAAGAGCCTCTCTATCCGATGTAACCCTCCACTTGAGGATAAAAGGTTCAAATCGAACATATATATTTTTTGGTGGAACACTTTATTCCATTTTTTCACTAGGAGACCTATTAATTCTAGTGTCCTCCACAGATAGACATGGTCCTGATAAAAGCCCACCTGACCCCTCGGGGCACTAGATAGGGCTGAAACATGTCGACCACTTTATGGACACATTTTTATAGTGCATCAGACCCTAATTTGTCTGCCTCATGCACGAAAAGCGTTTTTAACCAACTCGAACCCAGTCCTATTAAAACAATACACTGGTTTTACGAGTTTCTTAAACTTCACTCACTATCATATCACTTCACCACACACCCTCACTGTTCTACGATCACTACTGAAAAAACCAGAGGAAAAACCTCCGGGTGGAGGAAGCATTCATTAACCCAATGATGATGCTGTCACGTTGTCAAGCACAAAGCGGATAATCAAATATACCGCTGAATTCCACCTGCAAAAAACGTGAATGAGGGTTTCTTAACAGTACTTGGTACTGTTTATGTTTACCCTGGTTCTTTCAGGACCAGTGATCCACTCTCAACCTGATATTTAGGCATTCTAATGGCCACAGCGGGACCGCCGCTCCTCTGGTGGACGGCCCCGTTCACCGTTACGGTGGCGGACGGTCCGCCCGCCATCGTAATAGGCCCCGAAATATCAGGAATGACCCAATAAAATCCAGGTGGATATGTAGGTAGTACAGATTGGGTTTATTTAGATAAACTATACTCATTAAGACATATGGGAGAGAGCAATTGTCCCATGTGAATGTGCAACTAACCTACATTTGTTTTGTAGACTATTGTGTTGAAACAGTTGTCACCAGGCTGCTCCTTCCAGGGAATATTGATTCTCATATAATATGTAGCTTCATTTTTCAGGAAACTACTGAAAAAGGAATTCTTCATAAGGTCCTTCAACTGCAAGTGAAATGGAACAGGGTTTGGATGAAGTCTATCAGCCTACTTACTCACTCTGTCCAATTTGTTCACTAGCTTCCCCTGTCCTTTCCATTCCTGTCACGATTATGAAGCTACTGAAAGGGACCACAGTACTTTACCAAATTCCCACTAAATAAAAAAACACAAAAAAATACATATGGTTAATTCCCTACTATAGGAGCACAAATGAGCCAATAATGTTTTCCTCCATATTTGAAATTGGCTCAATGAAGTCTCACAACGTGTAAGTGGTAAGCTTGGATGTGGGCCTTGAGTTGGCTTCGTCGTAGGACTCAAGAAAGGCCTCACTGATAAGGCTCAATACGGGTGATCTGCATTTACGTTGCTTATGTTCCCTGCACAGAGCATGCATCTTTACACTTTAAACAGAAGTGCTGCCTTTGGGGCGGACCAAGAGTAACTTGCGGGTTGGTCGCATTCTCTGTCACATATGATCCAAAACACATAGAAATGAATGGAAGTTGCAGAAATTCACAGATTGGTTGAAGTGTTTCCATGCACCCCTCCTTGGTTGCCACAAACTTGTTGATTACAGTGGAGAGATCCAAATGGACAAGGAGCCATCAAGGGCCATTTTCTCGATATTTTGAGAGTTCATCCGTCTGGATCAGGGCAGTGCATGGTCCAGGAGAGCTGGATCAAGGTCAAATTTGAAGGATATCCAAAGAAGGTAATTTGTGTATTTTAAATCTGAAAGCAGCTCATTTACAAAGACATGGGTTAACCTAAAAGGCTGACATGATTCAACCCTTTTGGAATTATGTTGGACACCGCTTGACTAGAAGGGGGCAGATATTTTTAGTGCTGATGCCAGTGCTTAATTTGAGCAGGTACTTTCCGGTGCTCAGCACCGGCACCTTATTGCCAGAACCGGGGCTATGACAGTCTGCCACATGGTGGCGCTGTCCTGCTAATTTCAGTATGAACACAACAACAGCGGTTTATTTGTTCAAATTACATTAATAATGACTGGTACCTGCCTCCCAAGCCATGCTTCTGGCTTTGGGGGCCTGGAATAGTCTGACTTGTCACACTTGTAGGAGTGTGAAGGTTAGTAGCTGTGTATGTACTGTCATTGGCAGCTCTGGTATGGGTTATGTGTGGCGCAAGCTACAGTGGCCTACCGGTCAAGAGTCCCGGCACTTATCCTTTTACAAATTAAGCACTGGCTGATGCGATATCAGATATCTAACTAAAACTTTGTTGGAAGGTTTATATATTATTTAGGCTTTTAGGAGCTACACTTGTTTACGAAGGCTCTCTCGATTAAAACCCCAAAAGGCACTTGTCCCGCATGCTAAATTCTGCAATGTGAATGGGAGGAGTTGTGATAAGCTGGTAAAACTGTGCCTCTTCGCTGGAGTAACGGCACTGTTCTGACAGGGAAACCAGGGAGTGCCGTGCAATGAAACAAAATAAGCCCAAATGAACTATACAAATAATTTCTCCTTTTCATATTTTACTCAAGGCTGAGTTATAGAAATTAAGTGTAGTGGTGCCTGCTCTGATGCAAGTAGATTTTCCATAAAAACGACAGATCTCTATGTACATGAAGTATTGCATGTAGAATAGCAATCACTCTTGGTCGCGCCAGGCCTGGCTTTAAGTTTGTGTGCATCAACATTTTAGACCTTAGTTTCATGCACACGCTTCGTTGGTATATTAACTCTGCTTTGCAGTAGGCGGTGAATTCCGTGAACGAACAGGTGTCTGCGGAATTAAAAACATATAAATACGTGACTGAGATCTAAATTACAGTGGCTCGGCTGACTCAGACAGCAGGATGTGAACTGTATTTTTGGCATGTTTCATGCTTACATTTGGCTAACATTTTCCTCCTTCAGATTCAGAAACAGGTGTTGTAGGGGGCAATATGCCTCATCGCTGCTGCACAAATATTTGTCTTGCTGTGCTAATTGTCGTGTCAAGCCGAAAGAAGGAAGTCAGGTGCTGGAGGAAACACATGTGCTGCTCATTCAGGCTGCAACGGAATCTCTTCATTCCGTTGCTTTTTGCTTTGTGGTTCAGAATTGCGTCATTGTTTCTCCGTTCTGTATGTATGGTGTCTCGTGAGGGCCAATACTGTATAGAGAATGCAGCCGACAAATGTTTGCTCTGTTCTGCGCTCGGAGCTGCTGATTTTCTCTTTGTATGTCTGTGAAGGGTTTTATTGGGCACACAAGAAACACCAAAGTTCCCTGCCCGGAATTATAACTAATTGATTAATAAATTAATTACCAAATACCACGATCTCTAGGTTCAATTAAAATCATTCAACTATCAAGATATTCTGACACTGCCCATGGGCAATTATATTTCTTCTCATATTAATGATCAGAAATGTCTACAGGTCTTCGTTTGGCTCTGCAGCACCAGCCCCACTTGAAGTTCCTGGGGCCAACACCTACCACAAGTGCAGCAGCTCATCTGATTAAGTGTTAAGACCCTAATTCCAAGCGTTGTCTTTTCTACTTTCACCATCAGAAATGATCCACAGAAATGTTGTAATCCGACTGTGAGTGGAGCTGTTATGCTTGCTAGGGTAGAGTGGATTGTCATAGAATGGAGTGGCATAGAGCAGAGTAGAGTGTCATAGTGTGGGGACGCATAAACTGGAGTAGAGTGTCATGGAGTATTGTGGAGGGAGTAGAGTGTTGTGTGGAGTATAGCGGAGGGGCGTAGAGTGGAGCGTTTTAAAGTGGAGTGGAGTGTCATAGTGTTGTAAAGTGGAGTGATGTGGAGTGTCATAGAGTGTCTAGAGTGGGGTAAAGTGATGCAGAGGAGAGTGGCATAGAGTGCCGTAGAGTGGAGTGGTGTAGAGTGTTGTAGAGCAGAGTGGAGTACAGTGGAGTAAAGTATTCATACAGTGGCATAAAGGGAGTTGCATAGAGTGGAGTAGAGTGTCGTAGAGTAGAATGGGTAGAGTGAAGTAGATTGTTGTACAGTGAAGTGGCATTGAGTGAAGTACACTGCTGTAGAGTGGAGCAGCACAAAGTGGAGTGGGATGTCGTAGAGTGGAGTGGCATAGAGTGGATGGCACAGAGTGGAGTAGAGTGTTGTGGAGAGTCATTGAGGAAGTGAAGTGTAGTCGAGTGGAGTAGAGTGGAGGGAGTAGACTGCAGGTGTGTAGAGTGTCGCAGAGTGGAGTGGCATAGAGTGGAGTAGAGTGTCATAGGGTGGGGTGCGCGTAGAGTGGAGGGGCATGTCGTAGAGTAGATTCACGTGCTGTAGAGTGGAGGGGCTAAGAGTGGAGGGGCATAGAGTGGCGTGGCGTGTCATAGAGGGGTGTGTCATAGAGTGTCTTAGAGTGGGGAGTAGTGGAGTGACATAGAGTGGAGTGGAGTGGTGTAGAGTAGAGCGTCTTGTCATGTCATAGAGGGGAGTGGCATGTTATAGAGTATTGTGGAGTGTTATAAAGTGGAATGGTGTGTCGTGGAGTGGAGGGTCATAGAGCGGAGTGGCATGGAGTGGAGTGGCTTACAGTGGGGTGGCATGTTGTAGAGTGGAGTGGAGTGTTAGAGTGGAATGGTATGTTATAGAGTAGAATGTTATAGAGTGGATTGGAGTAGGTTAGAGTGGAGGGCAGTGGAGGGAAGTAGAGTAGCGTAGAGTGGAATAGAGTATTGTAGAGTGGAGTGGTGTAGTGTGGAGTATGCATTGTGTGGTAGCGCACTGCCTTTGCAAACAACACAATTTTAATTGAAATGACAGTTACACTTGCACAAACATAATGTTTTACTGAGAAAAATATGCAGCACACAAACTGTGGGGAAATGACATCACTAGTGAATTGATTTGTTTTGGTGATATTAAAAATGTGTTTCCATCAGACTTCAGAATTACAAAAGAATGTGCTTCATTGGTGCTTTGCTAATCCTCATATATTCTGGAATATGTGCATAGCTCATTTACAGACAGAAAAACCCCTTCTTTTTAAAGCCCCAGTAGCCATCAAGATTGTCACACAAATCCTCTCATTTTGAAGTCAAAGAAAAAAATGTAAACACCAATCTCCGTCGTAAAACAGAGCCCGATATTTGACCTCTGTCTTTGAATGAACATCAAATGCGAAAAGAATGTAAAGGTTTGTTTACAGAAAGCGAGCACTCATGGAGGAATATAGTAACTAGGCTATGATCCACAGGAAGGACTGGATCAAGCTGGACAGTCCAAAACAAATAAAGCCAACAAATAGAAAGCAAGCAACTGTGAGTTACAAAACCAAAAGCCAATGATATGCAATGGGCGCAATGAATTCCCAGGAAAGCTTTCCCAATGTTCCCAAGAAGCCTTTCGAGAACCAGAAAGCTGCGCTGCCTGGTAGGCTTCGGCCTAAAAACCGTGCCACTGTCTGTATGTCTGAACAAGAGTATCTTCTTCTAAAAATCAGTCTGGCAATTAGCACATGGATTATTGTATATTGTACCCTTTGACTGAATTTTTTTTTTTTTTTTAATTCTTTTTATTTGCATTTTCACAACAAAACAAATACAATTCACTGCAGAGTGTATAGGACATAATATTGATGACACAGTTCTCCACCATCTCAATGTTATCCGGAGGACCAACAGGCGTCCACTCGTCAGTGCTCGGCAGTTGTCGCGTATCCCCTCCATCGCATCCCCCTTTGACTGAATTTAGCTGCACATGGAAATATGTAGATTGGTTGTATGGAGAAAGCTGTAGTGGAGCATATGGTGAGCGAAAGCACTGCTGCGAACAGCAGCGTCCTTGTTAGGCTCAGCAGTGTAGTAAGAAGATTTCTCACTGTAGTTTGGTGCATTATGCTTCGATTTTTACAATCATAAAACACTTCAGCTCATGGGTCTTTTGGCAGCCTATGCTGGTCTCTGTCTGGCTCATAACAAAAGTAGGAGCACTGAGGCTGTGAAATTGGTCACCAAATGAATACACATGAGCTAGAATTCTGGGACTTATGAAGTTAACAATAGGGAAAAAGACCACCATCAATAGAAGGATTAATTTCCTTCCGCCACTTTCCTGAATGGGCCACTTGAACAAGGCCCACCCTCTTGTTCTTTCAGTATACTCCAAGGCAGGAGAGGGAAAACTAAGTAAAGCTCATGAAAGTCTTAAACAAGCTGCCATGCAAGTGATGGTGAGGCCACACAGGCACAGTATAAAGTGAACAGGGCTCATTTAGCCCATTTCGGAGATGGCTGGCAGCTAGCAGACCACATGGGATTCATGTTAATAGGATTACAAAGGAATGCTTGCAGTGTCTCCTGAAGGTATAACATGCAATGACAAAGGCAGTCAGTCGTGCTTTGCAAATGCCAGACCAGCCATGTTAAAAAGTATAGAAAATCTTGTTTTTCATACTTTCAACAAGGCTACCACATTGTGTGCTGCATCATCACGTTTCAGCACACACTTAACACGTGTGACGATGCAATGCACGTTGAATGACGCAATGCAGTGGCCGTCTTGAAATTATAGAAAACAATGCCTTCATTGTTTTTATAATTACGATGTGGCCAGTTGCCGCTAATGGCTATGCCAGTGCCATAGTAGTTTAAACGCCTCCACCACTGGCCAACCCAATAGCAGCTACGACCATGGAGAAGGGGGCACAAGATAGTACAGCATAACCACCGCTAGGGCATCACCGACACCTCCACCTGGCAGGTGCATGATGGGGGAGCATCAGGCGGGAGAGTGGGATGGGAGACAGTGCGAGGAGGGCATAAATATGATAAATATGAATAGTATGTTATAGAACTAAACGCTGGAAAGTGAGTTCCTAGCGGCTGAAAAGATGGCATCGAAATGCCATTTGATGGCTGAAGTGCCATCAAATGCTGGAATGGCACATTTACCCTCCAGCAGATTTAACTCCATCTGATAAGGAGTCATTTCCCCTCATGCTCAGTCTGCTGCTCAGCAGCTTGTGTTCTCGCGCTTCACAACCTGTCGGAAACCTGCCCGATCACATGCACAGACCACCTTTAACCTTCTCTAAATTGGAAATCGGGTTCGGGTTATTTTTGGAGCTCTCTCAGTCCGGGAGAAAAAATACCTTTACTATGGGTTTCAAGCTTAGGTATTCACCGCTTCTAGGAGATGTGCACACGCAGAGATTCGCTCTCTTTAGTGCATTCCTATGTTTTGTAGAAAATATCTCTTTTGAAAATCTCTTCGAATTTTCGGCCCAGCCAATCCAGCCGCTGTGACCTCTGTTTCAAAGGTGTAAACGATTCCTACCTCGATCCCAGTACAGCGAAGCTGGCACGTTTCCAGACAGCTTACGTGTGGCATTATTGTGGCTTCTCTGTGCATGTGAGTGACCCTGTACTGCTAAAAATGTGACTCTTTGAATGACACCTTCTCGCAAGTAAATCAGTGGCCAGTAGTTGGGTACCTCTTGGTGGGTTTATTGCTACTAAATCCAGATGTATTGCGCAACAATGAACATGCCCCAGCTATAAGCCAGGCCTTTTGGTGTTGCCCGTGCTTGTTAGCAGTATCAACTAAAGGAGGTATAACGTCCTTACCATCTGTGAACTGTCACGTGTCATAGAGTTTATACTTTCTCAGTAAAAACAGCATTTGTCGAAACAACATACATTTCAAAACTGTGGGAGACTCATTCTGAGCACTCCACCAGGATATGTCGGCCTGAGTCCTACTAGCTCACGGTGCCCCATCTGCACCCCAAACATGACAAGGTAACAAATGGAATGTGCAAACTCAGGACATGACAACCCTGACTCCCCAAGGAGAACTAGAAACCTTCTTGTTTGTTAACTTATGCATGTCCAAGGAGATACACAAGTCTTTCTGCTGCCTGCTGCACAGCTACACCGGCAGTAGGTCAATGCTAGTGTGTGTTCTGGCAGAGCAGCCCCTGAAGGCTCAGGTTTGGTAATAGTGAGGCTTCTCACATTGAAAATGGACTGCCTGTTAGCTGTGTCTTAGAAAACAAGAGCAACCCATATGTCCTCGTGAACTGGGTAAGTACATTGGTACCAAAAACAATGTTCACAAGGAACTCATTCATCAAAATCAATATAAAATTCTGCAACTATATTAATTGCTCTGAATAAATCATAAACAAAAGTTATTCTTTATATTAATAACTCTTCATCAAATCCAAAAGTTATTCACATTATTATTTTCTTCACACAAGTTAATTAAAGCCCATAAACTTGTTTATCCGATTTACCTAACATCAGCCCAAGTAGGTAATTTTATTATGCAATTTAGGTATATATCACCAGTTCATTTATTATATACAATCCATAAGATATTTACATATTATTACACATTTAGCAACCAAATTTGGACCCCAGTGATGTGACCATAACCTATTTAAGTGAATATTTGTGTGACATAGTGAAAAAAAGGGGGAAAAGGTTATTGGTAAAGTACAAAAGGATGAGCCTGATACATTAATGATGACTTGTTTTATGCTCTCTCTCTTGTCTGTTGTCGACGGCGTTTCGACCCACTCTAGATATGGAGTCTCATCAGGACTGGGTTCTGGGGATTGATTCGTTGATCTTGTGGGTGGAGTGTTCTGATTGGCGCTACTGTCGGATTAACAGCGTCCTATGATGCATGATTTTATAACCACATGTTAATTCACAATTTGTCACCACAGGTGCCAATCCACAATGTTGGCAACTTTGTGGTGCTCTTTCGAAAATAACGGTCGGCTTGACTAAATGAAATGGCTTTGCTCTCTCGATTGTGAGCAGTATATTTACAGACCCTCTACTCGGCCTCAATTGTATTTTCTAAGATACGGAACTTGATATTTCGCTCCTGTATAAGTCACGGTCGACTTCAATGAATGAGTCGGCAGTCACGAAGGACTTTCAAGTTGCTAAATGTGTAATAATATGTAAATATCTTATGGATTGTATATAATAAATGAACTGGTGATATATACCTAAATTGCATAATAAAATTACCTACTTCGGCTGATGTTAGGTAAATCGGATAAACAAGTTTATGGGCTTTAATTAACTTGTGTGAAGAAAATAATAATGTGAATAACTTTTTGATTTGATGAAGAGTTATTAATATATAGAATAACTTTCGTTTATGATTTATTCAGAGCAATTAATATAGTTGCAGAATTTTATATTGATTTTGATGAATGAGTTCCTTGTGAACTTTGTTTGGTAGCCCTGTTAGCAGTGGGCAGGTTGGTGAGCTCTGGAAATGGCCAGCCAGGGACCTATGTGAGCTCCAGGATACACACCCCTCAAGGCCATGGCAGACTTCAGAGGTGTGATATTATTCTTAATGTTTCCACACTGTCCAAGGCTCTCTGCCTGCCGGTGTTCATGCTGTCCTCTAGACAATTTGCCTGCTATCAGTAACAGAATAGTCACATAGGGGTTGCGCTCGCTACGGTGCCACAATGTTTGGACGAGCATGGCAGCCGCAAAGTAAACAATCTGGCCATGGAGCTCTGCATCTGCTGATGATGCAGCAGGCCCACCTGAAAAAATCAAGGTCAATTTAAAGGAACCGGAACCACGTAGCAGCGGCACCCTGCGCTTCAATGCTGTTTGTTTATTTGTTAAACTCTGCATCTGCTGATGATGCAGCAGGCCCACCTGAAAAAAACAAGGGCAAATTAAAGGCGCCAGAACCACGTAGCAAAAATAACTATTGATGGACAGAATGCAGAACAATGTCACACATTCACCGCAGTACAGAGATCTGGGTCTAAATCCATCGTTTTTTTGCTCACCATGCCATTCCAGTTTGGACCCAGCCATATGCAAATCAGTCTTGACCCTGTGCCCAATGGGAACAGTCCAGCCCGAACTGCCAGGCCAGGTCTTCTCTGGACTGGAAACAAGCATCCTAGGACCGGTTTCGGGGTTTCACCCCTCTTCAGCCAGGATAGCTTGATTCCAGTGGCATGGAGAGCACGGGACTCACGTCTGAGCATACCCGTCCCACTCGGGGTGACAAATGCAAAAAGAACTATTGATGGACAGAATGCAGAACAATGTCACACATTCACCCCAGTACAGAGATCTGGGCCTAAATCCACCGTTTTTTTGCTCACCATGCCATTCCAGTTTGGACCCAGCCATATGCAAATCAGTCTTGACCCTGTGCCCAATGGGAACAGTCCAGCCCGAACTGCCAGGCCAGGTCCTCTCTGGACTGGAAACAAGCATCCTAGGATCGGTTTCGGGGTTTCACCCCTCTTCAGCCAGGATAGGTTGATTCCAGTGGCATGGAGAGCACGGGACTCACGTCTGAGCATACCCATCCCACTCGGGGTAACAAATGTAAAAAGAACTATTGATGGACAGAATGCACAACAATGTCACACATTCACCCCAGTACAGAGATCTGGGCCTAAATCCATCACTTTTTTGTTCACCATGCCATTCCAGTTTGGACCCAGCCCAGCCATATACAAATCAGTCTTGACCCTGTGCCCAATGGGAACAGTCCAGCCCGAACTGCCAGGCCAGGTCCTCTCTGGACTGGAAACAAGCATCCTAGGACCGGTTTCGGGGTTTCACCCCTCTTCAGCCAGGATAGCTTGATTCCAGTGGCATGGAGAGCACGGGACACACGTCTGAGCATACCTTCTTCACTCGGGGCGACAAATGCAAAAAGAACTATTGATGGACAGAATGTTTATTTGTTAAGCTCTGCATCTGCTGATGATGCAGCAGGCCCACCTGAAAAAAACAAGGTCAAATTAAAGGCGCCCGAACCACGTAGCAGCTGCACCCTGCGCTTCAATGCTGTTTGTTTATTTGTTCAGACAATGGCCCGGCCTGCCGGATGATGTAGCTGCAACACATGTGTGGAAGCCGGGCGGGGCCACCAGAGAGCACAAAATGTGTTCTTGGCGCTCGGCATAGTTGGAATTTAAACAATGTATGCCACTGTCTATGCCGGTAATTACGACAGAAATTAGATACCAAGTCAGCTGCCTGACTAATGGAAGCCTTTGCAGAAGTTCAGAAGTTCTTGATCGTCCCCACAGTGTCAGGGAGCTCTGTATGAGTGACTAATGAATTTTAAGCTGGAGATGGGGACACCGGCATTAAAATGTGTTAGTCTAACCCCTTATGCATGATAATTGGCAGGGCTGGTACTGTTGTGTGATTTTGATTAGACAGGCATTCTGGCTTGTGGCTTTGAGGGTTTTTTTATGCTGTAAGTTGGCTGTAGCAAACACAAGATGATGGCCGAAAGTTTTCAACCATTCACCCCCAGTCAAATGATCTGGGTTTAATTCATCTTTCTTTTGCTCACTATGCCATCGATTTAGGAACCCAGCCATACGCAAATCAGTCTTGACCCTTCTCCTAATGAAACAATCCAACCCGAACTTCCCGGCCAGGCCCTCCTTGACCCGGAAACAAGCATCCTGAGACCGGTTTCGGAGTATCACCCCTCATCAGCCAGGCTAGCTTGAATCCAGTGGCACAGCGAGCAAGGGACCCACACCTGGGAATACCCATGGCCACTTAGGGCCAACATAGCAAACACAACAAGATGATGGATGGAGTGCTGAAACTTTTCAACCACTCACCCCAGTCAAAAGATCTGGGTTTAATCCATCGTTCTTTTGCTCACTATGCCACCCCAGTCTGGACCCAACCAAATCCAAATCAGTCTTGACCCTGCTCCTCATAGGAACAATACAGCCTGAATTGGCATGCCAGGTCCTCCCTGGACCGGAAACAAGCATTCTGGGACCGGTTTCGGGTATCACTCCTCATCAGCCAGATTAGCTTGAATCCATTAGCACAGCGAGCAAGGGACCCACATCTGGGCATACCCTTGGCCACTTAGGCTGAACATAGCAAACACAACAAGATGATGGATGGAGTGCTGACACTTTTAAACCACTCACCCCAATTCAAGAGATCTAGGTTTAATCCATTGTTGTTTTGCTCACTATGCCATCCCAGTTTGGACCCAGTGATATCCAAATCATTCTTGACTCTGCTCCTTAGAGGAACAGTCCAGCCCGAACTGCCGCACCAGGTCCTCCATGGACCAGGAACAAGCATTCTGGGACCGGTGTCTGGGTTTCGTCCCTCATCAGGCAGGCTAGCTTGAATCCAGTGGCACAGTGAGCAAGGGACTCACATCTGGGCATACCTTGGGCCACTTAGGGTGAACATAGCAAACACAACAAGATGATGGAGGGAATGCTGAAACTTTTCAACCACTCACTCCCAGTCAAGAGATATGAGTTTAATCCATCGTTTTTTTGCTCACTGTGCTACGCCAGTTGGGACCCAGCCATATGCAGATTAGTCTTGACCCTGCTCCTCATGGGAACATTCCAGCCCTGCCAGACTGCAGTTGACTGTAGACAGACAGGTGCAGTAGCTCCATCTTGTCCATTGTAACCTAAAAGTGTGCTTGGAGAAAACATGCTACATTTCTGCTCAGGCCCACTTTTAACACCGAAAGACAGGTAACATATATAAACTTAATATTGAGATGGTCGGAGGATACTTGGGTGAAGCCCTTTCATTTGGAAATAGGGACTTGCTAATGAAACAAAAAAAAGCGTTAGAAAAGTCGAGCCTAGAAAAAAATGATTCTACTAAATGCATTAAAATACTACCATGATGGGCCCACGATCTCCCTGCTCCCCTTCTCAGTCAAGGTCATCGAGAAGGCCATCAATGCCCAACTCTCCGAGTTCATCGAAGCCAACCACGTCATGTACATCTCCCAATCTGGCTTCTGAAGCAACCACAGCACCAAGACCGCCCTCCTCATTGTTACCGACAACATACGCTCCATCCTAAACCAGAGTGAAACAGCAGCCGTTATCCTCCTGGACCTCTCGGCCGCCTTCAACACCATCTCCCCTGCACCCTAAGCATGAGACTCAACGATTTCGGCATCCATGACAAAGCCCTGAACTGGATCCACTCTTTCCTCACCGGTCGAACGCAGAGAGTCAGACTACCACTGTTCCTCTCAGAACCCACAGAGATCAGCTGCGGAGTGCCCCAGGGCTCGTCCCTGAACCCCACCCTCTTCAACGGCTACATGGCCCCACTCACAGCCATCATCAGGAACCACAAACTCAACATTATCTCCTATGCTGATGACACCCAGCTGATCCTTTCCCTCACTAACGAACCCACAGCCACCAGAGACGTCATTCAGGATGGAATGAAGGCCGCCGCGACCTGGATGAGAGACAGCTGCCTCAAACTCAACTTGGATAAGAATGAAGATCTCATGCTGGGACCTAATCCCTCAGCTGGGATGACTTCTAGAGGCCCGCGCGCTAGGATCACCTCCAAAACCCACGGACCACGCACAAAACCTTGGCATCATACTGGACTTCTCGCTCACAATGAACTGCCAGATCAATGCCGTCTCCTCATCGTGCCTCCAAACGCTTCGTCTGCTTCGAAAGACGTTAAAAATCCCCACCAAATCCAGAAGGACGGTCACCCATGCGCTCAGCAGCAGCAGACTCGAATCAAGCAACGCACTCTACGCCAGTGTCACCCAGAAACTTCTCAGGAAACTACAGAACGATCAAAACGCCACAGCCAGACTGGTCCTCTGAATCCCCGCCGCAGCCACATCACCGAACACCTGCAAGAACTCCACTGGCTCCCAGTCAACAAAAGATTCACTTTCAAGCTCCTCATACAAGCATACAAAGCACTCCATGATGCAGGACCAGCATACCTGAACCACCACCTCACATTCCACGTACCCACCAGACACCTCCACTCTGCCCAACTGGCCTTGGCCACCATCCCAGGGATTCACAACACTAGGACCGGAAGAGGATCCTTCTCCTACCTTACCGCCAAGACTTGAAACACCCTTCCTCTCCACCTCAGGCAAACCCCATCGCTGACCCAATTCAGGAAGGATCTCAAAACCTGCCTCTTCGACTGAACCCCAGCGCCCAGATGGATCAGCTGCCCCCCGCCCCCCACACCTCAACGCCTTGAGACCCTCATGGGTTCATGTTCCAAACAAATTGCATCACATAACATCGGCCTGAGAACGGGCTCAACATTAATATAAATGGACAATTATGGATAGTGTAGTGTTTGGGTTCAAAGCATGTCTGATCCGTAGGCAGCTATAGTCGTTTTTCTATCCAGAGTGACAGTTAGGTATATTAAAACTTATCTAGCCATTAGCTCTCTGGGCAGAGCACCAAAAGAAGTTTTCAGTTATTTGGATCAATGACATCGCCTCTTTTAAAAACTGGGACTGAGACTATAATAAGGAGTCGACCGAAAGCGATCATAGATTTAAAATCAATTTGTACAATAGTGCCAACCTGGAACAGTTTTTATATAGTACAATATTGGCCAATATGTAAGGGCTTAAATTGTTGATTATTTTAATTATCCTCTCAAGATTGGCATCTTCAAGTAAGGCATCCCCATCGACATCACCAGCATCGACTATTTAGAACTGTGTTGCTCAGTAACTCAAGAAAAATGTATTTCCCATTGATCTTGTGAGATAATGTGCCACAATCTTCATCCTTAGTCCCATTCATTCCCTTACCATTCAGCCGCAAATATTTAATATTATTGGATTTATAACATCAAACATAGTCTCTCAGAACCAGAAATGATTCATGGGCTTCTTTTAATGATAACTGAGTTCCATTCAATTTCATTATACTTTCTACCCTATGCAACACGGGAATGTCGAAAGTGGAACAAAAGAATCATATTTTAGAACAGTCTTCTTATCTGTCTCTATTAACCCACGCTTTATTAAAGGCTATTCTGCTTAATTTTGGATTGCAATTGGCGGTAGGCAAAAATTGCTTCTTTAGGTATCCAGTAAGTATTAGATACTTTTTCTGCAGAAATTCAAATGATGTACCCGTATTATAGACCAAAACATACCTGCCTCAGTTGGTTGAGAGCCCACAGTTTACAATCTGACTATCCAATGTAAACAGGTTTCCACTCTGGAGGCCGAATGATGTTACTAGTCAGTCAGTCAGTCAAAAGTATTATTCGACGGCCAAGAGTCATAAAAGCATTAAATATTATAGAAATACACATTCCATCAAAATACATTATAATAAAATCATCCCGCATTACAATTACAGTGTTCATGTTAAAAAACCTTTAAAAGCTATATCATATAAAGTGCAACTGTGCCAGAATAGTAAACCAAGTCCGTAGGTAATATCACATTTAAAAATGCAAGGTATTAGTTAACAAAACATATTTGAACCAGCTAGTAACACAGGATTGCTATTGCAACGATAGTCTAGTCCTATGTCTAATGGCCCCAACTAAAAAGCTTGCGACCCCAAAACAGACCATAGGTGAGGCTAGCCTTTGTAGATAGAGCAGGGCTGGCCTCACTTGGGCAAACTCTCAATCTCTAAGTAAAGGAAGAATGTGCTGCCTGCGCAAAGAATCATAATAAGCACAAAAGAACATTAGGTGCAAGGTATCCTGTTCCGAGAAGTTATCACAGGGGCAGGGTTTTAGTGATTCCGGTTTTGAGTATCCTCTCGGAAATGCCAGCAGTCAGGGAGCCATATTTAAACGAAATCTTGTCAAGACAAAACAATGGTATGGTTTGTTGACTAAAGATAAATATGGTTGCAGCTGCGGACCTAAGCTCAATGTAAAAGATCTTCTCACCAAGGGTTTAGCTAACTCAACCTCCTCCCAGAGGCATTTCCGCCTATCCATAAACTGTCGTTTAAAATCTATAATCGCGGTCTTGCCCAAGGGCCTCTGGGTCAAAAACAATTCTGGGCAACCAAGACATCTTGTCTCTTCCTTTATGTATTTCAGCCAAGGGATGTGTAGGGCTCCCTCTAGCGCAGAGGTCTTCAAACTTTTTTGCTCAGAGCCCCCCCTAAGTAAAATGTTTTGAGATCGGGCCCCCCTCCAAAATTTATGGCAAGGATTGAGGTAGCAGGAGGCTGCGTGCAGGGGGCGGGGCTTACGAGATCCTTTCAGGAGTACTTTTTCGATAGCTTATAAACAGCACTATGAGATTTATAAAACAGCAATTTACAAATGCATCAAACAAAAACATGTAATATCCCAAACATACTTATCCCCATAATTGGGGTGTTATAAGCCCCTCACACTCTTGGACCCCCAATGCAACCACACCTGCTGCACTAATCATAACTGCAGTCCTGGGTAGCAGGCAGTCTCCTCTGAATCTTTTACCTCTTCCCCACCATGACGGACCATCACCTCGGTCATAATGCTAGAAAGGAAAATAAGCTACCATGCCCTTTTCTTCAAGGTACACAGTCATAATTGTGATGCAGTGGGCCCCTGAAATCTTTGGACCCCAGTCCGGCCTCATTTGCTTCCTTAATGACAACCAGCAGTGGCCACTTACACACCTGGCAGCAGTACCACCATCACTACTGAATGTCCCTTTAAAAAAAAAAGAAAAAAAGAGACCACTTATATTGTCCCCTTCTTTGGAGGATCTCTCTGAAGAAGCGGTCTCTGGCCATTTGTAAACATAAAAATGAGCCCCCATACCGTGCACCCTATTCTGGGCCTTCTCTTTGACAATATCTAGAATCTCACTCCTTTCCTCTGTCTCGTAGACCATTACTGCGAGGCCCCACGGGTTGAGAGGATTAGTGCTCTGCATCTGAATGCAACCCTGCTGGCCTTCTACCTGCCACCCATGGACTCGGCTTTCACACAAAAAACTGCCCCTGAATGGTTAATGCTGACTTTGAGAAGCCTCTGCCTGAAAATGAAAGGTGTGGTGGTAGTGCAGAGAGTTAAAGACGAAAGTAGCCTTCTTATCAGCCGTTAATGGATTAAGTCCCTTAAAGTCAGGGCACCAGGAACTATGGGTTTCTGCAGCAGCAGCGTTTTCCACATAATTATTAAGCTGTTATTACATTATTTTATGCTCACTTAAATGACTGTGAAAACACAAAACACTTTGTATTGCATTGTAATTGCATTTACATAGCGTTTGCTACCCCTGGTGGGGTGTTGAAGTGCTTTTTCGGCGAGTAGCATGCTACTCTGGAACCTATACAGTATTAGTGGTGAATTAGTATAGTGAAATATAAAAGTGATTTGAGTGGTGGACTGTTAGTCAGTGATTTTGATTGAGAAGGATAGAAAAGGGGTAGAAGAGGTAAAAAGGTTTGCATTTATATAGCGCTTGCTACCCTCTTGAGGTGTTGTAGTGCTTTTTCGGCAGTAGCACGCTATCCTGGAAGCCATAAAGGATTACTGGTGAATTAGTATAGTGAAATATGAAATTCATTTGAGTGGTGGACATGTCAGTCTGTTATTTGGATTGAAAAGCATAGTGGAAGGATAGAAGAGGGAAGGATTGAATTTTTTTTGTTTTGTTTTGGAGCTCATAGCAGTAGGAGGCTAGGTATGAGTAAAGGGGAGGTGGAGGGGGATGAGGGCAAACACATATCCCCCGCAGAAAACGCATTAGTCCACCAAGCCACCAGAACCAGCATTGCTTTCGGGAGGGAGCAATTTACATTTCACACATTTCTAAACCCACTGATTCTCCCCCCTTCCCACAGCCCCACCCTTGCTACCTTACTCGGGTCAGGAAACAAGCAGAAGTTACCCTGGTGTGCACCCAATGTGCGCCAGTTCTGCCAGTTCCAATAAAATACACTTGCGAGTGTGGTAAAACCAAGGAAAATTCACACTTGCTTAGTTTGCACTCAGATGTGGAGCACTGTAAAAGGCCTAGTGTTGATGACAGTTGTAGAAGACCACCACGAGAAGGCGGTATTTAATTTTACAGAACATTGAATATAATATTACTCTGACTCGGTCATAAATATAAAAAATAAAAAATAAATTTGACATGGTACAGACACTGGTGATACAACCTGCAAGAAGATGGAAGCTTTGGCGTTTGAAGAAAGAAGAAAGCCAGTAAACATGTAATATTAATTTTCTATCAGCAAATTCGTATGGTGGATGCAGCTCAGTTTACTCAAGCAGTGATTTTCTAGGTTAGTTTAATCACACTCCAATGATTCCATGGGTCAAATGTTTTCTGTCACGAATGGAAAACCTCTGGCACGCATTTTATTATTTTTGCCAATAATCAAAACGAATATTTCTTTTATTTTGAAGAGCCCAAAATAATGCTCACAAATTAAGGCAATGAGATCCCAAATAAAACTCAGTGGCTAGAATATGCTTCTTATGAAATAATCTTCCAGACTCTCACCAAATAACCGTAGACACATTTGCTGAAAGAAAACACACTGTTTTTCAGAAGTTTTCAAAATGTGTCATTCACATGCAACCACTGACTGTAGGCCTGCTCGTGTCCTCCAGTGATGGCCCTCTGGAGTGAAACAGAACATGAAGATGAGGCCACACGCTGGCCCTGGCACTGGACCTCACCCTGCTGCCACCCCGCTGAGCCTGTAAGACCATCGACTGACGACGTGCACAGGCAAGGCAGCTTGAACGTGCTGGTGAGTGCTCCTCTCGCAACATGCAGAGGATGAATCTGCTCTAAACAGCTGCACCACATTAAGGGGGACCTATGAAGACTATTAGGCGCTAAATAGCTTGTTTGGAGAGCACCCACTAAACTGACTTCACCTCTGTGACACCTTGTAATCACCACAGTAGAAAAACATAGAACACAGCCAGCTAACATTCTACCTTTTTCAGAGCGTGCCAATATAAAAATAGCCTACACTGCTACAGCTTGAAGGTTAGATCGGGCTTTTTAATTTTTTTTTTAGCAACCTCTTGACCCTGCCACACACTCACTGACCTCCGCCCCCACGCCACTCTGATTACAGTTCACACTTCTCGGCTACAAGTAAATGAAGACAGCCTAGAAACGCAGCAAATAAACATCGCTGCACTTCCAGGCCATCTTCATTTACATATACCTGCAGAGGCATTTGCGCCCCCCTGGGAACCCATCGACGCCCCCAGGCAAGCGCGCCCCACAGTTTGAAGACCTCTGCTCTAGCGCAATGTAATCAGAGATTATGAGTTGGTTTAAATTGGGGAAGGTTGAGCCCAGATTCTGAGCCAACGTAACAATGGGGCTACTGCAATCTGGTCCGAAATATACTCCACCCCCAATTCTTTATGCAGACTATAGACGGGAGTAGCAACAGGTACCCCAAGAAGTTTGCGCATAAAATTATTCTCCGCCACTTGTATACCCTTCACGTCCTTGTAACCCCAAATATCACATCCGTACATAACCCTGTGAATACATTTTGCGTTATAGACCTTCAGTAGTGCAGGGAGGGTTTTGACCCTAGTCTCTTTGCGAAGTCCAGAGTGGCCCCAGCCGCTCTAGGTGGAACATTCTTCTTAAGTGCTCGTTGCACACACCATGCACCTTGGTCATCAAAGAGTACCCCTAAGTATGGGAATGTGGATACCTTAATTAATTTGTCCCCATGACAGTAAAATTTGGCCTTAGTCTGTTCATAAACAATGAAATGTCCACTGTATTGTTAAAAATTATGGTTTGATGCATTGGTGCTGGAACAATTTTCATGATAGGTCTGTTACCATCGGTGTTAGGTCACTGAAGTCATAGGGATTGTGAAAATCGAAGCATTAAAGTATAGCAAATGAGCCACGCCCATTCCACAGGCAGATGGTAAGGGCTTTACCGTGACTGGGGGCTTAGTGGGCTAATGCGTCCACTAAAGGGGCCTTTGTTTGAGCTTATGGTCACAAGTTCAAACTTCTAGCGAGTCCACTCAGCCTTTCATCCTTCTGAAATTGATAAAATGAATACCATTGAGTTGGGTAACTATAAACATCTGTAATTCAGCGCCAAGATACCTATCTGGGTGAATGTGCTCTTCATAAATTCACGTTATGTTATGGTAAAAAGCAGGTGGAGCACAATCATAAATATAGTACTAAAGCATGGTGTGGTAGCACACTGTCATTTACAGAAAGTCCATTTTCCATTGAAATAGCCACGGCATTTGCACAGAATTACTGATAAAACTATAAAGCAAACAAGTGATAGTAAGTAAAAATCAGGTTTCAGTGAATACTAATCATTTGTGCATCACCAAGTATAGTGTCTTGATTTTTTTTGATCTAGTTAAAATATTTGCTTCCATCATACTTCAGAAATACAAAAGAAAGGGCTTGACTGATACTTTTCTAATTGCTAATATATTTTAAATAATGTTGCGTGTTGGAAAAAAATGTAACATTCTACAGCCTTTCCTTTCACATTCAGCAAAATTGTCACATGGCTCACATTACAAAACCCTCTCACTTTGCATCAGATAAAGATAAGTAAAACTAATCTCCTTGTTAAAAGAATCAGCAGCAGTTTGTCTGAAGACAGAGCCTGACATTTGGGGCCATATGTAGGAAGCCCAATACCGGTCGGTAACGGCCGATTTTCGGTAAATATCCCGTTACCGACCGGTATTCAGGCTTTTGGTATGTAGGGGGCACATTTCAGGATTCGGTAATTTACTGAAACGGTAAAATTACCGAATCGGTAATTTTACCGATTCGGTAAATACCGAATCCTGAAATGATATGTAGGGGGAGTGTGTGGTTGTTGTGGGGATTCGTTATTTACCACCAACTAAAAGTTGGTGGTAAATGACGAATAGCTGGTAAAAAGCATTTTTTTGCACTTTGAAGTGTGCAATGTGGCAGACATACATGCCCTTAGGGCATGTATGTGTGCCACATGTGCACACATGCAGGAATCAGGGGTGCAACAGGGTGTCACTGTGACACCCTGCCACCCTTGATTGTGCTCCCCCCATTACCGAATCGGTATTTACCGATTCGGTAATGGTAACTGGCTTCCCATTGATTCCTATGGGCCTCCTGGCCCATAGGAATCAATGGGAAGCCAGTTACCATTACCGAATCGGTAAATACCGATTCTAAATTACCGACCCATTCCGAATCGGTAAATATTACCGATGGATTACCTACATATCATTTACCACTTCATAAATACCGAATCGGTAAAATTCGGTATTTATGAAGTGGTAAATGTTAGGCTACCTACATATGGCCCTTGATCTCTCTGACGAGATAACATTTAAAGGCATTTTTATTGCTCATTCTCCTTCTGAACTCCAGCATTTTATTTAGGAGTGCTGTAGAACCCCCAAACCCCTTGCCCCTACTTTCATCGCCTATGATTTAACAAAAGTGATATCTTTTACACCTTCCAGAAATTATGTTAATTTACTTTAGGAAACTCGCTGCCATTCATTTAAGAGTAGTCCAGTAGAGAAGTGAAAAAAGCTCGAAGAGGATTGAAGAATACCGATGGAGGTCAGTATGCTGCATCTGCAAGGATACCACTTGTAACGTGGGATACTCACATTGCTTTCCCTCCTATTGGCCACAGTTAGATAGTGATCTATCTATCAAGCTTAGCTCTGCCTATTCATAATCCCAGCCATATTTTTCCTGAAACCCGTGAAAACAAAACATGGCGTCAAAGTCTTCTGGCCAATATTTTGTTATCACTCTGTGCTACAGAATTATTTTCTTGGTTACCTAATAACAGATTACTCCTTACCTCACACCTCTCCCAAACCTATATAATCATGCCCGTCTTGATTCCTATCCCCACTAAAGAATGAGAATGGAGGGTCATGCATGAAATTTATATGTAACTCTGAGAATGAGTACTCTTTTCTCTTAAGAGATCTCCAGTGACCACTTTCCTTCTTGACCTAGACAACAAATCTACAACTAGGTGTAGAAATAGCAACTCATTTAATTTAAATGCTTTATTCGACTTCATTATAAAATCATAAAAGTGCCATACAGTACATTGTAATATCTTAAAATCTCAGTACACAGACATACAATAATAAAGCAAATCCTAAAAACAAGAACAAGTAATTTCTTATCCATATCAAACGTTTCCCAATCATAATCGGAACAGTTTAAACTAATTAAAATGTCTTCCTAGCATCAAACACAGCCCACAAAAAACCTTACATATTACAACATATCTCCAAGATGGGCAGGGACTGTAAATAAAGATGGCAACTCATTTGATCATGTGTCACAATATGTGGTGGGTGCTACCCAACTCATTTCTACTGGTGATACACAAGTAATGTTTGACACTATTGACAATAAAAACATGAGGAACAATGCAAATTTGGTTTAATGTGTTGCACAATATGAAATTAATGATTTGTTTGGCGATTCTTCGACGGATAGAAGCATGCATTGGGCTTCACACAATTTACCCCCAACTTCTATTGGTGACAATAGGTCAAATAATCTCTATAGGAATCTTTTTCCATCAGAATCATTGTCCCATAATGCTGTTTTCATATTTGAATCTAGATGACACTCAAAGTGATCATGTGAGTCTAAACACCTGATAGTTCGACTCATTGCCGTCTTACATGGATGTAGGGCAAGCAACCTTAAGTGATATTTAACACCAAATTAGCATTACGTTTCTCTTTTACCTTTAACACTGTCTCTAAACCACTTTACCTAGTAAAAAAATAAAGGTAACAATATAAAATACATTATTTGTCTCTTAACCAATCAACTATACAGAATCCCTGTCAAAACATCAGAGGAAACCATGCACTTCCTCTTTCTTCTATTGAAGTCTGGATCGCCATCCAACTATGCACCATTTGTCATCATTGTTCGGGCCTTTTCTCTGCATCTTGTGACAGGGTCTCTCAGATGCTGAGAGGTGACAGGGAGCTGTGGGAGAACCATGGTGAGGGACTACTTACCCTGACTCATTGCCCCATTCTCAGCTCAGGCTGAAGTTCAACTCTTCAGCTGTGTCCGACGACAGGTCTGTGGTAGATTGCTCAGTGCTGTGTGCAATTGCTTTAGCTTGGAAGCAAATTCTGAATGGTGGACTCAAATTGCAGGGACTCATGCTGTTTGCCTGGGGCCACACTCTACCTCGCTAGGAAAACATGCGAAATCAATGGTAGTGGTTCCTATTGGTATCTGGTGGGAATATGGTGCCAGCATCTCAAGACCCAGTAGAGCAATCCAGATGATGTGGCTTGACGGCGATGGGCTCTGCCCCTTTTTCAGCACTATATCATCACAAGGCATACATGCATAGAAAAAGCATGAAAAATGTCTGTAGAAAGAAAAGATAGGTTTTTGTGGGGGAAATAAAGCTGTAGGGTGCCACAGGAAGTAAACACTTTTTGATCACAGAAAAATAGAGTTATGTGTAACAAATTAGATAATATCGACATGAGTGGTGATCTGATTTCAATGTTGTAACTGGCACACACCAGGAAGCGAGTTTAGATCAAAGGCCAGAAGTGAAGGTGACAACTTTTTCAAACACACTCACATTCTTTACCCTGGCACCGAGAAGAAGGATACTAAAAAGTTTGGCAACAACGAGGAAAAAAACATTATTAGGGTTGCTGAGTGCTAAAGATGATCCTATGCTTCCTACAGCTGAAGGGGATGCTAATTTTCTAACTGTTGCAAGAAATTACTACTACAGCAGGAGCAAGGTACTGTAGCTTTTCATGAAATCCCACCTCTGTGGTTACTGCCGTCTACTGATGGTAAGCCTGAACCATAGGTCAGGTTATGTAATCACTAATGTAGGGTTTTCATCTTGGTGGATTTCAGGACTGGTACACTGCTTTGCAGAGATGTTTAGGATTGGTGGTTAAGATGTAGCACTGCTCCTTCAAAGGCCAGATACTATGGACAGTATTTGTATATCCATTGGAGTGTAGCTATTACTGGTTCTAGTTCTGGTGTACCCAATAAAATAGATGTTTGTTTGGGGGCTGTAGGGTTCCTTTAGAGTGTTATCCATTATGTGTGAAAATGATGAGGTAGGTGAAAGTAATACAGAAATGTAAGCTACTGCCCAGGATACTGTAATACAAGAATGGCCATGGTTGTCCATATTATTGAATCCCTCTTTTTTCATTCTTTAATTGTTATTAGCACCTTGTATGAACTGTTGAGATTGTCTTAGCCAACGACAATGCTTGGAATGATGGTACTAATTACTGTTGTTTGCCTGAATTCTGGTTTTAGAGAGGTTCTGAGGCAGGGGCATAGAGCAGACTGGGACAGTCGGCCTGATGTTCGGCTTCTGCTGGGTGAGATTAGCGGGACGAGCTCCAATGTTCTTAGTTTCGAATGGTATCAACAGCTGTAAATTGCCCTTTCCCTCAGTATCTGTCCCCGCTTATGCTCCATCCATCCACATCCATACACACACAATCCCACTTTTGCACCTGTTCTCTAATGCCCCCACCTCTGTTACTCTGTCACATTCCATGCCACTTTACTCTTTAGTATTCACCTACTCTGCCTTTTCTCCTTTCATATCTTCTTCTCTCTGTCCTGATTTATTCATTGCCTGTACTTTAGATTTGCCCTGGCTCACTCTCTTCCATTGCCTCTGTGCTTATAACTCCTTTGCAGGAAGTAGGCTACTATATAGATATGTGACTGTGCTTTACACTCTGCAATTGCCACGCCATGTTTCAGCTCCCTGTTCCTCGAAGATCCACACAAGTAGATGCACATTTCTGGGAAGAGGCACTTTAATAATCATTCTCAAATTGTAGAGATAATGGGATGTGTGAGAGAAAGTATTAAGGGCCAGATGTATGAATACATTTTCCCATAGGCACAGAATGGGTAAAACTATTTGATACATCTGGCCCCTAGAGCCCTCAAGTAAGTGCAGAAAAACATTGTTTTTAGGTGTCCCTTAAACTCCTGCTATGTAACCCACAAAAGACCGCAGCCATACATAATGCTGAAAAGAGTTGACATTAAGACAGTATAGATCCCACTAAACTGTGTTATTTCAGGGAAAAGTCTGTAAAGGAATTTAAGTAGCAGCCAAAAAAGCAAAGAAATATAAAACTTCCCAGAGTTGGAACTAGAGACACCAGTAATCTTCAAAAGGGAAGTGAACGTGGGAAAATGAGTCCAGACTAAGCTCGTGCTAAGAAACCTATGACACTGTTCACACATGTTTGGCACTGTAGCCCTTATGGCTTAAAAGGTCCCAGTGCATTTCTTGCCTAGAACAACCAAGTTAATTTGGCCTGCGCACCATCGTTGTCATTCTCTATGGTTACTGAGTCATAAGTGGAACAGTATGCTAAACTCTCTGTGCCAAAGGGCACTCCCACACAAACCATCAAACAGAAAGGGGTTGCAAGAGATCATATTCAGAGAATATGTGGTTTAGCAGTTTAGGATAGACTGATCTATTTGGGACAAGTTCAACACTGGTTTCCAAATGGCTGTTGTCCTTTAATGGCACAGATCACCCATAGAAAACAATTCATGCCCAGAGGAAATTCGCTGTGTTTAAAATGTATTCAAGCATTACCACTCATCACTACTAGCAGAGCATCTTAAAAGAATCTTAATAAGAGAACTGCTGGACATTGTAAGATGGACTACAGGAAGCTATAAAGAAAAGGGATTGTAAGAAATTGGGTTACTGATTGGGGGGGGACCCTTCTCAAGCAGCAACCACAATTCTTCTCAGGGTGAAGTCACAAGCAAACCCTAAATTAACCTGTGCTCAACACTTGGGTATCTTGGCACAGAGCAGTCAGGCTTAACTTAGAGGCAAGTGTAAAGTATTTGTGCAACACCTAAAACAGTAACACAGTAAAAACACACCACAAAAGGTGCCAACAACAAAGTTACAAAACTAGAGTAAATTATAATAAATAAAACAAGACCAAAACAACAAATGTCCAATCAGTAGAACCAAAGATATCACATTTTTAAGATCTCAGTGAAAAATAGCACCAAAAGGCGTAAAGCGCAAACTGTGGATATCTTGTCGCCCAGACAGGGATAAAGTCACAAGTTCAGGCCGACTATGATGGAGCGCGGACCGGCTACAGGGATCTAGTTAGGCCAGCTGAACACAGTACCTTATATCCTGGTTTGCGCAGTGTTGCGAGGAGCCGCAACGAAGATGCATTGCGCATGTGAAGCGATGCGTTGGCTCCAAGATGCAGCGAGGCTGCAACGGAGGTCCTGCACCATCGTCACCAAAGATTGCCTCACAGAGGGCTTGCGATGTGAAGTCCAGAGTCAGGGATACGTGGCATAGATCAGGGCAATAAATCGGTTCCAAAGAGCTGCAAGACTGCAATACGGAGTCCAGTGTCATTGTCGAGGCTGCTGTTGATGACGGACACTAGGACCTGCACTGCGGATGCATCACACAGCGGCTCGTCCCATGCAGTGACGAGCTGCAATACGGTTTGGTTCTTTGCAGCAGTTCTAGTCCATACAGCAACAGCAATGTGTTGGTTCTGCACGGTTTTGCACCTTGCAACAGAGGAGATGTGTCAGTTCTACTGGATCCGCAGAGGCAGGCAGAGCACCTCAGGCTCACTTTCAACTGTCCAGAACTGGGGTGACACCACTTGGCAGGGTAAGGTCACAAATCGCAGAGTCCAGGTGCAGGTGCAAGGTTGTTGGAGCCTTCTGTCTCTGAGGCTCAAGTCAGGAGGCTAGCCAACTAGCCTTTGGAGTCGTTCTGGGTTCAAGAGATGCAGGTCCAGTCCTTCTCACCCAGTTAGGAGGGCAGCAGGTCAGCACAGCAAAGCAGTGGTCCAGCACAGCAGCAGTTAGCAGAGTGGCAGCCCTTCAGCAGTCCTTCCTGGCAGAGTATCCCCAGGTCCAGAAGTGTACTGAAGTTGTGGTGTCTGAGTGACAGTGTTTATAATCAGTTGTGCCTTTGAAGTGGGAGAAAAGCTACAGAGGTTTCCCTTTGAAGTCCTCAGGCATCTTGCCTTCCCTGTCCTGGCTCCAGACCATAAGTTAGGATTTTTCATTACAATTCCAAAGACACTAAACATGAACTGCATACTTGCTCCCATTTGAAAATTACAGCTTATTAAATGTAATGAGGTAACTCCAATGCTAATCCTATGGGAGAGGTAGGCCTTGAAGTAGTGAAAAATTAACTTAAGGGTTTTTCAAAACTAGGACATGTTAAACTTAAAAGTACATGCCCTACCTTTCATATATGCTGCATCCCGCCTCTCAGCTGTCCACGGCTTACCCTAGGGGATATGTACATGTATAAAAAGGAAAGGTTGGGCCTTTCAAAAGGTTTATTTTGCCAGGTCGACATGACAGTTAAACTGCACAAATAGGCTACAATAGCAGACCTGAGACATGTTTAAAGGGCTACTTGAGTGGGTGGCACAAACAGTGCTGCAGGCCCACTAGTAGCATTGAATGTACAGACACTGGGCATATGTAGTGCCACTTTATCAGGGACTTACAAGTAAATTAAATATGCTAGTTGGGGATAAACCAATGTTACCATGTTTTCAGGAGTGAGCACATGCACTTTAGCATTAGTTAGCAGGTGTAAAGTGCACAGCAAAAACAAGATCAGCAATATTGGAAGGCAAAACGTTTGTGGGGGAAGACTACCTTAAGGCTGACAGGTCTCATACTGATAGATTGCAAAGTCCACAAAATTACAGAGCAAAACTCTGACCCAGCTTCTGAAAACACGACCAGTAGAAATATGCCTTGTACACTCGCCAGGGACTCCCAGTGGAACCTAGGGTTAAATTAAAAACACCTTTGATTTATTGACAATGTTTGCTGGGATCCATCTACCTTCATAATCTGACTTCACAATACACTGCAGCTTGAAACCTTCAATGGCCAAATCTGTATTTTATCCAACATCAATCATTTAATAATGAAAACATTGAGGAAGGTCCCTGGGCATTATGGGCTCATACTCTGGAACTTCTTGAGCAATGCCCAACCATGCATTGTTCTGAAAATTACCGAGAGTAAAAATCTTCTGGAAGCATTTCCCTGGTTACTGATGTTGTCAAGAGTGATACTGAAAAGAGGTACTCGTACTTGCATTTGTTAGTATTCTACATTCTCTGTCTTTGCTATTTTTATCTCCCTCTTTTTATTTTAACCATCTGTAGGAAAAACAAGGCAACATGTTTGCCGCTTTACAAAACTCCTACATGAATACATAAATAAGTGGAAAGTAAGATGGGTTGTTCCCTTAGAGATTTCAGAAATGCTACTGAGCACATCTGCTTATATTTGCTTTGTGCTTATTTTAATTATCAGGATAACAACAAACTATACATAATATACTGCAGCCTGATATCAACATCAGGCACCGTGCCATTTACACGTCACAAAATAAAATACTACTAACAAAAATTAATTTAAAGGTGTATTCTCAAACTCTAAAGAGACATACAAATGCATTGAAGTTCATCATGGGACTGATGAAAGAAGGACATAATACATTTCTTTCAGATTTTCTTTCCACAATTCTAATTACGTTGTGGGTGCGTTCTGGACTTTCTGTCTAGTTTACATAATTGCTGCCATTACAAACAAACTCCTGCTGAGTAACAAAACAGCAGATGATTAAGAAAAACAATCTCAAAGGACTTTCAAAGAGAAATTGCTCTGAGCATTTAGAAAATAGTCTGTTTCCAGTGAAACAGGGAGTACAGCACTTCATTTTGCTTGATTGACCCAAATCCGAGAGGAGATGTGTATACTGTGGAGCAGCAGAAAAGTCATTTGGGCTCATGGAGACTTTAAGCACCAGGGAATCTGAGATCAGGATCTTGATGAGTCATAGAGTGAAGACACATTACGACATAACTCACATCTCAGCATTTATTTGTGCACAGACTCCCGCACTGACAGGCGCGTTTCGGCAATCTGCCTTTCTCGATGTCAGTTACCCCATGTATATGACACATATTTAAAGTGCTGTATGTGATTTACGTGAATAACAAAAAACATCAAAATCAAAGAAGGACTCGTATAGTCACTGCCTAATGCAAAATACTTGGCGGCCATCTTAGAACCTGAGTTGATGTGGTTTCACAAACGTTCATTAGTACTCAAAAGTTATATATCAATATATACAACTATTTACATGTGGTAAATGAAAAAGAGGAAATATAAATACATATATATACACATTTCATGATTGAAAGATCAAAATTTCAACATAATTGAAAAATTACTTAATGTTCTGTGATCATTCTATCAGGCTAGCCAGAATTGAGCGTAGCGGCTTATGGCAGGGTTGAAAACCTTTTTTCAGCCTGAATAAATATTCATTGTGCCGCTTGATTACCACAGGAATAATGGCACACTGGCAGAGTCGACACTATGCTGTGCATTCAGTCTTTGGAACAGAGAGAACAGAAAATTTAAACTGATTGAAAAACATGCACATGTGGGTGCTGGTGATACAGATCAGGGTATCAAAAATATGCCCACTACCACAGTTAGAGTAAATTCACAGTTACACGCACATACATTCATCATACGCTAGGGCCCATTTCACTAACATACGCTCCAATACTCTACCAGCAGCAAACCTGTGGGAAGAAAACTCCTAAAGCACCCTGCATCTATATCTAGGCGATAGGACCAGTTTAGTGGCTGTCTAACATAATATAAACAATCTATAAACAGTAATCAATAAGTCTTCAATAAACGACAAAGAAAGAAATAACCAACACCATGTTTAAAAGTTATATTGCTTTATCTAAAATTAGTCAGAATTAAATCAGAATAAATCATTTCTCATAATTACCTATTCTAACTAGTGTCAGAACGGGTCAGGACCAGTCTCTCGTAAAGTCTTTTCAGGATAAGGTCCTCAGCATCAGTCCTCAGCAACGCAAGTTCACGCAGCAAGGCGACGAAAGAAAGTGTGGGGAGAGCCCTCCCTAAGCTAACATTTTATAATGCAAAATACAATGAAAACCCACATAAACTAATTGTATCAATGAGCAGAATGAGAAGGAAGGGATGTATCTTAGCAACATCCTGAAATCTCCGCTCAAGAGAAGTCATAATACGCAATCCTCGGAAAAGGAATCAAGTTTTGTAACTGTTGAAGTTCACTTCCCTCGGCAAATCAGCCTTTGCACAGAGTTCTTTCTAAGGCTCCATTGTTCATCAAGGACGAACATTTCTTTTGGAGATCCTCCAAACTTGCCGATGTCCTCCCGGAAACTTCCATATAAGGACTACCGTCAGTTTCTCTGTTAACTGAACTCCAGCAGGGGTCTCCCTTGCAACATCATAGATCTCGCCTGCACCACAGCTCAGCCAGGCTTCAAATTATTCTCAGTTATTTTCATAAAGGCCTCCATAGGCCACAATAGACCATCCTTAATTAAAGAGACAAAATAAAGATTACTACATCATAATGATTAAACAGTGTTAACCCCACTAACACCCTTATGTGTATGCATTTATCTAGCTTTGCGACATATAGAGCATTAATTCAGACAGCGTTTTGTGCTCAAAATGAATAGCACACAGCAACGTTTAAACATGAAAACTTGCACGTTATTGTGAATACATAACAGCACATACATGCTTACCCTCGTGTAACCTTTTCTTGTGTTAGGACAAACAGGTTGATTAATAAAATACACTTACACAAGACAAATAATTAGTTGTTAATTATTAATAAATTAATAAAACGCATAGACATGCCAGAGCTCCAAAAGCCCCAGAATTTTCTAACAGAAAACTCTGCTCCAGCAATCCCCCCTTTGGTGATTTTATCACCAAATAAACCCAAAAAAAAAATCAGTGAAAATTTAGTCCCATTTTAGGAGAAATCAGAAATGTCTTTTCCCCTTACACAACATTAAACACCAGTCACTCTTTCATCATCTCTCTTAGTCTCCAAATAAACACTCTCCCTTAATTCTTCTAATTCAATCTCTTCTGGTTCTCTTTTCAAATTTCCCGAATTCTTATTTTTCTTTTCATTTTTCAATTCCCCTTTCCTTCTCCTGTTTTTACAACATACACACACTAATCTCAGAATCAGCACAGCAACAATTATACAAGACAAGGGAAACAGTATTCTACCTACGATAGTACTACCTATTTTTGCAATAAAATCCTTAACAGCTATCATCTTATTAGCTAGTTTAGTCCATAAACTCCCAGTTTCAAGTGGTACTAAATCTTCATGCAAATCAGTAATATTTTTGATATAGACCTTCAGGTCTTTACTTTCATCAGGAATATAAGTGCAACAATGTTGAACTTTCAAAATTCCACAGACTCCACCCTCCTTCGCCAAAAGAATATCAAGGGCAAGTCGATTTTGCATTGACATGGCACGTACGGCACTTAATTCCGTATTTACCAAAAGAAATCCTCCTGCGGTATTTGTCGATAAACGATCAACCACTGTGGACAATTTCCGAATTCCATAAGCATTTAAAGAAATTCCCACTGCTGGAATCAAAACCCCAAAAATATCACCCACAATTTCAGACCAAGTTTCTCTCTTAAAACGTTTTAATAGGTTAATATCTTCTACTTCACTTATTTTATCTGTATGAAAAATCTTAGGAAAAACCAAACCCACATAACATGTGCCATACCAATGGTCAGGCAACTTGTAATAAGCCTTGTTCCCACACACATAGTACACTCCTGGAAAAATAGTATCTTCTCCACCTCTGAAACCCCAACCAGTCGCAACAAAGTATGTATCATGACACTCACTAGTCCCCACAAAATATGTATCATATTGGGATTTCCTTCTGGTAATGCATAGTTTACCCTTCTGCGGTGCATCTAGAGCCAAAGTTGGACTAGCCCCATTTCTCAACTCTTTTCCCATTTCAATGTCCCAAATTGTCTCACTTATTTCATATTTCCCTGCTTTCTCATGCATGTTCACTCTCCTTTCCTCTACCATATCCAGGAAAGCTTTCTCCTCTTCTTTCAAACTGCAAGTTAAATTATTCTTAAAAATGTAATCTAATGTTAGTCCTTTCTCTTCAATAAAAATTTCACCAAAAGTGTTAGCTTCTTTAGCCGGATTCAGCTCTTTGTTCATTGGCAAATGCCCAAAAATACTATCTCTGTTAGACA
This sequence comes from Triturus cristatus, assembly GCF_964204655.1. Taxonomy (NCBI): domain Eukaryota; kingdom Metazoa; phylum Chordata; class Amphibia; order Caudata; family Salamandridae; genus Triturus; species Triturus cristatus. The sequence continues at coordinate 388,818,275 of NC_140585.1, read as the reverse complement.
TCTTATAATCTATTTTCCCTAACAAATAAAAAACACTACTTAAAATACTACAAGAAATACCATATGTAGCTGGTAAATGATGATAAGTAACACCCTCTGAAACGGATGCAGGTAACTGCATGCAGACATAACAATCCCTCACTTCCATTGTCTTCACATATTCATATAACAGTTTAGAAAAAACATTACTAGAAAAATTGTTAATTGACCTGTCTTTGTGTATGTAATTATTTCTAATTGGAACTACTTTTTGTGAATCCTTCTCTATATTAGTCATGTTTTCTGTATCCATCCCAAATTCAACCTTAAAAGTAACTAATAAAACTAAAACACCCCATAGAAGCATTAATATTCCAGTACAACAGCAGCACATTTTGCACAATCTCTTAAAGAAGGCACATCTATTTTGATTATTCTCTATGTTAGCCATTCTGCTTTAACTTCTACTACTCCACTACTGTAATTAGATCTTTTCAATTCTTCAACGTTGGTTCCAAACTTTTCAACTTTTCAAATGAATCTTCCTGTTCACTCAGACTAAGTGAATCCTTCTTTTACTCAGTTTGGATACTCATCATTTTTTACTCCAATTTCTTCAACATCAAATTGTATCAGATCTCCAACATTCAAATCCTCAGTATCTGACTCTTCTCCAATGTCAGTCAAGAGTACTTTCAGGATCTCACCAGTATCTTCCTCAACCACTTCTCTCAAGACCACTTCCGGATTATCTTGAGTCACTGTTTCTTCTTTTCCTTCTTCAGACAGTGTCACATAAGACCATTCCGGTGATCTGTACTTTTGGTTGGGTCTTTTAACTCTTTTTATTTCTACTGGCTCTTTTGTTTTCTTTGATTCTTCTTCTTCAGCTTTTGAAGTTTGACTGGATACCTCATTCACTTGTTCAGCTTCCGATGTATTTGCTTTTATTATCCTGTATCTCAGTCTTTTCACTCTGTTGTTAGGCCAACGATCTCCTTTCACAACCTTTTTCGGCTTTTCTTTAACACTCCTTTCTCCAATCGAAGTTCTCTTTCTCAGAACTCGACCTTCTGTTTGTTCATTTTCATCATCCGATTCTGTTTCAATTGCCTTTTGCTTTCGTTTCTTAGCAGTCCTCTTTTCTTCCACAGATTCTTTCACCACTGTTTGAGACTTCCCTACTTCTGTCCCTCCTCGGGTCTCCGACACGCAATCTTCTTGCTGTCTACTTATCCCTTCACCTAGCTCCTCATCAATGTCCCCTACACCTCCTCGGGGGTCTTCCGCAATCTGTCCCTCTCTATCTTTTTCTGGCCCTGTTTCTTCAAGAATAATCTCAAGTGGCTCTTCAATTTCCTCCTCTTCTGATTCAGGAGTAGTCTCTGTGTGTTTTCTCTTTTCTTTTCTTTTTCCTCCACTGCTACCCGAAACTTCAGGCTCTTTTACAGAATCTGATCTTCCCTCTGATACTCGCAGTGAATCTCTTGAAGCTCTCTCTGCTTCTTTTCTCACTGATTCTGTATCTTCAGGATCTTCACCATCACTGGAATCTGACTCCTCATAATACTCTTCACCAGTTCCCTCTCTCGGGCTTGGAATTCTCAGAGTATGACTTGCATGTACCCAGTGTCTTACTCCAGCACACTTTACTGCAGTCGTTGTAGTCAGAATAACTTGTCTTGGCCTTCCCCACCTTGGAATCAAGCAATTTCTTCGTCTGTGCACCTTAATCCTCACCCAGTCTCCTGGACTCAGATCATGGGCTTGCTTCTTCTCAAGTGTGGTAGCTTCTTCTCCAACCTGGTGAAACACAGAATGAACTGCGTCAGCCAGGCCTTTACAGTAATCCAAAATCATGTCATCAGTTATTGTCATCAATTTATTCACAGGCACGAATGCATGGCGCATTGCACGTCCCATAATGATTTCATGCGGACTCAATCCTGTAGTCCTGTCTGGAGTAGATCTCATAGTCATTAAGACTAAAGGCAGAACATCTGGCCATTTCATGCCAGTGGCTAAGCACATTTTTCCAATTCTGTTTTTGATTGTGCCATTAATCTGCTCAACCACACCAGAAGCCTCTGGTCGGTATGCACAATGTAGCTTCTGCTGTATTTTTAATGCTTCACAAATCAAACCAATGAGTTCATTTTGAAAGTGTCTACCTCTGTCAGATTCAACTGTAACTGGAAACCCAAACCTAGGAATCAACTCCCTCAACAGTAATTTTGCCACTGTTAATCCATCATTCCTCCTTGTCGGGTAAGCTTCCACCCACCTTGAAAACAAACAGACTACCACTAGGACATACCTCAGTCTGTTCACTTGGGGCATTTCAATGAAATCAATTTGCATCCTGGTGAAAGGACCTCCTTCTCTGCCAATTGTCCCTAAACTCACCACTGTCTTTTTCCCAGTGTTAAACTGCTGACAAATTAAACACCTTTGACAGATGCTTTCCGCAATAGTCCTAAACTTTGCATTGTACCAGGTCTGTTTAAAGGACCTAACCATCGCGTCCCTCCCCAGATGTCCCTGGCCATGATACATCCTTGCCATTGACGACAAAATTGAGTTTGGCATCACTGGTCTGCCATCTCTGTAGACCCAAACATGGTCTGTTTCTCTTGGAGCACATCCTGCCTTAACCCAATCTCGTTTCTCTTCTTCTCCTGCCTCATCTTGTAACTGTTTCACTTCATCCCACGTTTCTAGGACATTAGTAAACATCACAGAAGGGAAAGACATTTCTTTTTTTTCTCTTTCCCTGTTAATTGACTGATTTAGCTTCGCACAATACTGTGCCACATCGTTAGCATATCTATTGCCAACAGTGATAAAATCCTCTCCTGAAACATGTGCAGCACATTTCACCACTGCTAACTCCTTAGGCAGCTGTATCGCCTCAAGCAATTTTCCAATCAATTCAGCATTCTTTATCGGAGTTCCACCCGATGTCAAGAAACCTCTTTGTAGCCACAGTTGGCCAAAATCATGCACCACTCCAAACCCATACTGACTATCAGTCAACACAGTTGTTCTCAAATCTTTCCCAATCTCACAAGCTCTTGTCAATGCCACTAATTCAGCAACTTGCGCAGATTTTACTCCTTTCAATGGTGATGCTTCCATAACTTCTGAAACTTTGCACACTGCATATGCTGCACATAGCACACCATTATCATTTCTCAGGCATGATCCATCCACAAACAACACATGATCATTCTCAGGCAAGGGAACATCCTTGATATCTGGTCTTGGTTTCGTACAGTACTCAAGCACATCCAAACAATCATGATCATCTTCCATCTTTATACCCACATTCTCAATATCCGGCAAAAGTGTCGCTGGATTCACATTCGTACATCTTTCAAGAGTCACATTTGATGCTCCCAGAATCACCTTTTCATACTTAGTCAACCGACTATTTGACATATGCTGAGTTCTGCTTCTTGTCAAAAGAATCGCCACATTGTGAGGTACGAATACCCTTACAGGATACCCCATTATGATTCCCTCACTCTGTTCCAGGCTTCTGCATGTTGCAGCCACAGATTTTAGACAACCTGGTAAACCCACAGCTACAGGGTCAAGTGTCGATGAGAAGTACGCAATAGGCCTTCTCAATTGTCCATGTTTCTGGATTAACACTGAAAGTGCACATCCATTTCTCTCACTGCAGTACAGTTCAAATTCTTTTTCATAGTCTGGCATACCCAGAGCTGGAGCTTCACACATTTTTGTTTTGAGCTCTTCAAATGCTGCCAATTGTTCTGCATCTAGATCCAATGGATCTGTCATGTCACTTTTTGTCAATTTAATCAATGGCTTTGCTATCAGGGAAAAATTAATTATCCACTGACGACAATATCCCACCATACCCAGGAACATTCTCACTTCTCTCTGAGTTTTTGGAGCTTTCATTTCTCTGATTATTTTGATCCTGTCAGTAGTCACTTTTCTCAGACCCTTCTCAATATTATGTCCAAGATAATGCACCTCTTTCTTGCAAAATTGTAATTTGGCTGGGGATACTTTTAACCCTCCATCTGCCAGATGATTCAGTAAAGCTATGGTATCCACTTCACAAGCTTCACGTGTCTTTGATGCCACAAGTAGGTCATCAATGTATTGCACTAGCACTGAGCTTTCAGGCATGATCAGACTTTCCAACGATCTTTTCAATAACTGATTGAATATCGAAGGACTCTCCGTATACCCCTGTGGGATACGACACCATGCTAAAATACGCTGGCCAAACCTAAATGCAAAAATCGGCTGGCTGTCATGATGCAATGGAATTGAAAAGAACGCATGACACAAATCAATCACTGTGTACCACTCAGCATCATGTGGAATTTGATACAGAATCACTGATGGATTTGGCACGATGGGACAACATGCCACCACAATCTGATTAACCTTTCTCAGATCCTGCACGATCCTGAACTTGCCATTAGGCTTTTTCAGTCCCATTATCGGTGAATTACACGGACTACTCAATAGTTCTCTTAGGACTCCTTGCTGAATCATTTTCTCAATTATAGGAGTTATCCCTTCAATTATCTCTGGTGTCATTTTGTACTGAGGAATGTTAGGATATGCAATTCCCTCTTTCACTGCAATTTTCACTGGATCTACATTATTCATCAATCCCACATCTTCTCCTGTAAAATCCCAAACTGCTCTTTTCACTGTGTCTCTCAGCACCTGAGGCAGATCCTCCGGATTGAACACTGGAAATGCACCAATTAATTCATTTTCTCTATTTTCTAGAGTCATGCGGTAGAAAACATCATCATCTGGTGTCTCAAAAGCTATTCCATCTGGTGTACAGAAAATTGTGCAGTTCATTTTGCATAATAAGTCCCTACCTAACAGGTTCACTGGACTCGTGTCACAGACAATAAATCTGTGCATGTCTGAAAATTTCCCTATCTGTACTTTCACTGGTTCAGTAAGACGTGTTCTGATTTGTGTATTGGCTACACCAACTACTTGGATTGCTTCATCCGAGAGAGGAAGATTTCTAACATCTGTTGACCTGACAGTTGATCTTGTCGCACCTGTGTCTACTAAAAAAGTAACACCCTCTTCATTAATTTTCCCATCCACAAATGGTCCTGCCTGGTCTATTTCTAGAGTTGCACCAAGTATGCACTCTTCTTCCTCTCTTCGGCACCGTCAATAATCACCCTCAGACTCACTCCCTTCACTCTTTAACAAGTACTGCTGTACTTTGTTAGTACGTCTCGGTTTGTTTACCTGCTCATCATTGAAGAATCCTGAATCCTGACTGTACTTTTGTACCCCTCTATTCTGCGGTAAAGGTGGTTTTGGCTCTTGACTCTGCTGCTGTCTCACAACTTTCTGCTGTTGTTGCTGTTGCTGCTGGTTATTCCCTTCATTCTGCAACCTGTTGATTTAAGGATTTACCCTCATTTAATGGTGGATTAGGACATTCAGATCTCCAGTGTCCCAGTTGGCCACAGTTGTGACACGGGAACTTTTTCTTTGCTTCCTCAAGACTTCCCCTTCCTTTTCCTGCAAACCTTGGTCTATTTCCTGTATTATTTCCTGGATTATTTGCCTGTTCCACCAACTGTGCTTCCTGTCTTTCTGCAACTTTCACTTGTGCCCACATTGCTTTTTCTTTCAGCTTTCTTTGTTTTGCTTCAATTTCATCACTGAAATATTTTGCATGTCTCAGAATCTCATCTACTTTCTTACTCTGCCAATCCACTGTGTGCTCACGAATTCTCTCACCAATTTCAGGTCTAAGACCATATACAAATCTGTATACAAAATGACTCAAATCCTTGTCACCCAGGTGTTCATCTCCACTGAATTGTTTAAAAGCCAGTATCAGCCTTTCGTAAAAAGCATGAACTGATTTTTTTGCTTCCTGCTGTGTCCGATCTATCTTAACCCAGTCTGTCTCTTTCGGAGGAACTTTACTCTTCAGGTATACCATCACCTGATCGTACTTCCTCATCACTTCTGGATCTGGTGCCCCTGTTCTCGGATCTCTTGGATATTCCTCACTAGGCCAACTCACAACTATTTTACACTCAGTCCACAAGTCTGCTGGAACAATTATATCAAACAGACTATTCAGGTCAACCCACAGCACTTTTGACAATTTCACAAACCTGTCTACCTGCCTATACCACTCAACGGGCTTTTCTCTCAATCGAGGGAAATCATTCGTAAATGATAAAATATCCTGTCTGGTCCATGGAACATGTACATATCCTTCTCCAGGTATTTCTCTCATGGGAAACTGCTCCACTGGTTTCTCTTTTTCTCTCACTGGAAATGCTGAGTAAGTTGTTCTATCTTCAGATTCATCCCTTTTCTTATACCACCTATCCTTCCACTTTTCCACATCACCCCATCTACGCAATAATGCCACCATCTCTTTAATCTGTCCTGTTCTACCAGAATTATTCAAATTTTCTATGTCCTTCTCAGTGAAATCCATCCTGTACGTTTTCTGTAAAGCCTTTACTTTATCAATGTCAACTCCTTGCTCATTTGCTATCGCTCTCAGTCTATCATGTGTATTTCTTGCCCTCCATGTTATGCTCTTGCACATGAACAATAATTCACCATCATGATGACTTTTCAGGATTTCTGTCGGAACTGTTCCTGTCACAAGCTCTTCTAATTCTATACGTAATTTAACCACATCAACAACTTGTGAATCTTTATCCTTTTTCTGAAGAACCTTCATCCAGTCATTTAGGTCGTCAACTGTTATTTCCGCAGTTTTTCTCGCTGAAACTATTTTTTTCTGCGGTTCTAAAATTGGCATCCCTGAACTACTAGAATCACTAACATCCATTAATTCACTACCTGTGTCATGTCTTGTTTGTCTCAGGTCATTTCTCCCTGTTCTTTTTCCTGAATCTCCTGAAGGACCAGCTGAATTATTTGCAATATATGGAACCACCAACCCATTTTCACTTGCTCTCTGTCCGTCAAACATAGGAATTACCGGACCTATAGTAACAGGCACTGCAACAGCTTCCATATTCATCGTCAATTCTCTAATTTTCTCAGTCAGTTCTGTTGTCGTCTTTGCTAATTGTCTGGCATTTCTGGCATTTTCCTCTCTGAAAGAACTATTATTTCGTAATTCAGGTGTCATTTTTTCTTTCTCAACTGTATCTCTTATCGGAGAAACAACTGGTGTACTCTCTTCCGATTCTGATCTATATGGAGGTGGTCTCTTGTACATCATATCATTCAAGACCTCATCCTCATACTCTCCATATCTTCTCCTATCTGACTCAGAAACCCTTTCTTCTGAAGGAGCCGAAGCTTCAACTGTTCTCATAGGATATAATCCATCTGACATGGTAGCATCTCGCCATCTTTTCATTCGATCCTGATGTGTCTCACGATCATGTCTCCTCCCAAACATGTACCTGTACTGACCTCCAGTTCTCTGTCTTTCTCGATTTAATACTTCCTCTTCCCATTCCACTAAAGCCTCAAACTGTGTAAGTCTTGGCTTCGGGTCCAGATGTGCCATCTTTTCCCGTAAATTTCTCAACACGGCCAGATTAAATGAACCATGTTCTGGAAATGCTAGAACACCATCTTCTTTAGTATAGCCAACCCAATTCTGCAACCATATACAGGTATGTAATCCATATTTCGCAACCATGAAGGATGCAGGTGTTTTCGCTGGAGGTAGCAACTCACCCTCTCTTGTCTTAACCTCTTTATCCTTGCTAAACCACTTCTTAACTTTTCCAAAGAAGGTTTTCTTCTTTTTCTCTTCTTGGTAATACATCTTAGCTAATACTTATTAAACTCTCTACTTTTAAGTCAAAAACTCAATTTTCGTTAACGCACCAGTCCTGGAGCGTCTACGTCACTATGCAGCTCTTCCAATCCTTGCGCGACTCACACTAACGCACCAATCCTAGCACGAACCCTATTCTGAGTCACTATCCAATCAGTGCGCGAACCTTCTGACGTCAGTAACCGCTGCAGTCTCTGTCTCCTGTCTCTGTCACTCGTCTACCCCTCCTTTACAAAAACTCTCAGTAGACTTCGTGTGTCACAATTTCTACAAAATCTATTAGTTACAACATGAAAACATCTCCATTGTCTGCTTCGCTAACCACAGACTAGTAAAAGAGTGTCTATTTCTCAAGAGTAAACAACTTTACATACATCTCATAACTGTTTCCTCTAGGACGTATCCAAAGAGTCTTACAATCAATAAATGTATATGCATTCACGCACATTCATACAAGAAAAAAATAGTACATGCACACAGAATCCTGCTTCTCAAGAACAGCGTATAATCTGCCTCTGTACAGAATTATAACTCACAACAACTAAGCAGCTTACCTCTGCCCAGTTTCTGCAAACAAGCTCAGAGAATACCTATTACTCCTCCCGCAATAAGCTTTAACGGCAATCCTTACGGATCCCTGGGACTTAAGACCAGAGTTTCACAGATAACCTTCACTACGATACACACTCCTTATATACCAGAAATGTCTAAATAGTAACATACAATGTCACTGATTCCGAACCCAGACAATGTGAACGCGCAACTTCAATTGTCACACGTAATTCCTTACAATCCCGTCTTTCCCGAGAGCAGCATATACACCTTCCTCTGCCCTACTACGGAACTGTTTCCAGCTTCCAAGTTCCAGAAGCACTACATATAACTCAACATTACGACTCCGACATATAGTATTAGTACATATACCAAAAACATCAAAATAAATCAATAATCAATAAGCTGATTTACAAGCAATCATATCTTATCAGATCAAGACAACCATCTAAACCATCCTCTGCTACCAGAGAAATTGATACAGATCAGGGTATCAAAAATATGCCCACTACCACAGTTAGAGTAAATTCACAGTTACACGCACATACATTCATCATACGCTAGGGCCCATTTCACTAACATACGCTCCAATACTCTACCAGCAGCAAACCTGTGGGAAGAAAACTCCTAAAGCACCCTGCATCTATATCTAGGCGATAGGACCAGTTTAGTGGCTGTCTAACATAATATAAACAATCTATAAACAGTAATCAATAAGTCTTCAATAAACGACAAAGAAAGAAATAACCAACACCATGTTTAAAAGTTATATTGCTTTATCTAAAATTAGTCAGAATTAAATCAGAATAAATCATTTCTCATAATTACCTATTCTAACTAGTGTCAGAACGGGTCAGGACCAGTCTCTCGTAAAGTCTTTTCAGGATAAGGTCCTCAGCATCAGTCCTCAGCAACGCAAGTTCACGCAGCAAGGCGACGAAAGAAAGTGTGGGGAGAGCCCTCCCTAAGCTAACATTTTATAATGCAAAATACAATGAAAACCCACATAAACTAATTGTATCACTGAGCAGAATGAGAAGGAAGGGATGTATCTTAGCAACATCCTGAAATCTCCGCTCAAGAGAAGTCATAATACGCAATCCTCGGAAAAGGAATCAAGTTTTGTAACTGTTGAAGTTCACTTCCCTCGGCAAATCAGCCTTTGCACAGAGTTCTTTCTAAGGCTCCATTGTTCATCAAGGACGAACATTTCTTTTGGAGATCCTCCAAACTTGCCGATGTCCTCCCGGAAACTTCCATATAAGGACTACCGTCAGTTTCTCTGTTAACTGAACTCCAGCAGGGGTCTCCCTTGCAACATCATAGATCTCGCCTGCACCACAGCTCAGCCAGGCTTCAAATTATTCTCAGTTATTTTCATAAAGGCCTCCATAGGCCACAATAGACCATCCTTAATTAAAGAGACAAAATAAAGATTACTACATCATAATGATTAAACAGTGTTAACCCCACTAACACCCTTATGTGTATGCATTTATCTAGCTTTGCGACATATAGAGCATTAATTCAGACAGCGTTTTGTGCTCAAAATGAATAGCACACAGCAACGTTTAAACATGAAAACTTGCACGTTATTGTGAATACATAACAGCACATACATGCTTACCCTCGTGTAACCTTTTCTTGTGTTAGGACAAACAGGTTGATTAATAAAATACACTTACACAAGACAAATAATTAGTTGTTAATTATTAATAAATTAATAAAACGCATAGACATGCCAGAGCTCCAAAAGCCCCAGAATTTTCTAACAGAAAACTCTGCTCCAGCACTGGCAATGAAGAATTTCGGACAATAAAGAATCAATTTGCAAAAAGGGATCGCAAAATGCACATCGACGTTTTCTAATAACTTATGATTTTGTAAACCACATATGTACTAGTAGATCAGTTAGCAAAATTACAATTCGAAATGGGTTGCGATTAGAACAACCTCATTACTATTCATGAGGTAGGTCACAAATTGCAATTCACTCAGCCTGGATGCCATCACAGGAATGGTGGCATGCTGGGGTGAGCAGACAACCATGTCTGTGATTGCACTTGAATAAGATATTTTATATATATATATATATATATATATATATATATATATTTGGACCTTGATGTGTTAATAAAGAACCACATCTATATCCGTGCTTCTGGAGTCTGTGCCCTTGTGTTGCGCCGCTGTGGCTGGGATACTTTGGGATTTTGTTTCGAGATATATATATATATATATATATAAAATTCACTGAAAAAACCATAGGTTTCAGGGGTGTTATAGTTAGCTGGACTTTTCACTTGTACAAAACCATTGAAATTCCCCCGTTATAGTTAGTACAGCTAACTATAACTTGCGCGCCCGCAATGCACTGCTGATGACGTCACATATTACATCACTCATGACATGGTCAGTGACATCACTCATGACATCACTGATGACATCTCAAATGACATCACTGATGACATCACTGATGACATCATCCAGTGAATGTGTGTTTTTCTGAAAATTAAATATGTTTTATATATGTATATCTCAAGGTCGATGGAAGAATAAATGGGTATATAAGTGTCTAAATGGATGATTTGTTTTTGAAAAATTGATTGTGTAACTGACTGATTAAGTGTATCATAGTGAATACATGGCTTAGTGAGTAATGTTTAAATATGTAAATATCTGTATCAGTCTCTCACTTTGTGTATAAGTGGCTGCATGGGTTGGTGAGTAGCTACATGGGTGTCTATATAGGTTATTAGTTGGTTTTTTGAGTATCAGTCTGAGTGTCTGCATGGTTCGGTGGGGGGTATTACGTAGTGCATAGGTGCATGAATGAGTGACTCACTGTTTGTATGTGTTGAAGACAGCATGTGTACAGGACTGTATGGGTGGATGAGTGTGTGTATGGGTGTGTTAGTGAGTGAATGACTGTCTCAATAGTGTCTTTATGAGTAACTACATATGTTTTAAACTAGTATATGTGACTATTGGTGTATATAAGTGAGTATATGTGAGAGTGAGAGATTCAAAGAGTTCCTGTATGAATAAGTATGTGTTTCTATAAGTGATCGTTTAAAAGACTAAGTATGTGTAAGTTTCCGTAGAAGTAAGTGTGGTGGTGTGTGTATAACTGTATATGCAAGTAAATGTATGTTTGATTCTTTATTAGCATGAGAGACTATGTGTGTGAGTAACTCTATGGATGAGTGGCATTGTGTAACAGGATGTATAGGTGTATGAGTACATATGATGAGTGAGTACATGTATGAGTGACTGTATAGGACTGTTGGTGAATGAGTGGATGTGTATGTGGATCTTAGAATTACTGAAGAGGTTGTTGTAACTGGTATTGGTATGTCCATTGTTTTGAAAATTTTAGTCTCGATTTTTGAATGTGTGTATCAAAGGTTATTTTAGGGTGAGAGGAGGTCTGCCACTCTATCACAAGGATGATGCCATCAGTGATGTCATCAGTGATGTCATTTGAGATGTCATCAGTGATGTCATGAGTGATGTCACTGACCATGTCATGAGTGATGTAATATGTGACGTCATCAGCAGTGCATTGCGGGCGCGCGAGTTATAGTTAGCTGAACTAACTATAACGGGGGAATTTCAATGGTTTTATACAAGTGAAAAGTCCAGCTAACTATAACACCCCTGAAACCTATGGTTTTTATAGTGAATTTCTGAGGTTTTTTAAATGCTAATTCCTAACTATAACGTGCCTGAAATCTATGTTTTTTTCTGTGAATTTCAAAGGTTTTTTTAAATGCTAATTTCTAACTATGCCTACAGAGATAGGACATGTGAAGAAAGAAGAAAAAATGCACAGAAAGAAAAAAAAGAAGTGCAGAAAGAAGCAACAGAAGTCCTCAAAGACGAAGAAAAGTGCAGGAAGAAGGATAACGTGCAGAAAGAACAAAAAGAAGAGCAGAAAGAAGCCTTGTTGCAAAATCATCCTGTACCCTCAACTTTTTCAGACGGATACTGGTGGTAACTGAGTCTGACTAACCAGTCCTAGAGCCAGTGCTATGCTAAAAGACACTTAGAATACAGTGAAAACACCTACATACACTAGGGAACATTATGCGTTGGGGTCCCCCTGTGATTAGCATGACCTCCTCTGTAAGCCCCTAGTATATAATAGGGCAGGGGGATTAAAACTACCTCTTAAAATAGGCCACAGGGCGTTTTTGCACACGTTAACTCAGGCCCCGTCCCCTCCCTTCACCACTGTGTAAACATGCCCTGTGTCCGTTTTTAGTTGGAAGATTAAGTTCATTTGAATCCTGAGGGTCCCTAGGGTCCAACTAGCCCACTAGGTACCTCCAGTAAGTGCCACAGAGCTGCGTTGCAGAGAGGTGTAAAAAGTGGCACGGCCTAGACCACCTCTCTGCAATGCAGCTCAGTGGCGCTTACTGGAAGCACTTGGTGGGCTAGTTAGCCCCCAGGGGCCCTCAGTATTGAAGGGAAATTATATCCCCAATTTAAAACGTGCCATAGTGCGTGTTTGCACACGTCACCTCAGGCCCCGTCCCCTCCCTTCACCAATGTGTAAACGCACCCTGTGGCTGTTCTAAGTTGAGAGATTAAGTCCCCTTGAATCCTAAGGGTCCCAAGGGTCAAACTAGACCACTAGGTACCTCCAGTAAGCGCCACAGAGCTGCGTTGCAGAGAGGTGTAAAAACGGGCTTGGCCTCAGAACACCTGTCTACAGCGCAGCTTCCTGGCGCATACTGGAGATGCCTGTTGGGCTAGTTGGCCCTCAGGGACCCTCAGTATTGAAGAGGAATTAATTCCCCAACTTACAACTCGCCAGGGGGCGCGTTTGCAGAGTGCTGCAAGGAGGGGGCGTGGCCTCCGGCACGATGGCAGTCTTTTATTTATTTTAATTATTTAAGAAGGGGGGCTGTGTGGTTCCCCTTCTTATTCTAATTTATTGGCCCTGATGACCCTATCCCCCAAGGCCTGTCTCCTAATTATATTTTTTTGACCCCAATCCCCAGGGCCGGCCACTGTTTTTTATTATTTTTAAAAAATATATATTTATAGACACACCTAGGACATGCTGGACAAACCGTACGTACCTATCACCATGACGATTTGCGTGATATTCATTAAAAGGTGACTATGCATACAATGAATCCACGTGGAATGTATTTACACCACTAGTGAAGCTCTGACATGTCTGATGCCCTACCGTGCCTAATCCCGGTAGACACCCTTGTCGTTTATTTATACAAACATGGGTAGCTATTGACGGGCACATTTAATACAGATGCACACCAAGCCATTCAAAGGGGATTCGACAAAAATTCGACCAAAACTATGCAAGAAACCCCCCTCACGGTTAATAAAACACACATCCACTGCCGAATGTGTAAGACTTTTTATTTTACTCTCTGGAAAGGGGACGAACATCACTTGAGAGCCACAGCGCGCTCCTGGCAGAGCCCAATGCTGTGTTACACCCACCATTGCCTGCTGAGTGCCACACACCTCTGTGTTGTATTCCACTAGCTAGTGCATATGCTATGACACTCTCTAGCCCATGTGCACTGTAACACCACCCCGTGAATATGTCATGCCACACTTGTCTTCGCACGGGTTATATTGCCCCATCTAACGTGCCTTCCTCGATGCCTATGTTATAACGCACAGTGCTATGCCATACATATTACAATCTGGAATCCATATCTTTGTCACAGTGCATATGCAACGTTACACTCCCCAGCACATATTTTATATTACAACTTTAGAGACTAGTTAGGTTACACAACACTGCCCTGTGCATATTACACTCCAAGGCGCATATCGCATAGCACGCGATAGTGCCTGTGCTATCTCGCGCTCTCCAATGAATCTGTCATTGCGCACAATGTATTGCATATTATATTTCACGCCCGGTTCATCTTATATCACACTTTTTGGTGCATAGCTTATACCATACACTATATCTAGTTTTCATTTTCAATCGTGCTCTCAGGACTATGTTCTATATAACACTGTGTTCACCTACCCTTTTCACGGGCATTACATTTTGCGATAGGGGGTGGAGGGTCAGGGGGTGTTTCTGCCAAGTGAGCCCGGAGTCACAGTCACAAACGTCCTCTTCTTCCTGAATTAAAGTGAGATTATGCTGCATACTTGTTCATATTTTAAGTAGTTCGCACAGACACACATTTTAAAAACAATAAAGTTCCTAATACCTGCCTTCTCTGAACAGTTAGCTTGCTGCCCCATCCCCCTCCTCCCTATCCTCTGTTGTGTGAATCCATGGACTAGCCTCCTCCCTCCTGCCATGCATGGTCTGATGTGCTGCCACTGCCCTCAATTTAGTATGATGTACCAGTCCACTCCTCCTGCCCTCCATTGCCCAATTCTATGCCCTATCATTGACCTCCTGCTTAAACTCTGTGCTTAGCTTGCTGCCTCTATTCTCCTTCCCCCTGCCCTCCGATGTCTTTGTGCATGCCCTGCTCCATCCTTTTTGCCCACCATGTTCCATGGACCTGCCACTCCTATCTACTCTGAGTGTTCTGTTGAGCTGCCACTCCCCTCCCACCTGCCTAGCATTGTCAGATGACTGTAACCTGTCCCTGCCACCTCCACCCTGCCTGTCCACATGCCATGCCCCTATCCTCTTCCTCCTGTCCTACATGGTCCATTGTACTGCCACACCCTTCTGCCCTCCCTGGTCTGTTGTGCTGCAACTGCTCCTCCTGCCTGCCCCGTGCGGTCTGTTGTGAGGCCCCTTCCCCTGAACTTTCTTGTCTGTGCACAGGTCCTGACCCTCCCTTCTATCCTCCATCGTCCTTTGTGCATGCCCCTGCACCCTCCTTCTTGCCCATCATAGCCATTGTGCTGCCACTAACCCTCCCACTTGCCATGCATGGTCTTCTGTGCTGCCATGGCCCCTCCCACCTTCCCTGTGTGGTCAGTTAGCTGCCCCTGACCTCCTCCCACCTTCCCTCCAAGGTCTGTGTGTATGCCATCACAGTCTCACTGTTGCTCTTCATGGTGTGTCTTGCTTCTAGTGCCCATCCTGCTTGACCTCCATGGCTATCTTGCTGCTCCTGCCCTGCCCCCTTGCCCCCAGCCCTCTGTTTACATGTGCAGACCCCTACTCCCTCCCTCCTGGCTTGTCTGTTCCATTGTAATGCCCCTGATCCGTCCCTCCTGCCCTTTATGGTCTGTTATGCTGCAGCTTTCTCTCCTGTCTGTCCATTATGGTCAGCTAGCTACCATTGCCTCTTGCCCCTCTGTTCTCTGTTGTCCATGTGCATGGTCCTGTCTCCTCCCTCTTGCTTTCTATGGATTGGTGTGCTGCACTCCCGTCCCGCATTCCCTGTGTGGTGTATTGTGCTGCTGCAAACCCTGATGCCTGCCCTGCAGGGTCAGTTTGGTGCACCTCTCCATGTCCCTCCTGTCCTCTGTTATCCAAGTCCATGTCCCTACCCCATTTCCTTCCATGATCCAATGTACCATACTTGCGAACATTTTGAACTTGGTAAGAGGAAGATTTTGAAAAAAACTGGGGTATTGATTTTCCCCTTTGAGTTACATTGAAAAAGAGGAGATTGTAGACAGGAGACAGATCAAATAAAGCCCATTTGAGCTTAGAAACATTGGACGTTTCCTGGCTGAATCGGGTCTGTTGGCATGTATGGTTGTACTACCATTGCCTCTTCCTTCTGCCCACAATGGTCTATTATATTGCCACAGCCTCTCTTGCAAGTCCTGTATTGTTGGTTTGTTGCCCCTGCCCCCCTTTCCACTGCCCTCCATAGTCTGTTGTGCTGCCACGGCCCTTCCTGCCTGCTCAGTGTGGTTAAATTGTTGCCTTTGCACCCTCCTACCTGCCTTCAATTTTCAGAGTCCGTGCCCCTGGCCTCTGCCTCTCAACAGTATCCTAATGAACAACTAGATTGCTAACATTCTATATTTATTACAAAAGTGTGGAACGCCTGACGTCAACTTGATGTAATCAAAACTGTAATACCTAGAGCATTTCCTTTAGAAATTACATATATGAGAGGGTCTTATTGGCATCAAAATTATGGTTAGTGCTCTAAAAGACAAAAATAAGGACATATTTTCTGAGTTTTCAAATAGCGACAAAGCACTTTTAAATTATTTGCTATCTTTATGTTTTTTTATCCAGTTGACCACTTGATTAAATGTTGCACTTAGGGGAGAGGATGTGGTGTTACTTCCAGAACTGCAGACTTTGCAACTGGGGAACCAGGTTGCAGTTTCTGCTTCAGCTCGACATTCTGTGATTCTGGTCAAATCACTTAGTCTCCCCATGTCTATAACCAAAATGAATTTGTTCTTGTGTGATGTAACCAATGCTCATGCAAAGCACTCCAATACCTGACAAGTCTGCACTATATAACACTGCCAAAACACAAAATAATAAGTCTTTTGCACACTTCTGTCATTGGGCTATATTTGGGCTACATCTGGGTGATTTTGGGCTACATTTGGGCTCTTTTGTCTCCGGTGGCCATCTTGGGAGATTTATTTGTTATGAAGTTTCCTAATTTCCTCATGTACTGTAGTCTCCTCAGTAGAAAATGCTTTCAGTTTTTTACTTTGATTCCATCATGAAGGTATTCAGATATGTCACACATTTGCCATAAATTCTGAATGTTAGCACTCTAGTTGCTCATTAGATCACTGTAGTAAAACTACTGTTCACCATGGAAGTCTGCTCCTGGTATTAAAAGTGCATGTTTCAGTCTGCATGTCAGAATTTTTTAATGAAATAGAAGAGGATTTGAGAAGTCACTCAAAATGTACCCTCATTTTCTTTCTTCAGCATTAATCATAATTTCTATTGCAAAATGAACCCCCTCATTGTGTTCCTTTTTAAATTAAATGTTTTAAGTGTTACCAGTTTAGTCCAATCCAGATGGCTTCAGGTGTGCCATACTTTTGTCATAATGAAGACAGTAAGCGCTCTAGTTGTTTTTAAGAACACTCTGGGACATTCTGTCATTGGGCTATACTTGGGCTACATCTGGTAGATATTTGGGCTACATTTGAGCTCTTTTGTCTCTGGTGGCCATCTTGGGAGACTTATTTGTTATGAAGTTTCCTAATTTCCTCATTTACTGCAGTCTCCTCAGTAGGAAATACTTTCAGTTTTTTACTTTGATTCCATCAAGAAGGCATTCAGATGTGTCACACATTTGCCATAAATTCGGAATGTTAGCACTCTTTTTGCTCATTAGATCACTGTAGTAAAGCTACTGCTCACCAGGGAAAACTGCTGCTGGTATTGTAAGTGCATGTTTCAGTCTGCATGTCAGAATTTTTTAATGAAATAGAAGAGGATTTGAGAAGTCACTCAAAATGTGCCCTAATTTTTCTTTCTGCAGCACTAATCATACTTTTTATGGAAAAATGAACCCCCTCATTTTGTTCCTTTTTAAATTAAATGTTTTAAGAGTTACCACTTTAATCCAAGCAAGATGGCTTCAGGTGTGCCATACGTTTATCATAAGTAGGACTGTTAGCGCTCTAGTTGTTCTTTGGAACACTCTGGGAAGCTGCAGTAGAACACAAAGGAATCAACTGACAGTCTCTGCCCTTGTTGGATGTACATGTTTTACTGAGAATGTCAGACTTCATTCTCACATGACTGAGAAAGATAATGTGAATTTACAGAAAATAAGCTCTCAGTTTAGCTTATAGATCACCTTCCAAACCTCTGTGGGAAAAGCATGAGAAAATATTTTTCTCTCAATCATGATATCCCAGCAGAAGGCTTTTTCACATGGTGAAATCACCTTAGAACATACCACAATTCCTAAAATGAGTATGGTACCATCAACAAATGATTTATAATGTAACTAAAGTCTTAAAACCTTCTATTAACTGCAAAGCTTTTTAATGAGGTGCTATCATGTATATTGGTCCCAAGATGGCTGCCAACACTTCTTGGATGAAGTGCTGACAGCCAATCAGATCTCAGGCTGAGATGTGTGGTTAGGCTCCGCCCACATATATATATGATTTTACTTTTGATTTTCTCAGGAACTACTAAACAGATTGACACCAGACCTGCAAAAGGCACTTCCCTGAACTGAGGACTACCTCTCTGCCAAATTTCAAGTAATTCTGTTCAGCCGTTCGGGCTGTACCTTCGACTAAAGGTCCTATGGAAAAATGCATGGGGAAAACGTGTTGTGGGACCCCCCTTTTTTCTCGGCCCCCGCTTGATGAATCACCCCGAGACTTTCAGGGTAGGAGCGGAGCGGAGCGCCCCACCTATTTTAAAAATTTTGCGAGGATTCGTCAACCGGCGCCAAAGTTATTCCAAATAGAATGTTGCGGATTTCCTATGGAAACACGGTCCTAACTATAACTACATATGCACACACACACATATATATAGTGATATATATATATATATATATATATATATAACACTATATATATGTGTGTGTGTGTATATGTATGTATGTATATATATATATATATATATATATAGTGTCACAGTTATGGTAGCAATGTTGTATTTGATAGAGAGAAACATAGGGGCATATCAACAACAACCGGCGATAATTATCGCTGAGCGCACTTAGCGCTCGGATAATTATCGCCGGCTAGCGCCGATTTTTATCGCTGAGATAGGGTGCTATTAGCAACGCTTATCTCAATAGTGATAAAAATCCTGGTGCTATGTGGCTAACGTGAGATAATCTCACGTTAGCCTGTTGATAGGGACAGACAAACTTAGCCATGATATCCTCCTTCCATAGGATATCATGGCTAAGTCAGAAAAATACCAGACGTAAAAAAGCAGCGTTAGCCGCGGTTAGCGCTGCTTTTTTTGTCTCTAACAGGGTTAGCGATATTCTTGATAATAGGAGAAATGTCCCTTAGCGACATTTCTCCTATTATTTTACTCTGGAACTCCCCCTTTGCATCTAATTAGAGATGCAAGGAGAAGCGTAGAGTAAAAGGGTGCTAACATGCGAATTTGCATGTTAGCACCCTGTTGTTGATAGGGTGCTAGTTTTATCTCTGCTTTTTTGGCTTTTAAAGCCAAAAAAGCAGAGATAAAGCCCTTGTTGATATGCCCCCATAGTTTGGTCATTCAGTACATAGGTATGTAGTTATGTATATGGATTTTTATAGCGTGAACCCAGCCAAAAGGCAGCGAAAACTGGCCAGGGTTAAATGCAAGCATAAAGTCAGCAAGTAATAGAGGATCTAGCTGGGTCATGGACAGTTAATGCATTGTGTTGTAGTGTTCTTTAAAGAGGTGAGCCTTCAACTCTTCCCTAAATTGGAGCAGCATTGGGGACGAATACGGGATGTTGTTCCTGATCCTGGGTGCATAGATGGAAAAGGCCTGCTGTCTTCTTTTTTCTTTTTTGCACATCTTAGTCTGCAGTCTGATGGTCTCCTGGATGTGGTTCTGCAAAGAACCAACAGAGATGGTAAGCTTATCTGTAAGATAGGTGGGTGGGGAGAGGGTATTACCCCGGATGGCTTTGTAAATGCTACCACTGGTTTTAAAGATGGTCTGGGCCGGCAAGCAATACAAGTAGAGTTCCATCAGGATGGGGGTGAAGTAATCATGTTTATTCATACCCTGGATAAGATGTGCTGCAGCATGTATGACTCCCTTAAAGGGTGCGAGTCTGAAGTCTGGAGGGTCCTGGAGTAGGGCGTTACCACCATCCAGATGCAAGAGTTCAAGGACTGGAACATCAGTTCTGAAGGGACTTTCTAGAAGAAACAGTTTCCGTTTATTTAGAAGAGAGAATGCTGGTACCAGGCGCCCTTGTGTTTCTTGACAATATGGTCCTGGAAGGTGAGGTTGGTGTCCAGGTTGAATCCAAGTGGTTTGACATTGAGTAAAAGTTGGGGTTCAAAGCCATCAAGGTTCATATCATTGAATCATGTTTGTACTATTTCTTGCGAGTGTCACACATTTTCTCCCCTGCAGACCTAGATCCTACTGATAGCAGTTCAGTTTTAGTGATGCAGAGCCAGCCAACACTGCTTCATCAACTGCTGTAACTTGAGGGTACGTTTAGACACGGAGTGGCATCCTTGAAATAGTCTCGATTTAAAGGGGGCACACGCTGCATGTCGTTGGCATAGATATGGAACCCTAACCCGCATGCCTCCGGCAAAGACATGAAATGGTGGCATCTTCAAGTAATCCACAGCAGGATTTTACAACCAGTGCTCTCCTTTAAGCCCTCACAAACTGAAGGGATCTTTTGGTTAGAACAGCCTTGACCCAGTTTAGAGATGTCTGTAGTATTCTGTCAAACGGCTGAAGTAAATTTAGGAGAGTCTCATGCAGGGGCAGACTGGGACCTCAAAGCAGTTCTGGCAATTTGGTGCAAGTGTGAAGCACTACTGCGTTTCTTACCCTTCCAGCCTCCCGGGGAAATGCCCGATGCCTGGTACGGCCAGTCCGGCCCTGGTCTCAAGGTCCATAGTATCATAAGCAGCAGAGAGGACAGGAGTACTCATCTACTACTGAAGCTGCCCCTACCTGCAATCCAGCAATGGTATTGCTGGGCTCCTTTGGGGTCTAAACCCCCACTCCGAATCCCTTCGCAACAGTCCCCTGGGGACAGTTTTCCCTTAGCGAATCAGTTGCCACACCAAACTGAAGTCACAAACCTTTGTTACCTTCTTTTTGGCTCCCAAAGAGGAGCGGGATCCCTCTTTTACGCCCCCTCTGGTTTAAAATTCGGAAAGGGTTGCAAAACCCTTGTAAGCATTCATAAAAAAAGGCTTTGTGCAGTGTGAAACGGTATTTTCCAGTCACCAAGCTGAATCACAGTCTTTGCAACCACAAAAACCTTTAGTACACGAGGCCCTTGATGTGGTCGAATCACAATACATAGTCTTTCTCCTGCTGCGGCGATTAATTATTATGCTTAAGTAAATGGTTTCTTAAGAGTGTGAAGCCTTTGTGGCTATTTCTGAATATGAAGGAGTCGAGTGCTTCACAGTTAATTAGCACACAGCAATTTATGCCACATCTTGGCATCAAACACTGGATGCACATTGTTATAGTAGGCGCACTTGCGGCTGCATACCTTCTATTAAGTGGCTTCTTGCAAAATGAGTGCTATGTGTGTTCATAAAGAGGACTGTCATGTGGGGGACATACTCCCCTGAAAAAGTTCTGCTTCTCTATCGAAGAGACAGTAAGGAAGAAATTAATTTGCTTGTTGCTTGAATATATAAAGCTTAACATGCAGGACTTTCATAAGGACCTTTATAAGGACCTTGCGAGACCGAGATTCACTGCAGTGATTTGTAGCATGTAGCATGCCTTAGCCAAACGTAGTACAGCAGTGATCTTGGTTGTGGTGGCCTTCATAAGGAGAGTGAGCCTACATATTCTGCATCGTACTGTGGTGCTTATATACAAGGACTGTACAAATGGATCTCAGAGTCACCCATGGCAGAAGATCGAGGGCTAACCAGTGGAGAGCTGTCATCAACATAGGGTATGTGTAGCTTAATATGAACGTCATAAATGGGGAAGTATGTAAGTTAAATTCTGCTTCTAAATTATATTTTCATAGTAAAAATGCAGCATTCCTTTACCAGGCTCAAGACACAAAATCAGCGCTGGGCCGATTTGAATAAGGTTCTCCATATGTAAACAAGTGTGTGTGGGAAGCTCTCCCTAGAATGAGCCTTATGAAACAGTTCAGGAAGAACCAAGGGAGCGATAATGAACCCAATACTGAAGCTGTAGTTCTAAAAGGGAGCAGACAAGTCTGTTGGTTCCAAGCTAGCAGTGACCTCGAGGTAACCAGGAAGCCAGCAGCTCTTCCCTTTTGAATTAGAGGGGATATTAGATGTGCAACTGGGGTTACCCCAAGCAAAATGCCTTGATCCTTCAATGT
Source organism: Triturus cristatus (assembly GCF_964204655.1). Classification (NCBI taxonomy): domain Eukaryota; kingdom Metazoa; phylum Chordata; class Amphibia; order Caudata; family Salamandridae; genus Triturus; species Triturus cristatus. The sequence continues at coordinate 388,796,015 of NC_140585.1, read as the reverse complement.
GTAACAATGTGGTGGAGTTGAGGGATGCTAACATACAGAAAATGTAAGAATAGTGCTTTAATACCTGCAACATTGTCCACTCCCCTGTATCATTTCATGTACTATCGGTTTGTACCAAGAAGGCCATTGTTGAATCCCTAGATTAAATGGATTCCAATGACTGCTATTCATTGTACAGGAATCCCTGATATACTGAATGTGGTTTGGAGGTGCTATGAACCACGTCTAAGGCATCATTTAGTGGTGGAAAGCAAATACGTCCCTTGCAACAATATGATAAAATCACAAACTAAACAATGCTGGTGGTCAGAAAATTACTAATATGAGAGGACATGACAGTTATTTGATATCATAAAGTCAACGTTACAATATAAATCTTCAAAAAAAGGAAAAATCATACGTTTGCATTGGGTATTTATTAACCCCTTCGCTGCGGCGGGAATTCCGCCGCAGCGCTGGGAGGGGGTTTGGGAGCAGCGCGGTGGCGCTGTGCTCATGACGGAGACACTCTGTCATGAGCCACGGTTGAGCTGTGCTCATGACGGAGTGGTTCCGTCATGACTCCGCCCACTGCGCTAATCGCCCGCACAGGTGGGGAATCAGCGCAGCGTGGGCAGAGCGGCGGCCAACGGCTGCAGCATGACGGAACCACTCCGTCATGAGCACACGGCACCCGTGGCTCATGACGGAGTGGCTCCGTCATGAGCGCTGAAGGGGTTAAATACAATTATGTACACAATAACATATAAAAACAATATCATATAAAAACATTTCATTAAAAACACATCATTATGAGAAAACAATTGTTGACGCAGCGTTTCGGTGAGAAATGAACACCTTCTTCAGGACTTTTTCTAAATGGTAAAAAACATACAATTATTATCATATACATGTTGACATCATGATTCAATTAAACGAGCATCATGTTTTTTTTCCAAAAATTTAACATTTCAAGTGTCCTTCATAACCACCAGCACAGCAAGGACAATATACACAATATGAACAATTCTACATTATTTTGACATGTAAACAATATTAATTACAATTGTTTTTATACAAAAATGAATAAAAAAATTCAGATATGGAAAGAAAACTGGAAAAATAATATTTTAATTGCAACATACCTAACAATAGCGAAGAAGATGTTAGGTTTCAATTTAACTAACACATCTGGAGATTTGTCTTGTTGCGGTATAAAATTACACACAGAGAGGGAAATGATGATTACCTCTTCATTAAAAACCTTAATTTGGAAGAAAAGTACAAATTTCATTTACAAAATGTCCTCAAATGATTTACTACAATATGTCATATCTATTAGTCAATAAAGTTAGATGGCATACCTTATAATGCAAGGTATTCACAATGCAAATATGTATACTGGTGCCACCGTTGGTCTATAAGATCGGGATACTGCAAAAACCAGATATTCAGTATTTAGTTTCCCTATTAGAGTTATGACCAGAGGTTCCACATGTAAATTGAAAACCACGGAATCTTACCGAATTAATGAGAACTTCGTTATGCCAACCGTTGTATAGTGATTGGTATTCTGCAGTTTAGGCTGATGTGCCTTCTTTTTTCTAGGTCATCCCAGGAGTGGGTTAATACACGTCCACTTTTGCTGGCTTTTGATTAACCATCTGTAATAGGATATCATTTTAAAGTTACGTTATTTTAAAATGTTATTGAAAGATAATTTACGATGTGCACATTCATTTAGCATAAAAGCAAGATGGCTCCTAACTTTTCTGATGCTATAAAACATTTTTCTATATGACGATTTGTCATCGGTCTGCCTCTAGTTTTGTTTGATGTCTCCCATTCAAGTAAGAGAACATCCCCCCTTTTTTTAATTTATGCACTGGCGGTGGGTGGAGGAAAGCTGCATTGAACCCTTTTAAGAGGAACACTTAAAAAGGAACGTCACCTACTACCACATTACAGCGATAAATAGGCATTTAGTCACTGAATACTTTAATAGTTTACACTTGGGGATTCGGTATCTGTTGTTGTGTTATGGGCAAAAGTATAAATATCCCACTCGTTACGATTTTCAAATATAGAGTCAGTGCCTTCTCGCCCAAGTAAAGCAACTCGATTATGTTCCATAGATAGCCAAATATTACTGCAGCAAGCAAGGCGGCTTGGCCGGTGCCGTTGTAACATAAAGCGCATAATTAATACTGCCGCTTCTTGGGGACTATAGCCTTGTGTATTATCACTACGTGCTAAAATTCAATAATAAATAATTAATCAAGCATGTCGACCGCAAACACGACTAATTAGTCGATTTCGTGTTTACATAGGACACGGAACGTAGTTAATGCTGCCGCTATGCCGCCGCATTACAGTGATAAATGGGCATTGAATCCCTAAATATTTTAATAGTTTACACTTGGAGATTCGATATCTGTTGTTGTGTTACGGGCAAAATTATAAATACCCCACTCGTTACGGGCAAAGTTATAAAACCCCACTCATTACAGTTTTCAAATATAGAGTCAGAACCTTCTCGCCTAATTAGAGCAATAAAATCATGCTCCATAAATGTTCCAATGTTACTGCAGCAAGCACGGCGGCTTAGCCGGTGCCGTTGTAACATAAAGCGCATAACTAATACTGCCGTTTCTTGGGAACTATAGCTTTGTATATTGTCGCTACGTGTTAAAATTCAATACTAAATAGTTAATCGAGCATGTCGACCGCAAACACAACTAATTAGTCGATTCTGTGTTTACATAGCACACGGAGCGTAGTAAATGCTATTATAAAGAGAGAAGTACTGCAATGTGTACCATAACGCAGAGTATGCCATTTCTTAGATTAGGGCACGTACCTGATAAAATAACCGCGGCCTCCCTGCAACCAGTATACAGCTTCCGGGTTAAGATAAAAAAGGTGTTCTAGCCGGAGCTGTTTTTATACGCCTACCTCTCAGTGCGTCTGCAACATGTCGATATCACGTGATGTTGACGAGGCAAGGCGTTCACTTTTTACATTTTTTTTGTGGTCTATGATGTTTAGTAAAAACTTTATTTATACTCCTAGGAAGTGTTCTCTTTGTCGTTATGTCTTTAACATTCATCATTCAGCAATATGTTTTACAATGGTAAACAGAGAATGTAATGCCAAGTATTTATTTTAATGAAATTAATGTATTAGTATCCTTTACTCCCCTCTTTATTATGGCGTGACAGATTCCGGGTCAGAATAAAAAAAAGGGGGTGTTCTGACCGGAGCTGTTTTTATACGCCTACTTCTCATTAAGTCTGCAACGTGTCGATATCACGTGATGCTAACGAGGCAGGGTGTTCGTTTAATAAAAAAAAAAATTGTTGTCTATAATATTTAGTGAAAACTTTATTGATACTATTAGGAAATGTTCTTCTAGTCATTATGGCATTAACATTCATCATTCAGCAATATGTTTACAATGATAAACATGTATTAGAAAACGAAACGCAATCCAAGTATTTATTTTATTCAAAATTAATGTAATAATATCCATTACCGCCTTCATTGTAATGGCGTGACTGACCACCTACCTCGTGTTATATTTACATTGTATGTGAGGGATTATGCAAAGCGAGGGTAATCCAATGTGTGAGGCTATCCTCATACTTATAACGTTACAAACCAACTACCTCGCGGTATGTTTACATTGTATGCGAGGACTTATAGGAGGTGAGGATAGTCTAATATTGGCACGGGGCATTTACCATTTCAGGGGAGATTTGTGTCAATAGGAATCATGTCCCTGTATTCAAACACAGTTACGCTAGTAAGTTTCTCAGTCCCAACCGGATGGATGCACACATCCCAACAAGGACTTGCGGCCCCCTGGGGATCTGATATCTTCTTTACTATTGAGTCCCTTCCTGTATGTGTTCAAGCGGGACATATAGAATTGCTTGCATTTCTTTCTTTTAGAGGTGATGTCATCACTCCTGGAATTCATTTGTACTATCTCGAGGCCACACCACTTGAGATCATCAATCGTGTGGTGCTCTTTGATCCAGTGTTCTACAAGCGGGGCACTTTTTTTGTTGGTTCTAATCGCTGATTTATGTTCACATATTCTTATCCTAATCTCTCTAGAGGTCTCGCCAACGTACCCTAATTGGCATGGGCACATGATTAAGTATATTAGATTTTTTGTTCGGCAGTTTATGAAGTTTCTGATTTTCAAAGTAACTCCATTGTGAAGTATGGAGGATCCTTTGAGAATATTGTCACAGTTAGTACATCCTCTACATGGAAAAGTGCCAGTTGGTAATGGGGCATTGTTAATGCATTGTTGATTATTGACCATAGTTTCTCTATAGGAATGTACCAGGCAATTCCTTATCGTACGATTGCGCCTAAATGAGAACATAGGCTTTGGTAGGGTTTCTTTTTTCTTATTTGTAATCAAATGCCAGTTTCTGTTGATGATGTTTTTAAATTTTGTTACTCACATGACTGTAGTTTGTTACAAAGATCAAGGGCTGAATATCAGCATTGACTTTTTCAGGTTTATTCTCAAAAAACGACTCTATTAAAATATTTGGCTATCTTGTAAGCGTGTCTGATCAATCTCTTTAGATAGCCTCTTAATAAAAAAATGTTGGTCAATTTATCTGCATGTTTATCGAAATCTCTGATATTAGTACAATTTCTATTAAGCCGTAAAAACTGCCCAAAAGGAATATTGTCCTTTTGGCAAGAGGGGTGATTACTTCTATAGTGAAGCATGGTGTTCCTATCTGTTGGTTTAGTGAAAAATTCCACATTTAGGACTCCATCAGCATGTTTGATAATGACGTCCAGAAATTCACATTCCCTTCTACTGATGTGGGACGTAAAATTCAGATTGACATCTCCCAGATTCAACCACTGTATAAACTCCTCTAGATTTTCTGTTGTTCCTGTCCAGATAAAAAACACATCATCGATGTATCTTGACCAGTGGGAGATGTTCTCAAAGAAGGGCGCCGCTGTGTTGTAGATATGTATGTCCTCAAATTGAGAGACATACAAACAGGCCAGACTGGGATAAGAGGTGGCTCCCATGCTGGTCCCCTTGATTTGTTTATGAAATTCTTTGTTGAATAAAAATATATTATTTTTTAATACAATGGTGACACAGTCTACTATAAAGTTAGCATGGGGAGTAAGATCAGCACCTTCTATCTTTAGAAGGCTCTCGATCATGCTAATTGTATTGTCTTGAGGAATGTTTGTATATAATGCCTCGATATCTAGAGTTACAAGGAATTGTATTTCTTGATTGAAGTCTAAACGTTCTACCTTTTGAATAATCGCTGTGGTGTCTTTCAGATACGCTTTCTGCTGTATTACTAGGGGGGGTAAGAACACATCCGCATACTTGCTGAGGGGCTCAGTCAAGGAGTTGATACTGGACACGATTGGTCTCATTGGAGGGTCCTGAAAGGAAGGATATCTCTAAGTATAACCTTGAACATGTGTACCCTTATCTCCAGAAGGTCTTCTATGATAGACGTAGAGAAGATTTCTCAAATCGTAGACAGTGGCAACAACACACAAAAAACTTTCCAAAGAAAAATGTGAGATTTTTTGACACATCGTACACGAGCTCCGACTCAGATAGTGATATCCAAACGGATAATCGCAGCAATAAGGAAAGAGAACCAACACCTAGTTCTAATAGAGACACTTTGTCTTTTTTAGAACAACGACACAAAAACTTTGGACAGATGAGAGGAAGGGGGAGAGGGAGGAGCAACTACAACCCTCAACCTCAGTTCCAACATCGCCCATACACAAGGAGCCAGAAAAAATGGGATCAGTAGAAAAGGCCCCGGTCATCAACCTCTCACAGGGAAACCTCTCACAGGAGGAGGTTAATGTGCTAGAGAAAGGGTTAGGATATGCCATTGCCTCCCCTGTAGACAGGTATAATCTAGAGAGGGATCTCCAATGTTTCTTTCGGAAAATCAAACTTAATGCCTTTTATGAGGACAAAGATAGATTATCAACAACCAATAAATCAGGATTAAAACCTAAATCGACATGGACACCTCAGATTAATTTAGTAAGTAAAGATATTGAAGCGTTTGAACGAATAGTAGATGAAAGTATTGATGATCTGCTTAATAAAAAAAGCTGGGTTCAGAATAACCTCAACACCAAGGAAAGACATGCCCTTACTTCATTAGAACAGTGTCACGATTTGACCATCAAACCCGCTGATAAGGGGGGAGTATAGTTGTAATGCAAACAGACGACTATAACAGGAGGATGTACGCCCTTCTGCACAATAAAAAGCACTATCAAAAGTCAAGTAGAGATGAGTGGAATGCACTTGCTAATAATATCAAGAATATGCTGAGTCTAGCTAAAGATGATGAGGTCATATGTAATGATGAATTTAATTTTCTTTGCAATACGAATCCAACTATCCAACTATTACTGCATTATATGGTCTCCCTAAACTGCATAAAAACTTACAGAACCGTCCAATGAGACCAATCCTGTCCAGTATCAACTCCTTTACTGAGCCCCTCAGCAAGTATGCGGATGTGTTCTTACAGCCCCTAGTAATACAGCAGAAAGCGTATCTGAAAGACACCACAGCGATTATTCAAAAGGTAGAACATTTAGACTTCAATCATTAATACTGCCACTTCTTGGGGACTATAGCCTTGTGTATTAACACTACGTGCTAAAATTCAATAATAAATAATTAATCAAGCATGTCGACCGCAAACACGACTAATTAGTCGATTCCGTGTTTACATAGGACACGGAACGTAGTTAATGCTGCCGCTATGCCGCCGCATTACAGTGATAAATGGGCATTGAATCCCTAAATATTTTAATAGTTTACACTTGGAGATTCGATATCTGTTGTTGTGTTACGGGCAAAATTATAAATACCCCACTCGTTACGGGCAAAGTTATAAAACTCCACTCATTACAGTTTTCAGATATAGAGTCAGAACCTTCTCGCCTAATTAGAGCAATTCAATCATGCTCCATAAATGTTCCAATGCTACTGCAGCAAGCACGGCGGCTTAGCCGGTGCCGTTGTAACATAAAGCGCATAACTAATACTGCCGTTTCTTGGGAACTATAGCTTTGTATATTGTCGCTACGTGTTAAAATTCAATACTAAATAGTTAATCGAGCATGTCGACCGCAAACACAACTAATTAGTCGATTCTGTGTTTACATAGCACACGGAGCGTAGTAAATGCTATTATAAAGAGAGAAGTACTGCAATGTGTACCATAACGCAGAGTATGCCATTTCTTAGATTAGGGCACGTACCTGATAAAATAACCGCGGCCTCCCTGCAACCAGTATACAGCTTCCGGGTTAAGATAAAAAAGGTGTTCTAGCCGGAGCTGTTTTTATACGCCTACCTCTCAGTGCGTCTGCAACATGTCGATATCACGTGATGTTGACGAGGCAAGGCGTTCACTTTTTAATTTTTTTTTGTGGTCTATGATGTTTAGTAAAAACTTTATTTATACTCCTAGGAAGTGTTCTCTTTGTCGTTATGTCTTTAACATTCATCATTCAGCAATATGTTTTACAATGGTAAACATATATCAGAGAATGTAATGCCAAGTATTTATTTTAATGAAATTAATGTATTAGTATCCTTTACTCCCCTCTTTATTATGGCGTGACAGATTCCAGGTCAGAATAAAAAAAAGGGGGTGTTCTGACCGGAGCTGTTTTTATACGCCTACTTCTCATTAAGTCTGCAACGTGTCGATATCACGTGATGCTAACGAGGCAGGGTGTTCGTTTAATAAAAAAAAAAATTGTTGTCTATAATATTTAGTGAAAACTTTATTGATACTATTAGGAAATGTTCTTCTTGTCATTATGGCATTAACATTCATCATTCAGCAATATGTTTACAATGATAAACATGTACTAGAAAACGAAACGCAATGCCAAGTATTTATTTTATTCAAAATTTATGCAATAATATCCTTTACTGCCCTCATTGTAATGGTGTGACTGACCACCTAACTTGCATTATATTTACATTGTATGTGAGGGATTATGCAAAGCGAGGGTAATCCAATGTGTGAGGCGAACCTCATACTTATAACGTTACAAACCAACTACCTCGCGGTATGTTTACATTGTATGCAAGGACTTATAGGAGATGAGGATAGTCTAATATTGGTACAGGGCATTTATCATTTCAGGGGAGATTTGTGTCAATAGTAATCATGTCCCTGTATTCAAACACAGTTACGATAGTAAGTTTCTCAGTCCCAACCGGATGGACGCACACATCCCAACAAGGGCTTGCGGCCACCTTGGGATCTGATACCAGAATATGTCCATGTGATTTTTAGCGTGACGAGTGGATAAAGCAAGCATTATATCCTTTTTATTTTCACATCTATTTATATAGTCACCGTTAAGGGGGTCCAACTGGTGATGTGTATACATGCTACAAAAGGGGATAAAGAATAAATCTCAAATAAGTCTCTCCCAATCTTCTTTACTATTGAGTCCCTTCCTGTATGTGTTCAAGCGGGACATATAGAAATGCTCGCGTTTCTTTCTTTTAGAGGTGATGTCGCCACCCCTGGAATTCATTTGTTCTATCTCGAGGCCACACCACTTGAGATCATCAATCGTGTGGTGCTCTTTGATCCAGTGTTCTAAAAGCGGGCACTTTTTTTGTTGGTTCTAATCGCTGATTTATGTTCACATATTCTTATCCGAATCTCTCTAGAGGTCTCACCCTAATTGGCATGGGCACATGATCAAGTATATCAGATTTTTTGTTCGGCAGTTTATGAAGTTCCTGATTTTCAAAGTAACTCCATTGTGAAGTATGGAGGATCCTTTGAGAATATTGTCACAGTTAGTACATCCTCTACATGGAAAAGTGCCAGTTGGTAATGGGGCATTGTTAATGCATTGTTGTTTATTGACCATAGTTTCTCTATAGGTATGTACCAGGCAATTCCTTATCGTACGATTGCGCCTAAATGAGAACATAGGCTTTGGTAGGGTTTCTTTTTTCCTATTCGTAATCAAATGCCAGTTTCTGTTGATGATGTTTTTGATTTTGTTATTCACATGACTGTAGTTTGTTACAAAGATCTAGGGCTGAATATCAGCATTGACTGTTTGAGGTTTATTCTCAAAAAACGACTCTCCATTACAATATTGTAAGCGTGTCTGATCAATCTCTTTGGATAGCCTCTTAATAAAACATTTTTGGTCAATTTATCTGCATGTTTATGGTAATCTTTGATATTAGTACAATGTCTTTTAAGCCGCAAACACTGCCCAAAAGGAATATTGTCCTTTTGGCAAGAGTGGTGTTTACTCCTATAGTGAGCATGGTGTTCCTATCTGTTGGTTTAGTGAACAATTCCACATTTAGGACTCCATCAGCATGTTTGATAATGACGTCCAGAAATTCACATTCCCTTCTACTGATGTGGGACGTAAAATTGAGATTGACATCTCCCAGAGTCAAGCACTGTATAAACTCTTCTAGATTTTCTATTGTTCCTGTCCAGATAAAAAACACATCATCGATGTAGCTTGACCAGTGGGAGATGTTCTCATAGAAGGGCGCCGCTGTGTTGTAGATATGTATGTCCTCAAATTGAGAGACATACAAACAGGCCAGACTGGGAGCACCGGTGGCTCCCATGCTGGTCCCATTGATTTGTTTATGAAATTCTTTGTTGAATAAAAATATATTATTTTTTAATACAATGGTTACACAGTCTACTATAAAGGTAGCATGGGGAGTAAGAGTAGCACCTTCTATCTTTAGAAGGCTCTCGATCATGCTAATTGTATTGTCTTGAGGAATGTTTGTATATAATGCCTCGATATCTAGAGTTACAAGGAATTGTATTTCTTGATTGAAGTCTAAACGTTCTACCTTTTGAATAATCGCTGTGGTGTCTTTCAGATACGCTTTCTGCTGTATTACTAGGGGCGGTAAGAACACATCCGCATACTTGCTGAGGGGCTCAGTCAAGGAGTTGATACTGGACACGATTGGTCTCATTGGACGGTCCTGTAAGTTTTTATGCAGTTTAGGGAGACCATATAATGCATTGCGTTTCCTTTTCTAATACATGTTTAGCATTGTAAAACATATTGCTGAATGATGAATGTTAATGCCATAACAACAAGGAGAACGTTTCCTAATAGTATCAATAAAGTTTTGACTTAACATTATAGACAACAATTATTTTTTTTTTTAAGCGAATGCCCTGCCTCGTTAGCATCACGTGATATCGACACGTTGCAGACTTAATGAGAAGTAGGCGTATAAAAACAGCTCCGGTCAGAACACCCCCTTTTTTTTACTCTGACCCGGAAGCTGTCACGCCATAATAAAGAGGGTAATAAAGGATACTAATACATTAATTTCATTAAAATAAATACTTGGCATTACATTCTCTAATATATGTTTACCATTGTAAAACATATTGCTGAATGATGAATGTTAAAGACATAACAACAAAGAGAACACTTCCTAGGAGTATAAATAAAGTTTTTACTAAACATCATAGACCACAAAAAAAATTTAAAAAGTGAACGCCTTGCCTCGTCAACATCACGTGATAATGACACGTTGCAGACGCACTGAGAGGCAGGCGTATAAAAACACCTCCGGCTAGAACACCTTTTTTATCTTAACCCGAAAGCTGTATCCTGGTTGCAGGGAGGCCGCGGTTATTTTATCAGGTACGTGCCCTAATCTAGAAATGGCATACGCTGCGTTATGGTACACATTGCAGTACTTCTCTCTTTATAACAGCATTTACTACGCTCCGTGTCCTATGTAAACACGGAATCGACTAATTAGTCGTGTTTGCGGTCGACATGCTCAATTAACTATTTAGTATTGAATTTTAACACGTAGCGACAATATACAAAGCTATAGATCCCAAGAAACAGCAGTATTAATTATGCGCTTTATATTACAACGGCACCGGCTAAGCCGCCGTGCTTGCTGCAGTAGCATTGGAACATTTATGGAGCATGATTGAATTGCTCTAATTAGGCGAGAAGGTTCTGACTCTATATCTGAAAACTGTAATGAGTGGAGTTTTATAACTTTGCCCGTAACGAGTGGGGTATTTATAATTTTGCCCGTAACACAACAACAGATATCGAATCTCCAAGTGTAAACTATTAAAATATTTAGGGATTCAATGCCCATTTATCACTGTAATGCGGCGTCATAGCGGCAGCATTAACTACGTTCCGTGTCCTATGTAAACACGGAATCGACTAATTAGTCGTGCTTGAGGTCGACATGCTCGATTAATTATTTATTATTGAATTTTAGGACGTAGTGATAATACACAAGGCTATAGTCCCCAAGGAGCGGCAGTATTAATTATGCGCTTTATGTTACAACGGCACCGGCCAAGCCGCCTTGCTTGCTGCAGTAATATTTGGTCATCTATGGAACATGATCGAGTTGCTTTACTTTGGCGAGAAGGCACGGACTCTATATTTGAAAATTGTAACGAGTGGGATATTTATAATTTTGACCGTAACACAACAACAGATACCGAATCCCCAAGTGTAAACTATTAAAATATTCAGTGACTAAATGCCTATTTATCGCTGTAATGTGGCAGTAGGTAACATTCCTTTTCAAGAGTTCCTCTTAAAAGGGTTCAATGCAGCTTTCCTCCACCCACCGCCAGTGCAAAAATTTAAAAAAAGGGGGATGTGTTCTTACTTGAATGGGAGACATCAAACAAAACTAGATGCAGACTGATGATAAATCGTCATATAGAAAAATGTTTAATAGCATCAGAAAAGTTAGGAGTCATCTTGCTTTTATGCTAAATGAATGTGCACAGCATAAATTATCTTCAAATAACATTTTAGAATAACGTAATTTTAAAATGATATCCTATTACAGATGGTTAATCAAAAGCCAGCAAAAGTGGAAATGTATTAACCCACTCCTGGGATGACTTATAAAAAAGAAGGCACATCAGCCTAAACTGCAGAATCGCAATCACAATACAACGGTTGGCATTACGAAGTTTTTATTAATTCGGTAAGATTCTGTGGTTTTCAATTTACATGTGGAACCTCTGGTCATAACTCTAATAGGGAAACTAAATACTAAATATCTGGTTTTTGCAGTATACCGATCTTATAGACCAACGGTGGCACCAGTATACATATTTACATTGTGAATACCTTGCATCATAAGGTATGCCATCTAACTTTATTGACTAATAGATATGACATATTGTAGTAAATCATTTGAGGACATTTTGTAAATGAAATGTGTACTTCTCTCCAAATTAAGGTTTTTAATGAAGAGGTGAACATCATTTCCCTCTCTCTGTATGATTTTATACCGCATCGAGACAAATCTCCAGATGTGTTAGTTAAATTGAAACCTAACATCATCTTCGCTGTTGTTAGGTATGTTGCAATTAAAATATTCTTTCTTCAATTTCTATTCCATGTGTGAATTTTTAAAAGAAAAATTGTATAAAAATAATTGTAATTACTATTGTTTACATGTCAAAATGATGTAGAATTGTTCATATTGTGTATATTGTCCTTGCTGTGCTGGTGGTTATGAAGGACACTTGAAATGTTAAATTTTGGGGAAAAAAACATGATGCTCGTTTAATTGAATCATGATGTCAACATGTATATGATAATAATTGTATGTTTTTTACCATTTAGAAAACTGTCCTGAACAAGGTGTTCATTTCACTCCGAAACGCTGCGTTGACAATTGTTTTCTCTTAATGATGTATTTTTAATGAAATGTTTTTATATGATATTGTTTTTATACGTTATTGTGTACATAATCGTATTTAATAAATACCCAAAGCAAACGTATGATTTTTCCTTTTTTTGAAGATTTATATTGTAACGTTGACTTTATGATATCAAATAACTGTCATGTCCTCTCATATTAGTAATTTTCTGACCACCAGCATTGTTTAGTTTGTGATTTTATCATATTGTTGCGAGGGACGTATTTGCTTTCTGTTTGTTCCCCCGTCCCTGATTGGATTACTAGGGGACCTCCCTTTCTTTCTTTACTTATCATTTAGTAGTGCACCGCATATATGATTTCCATAAGCAATGTTGTATAATTCCACACATACATTTTACAGATGTAGAGGAAGGATACAGCTGCTGCTAGCAACAGCTCAGCACAATGCTGCATAAAACCCAAGAAAATCCAAATCAGAAGAAAAATCTAAAATGTTACATGAACACAAGCACAAAAGGCACTGATCAAAACACAATATTGAGGACAAGAGTATTGTCTGAACTTAGCTTTGATAAAGGCATCTCTGAAAGCCAATTACAGGTGTTTCAACAAATTAGTAGAGTTTAATACTAAGTATTGAAGGAGATTTTCAAATATACAGAGTAAGAAACCAAAGCTAAGGAAAACCAAGTAGGTACCATAGAAAATATTATAACCCAAAAGTGCTACTTACACCTGAGGTCCACTCATCACCCTTTGGCCCAGGTGGCAACCTGTCTCCTCGAATACCGTCGGTATTGTCAGGGCCTGGTGGAAACTGTGAAAATTTGAACAGTAGACCACTAACCTGGTACTGGCTTATAGGTTTTACTAGTCTCCTGGATTACAGACACTTACGGGGCAGAGGGTTACAGCCAGCATTTAAGCAACTAACAAATATGGAGACATTGCCTGTCAACATGTTGTTATAGATGTGGCTCTCTGTATCATACCAGTCCACAACCATTATTGCACCCCCACATGTATTGTTTTTTCTTTTTTGTTCCTGTGTCCTTTGATTCCTCTTCCCTGTTGTTCTCTGTCTGGTTGTCCACGATACCTCCAGATATCCCCTCTCCCCTACCTGTTTCCTAAGCTTTTGCATGGTTTAGTTTGCAGAGGCATCCAGGGACTCCTTCCTGGTATGCCAGTCAGTCCAGGAGTCATCACAGCAACATCCGCCACCAAAACTGATAAGCCTGATGTGTTATTTTACTACTTCTGTAATCCACCAAACCATCTGACATACACATCTGTGGCTTCCTGCTTCATTATAGCTGGTGAAGCAAACTCCTACCAGCAAGGCCTTCTGTATGCTCCTTACCCACGTGGAGTTCAGCTCGAGAGTGAATATCAGTCCATTCTTTCTCTCTCTTTGCCTTTCCCCACCACACCCAGATCTCTACCATGAACAAGTAGTTCCCTTATTGCTCGCTCATACAGTAGTTCAGGGGTAATGAGAATTTCCAACAGGTGTACGCACCAAGAACCGGGCACATTGGCGGGCTGGATCCACCATCAGCAGGGCAGTAAGCTACCCATGCTTTAAGAAGGAGCCCTTCACGTTAGGTCATGAAACACCTGGGCTACTCTATTGAATGCAAGCTCCCACTCTTTAAATGTAGCACAACAATCTTAATTTACAGAAACAGGCTACATGTGAGTCTCAACATTTGGCCCCATTTTGCCCCTGATTTCAAGAGGTAGAATACCCCATCTTTTCCCCAACTCGTCTACTCTGGCCAGTGGGCTAATGTTGTTCTAATAAATTACCTAGCTGCCATCCAGTTGGCAAACGAAGTTTTGATAAAATACTTATCTGCCATATATCAATTCTCACATAAAAATGATGTAAAATCCGGGCACCTAGAAGAATGGAACACCACTTCTTGCTCCAGAAAATGACTCTCCTAACGGGTTGTGTTAATCCACACCGTTACTATCCACATCCTTTTGTAAGCCTTAGCATGCAATACCTAATTAATAGGAACTAATTGCTTACTAAGCAATTCACGATTCATTCATTTGCTTTAAATTGAACAGTCTGATCACTTTCCGATAACATTCCAGATCATCACCCTCAAATACCATATAATCGCCACACCTTTCACTAAATACAAGTAGGCCTATCTATTTGGAAACTTCACAGCTGAATCTCTAAAATCTCTCCTTAGCACCACAATAAATCTTATTGACAACACCAGGGGCATCAGTGACTCAATAGAGCATTACAATGGAATAATCAGTTCTACTGATGATACTATTGCTGCCTGAAAAGCAGCAAAACTAAGTTTAGACACTAGCGGCGGCCAGTGTCAGAGGAGAGGGGCGGGGTGGGAGGGAAGGAGATGACAATGAAAAAAAGGGGGAAAAAAAGAACTTGCCTACAGCTCACCACATCACCGGTCTTCTGCTCCTCTCGTGTCTTCACTGCAGTCACAGGCTCCACGACTCCACTTCAGCTTACCCTGAAACTGTTCTCATGCATGAGAGCAGCTTCAAGATTTGCCGGAGTGTCCCTGATTTGTGCTCCCAGGGAGACTGGGAGCCTGTGCTTTGCTGTCTCCATTCTAACAACACAGCTGATGATTTGGCCTGCCCAGATGGCAGTGCACACCACTCGCTGTTCATGCCAGTCATCCCCCTAGCCCTGCCCCCAAGACTCAGTAAACAAAATAAAATGATAATAACCATGGGTTATTATCATTTTATTTTAATTTTATTCTTTACGCTGCTGGCGCTGCCGCTGAGTTAAGACCTAATCAACCGTGGCCCTCCTTGTAAACAGATAATTTATTAAGGGTCCCAAGAACAAATAGGGTCAATCCAACACTTGAACTTTACTTTCCAAGTTAAAAACATTGAGAAGGGAATACAAGAAAGTCATTCACAAAAGCAAGCCATAATCAGGAACAAATCAACAGAGCCCTGAACAGATTACACTCACTTATTTGGTACATAAAATCATAGTTTTCTCCTAAAATGATAACCTCAACCAGCCCTCTCAAAAAAATGTTACAAGCTATCATAAAACTTCTCTGGCATTATTGTCACCATTAGAAGTAACATCAATAATCCCCTCCCTTACAGGTCAGAACTGCTGAGCAAGACTGCAATTTACTGGGAGACATTCAAAATGGTTAATAGTAAATCAATATCTTTTGTCACCTGTAAGCTCAAGCTGACAACTATCTCAATGACTGCACTACCTCCAAACTCATAAAGGGCAATTTTAATGCCTTTGAGACATACTGTATTTCCCTAGTGAATTATTATGAAAATATTTGGTAAAGAACAGCCAAATAACACCCAGAAAAATGATAAATCTCATATCGAGCTTGTAACTCATTAACTATCAGTTTCTAAAATCCTCTGGTTGGGAAAGCAATCAAATGGTGCGTAGTCAACCAATTGAATAAATTAATCAAAATGAACAATTTCTTTTTTCACTTTAATGCAGGTTTTAACCATGACACATAATTGTGGTGGTTACTCTTAACGTTTTGAATGATATCCATCCCATTCTAGATGGTGGAGACTCTTATTTACCCATCTTATTACATTTATTGGAAGCTTTCAGTATGATACCCCAAGGAAGACTGCTCAAAATATTAGAACGCAAAAACAACAATTGATGGACAGAATGCAGAACAATGTCATACATTCACCCCAGTACAGAGATCTGGGCCTAAATCCATCGTTTTTTTGCTCACCATGCCATTCCAGTTTGAACCCAGCCATATGCAAATCAGTCTTGACCCTGTGCCCCATGGGAACAGTCCAGCCCGAACTGCCAAGCCAGGTCCTCCCTGGACTGGAAACAAGCATCCTAGGACCGGTTTCGGGCTTTCAGCCCTCGTCAGCCAGGATAGCTTGATTCCAGTGGCATGGAGAGCAAGGGACTCACGTCTGAGCATACCCTTCCCACTCGGGGTGACAAATGCAAAAACAACAATTGATGGACAGAATGCAGAACAATGTCATACATTCACCCCAGTACAGAGATCTGGGCCTAAATCCATGGTTTTTTTGCTCACCATGCCATTCCAGTTTGAACCCAGCCATATGCAAATCAGTCTTGACCCTGTGCCCCATGGGAACAGTCCAGCCCGAACTGCCAAGCCAGGTCCTCCCTGGACTGGAAACAAGCATCCTAGGACCGGTTTCGGGCTTTCAGCCCTCGTCAGTCAGGATAGCTTGATTCCAGTGGCATGGAGAGCAAGGGACTCACGTCTGAGCATACCCTTCCCACTCGGGGTGACAAATGCAAAAACAACAATTGATGGACAGAATGCAGAACAATGTCATACATTCACCCCAGTACAGAGATCTGGGCCTAAATCCATCGTTTTTTTGCTCACCATGCCATTCCAGTTTGAACCCAGCCATATGCAAATCAGTCTTGACCCTGTGCCCCATGGGAACAGTCCAGCCCGAACTGCCAAGCCAGGTCCTCCCTGGACTGGAAACAAGCATCCTAGGACCGGTTTCGGGCTTTCAGCCCTCGTCAGCCAGGATAGCTTGATTCCAGTGGCATGGAGAGCAAGGGACTCACGTCTGAGCATACCCTTCCCACTCGGGGTGACAAATGCAAAAACAACAATTGATGGACAGAATGCAGAACAATGTCATACATTCACCCCAGTACAGAGATCTGGGCCTAAATCCATCGTTTTTTTGCTCACCATGCCATTCCAGTTTGAACCCAGCCATATGCAAATCAGTCTTGACCCTGTGCCCCATGGGAACAGTCCAGCCCGAACTGCCAAGCCAGGTCCTCCCTGGACTGGAAACAAGCATCCTAGGACCGGTTTCGGGCTTTCAGCCCTCGTCAGCCAGGATAGCTTGATTCCAGTGGCATGGAGAGCAAGGGACTCACGTCTGAGCATACCCTTCCCACTCGGGGTGACAAATGCAAAAACAACAATTGATGGACAGAATGCAGAACAATGTCATACATTCACCCCAGTACAGAGATCTGGGCCTAAATCCATCGTTTTTTTGCTCACCATGCCATTCCAGTTTGAACCCAGCCATATGCAAATCAGTCTTGACCCTGTGCCCCATGGGAACAGTCCAGCCCGAACTGCCAAGCCAGGTCCTCCCTGGACTGGAAACAAGCATCCTAGGACCGGTTTCGGGCTTTCAGCCCTCGTCAGCCAGGATAGCTTGATTCCAGTGGCATGGAGAGCAAGGGACTCACGTCTGAGCATACCCTTCCCACTCGGGGTGACAAATGCAAAAACAACAATTGATGGACAGAATGCAGAACAATGTCATACATTCACCCCAGTACAGAGATCTGGGCCTAAATACATCGTTTTTTTGCTCACCATGCCATTCCAGTTTGAACCCAGCCATATGCAAATCAGTCTTGACCTTGTGCCCCATGGGAACAGTCCAGCCCGAACTGCCAAGCCAGGTCCTCCCTGGACTGGAAACAAGCATCCTAGGACCGGTTTCGGGCTTTCAGCCCTTGTCAGCCAGGATAGCTTGATTCCAGTGGCATGGAGAGCAAGGGACTCACGTCTGAGCATACCCTTCCCACTCGGGGTGACAAATGCAAAAACAACAATTGATGGACAGAATGCAGAACAATGTCATACATTCACCCCAGTACAGAGATCTGGGCCTAAATCCATCGTTTTTTTGCTCACCATGCCATTCCAGTTTGAACCCAGCCATATGCAAATCAGTCTTGACCCTGTGCCCCATGGGAACAGTCCAGCCCGAACTGCCAAGCCAGGTCCTCCCTGGACTGGAAACAAGCATCCTAGGACCGGTTTCGGGCTTTCAGCCCTCGTCAGCCAGGATAGCTTGATTCCAGTGGCATGGAGAGCAAGGGACTCACGTCTGAGCATACCCTTCCCACTCGGGGTGACAAATGCAAAAACAACAATTGATGGACAGAATGCAGAACAATGTCATACATTCACCCCAGTACAGAGATCTGGGCCTAAATCCATCGTTTTTTTGCTCACCATGCCATTCCAGTTTGAACCCAGCCATATGCAAATCAGTCTTGACCCTGTGCCCCATGGGAACAGTCCAGCCCGAACTGCCAAGCCAGGTCCTCCCTGGACTGGAAACAAGCATCCTAGGACCGGTTTCGGGCTTTCAGCCCTCGTCAGCCAGGATAGCTTGATTCCAGTGGCATGGAGAGCAAGGGACTCACGTCTGAGCATACCCTTCCCACTCGGGGTGACAAATGCAAAAACAACAATTGATGGACAGAATGCAGAACAATGTCATACATTCACCCCAGTACAGAGATCTGGGCCTAAATCCATCGTTTTTTTGCTCGCCATTCCAGTTTGAACCCAGCCATATGCAAATCAGTCTTGACCCTGTGCCCCATGGGAACAGTCCAGCCCGAACTGCCAAGCCAGGTCCTCCCTGGACTGGAAACAAGCATCCTAGGACCGGTTTCGGGCTTTCAGCCCTCGTCAGCCAGGATAGCTTGATTCCAGTGGCATGGAGAGCAAGGGACTCACGTCTGAGCATACCCTTCCCACTCGGGGTGACAAATGCAAAAACAAACGGTGATGGATCAAACCCAGATCTGTTGACTGGGTGTGAGTGTTTGATTGGTTCTGATGCTCCGTCCATCACCACCCCCTTTTGTACCGCTTTGTTCGCCATAAGTTGGCAGGGTATGCTCAGACGTGAGTCCCTTGCTCACTTTGCCACTGGATTCAAGCAAGCCTGGCTGAAGACGGCTGAAATGCCAGAAACCGGTACTAGGAAGCTTGTTTCCGGTCCAGGGAAGGCATGGCTTGGCAGTTCGGGCTGGACTGTTCCCATGAGGCACAGGGTCAGACTGATTTGCATATGGCCATGTCTGAACTGGGGTGGCAGAGTGGGCTAAAGAACGGTGATGGATCAAACCCAGATCTGTTGACTGGGTGTGAGTGTTTGATTGGTTCTGATGCTCCGTCCATCACCACCCCCTTTTGTACCGCTTTGTTCGCCAAAATATTAGAACATCACATGGGCATTAAATGACTTGTCCTTAGCTAGTTTTCAACCTTCCTATATAAACTCAATCTAGTGGCAAGGATCAGGCTTCACCTTTAAGGAACTGGCAACGTTTCCTTAGAGGTAAGGCTTAAACCTCACACCTGCCCTGTTCAACCTTTACCTTGAGTCGCTAAGCTACCCAGGCTTATCCTTTCACCAATATGTGGACAACATACAACTGTACAAAAACAACTTCCACCATCACAGACATCAGTCCTCACAGATCCTGCCTGATTGAGATCCAAAGTTATCTGTCAACAAATTTTCTTCTACTAACTTCAAATAACACTGAATTTGTACTCTTAGTCCCATCACTAAAAAACAATCTAAAGTCTAATATTCTTGATGCCCTTTACTCCCACACTCCTACATTCAAGTCAACTATGAACTTACAACAAGATTGTTCTATGTCCTTGATTCCTCATAACAAAGTGAAAAGCACCAACTTCTTCCTTCACACTCTCAAAAAAGTAAACGTCATGTCCAAAGATCAACTGGAAGCATCAGTTCATAGATTAGTAATCTCTTACATGAACGTTGGCAGTTCTACGCTAGCAGGGGTTCTCCAATCACAGATGGCCCTTCTAAAAAACATATTTCACTCTGCTACTAGGAGGTGACATAACAAATGTAAATTAAATCCCATTTTCACACATACTGTTGAACGGTAAAAAATGTATTCCGTTAAGATAGCCTCTAGTCCTCTTCCATTTTGTCTACCAGCACCCATTTTGGTGTTTCTGTGGGGACTTTCATAAAGTCAGAAGTTACCTGCTCACTGAAAGCTGGTCATACTGATAATGCTCACATTTAAGAGTAAGCACAGCCCTGCCCTGCCGAAGGGCCTACGTGCACAGATGTCTAATCTGTGAGCCCACCAATGCCTGTAACCTCCCTTGCCTATCTATGAAAGTGACATGGGTAGGGGTTTATCAGGCTTCAACAGTTCAGCATGTAAGCATTATACAAAGGGGTTGTGTAAGCATTATGTAACAATGACAAAGTGGTTTCAATGTGTTTCACGAGGCACCGAACAGTATAAATGCAATGTTTGAACTTTTACTTGTTAGCCCCCTCCCTCCGGCACGTGTCTGAGTGATGAGACTCATCTCAGGTGATATAATAAACCTGTGTTTTGTTCCACTCCAGTGTCGATCCTCATTTACTGAACCCGCAGACAAAGGGTGTCCCTGAACCAGTGAGACTGGTAGGAATCTCACTTCTACAATACTACATGAATTGCATTGGGTACCTCTAAGAACTAAGATAACCTTCAAACTTTTTTGCCTGACATGCAGTGCCTTACACAGCAGGAACTTGTCTAAATTTTCCGCTCTTGACCTTAGAATTGAAATTCCTAGATTGAAAATCTCCTTTACCTGGAAAAGATCCCTCTCTGGAGCTGTAACAGCTGTCCGGGAACTCACTATCTAGAAACGCCAGAACCCAACCTACCCTCCTCTCTTTAAGAAATTATCTGACAACACATCTATTTCACCTTTTTCTTGATTAGGCCCTTAATAACCCCCAAACTGTCCCTCTACTGAGCTGAAAGTCATACTTAAACCCTTTATATCTAACTGCTTGAGCATTAGCTATGTCTAGTCTCCTCATTTATGATTACTTTTTTGTTCTGCATCAACCCCAATTGCTTAATTTTCCACCTTTACTTACTGCAATCAATGTTATCCTTCTAAATTTAATTAGGGGCCTCATTAGGATGGCAGTAAGACTTTCGTCCGACCTCCATACCTTCGGAAAAGGGAACACCCGACTAGCTGTTGGCAGTCCCGCCATTGGAATCACAATGCGACTGCCTTCATAACGGAGGCCTAGAGTGGAAGGGGGCCCTGCTCGGGCCCCAAAAGTCACTTTCCATCAGCCTTCTTATGGTGGGTTAACCACCATGAAACGGCGGGTGGAAACTGACATTGTAATCCCTACGGCGGTGCCTGAGCGGGCACCGCCACCATGGAAGGCATTACAGACCATCTGACTGTCCGACGGGCTCCTTGAGCCCATCACAATAGTGGCGGACGGTCTTTCCGCCCCCGACCATCCGTCCTCCATCCTAATTTGGCAGGCGGTCTTAAATGGTCCGATGGTGGTGGGACCGTGACCGACGGGCTGATGCTGGTGGTTCCACCGCCATTGTAATCAGCCCCTTAGTTCTGTTTTTGTTGAGTACCATGTCGAATGTACTGTTTCTGAATAAATGTAAAGTGATGAAATGCCTACGGTTGCTAGTGCACTATATGAGAATACTAAATAAATAGTTAAATAAACAATAGACAGGATGTACTTACAAACAATACAAAACAAGCATTGGCATTGCCAATAGGTCTCGCTTTTGGGACAATATAAGTATTTAGTTATGCAGCACAATCTCCTTGATGCAACAACATCAACTGTTGCATGGTTAAACACTTATGAGGTCCCAAAGGCGAGACCTATTGGCTATGCCAATGCTTGTTTCTGTTGATACACTATCAGGTGGGGCCCTGAATGTCTGGGGCCCCGGGCCAGAGACCACTTTGCCCATGCTTTAAAACGCCTCTGGGGGCTGGTGTGACTAAATTTGCCAGAGCTGCGTTGAGGTCCCAGTCCGGCCCTGGACTCATGGCGGTATTAGGTCTCACAGAAGAGGGAGTTGGGGTTGCATGGCCTGAGGCAACGATGTGTACAATTTTTGGAAAGCTAAAATATTGCAAAATATATTGAAAGTTGGGTTTAGAGAGAATTTAAAGGCTCTAAGAGCCTCCAGTCACCTCCACGGTGTTTGTTGCTATGTGACCCGACACTCACCTGTGCGTCTGGTTCACAGCGAGAGAAAAGCATATTCCCGAATCATTAGTAAACAGCCCATGTAATATGATGCTGGCCTATCGTGGAGTCGGCAGATAATCCCTGGCTCAGTACACGAGGTCCCAGCGCTTTGAGTATTATAACTCAATGTTCGCTGCCACCGTCATGACCAGCACACCGGGGCACAGAGGCCTCCAGCGCCGTATACTGGGGGCGACCTAGCGCCTGCTCGATGTTTCTGGGCACACAGAGCTGCTTCAACATGCAATGGGGAGCAGAGCGCACGAAGCACAGAGCCTAATAACAACGCATTGGTGAGATCAGGGCAGGCATCGGCATAACACACCAAGAGGTACCGAGCCTAATAACAACGCACTGGTGAGATCACGGCAGGCGTCTCCGGGCATTTGTGCAATACACCAGGAACACACAGAGCCCTCTCACAGCGCACGAGTGGGATCAAGCTATTCGTGCAACACACAAGGAATTCCAGAGACTCCTCACCTCGCAGCGCACTGGTGAGATCAGGCTATTTGGTAGGGCACCGCGGTGGGGATCGGGGCATTTGTGTTACACACACAGGGGAGTAAAATCTCTACATATACCCACATGCAGAGTGCAGAGATCTGGCAGCATCCAGCCTCTGTATGAGACAGAGGGGAGCAGAAGGGAGTAAGGGGCCTTAGAAAAGCGCACGGTTCTAGAGGGCGAGCCTTGGATGGGCAGAGCTCCGCGCAGCGTGGCGGAGAGCACAGCGCCCATGACGGCAAATGCATGGCTTTAAGTGGCCCGGGTCCTGCCGGTGCTAAACAGCAGGTGCTGCGACGATCACGGATCTCCTATAGGGCTCTCCAGTTTTGCCCTCGCCCTATATGAAAAAATAAATATTAGTTCTGCAGCAGTGCCACCCTGCCCTACCTTTGATGTAACTTTGAAGAGACTCGTTAAATTTCTTTCATAGTCTCATCATTTCAGAACTGAAGCATTTTCAATACGCTATAAAAGAACGCTATAGTTGTTGCTTATTTCTCTTATGCACCTAACCATTGACAAAGCCAATAGACCTGGCTTGTTGTCGATGTAATTACTTGTATAATATATTTGGAAGCAGTGACAGAAGCAGCCAAATACCAAACAGGAGGCACACTATGCTAAGTAAGCACAGATTTTCTGTTTAAGTGATTTTAAGCCTAAGGGAGTTTAATCACACTGGCCACGCCGTTTAGGAGACCCCCACACCCCAGTTTTTTCATCCCACTTAAAGCCCTGGGCATACATACCAATGAACCGTTAAGCCGTGCACTGGAGAGCATTAAGTCTGCAGAGCATAGAGGGGAGCATCGTCTCAGGGCGCCACAGCAGCGAGGGAAGGCCTCAAAGAAGCACTCCCGAGAGCACAGAGGTACTCTAGCCAGTGAAGAACCCCAGGTGTAGCGTCTGGGGCCTCTGACAACACACCAGAGCACCAGGGCCTCACACCAGGGAGCACAGACCTATTGTGACACTCTGGCCAGGGTGAGCATTGGTGCAGCTCACGGAAGCGCCACTGAACAGCATATCTGGGGGCCTCGAGGCACCACTGTGTCACGAGCCTCAGAGCAGCACAGCGGGAGCACAGAGCTTCGAGCATCACGCGGGGGGTTGCAGAAATATTGTAGCACCTCGGTCAGCGCACAGCCTTGGTGCAAGTCAATGGAGCCCCGGGACAGCATCCCCGGAGCATAGTCACCTTGAAGAGCAGGCAGGGGAACATGCAGCCATAGAGGAGTGCACTGCAGGGTGTGGAGATTTGAGCAGCGGAGAGGAGTGAACTGTGGAGCACATAGAACGTTACCCCAGAACGCCAAGAATCGAAGGCAGTGGGCAGTGCACCAGGAAACACAAACTGTGCATAGCTTTCTAAGAAGCACGGACACCCGGCGTAGCACACCGAGGCGCAGGGGAGGAAACAGCCTCCAGATAGCGCACTGAAGAACACGCATCCTCTACGCAGCGCACACGGACGCACGGTGTCACCGGGCAGAGCCACAGGGAGCACCGGGTCACCCTGCGCACTGCGGGTTACAGAAGCAGCGAGCAGCACTCTGGGTGCACAGACTCTACCATACCAAGATCACACTGTTACAAGAGGGAGCACAGCGTCTCCGGCTCAACAAGAGGTGAGGGCCTTTACTGAAGTCAGGGGCGCACACCCCGTCCGTGCAACACCACAAGGTAAAATAGAACATAAACAATGACCCCAAAGGAGGAAGACCGAAGAAGGGAAGAAAGAGAGAGAGAGATTGTGAAGTGTGAGAGAAACAGACAAGGAAAGCGACGTAGACTCGGGCGCTGAAAGCTGCCGGCTGCGCGCGTGCACGCACGCATGAACGCAAGCGCTAGGCCTTGTGGCAGCACTTTGAAAACCCGTACACTAAATGTCTCGGCCAGACCAGTGCATGAACTGGATCAGGCGAGACCTAAACAGAGACTGGACCTAAACAGGAACTCTGAATGTTGATTTGTAGCTGCAATGAATTAAGCATAACAAAGTATTGGGAAAATATGGCCGGCAGGAACGAACCAGCTACGAGCACAGCTAGCTGCAAATTCAAGGCATAAATCCAAGAAAATTGAATCGCATGTCATAGATTCCATGATTCAGAAACATAGGCTGAGATGAGTGATGCAAGGTAGTGTCATGTGTCACAACAATCAAACATGGGGAAACCTAGGGGTATACGATTTGTGTTTGAATGTATGTACGTATGAATGTATGTATGTATCTATGTAAGTAAGTATGCACTGATAGTAAACAGCACAACTTTTGATGCTGAAAAGAGGAGGAAGATCCAGGATTACAATTTAAGGGCCGTATTACACATAGTGCTCGGGGTGTGCACAGGGCGTGTGCGCTGCTTTTTATGCCTCTGGGCCATTATGGTATTACAGAAAGGGCGTATAATCAAAGGGGGGACATCAGAGCTAGTTATTTATCGAGGTCCTGTTTCCATGCTCCAAGGCAAGTAGATTAATATCAAAAAGGGGAAACAGTTCCTCTCTATGGGCCTGGGTAGAGAGTTACAATGACTTACTACACTATTACAAATAGTATCCGGGGGGATCTGCAAATCCAGATCGTAATGCCCTCACACACCTGTTAGGGTGTCATGCTTCATCATTGGGCGCTCCTCGTCGGACCGGCGCTGCAATGTCCGACGGGCCTGGTGGCATCTTTATCGGAGATCTTTTGATCTGTGAACGCCGTATGGTGAGTGCGGTGTGTGGGGCTATAGGAGAAACATTGTTTGGTGAAGGTGTAGATTGTGATTATTAAAAAAGGCCCCTAACCTTTTTGGTTCACTTTATTAAATGTTCAAGGATGGGACTTTGTTAAAAACAGTGAGGCTACGTGTGATAATTAAAGGTATTCAAGTAGCCATTGGTGGACTAAGTCAGGTCAACATGTTTCGTGTCAAGTGCTTCAAAGTTAAGCGACACTTCTTCAGGACCAGAATAACATGACCGCTTAGTTAACAGTCATGGGAGGTGAGCTCCCTTTCTGAGAGATAGAATCCTCAATTTGGGGTTTCTCCTAAAGGCATACTTCCTCCTCAAGGTAGGATGTGGAGCCTCAGAGATGAGGGAAGACGACCCGAACAATTGAGCGGGTGTACCTGAAAAAAGACGTGGGCTCGTCTTAGAACCTACTCGTCTCCATCTCACCTTGGAGCGCCCAATGATGAAGCATGACACCCTAACAGGTGTGTGAGGGCATTACGATCTGGATTTGCAGATCCCCCCGGATACTATTTGTAATAGTGTAGTAAGTCACGATTACAGAAAGGGCCACAGATGATTCTGCGTCCCCTACTGTAATCCTAATAGCGCTAGCACAAACGAAGCACCAGCGCTATCCTGGGAGGGCATTCCCTCATTTTAATGGGGACGTAGCCCCATGAAAATCAGGGAATCACTTTGCCTCTGTGGCGTGCTGTATTACCGGTGAGGGCGCAGAGGCAAACATGCTCATAGCAGGCACACTGACAGTGCGCCACAATAAGATGTGACTCCTGAGGACAACCCTCTCAAGGGGTGAAAGGGGGTCCCATTGACCCTCTAGACATCTCCCTTCCAGTGGGTTCAGTCACTCATTACAACCGTATTCAGGAGAATATCTAACCCTTCTTTAAAATTGCAGACGGGTTGCCATCTGCTCAGAGAGACACGGAGCGGCTTTGAAATAGCTTCTCTGTATTTCACTAAATGCGTTTCCCTGGGTGCTTTGCGAGTTCACAGCTGCCCTGGGGACAGTGCATTCATTGTAATAGGGTGCACTGTCCTTGTTTGGACCTGGAGCACCTGCTTAAAGATGGGCCCGGCCCAAACAAGGGTAGTGCGCCCTGTATGTGATACAGGCCCAGATCGTTGACCAGAGGTAGGTTGCAGGAAGGAAATACTGTGAGGAGGAGCAATGCTCCTAAAGGTACCAATGTCCAGCTGAACTGGCTAGAGAAATGTATGCTGCTATAACCAGGAGTACGATCTGCTGTGCCTTGGGCCCGGTTGCCACCCTCAAGTGATTTACATGCATAGTGGAGCTGACCAGTGATGTGGTCTACTGGTTTGATTTAAAGATAGGGACCTTTATCGAGCTTAGCAAACTACCGCTACTTCATCCTTGACGAATCCCCTTTCAGTAACACGGTATTTTGTTCTTCTACCAATTCTAGAAACTCTGCACCTCTAATCTTCTTGCTGGAAGCACTTCCGTTAATGCATGAAGTTACCAACAATCACCGCTAGGGATATCAGATGCTGTGTCACAGCCATTCCAGACATGACTATGATATGACTAGATTGTGGTAAGCTGGTGGCTGCTGATCCTGCAAAGCTCGCTAACTCGTAGAATTCTCTTGCAGGTGGGGGGTGTGCTTGAGATGTATCATTCTGTCCCTCCATACAGCTTTGTTACTGAACACGTTTGTTGTCTCACGTTCAGAACATACTTTCAGCAAATGTTTGCCTGGGCCCCGGATTCAGCGCTTTGAGGAGTAATTTTGGAAATATTTGCATGTGCTGCCTTGGGGTTTGTTACTTACCTTTCCACTGGACGTTTGTCTGCAGGTTCTATCTGGTATTGATTTGATTCTGGTAGTGTTTTAGTACAGCATTGCTGATCTCTTGTTTGTGGCATCCAGCACAGTAGAGCTATTAACATATGGCAGGTCAAAGTTAATAGCGCTGTCTTATGAATTATGCCTTGGAGAGGGGTTTTAAATATTAGTACACAGAATAAATTGTAGCCAAGGGCAGAAGCCAGCTAGACGCAAAAACATGCAGAGGAAGGGATGTACAAAAAGAATTAATTAATTGGCAGCCATATTACTACCCTGGAATGGCTGCAGATTTACTAATTTCAGGAGTTCACAAACCTTTTAGGATAATTGGTAAAGCCTGGGATAGTCAAAGGTTTCCAAGGGTACTCCTGAAAATGTCTACTGAATTTTCTGTGGTTAAAAAAAATGCCTTCGCAATGTGCAATGGCATGGTTTATTGTTTGCCTGTCTCCCCACAGGGAATAATGTTTTTGTCTGCAGTGAACGCCCTTCCTATAAATCCTCACCAATATTGATGGCATTCAAGCTCAACTCTGGAAAGGGAATTACACCTGTCCATAATCTTAGTAAATCTCGGACCATTTCAGGAGGGGGGATGGCTTTGAAAAAAGGCTGTGAATACCTGCGCACTCCTGATTTTGGAGGTATCGTTAAAGTGTCTAGGTTGCCTCCACCGCCACAGAAGGATTTACACACTTAGGGGCAGATTTACAAATCCCTTGCGCCACTTTTGCGTCACTTTTCCCATGTTAAAAGTGACGCAAAAGTGGCGCAAGGGGCTTGTAAATCTGCCCCTTAGCACCTTTGTGATGTAATACTACGCATGCGCAAATGGACGTACAAGTGCAAATTTACATTTTGTAAATTCTGAACACTTTTTAATCAAGCCATTTGAACGTATTAATCCAGTTTACAACTGCAAATGGATTTGTTAATTAGGGCAGAGAGAGGTTCAATAAATCTCAGTAGAGCACTGCAACACACCCAAGGGAAAATGATGCATCTATAATAAGTAAGTCTAATAGCACCAAAACATTTTAATAAGTTAAGGAGGGCGAGAATAAAAAACACTTATTGAGACAAGCACTAGGAATGTGGTTTGCAACTCATCATAGAGGGTATTTGTTTGGGTGGTCTTGTGAAAAAATATATTGTAAATGAGATAGAAGATATAATAGAGTGATTTAGAGTATGGTGGACTGAATCGTTCTACTCTGTTTGGCAGATCCTCCACCCCCGCCAAGCTGGAGAGAAGTAAATCTCCGATATACATACAGAGGTCCGTAAACGTGGTAAAGTTCTCTTTGCCCAATTGTCAATGTCCTGCAATGGAAGAGCTATTTTGTACAGAAGATCTTCAGCAAAAGAAGTCCAGTGTCAAAATTGAAATTTCTTCTACAAAATTAGCCAACTGGAAATATCCCTCCTATGTTTGGGCTGATTGTCAGTGTCCATAACGTGCTACTGCATATTCCCCAGTATGTTAAAGAAATTTTACTTACCTTTAAGTCCACAGCCCTATAGTTACAAATGCTTAAAAGATAGATAGATAGATAGATAGATAGATAGATAGATAGATAGATAGATAGATAGATAGATAGATAGATAGATAGATAGATAGATAGATAGATAGATAGATAGATAGATAGATAGATAGATAGATAGATAGATAGATAGATAGATAGATAGATAGATAGATAGATAGATAGATAACCCTTGCTTTTTTCACCATGGAGATACTCCTGCCACTTCAACCCCACCAGAGTTGGAAATAATTTGTGAATACCAACAAACGTGTCAATTGTAGGTGTAATGTACACACACCTCCAGGGTATCCTTGCTCTGTAACATTCACTCCTCGCCTACAGGAAGAAATGCATTTACACAGAAACATATCTGTAAGTATAACCTTTTAGGAGTGATAAACTGACTTCTGTGGTTTATACAAGTCGTTTTGCACTTGTAAACAAGGTGATTTGTGCATGTAATTCACATTTATAATTGTACATAGCTTTGTTAACGAGAAGCTCTGTTTTAGAGTAGTGCAGTAATGGCTAGATAGCCACTGTTATTGGTTTTGGCTAGCAAGACAGACTGCGCATGGAGGTGCCAAAGGTTCACCATATTGGCTGAGGCCAAGTGCCCCATTTACCTGTGTGGACCAAGACCTCAGCATTATGTGTTGTGTCCAAATTCTCTGTACTAGATTGGCATCAGTGCCAGCAGTGATGTACTTACTGATTAGATAGCTTCAGAAAGGGACTGTATTGCAACTTAAAAGAAAACCTTCATTAGAGCTCGGGATCGAATAGATGTTTAACTGGATATATTTGAAAATTGTTAAAGAACCACTATCAACCTACCACCATTGAACTTGCATCAATTGCTCCTCCTCTCATGATAAATGGCTACTATGAACCCCCCACTTCGTCTGATGATGAGCAAGTTCAGTTACATATGGCCCCCAAACATTAATGGCTGAGGTCAGAATTGTTATTCGATTTCCTTGGCTATCTAGAGGCCGATATAATAATCTTTCAGGGCTCTTGTTGCCTAATTACTAACTTGGCACACTTTCCATGCCTGAGCCATTGCACACCAGCTTATATGCGTGGTGAACGGCCGTTAGGGGTGTCCAACCACAGAGGGCAGGGGAGGAGCTAAGGCTGCCGTCGGCCAATTAATGCCGGTCGCAGCGCGGGAGCGAGCATCATAGGACTCTGCCCTGTGCGAGTTACTTTTTTAAAAACCCACGATTTTATAACATTGATGCTACTGTATTGAATTTGATTTGCTTTTTAAAATTTGTTTTTAAAACTTACCTTCGCTTGCTGTTTCCTGCGATGCTGAAGTGCCGATTCACTTCCTGGTGAAAGCCCATGAGGGGCGCCCAACCACACAGGGCGGGGGAGGAGCTAAGGCTGCAGCCGGCCATTTAATGCCGGGGGCAGCGGGGGAGCGCAGTGGACTTGCGCAGAGGGCGCACCAAAGGCAAGCTCATCTGCACCCATTCGTGGCTGTCCAGGGCCAGAGTCCAGTCACCATGCCCAAATTTTAAACTACACCCCGTCAGACCTAAAGTCACTAAACTCTAAAAACTACCCTCTCAGTCCCTCTATTGGCTCCAGACTGGCTAGGTTAGGGATCGTGGAAACTAGGGTCTCCTTCCCAGAACTTGATCAATCTCTCTATGTCGCAGGAAGCACCCAGAGATGGGATAACCTCGGGACACCGGAACTAACAATCACATATCTAAACACTCGCTTCCTGGCACAACATAAACGATATTTATTCCACCTACTCGACTCAACCAAGCCAGACATTCTTTTATTAACCGAAACCTGGCTCTCACATAAGTCCGCCCCCGATATCTTGGCCGCCCTCCCCAATAACTACTATACCCTTCAGGCGAACCGACCAGCTGGGAAAATTGGTGGAGGGGTAGCTACCATAATACTTCAGGAATTGAAATTCACCTTACTCACTATGCTAGACATTACCTCGGTAGACAATCCAGTTATTACATTGGACTCAGCTCTGGTACCCCTAATTTGTGTACTCCTATATAGGCCCCCACAGAATATGCTCATTTTCTCCCAAATATTAGGTGAGCAGATGGCCCATCTAATAATCCATTCCATTCCATTCCAAAAAGCTTTATTCGACATGTTAAGTCATAAAAGCACACAGAAGTACATCTAAATCAGTACATGAGACATCTAAAACAATTCATAAAACACCTTATCAAATATAATACACATCCATATGGATGAATAAAATACAAATATCCTAAAAATTCTATGTACAAATATCAAAATACAATTAAAAAAATTGTTATGATAAAACCTTTGTAGTTGTTCCATATTAAAAGCTACTGATTTCAGAGCAAAGTGGTTAAAGAAACAGGCAAGTGTTTCCACTAGAGCAAATTACAACGTAGCATAATCTCATTTAATCTGCTGCTCGATTGAGGAAACGTGCTCTTATTGCCACCCCAGGTATTTTGCCACTGCTATGACAATCGCCTCAGATGTGTCGGTTCTTAGGATTCTTTCAGCTTCACTCGATCTTCTTGTACCCAAGAGATTGCAAACAGGTGACAACCAGACACGGCATGGTACATTGTATCCAATACATTCAAACAATAGGTGGGCCAATGATTCTTAGCTATGCTGGCATACCGGACACAAATCGTTACTGGGTTTGGACCATTTGCTAGTAAAAACTCTTAGTGGCAATGTACCCACCCTAAACTGGAAATATAATTTTCGCTCATAGGGCATTGTAATGAAATCCCAGTATTGTTCCAGCATAGGGATGGGTTTACAGTCTAAGAATAGCCCTGTTAAAGAAGAGGACTCACAACTTCTCAAAAAGTTAATCTGGGTCGATTCCCAGTATTTGGCTTTCAAAAACTTTTTGGGGGGAAAGATAGTATTTTTAGGATCCACCCACAGAGAACTCAAGCCGATTGTCGATAAGATAGCTCTAAGCTATATCTCAGGAGTTCAGGGGTCCAGATGGTGCTGAGGGGCGGAGGGTTCCATGCCATATACTGTCCTTTATAGTACTTCAGCAGCAGGTGCGCCTTAGGTGTGCAGCTTACTAACGAGGAGCGGACACTGTGACTGTGCTGGAATCGGAGCCAGCGAAGAGCTGGATTCGCCCGCCGTTATGCCCCGGAGATTCCGTTGGGTATGTGTACCGCCCTCCCGCATGGCAGGGACTGGACGGCATTGGCTTAATGGGAGGCGTTAGGTGTGCAGGTGCTGGGAGATTTGTACGAAGATGGAGCTTTATTGCCGTTTCAGACCCTGCAGGATAGATATGGCCTCCCTCGGGGAGATTATTTGTTACACTCGGCCCTAGTCTCAGCAATACAACGTCATTGGAAAGCAGGGCTGTCGGAACCTCAGACGTCAATGGCATGCCAGTATGTAGTGATGGCGGCAGGAACCTTCAAGGCCATTACGTGTCTTTATAGGCGCATGCTGACCGAGGGACTGGAGCCTTTACGGGAGCTGCAAAGGAAGTGGGAGGTAGACCTGGGCAAGGAGCACCCCGAGAAGACATGGGCCCAACTAGTTAGGAGAGCCTGGAAAAGCACTCGGAATGCCAGATTTCAATTGGATCATTTTTTTATTTTGCACAGGGCATATCTAACCCCTGCTAAGATAAATCAATATTTTAAAATGGATACTGCCAAGTGCCCCTGTTGCAATCTGGAAGGGGCCAATTTTCATCATATGATGTGGGGTTGTCCGCAGCTGGGAACATATTGGGTGGAGGTGATCGACTTGCTCTGTGGAATCACAGATCGTCAGATGGAGCCCGACCTGGACATATGTTTATTACACTGGTTTCCACATACCTCTAAAACGAAGGTGACGAGTACATTTATAGATCTAGGCCTGCTGTTGGCTAAGAGAGAGATCACTGCGCACTGGAAATCAAAGCGAGGGCCTAATTTTGGGAGGTGGGAGACAGAATTACTCAAATGGGCACTGAGTGAAAGTACAATCAGGCTTCAACAGGCCACACGGACTAATAATGAAAAAGCACTGGAGGCAGCGAGGGTGTGGGAGGCCTTGGTTGTTACGTTGCAGGTGCCCGACTCGGACTCGGAGGTCAGTTCGGCCTTGGAGGCCTGACGGGTTTGCCATGCTCCATGGGAGCAGCAGAGTAGCACGGAACACACCCTGTGGCCCCACTGCTGGACTAGAATAGTAGTAGGTTAGCTTGTACTGTTCTGCTGTTACTGAGTCACTTACAGCAGAGAGATTAGATGGTCCCCCATTTATGCGCTGCAAGTAGGTAGGGTGCACCGGTGGTACGGGGGGCGGGGAGGGAGGGGGTTGCGGAATAGCTTCATTTTTTTATTATATTATTCAGTTAACATGCCATTATTGGTTCCTGATCAATAGCGGGAGCCGGATCTGTATTCCGGAGGATACAATGCAATGATAGGGAAGGGATAGCTAATAACCCGGTAGCATATGCCGCCATTGTTTTTTCCTTCCTTCTTGGTGACGGAACTGGGATACTCAGGCAAGATGGGTTGGCGATGTTATACAATGAGTAACATTAATGCTGCATTATTGGTTAGATGTTATTTGAAAATTAATAAAAATACATTTAAAAAAAAAAAAGAGGAAGGGAGACAATTCGCTGAATATTGCCATATTTTCAGCTGATTAGACTAAAGAAGAGGTCTCAAAATGGAGAATAAAGAATTATTTAAAACCAAAAAAAATAAAAATAAAAAGATAGCTCTAAGCTCCCTCAGCCATTTTATTTGGTGCGACGTGTCTACCTTTATTATATCCAGAAAACCAGCCGCACACTCTGTGAGCTCTGGGGTAGACGGGAGTCTACGCCAATACAAAAGAAGACGTAGATTAGCAGTGTCTGCGATTGGCTTTCTCCCAAGATCATTCAATAAAGGGCATGCCGGGGTGCTCTGTGGCAAGTTGGTAATATTTCTAAAGAACTTATTTTCTGAAAGTGTGACCTTAACTAAGTTCTCATGTCCCCATAGCTCAGCACCATATAAGGCAGAGTTAATTTTGATGCACCCCCTGAAGGCCCTATGTGGGTTAAAGGCCATCAGTTTCGTTTTTGACACAATGACCTCCAATCTCACGCCTCGAGCAGAACTCCTCAAAGATTGTTAAAGCTCTCTGGAGCCCACTCGGCGTTTTGGAAATTATCAATGTGTCATCTGCGAACATTAGTATGGGAACTTATTCACCTGCTAGTATCGGGGCAGATGTGGGGGTTGACCTCACGCCATCCACTATTCCATTGATATACAAGGAGAATAGTGTTGGGGCCATCACACATCCTTGTCGAACTCCCTCCTCCACAGGGAAAGATTCCGTAACTTCGCCCTGCTTGCCCTTGTAATCCTCATGCATCCTAATGATTAGTGTTAACAGGTCCGATGGTAACCCCATTTCTTGTAATGTCTTCCAAAGTTTAGCTCGTGGTACAAGATCAAAAGCTGACCTAAGGTCAACAAAGACAGCGTACAAACTGCCCTTGCCCAAGGATACCGTTTTCCAAAAAAGCAAAATAAACCTAAACACTTGGTCAATAGTGCTAGTATTGGCTCGGAACCCTGCTTGCAATGGTGATAAAATGCTAAATTCATCGATCCAGTCTTGAACTTTGTTAAGTACCAACCCGCCCATTACTTTTTGCAAAGAATCTATTAGGTTGATCGGCCTGTAATACCCTGGGCACGATTTGTCTCCTTTCTTAAATACTGGTAAGATTTCTGCTCTTTTCCAGCAGTCTGGAACCGGAGCACCCTGGGCTATGGCATTTGTCAATAGGCGAATTTACGTACACCATCTCTCTTTATCATAGAGGAATACATCTCCCGGTATTCCGTCTGGGCCAGGTGCCTTTTCAGCCAAAATGGATTTAAGTGCCACCTCGACATCTGCCTTGCTAAAGACTGCCTCCTGGAAAAAGTGCTCTGCGATGCCATCTAATAATCAACCATGCTAAAATTTTGCTGATCGGCAATTTTAACTATTGGGCCAACGATGTGATGGGTGGACCACACTCTGCAGAATTGACCAATCTACTTAGTGGGTTGAACAGTACTCAACACGTAACATCCCCCACACACATCAAAGGACACACACTTGATCAAATTTGGACATCTAATCTTAGTGTCCGCACTGACTGTGTCCCTCTTGCACATGGTCTGATCACTTTCTAATAAAGTTTGTGATCAACAATAGAACTACAGACAAACCCCCAGTCAAAGAAGGGCTCATGTCAAGGAATTGGAACAGCATTGACATTCATGCTTTTTGTAGCTCACTGGCAAACACAGTTCCCATTAATCAGCCATCCGTTAACCTAAGCGAGGCAAACATCACAGCTTGGTTAACTGCAGCTAGCAATGAACATGCCCCCCTCAGGACAATAAAACCAGCCAGGCGTCATGAGGCCCAGAGATGGTTGTCAGAAGATTTAAAGACTCAAAAACTAGCCCTGCACCAAACTGAAAGGAAATGGAGACGGAATTACTCCCCTGATAAAAAAGAGATTTACTTAGCTCAACTTAAGGAATACAAAAAATCCATTCATATGGCTACATATTTCTCTTCAAAGATCCTGAGCTCCACCAATATATCAAAAGTAATATTCACAATTGTCAATGAGCTGTCCAATCCTGGTAGAGTTACAATAAAAATCCATCCCTTCCCAGGTGCTCTGCAACTCCTTGAACACCTGTTTCATTGACAAAGTCACTTCAATTAAACCCAGCATTCCTGCCATCCATTACCAACAGAGCTGAGAAACCCCTGCTCCCTTCATCAATTCCCAGCAATCAGTAGAGAAGCTCTTCTGGAACCTGTGATCGAAGGCAAATCTGGATCCCCTACTGATAGATGTCCACCTTGTATTTTAAAAGAAGTTTTTACTGTACATCCTGAGCCTGCCCTCTCTCTTCTGAATGAGTCCTTAACACAGGGTGGTGTCCCTAGAGCTCTGAAAAAAGCCATCATAGTTCCCCTTTTTTTAAATACGGGGGCAGACCCCCTGATCCAGATTAACTACCGCCCCATATCCTTGCTTCCCTTCCTGGCCAAGGTATTGGAATCCCACGTGGCAAACTGCCTCTACTCATTCATCGAACAGTCTCATTACCTTGATCCCCACCAAGTGGGTTTCCGACCTTCTCATTCAACTGTGGCAGTAATACTGACTGTGTCGGACAAACTACGGAATGATGCCGATAAGGGCACCCCTCAGGCTCTGGTGCTATTGGGCCTATCAGCGGCATTTGACACGGTCGACCACGGCATTTTAGTGGACCGTGTCAGGGATGCAGGACTCCAGGGTTCGACTCTGAGCTGGATTACGTCGTTCCTGGAGGACGGTTCCCAGTCTGTTCGCCTTTCCCACTGTAATGCGCCTTATATGAAGTCAACGTGAGGAGTCCCACAGGGATCTTCATTATCCCAGCACATGTTCAACCTGTATATACTCCCTCTGGTCCTGTCCTTAAGAGAAAGAAATGTGAGCACATTAAATTATGCAGATGACCTGCAACTAATATTAACCATCAACAGCTCATCCGATTCCATGTCTGAATTCCAAGCCATCATGCTGCACATCCGCAACTGGATGAACTGCAACCACTTAAAGTTAAACCCAGACAAAACTGAGCTGATCCTGATAGGAGGTCTTCGAAATCCTTGGAGCTCACACATCTGGCCAGCTGATCTCGGCTCTCCCCCAACCCCATCCTCCTCCGCTAAGAGCCTTGGGGTCACAATCAGCTGTGACCTTTCCATAAAGTCTGCAATGGGTACAGTAGTCTCTACCTATTTCTTTCAGTTACGGAAGATAAGGAAAATTAGCAGACTTCTTACTAGGGAAGCACTGGTGCAGGCAGTTCTAGCCCTGGTTATTTCTCACATAGACTACGCTAACTCACTGTACTTCGGTCTGCCACTATATCTAGTCAAATGACTGCAACTTGTGCAGAACCAGGCCACAAGACTGATTTTTAATCAACTCAGATGGCAACATGTTTCCCCTCTTATGAGAAAGTCACATTGGCTCCCCATATCACAACGCTGTGCCTTCAAAATCGGGCACATAATTCTCAAATCCTTGCATGGCACTTGCCCAAAATTTGTCTCCAATATTATTCAGAGACACATACCCACCCGCAATTTGCGTTCAGCCCACATGAACCTTCTGGTCACACCGTCCTACAAATCAAATTGGCTAGGCGCCAGCAGCTTTGTGGTGCTGGTTTCCGCTTCTGGAATGCCATACCCCTTGATATCAGATCATGTACAGACCTCCTGAGATTCATAAAACTCCTTTAAACATGGCCGTTCACTCAGGCATATGAGTAACTCACCAGGACTCAGGCTACTCCTATATTTAGCGCCAAGAAACCAACCGGTGTACGTGCGCTCTACAAATAATTTTAACATAACATGTGTGCCC
Organism: Triturus cristatus; assembly: GCF_964204655.1. Classification (NCBI taxonomy): domain Eukaryota; kingdom Metazoa; phylum Chordata; class Amphibia; order Caudata; family Salamandridae; genus Triturus; species Triturus cristatus. The sequence continues at coordinate 388,758,320 of NC_140585.1, read as the reverse complement.
TGCGCAAATAGAAGGAAATGCGCTGTACCTTGGCGCAGGTGCTAACTCTGACAGTTCCCACCTGCGCTGATGAGAGCGCATCAGTAAAGGCAGGCTGATTCAACTGCGGCTCTGCCTTCCAATTAAAACTGATCTGGCCTCATTTTTGAGAGAATGCAGGGAGCTTGGACCCACCTGCTGGAGGATGCCTGGGTGGGTCCCTGGGTCTCGCAACCCTCTTTCCGAAGAGGCTCTCTGGGAGGGCGGGGGCACTCACTGCTAGCCATCTCTTTGTGGCACAGAGTCAGCGTGTCTGCTGACAACATATGTGTCTGCTTCTGTAATGTGGCATGGACTCAAAGGGTTGCCTCACTTGCATGGTGTCAGGAGCATAAAAACCAGGCACCCATGGCCGTTGCACCCCTGAGCACTTTGTATAATATGGTCCTAAGGGTGGTGATATTCCTATTGGTATTCATTCATAATGCTCCTTTTATGAAAAAATTGGTTTACTTCCTATTTTGAGGATGGCATATCCTTTTCCCCTGCTCCACCCACAGTTTTCCCTCCTACTGCCTTTCCTCCCATCATTCCCACTCCTACAGCCACTCCTCCTTGTCTACTTTTACTTTCTCTTTCCTTTTATTAATTTTCTCCCTTTGTCTTTCATTTTTTTTATAAATCATTTTTATTTGCTTTTAACATTTAAACATTCCGACCACATCACACAGTTCAGGTTCCATTATGCAGCATAACAAAGACATTTCAGAGAATATATGACGATACTTCGCATGCCATTAGTACGCATGCTTTTAGTGCGATGTTATTACATCGCAAATGGCATTATGTTGTAGATAAAGCGAGGTCCACAACAGCTTTCTTCTTTAAGTTGCTTTATTGAGATACAGAGGAAGTACAAGAGCGGACTCTCCACAGCAGAAGCCAACCGCAACTGCCAAAAAAGAGAACCCTGAACCATAAGGCAACACAGAACATAGGGAAAGGAACATTCTACAAACCCAGAGAATGCTCAACATGAAAAGAGAACACAGGACATGTACTACACATCTTCTTTCTTTCTAATGAAAAAAAAACACACCTCAACACACAAAATCTTGCAAATATGCTGGAGCTCTTCTAAACCTTTGAACCCGACTCTGGGCCAAAGGCAATGGTAGTGAAATAGAATCTGGAGCAGGGTGAACACCAGAAGTGCTTGAATCCCCCCACCCACCAACCACATGAGATGCAGGAGATACCGAGCTAGGTTCGTGTGGCAAGGGCGCCAAAAGATAACCACTGTTATCTTCCCCTGAAGAAGACTCACACCTGCTGGCCAGAGACACACCCCTTTCATAAAGAGCCACTCGTCTGAAATTCCAACACTCCCCATTGTTTAGAATGACACAATGATCCAAAACTTTCTTTACAGTAAAAGGTCCCCTGAACTTACACAACCCTCTTGCGATTCTACCACTCTTGACCTTAACCAAGTCACCCACCAAGAAAGGACGCCGAGTGAATGAAGAAGCATCAGAAGAGGGATTCTTTTGCAAAGACACCACCCGGTTCATCCAAGCAGGAACTAGTTTGGAACCAGGTGTGCGCCCCCTCATTAGTTGGAAAGGTGACTGTTGACCCTCTACCAAGGGTGTAGTACGATAGGCCCATAACATCTCATTAACCATTTTCCTTACAATAAGACCCTCAGAAGAAGCCATTTGAATAATGCCCTTCACCACTCTATTAGCCCTTTCACAGATCCCATTACCCTGAGGGTTGTACAAGGACGTACGATGATGAGTAACTCCACAACCCTTAAGGAAAGACTGCATTTCCGAGGAGGTGAGTTGGGTACCATTATCCGTGATTAACACAGACGGAAGACCCTCATCCTTAAACAAATCACCCAAAAATCCAATGGTCCTTTCGGTAGTTATGTTGTTAGTAAATTCCACCACTAACCATTTTGAGTACACATCAACCACCACTATAGCATACCTATCCTTCTCATGTAGTTCTCCCATTGGACCAATAAAATCCAAACAAATACTGTGCCATGGTGAACCAGGGTTTTGTATGTGAGTTTGTGGGGTGCTGGGACCTACCTTAAGCCTCTTTTCTCCCTCCTTACAAGTAGAACAACTCTCTACCCAGTCCACAACTTGTGAGTCCATACCCGGCCACCAAAAGTTGTCTCTCAACCGACGTTGTGTGAGAGTTTGACCCAAATGGCCCTCATGTGCAAGAGCCAATAGTTTCCTTCTCAAACCACCAGGAGGTACAAACCTTTCTCCCTTGACAATAAGATTATCCGTGATAAGAGAAAGGTCCTCCAAAACTTTTAGGAAAGGACGCACCGAAACTGAAACAGTACTCTCCCTCCTAGAGCCAAGCTTGATAAGCTTAATGACTTCTTGTAACGTGACGTCAGCGGACATTTCACGCTCCCAATCAGCCGCCTGAAAAACTCCCTCACCAACAAATACAGCATCTTCAACAGAAGCAACCGCAATGTCATCCTCAGATGAAGGCGGAGCTACCACAGTTTTCCAATCTAGCTACAACCTTGAGAGACAATCAGCCTGTGTGTTCCTCCATCCCTGAATGTATTGGACTGTGTATTGGAATTCCTGGAGCTTGGAAGCAAGCCTAGCTAATCTAGCCGAGCCTTTCCCCGTCCCCCCCGGAGAGAGAATTTTAATGAGAGGTTTATGGTCAGTTTTGAGCACGAATTTCATGCCCCACGTGTAGCTTCGAAAATGCTCCACTGCCCATGAAGCTGCCAGTGCCTCCCTTTCGATAACTGAGTAATTCTTCTCAGCTTCGGTTAAAGTTCGTGACGCAAAGGCAACAGTACGCTCAGACTGACCAGAGATTTGTGAAAGCATAGCCCCTAGACCGGTGGCACTGGCATCCACCGTCACCACAGAACTCTTCTTAATGTCAAACGGGGTAAGAACGTTTGCCTCACAGATCTCTCTTTTAATAGCTTCAAAGGATTCTTGTACCTCAGTAGACCACACAAAGCTAACACCTCTCTTCAAAAGTGACCTCAAACATGAAGTCTTGTCGGAAAAATTCTTTACAAATTTAGCATAATATTCGATAAGCCCCATAAAGGACCGCAACTGATTTTTGTCCCGAGGTTGGGGAGCAGAGCGAATTGCCCTACACAGATCCTCTTTCGGACTTACACCACTTGCACTAATAGTGTACCCTAAGTAATCTACACGCTCTGACAAGAATTTGCATTTATCTTTGCGCAAAGTCAAACCAGCCACCAAAAGTCTGTCTAGCACTATCTTAAGAGTGACGTTATGTTGCTCCACCGATTGCCCATAGACCAAAATGTCGTCTTGAAAGTAGACAGTATTTCCTACTCCCTCAAGGAGGTCGGAGACCATCCTTTGAAATACACTGGCAGCTGAATTGAGCCCAAAAGGCAAGCGAGTAAATTGAAACGTGCCAAAAGGCGTAATAAAGGCAGTTAAATGCTTAGAGTCCTTATGTAGGTTAATTTGGTGGTAAGCACTTCTGAGATCCAACTTAGAAAATACCTTAGCGCCATGCAGAGTAGTGACCAACTCAGATATGTTGGGAAAGGGGAAAAGTGTCCGCAACCACACGATCATTAAAAGACCTCAAATCTACACAAAAACGGAGCTTGCCATCCGATTTTTTTGTGACGACTATGGGAGAAACCCAAGGTGAGGCTTCAACTGGTTCAATTACTCCAGAAATCAGCATCTCATCAATCATGTTCTTAACCTCTTGTCTGACAACGATTGGGACCCGCCTGACCTTGTGTTGTACTGGGATGGAATGCTCCCTCAGAACAATTCGATGAGAATACCCTCTGAGTTGACCTAAGCTTTCCCTAAATACAGAGCTAGCATCCCCCAAAATTTTCTCCAACTCATTATCCTCAATTATCATCTCCTGTGGTGAAGCACGGGGGTTAACAATAATTGCTAAGTCATACTGGTGAACCCAACCCAGTATTGCTGGGCCTGACTTAGAAACATAAACTTTTCCCTGTATGTTCCTATAAGAGAAAACAATGTACGCATTAAAGTACCCCAAAATATCAATAGTCTCGCCCTGATATCCACCCGGGGAGATGTCTTTAGGTAAAAGGTTTCTAGTACCCCAGTTGTGCAAGAAAAGCTCATGTGGAATAATAGTGTACCTTGAACCTGTATCCACCATTAAGTGCATTTCTTTACCATCTATGGTGAAAAGCGCCTTAGGCCTAACTTTGCGTTTCTCACTCGACACCAAAGTTGAGTCACCATCAACAACTAGGATTTTGTGGCCTTCTTCATCAAATAATGCACCATCTTCCACAGAGGCAACAGAAGAACGAGGTTTGCTACGGCAAACTCTCGCATAATGACCCACCCGACCACATTTCAAACATTCTTGTTTGGCTGCAAAACAAAACTTAGAGTCTGAAGGATGAACAGTGCTGCCACACCTATTGCACATGCGAGCCAAAGGCGACTTCTGTGTAGTGGGATTTTTGATGAAAGGAATTTTTTTGACAAGCTTCTTGTTTTTCACTGCAGCTATATCAACTTGTTCTCCAGAAGAGTAAGTTTGTTCTGAGCATTCTTGACAGGAAATTTCATTGACGTCACCGGAACTCTTCTTTTCTAGTTCTTTCACACACCCCTGAGACTCCTCTACGATTTTAGCTAATTCTATTGCTGTCTGTAGGTTAGGATTTTTCGCTGCCCAAAGACGCTCTTGGATTTTCTTGTTATTGCACTGCACAATAAGTTGATCCCTAATAAGTTCATCCGTCATTCCACCGAACTTGCATTTCACTGACATCTCTCTCAACCTGGCAACAAAGTCATCAATTGACTCCCCTGTTTTCTGACTCTTTGTGTAAAACCTGTATCTGTTCATGACTAAATTTTCTTCCTTCGCATATCTTACCTCCAGCCTACAAATAGCCTCTTTGTACTCGTCAGGGACAGGTTGCCCATTTGCTTGTAATGCTTGAGGTAGATAGCGAAAAATGCGTTGACCCTCTTTGCCCAACTAACCTAGTAAGAGTGCTTTTTTCCTTTTTGCGGAATATTCCTGTGCATCTAAAGCATCTAGGTAGTTGTCGAACATCGGGAACCAATCATCCCAAGAAATGCTAGGTTGTCCTGGAAGGGCCAAAAAACTTGGAGGAAGAACTATGGACGGATTTTCGTTTGTCATGACTGTCCCCACTAAGCCCTCTATCAGAAAACAGAGAATTTGGCAGTTTAAATGAACTGAAGTCTGACGGACGTCGAAGAATTTCCCCTGTAATGAGAGAGTTAACCAAGAACAGTGCGAGAACAGCACGACAGTACCTGAAAAAATTCAGTGTAAATCCTCAGCAAACCAGGTCAGTGGAAAATAGAGTGGAACACACGACATGTGTGTCGCTGCTGGGAACGAAACGCTGCCCAAATCCGAGAGAAAACAGAGTTTCGTAGCTCGGTGGCTGACTGAGCAGGTGTTGTCATGGAAACAGCACTAACCAAAGATGGCCGCCACGTCGATGACGCGGAGACGTGGAAGCGTAATTAGACGCTTGACGACAGCAGTCTAGGAAAATTCTACAGTGATACCGTGTCCCAGGGTTCTTGCCGTGACCCACTCTGCGTTGAAGATTCCATGATGTCATCAGAGGAGGGGAAACTTCACCAGTAGCAGAGCTCCAGCAGCATCAACTGTCGCTCCTACGCCGATCGTCACCGTGACCAGAACCAGGCTCAAAGGTGAGTTGCGAGTGTTTCCACGCCACTTTGACTTAGACCATAACTTCTCCTTGTGCGAATCGTTTCCCACAGATTTGGCTCTGCCTCGCCCCTGACGCATAAAAACGGTCTGTGGGTCCACTAGCAAAACAGGAGAGCTTAGTACGCAGGAAAACAAAAGCTCAGTCCCTTTGCATCGGAAAATGTCACCATGCCTTGAGACAATACTGGAGGGCCGTTATTTCGAGGGTGGAGGTGTGAAGATGTTCCGCTCTTGTAGTCGAGACTTCTAAGCAGTAGTACCAAGCGTGGGTTGATGGATAAATCGTCGCCAAAATTGTTGTAGATAAAGCGAGGTCCACAACAGCTTTCTTCTTTAAGTTGCTTTATTGAGATACAGAGGAAGTACAAGAGCGGACTCTCCACAGCAGAAGCCAACCGCAACTGCCAAAGAAGAGAACCCTGAACCATAAGGCAACACAGAACATAGGGAAAGGAACATTCTACAAACCCAGAGAATGCTCAACATGAAAAGAGAACACAGGACATGTACTACACATTACTACGCATATTTTTACTGCGCATACAATTACATCGCAAATACATCAATATGATAAGAATTTGCTTTTACAGCGAATGACATTACTTTGCATACCTCTACTTCGCATACAGAATGCATTTTTTAATATAATTTTAAAAATTAACCTAACCCCTGGGACGGAATGCCAGGGAAATAGGGGTTTTGGGTGGGGGAGTAATTTAAAAATGCCTAATCCTATTATTAAAAAATATTTTCATAAATAAATATCGCCATCGACAAACATTTTATTTATATATTTTATAACTAATGTTACACCAAAATAATCAACAATCTGATCCATCATCACAAACAGTATCTTCAAATTAAAATCCTATTGTCTTTTAAAAAAATAAATGTACTCCCAAGTACAGCCAAGTAAAAACGTTCGACTCCTTTCCCCGTCTATCCTCATTATGTGGTGTAAACTTTTTTCCGAGTATAATTTTTACGATATTTCCGAACAAAGAAATCCTCTTAATAAAACCTATCAACAATAATCCAAATCATAAATTTAACATGTTTTTCTTTACGATTGCAATGTTGCAACGTTTTGCACATATCTCCGGCTATCGTTCGTTAATAGTCTCGACATTACGTTTACTTTTCATTTTTAAATACAAAATAAGATTATATATCTTAAATATACTTTTAATCATACATTAAATACTTTAATTTCATTTAATAGTAATTAAAAATGTTCTTAACTGTTCAGCGAAGTTACATGCTTCTTCTCCTCTCGTCTTTGAAGGCAGTATGACGTATAAGCGTCTTTACGTCACTGGCTTTATCTTTCGCTAAAATTAAAAAAGGACTAAGCTAACCATAGCATCCAATAGTAAACCGTGGGAATTCAATGAAAGTATAGACAGCAATAACATTCTTAATTATTAAAAATTTATTTAAAATAATGAAAATCTATTACATATTTTTTAATTATTTATAATAAATCATGCATTTAAAAAAAATTTGAAATTAATTAAAAATATAATTAATTATAATAATCAATTATTTTATTCGTTGTAATTCATCATTTTTTCGAAACGTAAACAACAATAAATGTACTATTGTAAAAAGTTATTAATATTTTAAAATTTAATAACATGTATTATATAAAGTATTTCATAGATGCTATAATAGTAATAAATTATAAATTTCTTTAAAAAACGATGTCAGAAGTGCCAACACAGAAAATACATGGCAATATTTTTTTAAACTGTGATACCATACTTGAAAATACTTTAATTTCATTTAATATTAATAATTGATCTTACCTTTTCATCAAAGTTGCATGCTTCCTCTCCCATCGCCTTCTATCCTCTTTGTGACGTCTAAACCTCTTTGAGTCACGGATTTCTTCTCATAAAATCATGCTATAAACACTGAAAACGCATGCCAATACATAAAATCCTGCTATGTTGCAGCATGCGTAGTAATGGTAAACGCGTAGTAAAAGCATGCTAAGTAGCAGCATGCGTAGTAATGGTTAACGCGTAGTAAAAAATGCATAGAAAATGCACATCGAAGTAATGCCTGCGTAGTAATGGTCATACACCAGGTAATACGACTAAACACTTCCGGCGGGGGCCTCACTGTATGAGGACTCCAACGTGTTATGGGGCGTCGTGTGAGTGAATGAGCAGGGAAACGGTACGTCGTTCTTCTCTCAGACATGACCAGGAAAACACAGGAGTTATGAACTGCACTATAGGAGGGAAATGTTGAAGGGAGTGTGGCAGTGAGCAAATATGTTGCTGACTTGTGTTGGACAAAGACGGCGCGCCAGACCTGAGTTGTGCAAGTGAGGGGGAAGTTCCTTCACATGCTGGGGGAGGATCGGGGGTACAATGCAATGTTGTCATCATGGCAGGAGGGGACCTACACAGGGCAGGGGGACTACCAATTGAGCTCTCTGTGAGGGACCGGGGATCTCAGGGGTTGCTTCTTCACCTTCGCCCAATTGACAAAAGTGCAGGGGAAGACTGGCCCATTGCGGAGAGATAGGTTTGCGGCAAGCCCACTGGACTGCCTCATTACATTGCGCGTCCTTCTCTGCTGCACCACATTTACGCACAGCGCTCCTCTCCCCCTAGCTTGGTGGGGATACTGGTGAGCACCAGTGTAGTGTGATGGTGCATTTTGCCAGCAGTAGTGCCTGTACTTTATGGTGCTTTCTTCTCTTAAAAAATGCCAAGGGAGCATGCTTCTCAAGAGGCTGTATCCAGAAATCCGATGACATCCCGGAGTGTGTCGTGCACAGTGCACCAGTAATCGTGAATGGCCGGGCATAACCACAGCATGTCCATAAGCGTGGCATCCACAGTGCAGCAGCATTCAAACTGTATGTCTGGGAAATATTGGTGTAGGTGTCCGGGTGTGAGGTATGTCCTATGTAGTAAGAAGAACTATATATTTTTAAAGCAGGCACTGCGCGGAAGACTTTCTTCAGGAATTCGAGAACACGTTTCCACTTCTCATTTAGGACCGACCCAAATTCCTTTTCCTACTTGAGGCGGAGGGGAAGGAGGGAGGTAGCTGTCAAGCTGTCTGTAGGACCGGGTGTGTCTCAGGTTCCCCTCTGGAAAGGTCCCAAAGGGCCCCACATGTGTGAAGGAGCTGCCGGTAGAGTAGGAACTGTCCCAGTGGTAGCCCTGTCTCCTCACTTAGTTGGGAAAAAGGAAGAGGGTTGCGTTCTGTGAAGAGGTCTCCTAGCTTGGGGAGAGAATGCTCAATCCAAACCGGTGGGTCCTTTGTAGTGTAACAGTCTCATCCGCTGGATAGGCAGACCAGGGGCAGGTCAGGGGTGTATATGGGAACCGTCCGAGAGAGGCGATGGATCTTGGATCCTGGACATGCATGTCTGCGCCACTGCAAACTGCAGGGGCCAGGTAGATGCAGGGTGGGAGCCTGGAAATAGTAATTGCCTGAGAGCAGGAATGGACACGGGCCCCATCTCCGTGGAGGCTTCACCAAGGGAACGTCCAGCTATCCAAATAGACAACCACTGTAGCTGCTCTGCTAAGAAGTACACCTCAAAGGACGGTGCTCTGAGACCCCCATGATCAGCCAGCAGCTGCAGTTTGGATAGAGCCACTCGATGGCAGCCAAACCCCCAAATGAGGGTGATGAGGAGGTAGTCCAGCTCCCTAAGAAAGGAGTGGAGGGACCACCGGAAAGTTCGCAAAAGGGTAGAGAAGGCGTGGAAGCACCACCATTTTCACCAGGGCTATCCTACCTATAGGGGGCCAGTGGTAAGGTTTTCCAGAACTGTATCTGGGCTTGGATGCTCATTAGCACCCTGTGGAGATTCCCCTTGTAGAGGTCTTTAACAGAATGATAAAGGCAGGTTCCAAGATAGCGGGACTCGGTTCTGCTAATGAAGGAAGGAGGTGCCTAGGAACAACTCTCGTAGAATCTGCTTGGGGTGGAGCGGGTAGATGACTGATTTCTCACAGTTGACCCATGGAGTCTAACTCTGCCAGTGTGTCCCAGATTGGCGTTAGATGAGTCGCGAAGTCTCGTATATAGAGGAGTAGGTCGTCAGCGTATGGAGATGTTGCGTGTGTCCTATCTGCCAGTGGGATGCCCCAGTCTAGGCCCTCTCTGTGGAAGCGCACGGCAAGTAGCTCCATTGCGAGCACGAACAGTAAGGGGGATAGCGGACATCCCTGCTGCGCCCCAGGACCGAGAATGTGGCTGAAATAAGGGGACCCAGGCGCACACAGGAGATTGGACCGGAGTATAATTTGGTGTAGGCCAGGAACCTAGGCCCTATTCCCAGGCGGGCCAGTACAGCAAATAGATAGCGCCAGGATAAGGTATTGAATACCATCTCCAAGTCTAGGATATGGCATGCCAACCAAGGGAATTTACTGTGTACCTGGTCTTGTATATGAAAGAGGAGTCAGATATTCTGTGTGGTAATGTGACCAGGGACTAATCCGTTCTGGTCAGAATGCACCAGTCCTGGAAGGATCTGGGCGTACCGGCTGGAAGCGTCTTGCTTAGAATCTTGGAGTCAACTCCAAGTATGTCAGTGGGCCTATAAGGGCAATTTGTGTGGGGTCTCTATCTGGCTTTGGGGTGAAAACCAGGAGGGACTCATGCAAAGAGTGAGGGAGTACCACCCTTTCCACTGCATACATGGCATTCAGTTTGGGTGACAGCAAGGGCAAGAACGTATGGTAGTACTCCAGAGGCAGCCCGTCTAGACCGGGAGTTTTACTGCAGGCTAAGTCACAAATCACCTGCTTTTCTTATGCGGCTGTAATGGTTGCATCCAAAGCCGTTCTCGTGGAAGTGTGGATTTGGGGGAGCATGACACAAGACAAAAAGCTATCCAGGCATGCCATGCCCACATCTTGTGGTGCACTATATAACGTCAAGTAATATTCATGGAAGGCCTGCAGAATGTCTTCTTGAGAGCGGACTGCGACACCCTGTTGCGACACAATTTCGGTGATGGGACGGAATTCCATGTCTTGGCAAACGAGCCACAAAAGTAGCCGGCCAGGTCGGTTCCCCTCACAATGCATCCTTGCCGCATAGGTGGAAAAATTGTGGCAACGCAGGCTTTCCAATAGGGCTGTGTGAGCTAACCTAGAGTCCGCCAGGTGTAGGGTGAGGGCGTGGTCTGTGTCTGCCGCCTTACATAGGCCCACCAGCATGACCTCAGCTCTCCCAATGTCCCTCTTGAGGATCCTATGGACCCCAGCAATCTGGCAGAGGCCAGCTCCCTGAATGACCACCTTAAAGGAGTCACCTTCTAGCATTCTGGTGGATGCCATGTTGTGATTCTTCATAGAGTACTGTTTGGTGCAGCCTTCTTGTTCTCTCTAGAAACACCTGATCTTCGAGGCGGCAATCTCATGGTAGCCTCCAAACCAGTGTAGGGGGCAGGGGAGGTGCCAACCGGAGATCCATGATGTGCGCATCATGGTCAGAAACGATCCTGCCCAGGTAGTCCATGTGTTGGAGTGGGGGAACCAGGAGTGAGAGCAGAGAAAGCAATCCAGGCGCACCAACTGGTCATGTGGGGATGAGTGGAAGGAGGAGAGCCATGAAGTGGGATGGTGTATGCGCCACATGCCTGCAAGGGGCCAGTGGTGTTTCCAGGCTCGAAAGCATTCTTCTTGAACATGTGAGGGAACTGTGGTAAGGTGGGGACGGGAACGATCAAGATAAGTGTCAAGAACGCAATTAAAGTCCCCTCCCAAGGCCCACGGTAATGTTGTCCGGCATTCAAGTGTGGCTGATAGTGTGTCCTTAAAGCACCTTGCTCAGTGTTCAGGGCGTAAATACTGCCCAGGAGAATGGGCCGGCCATCCAGTCTACTCTCCAAGACAGCATAGCGCCCTTCCTTATCTACCTCTCTGTTAAGTGACTGGAAGGGGACTCCAGGGCGGACCCACATTAATGCCCCAACGAATAAGTCGAGTATGTCATGGTGCAGAATATGCCCCCCAGCGCTTGCGTAGGAGGTCAAGTTCCTTCGCTGTCAAGTGTGTCTCCTGAAGGAATATTAACTGCCCCTTCTGCCTCTTGAAGTAAGAGTAAACATCATAGAACTTGTTGTGGGTAAGATATCGAATGTCAGAGGTTGGGGCCATGAGTTAACTGAGATGGTGTGTGCCTGTAGCGGGAGGTATCTGAAGCGCAGCCCCTCTGTCCATGCATCGGGTGCCTTGCAGTGTCCGCCTCCCTGTTTGAGAAGGTGATACGGACAGAGCGAACAGGAAAAAACGTCTGCAACTGGGTAGGGATAGAATCCCAATACTGAAAGTCCATCGCAAATGGCAATTTGCCCAAACCAAACAACTACTATGACCTCTAGAGTATCGTGTGGAGGGTAGATAAAATATAAGTGACAACGTCTGTGCTTTTAGAGCAACTGAGAGCCCATCAAAGTCCTATACAATGTTCTCGCCCATACAATGATTGTCGAACAGCAGCAAAGCAGCTGCCGCAAGGACTAGATGGAGGATATTGGAAGAAAGCTTAGATGAGGGTGTCCGCTGTCTGGGGTGTTACCGTGGGCAGAGGTAGTGAAACACCTCAGGAATCATAAGCGTGAAGAGACTCTTCCTCTGAGGAGAACAGGTGTGGGCCCTTGTCATCGTATGTGATGACAGGTTGGGGACTCAGATTTTCTGCTGCTTGGATGGCCTTAGGGCGGTCTGCTATGACCTGTTCCGCTGCCCTCCCTCTTGCCTTTTTCTCTTTCTAAGGTGTCCGCTCTGTTGGTCTTCACTCAGCGAGGCTCGCCACCAGCTTCCCCCCATGCCGCTCTGCCCAGTCCCATGCTTCCCTGAGGTCTGTGGAAAACACAGTGGTCCCAACGAAAATTATCTTGAGGCGGGTAGGGAACAGCAGTGAGCATTGGACTCCTTGTTGTCAGAGACAGCACTTGACCTCCAGGAAGGAGGGGCATTGGCATTGAACGGCCCGGGTGTAATCTTTAAATAATATAAGAACGTTGTCTTCCACTCGAAGTGGCCCCACCGATCTGGCCGCTCGGAGTAATGTGTCTCTGTCCCTAAAGTGAAGCAGTTTCACGGAGTGCTACAGGACTGCATCTGCCATCTCGGCTGGTCAAGCCACGCCCCTTCTCCCTTTGTCTTTCATGCCTATCATGATAATCCATTTCTTACATTATGGACCTCCTCTAGCAAGCATATTGGTTGTGTATCCAGTACATAATTCGTGATGATGCTTATTGTCTTTTACTATTGTAACTCTTCAATAAAATCCGTGAAAACCTTTTTAAAGAAAGAAAGAGATTGTCTCAAAGTTTCTACAAAGTATGCAAAATTGAGGCATAAGTTCAAAGTTGCTGTAAGGTTGATGAGACATCCCTGATTGTGCAAGACTGGACACTATATTAGGTAAGCACAGTACTAACATAAGTATAAGCATGTATGCAAGGCCGTATCTACCTTGTCTCTAACATCCAGTGCTGTCTAAAGTGGGTGATTACTAATAGGATGAAGAAAGCCTGCTTCTGAGTTTACAGAAACCTATAATTATTTACAGAGCTAAACAAGGTAGGTGTAAGCCCTAAGGTCAATGACGTCAAAATATAAAAGTACTGCAGTAATTAAAATGGTAATGGTATAACAAACCAGTTATTTTAGGTCTGGACCAACAGGGCTGCTGTCTGCATTACGTATTTTTAACAATACTTCTACACATAATTTAAAGAGAATGGCTCCGTCCAGAGGCATATTCTGTCACCTCATGCGAATGGCTGACTGGCTATCATTCCACCTCTTATGGAGAGCTTGCATTGTAAAGTATTAGAAACAATTCTGCATCTCAAAAGTGCACTGAATCATCATACAGTCTTTATCTCACAATTACACTGCATAAGAAAGCAAACGTTTTTGTTTTCTTATTTCACCGCAGCAGCTTGAAATGCTAGGCAGACCTATTGGCTTTTCCAGTGCTTGTTTTAAAGTCCCAAGCATCAATTGGCACGATGCTCTAGTATAGTTAATCATTTTAGCAACTAAGTTACACATTTAATCTGGCCTCATGCTTTAAAAAGAGACTGCTAGTGAAACCCCTGAGCTCTGCCACGTGACCGATTCTGTATTTAGGTTGCTGGCTCTGGGAGCGGATGCTGTGGAGCCCATCTCCAGTGCTGACGCACATAACTCTGCTTACACCTATAAACCCCTTCCTGTGCAAAGCAACCAAGTATACACTGTCGAAAGTGCTGTGACCTTAATTTCCAGTGACTTCCTCCACAGGCACATGCATCCCCTTAGGTACAAGTTTGCTGTGCATTAAGGGATGCACTAAACATGACCTTTCTCCATCCCTGATGCCTGCAGAATCAATGACGTAGCAGCCAAGAACTCCCACCATATTATCAAAAGGAGTTAGGATTCATATTACAGTCACAGTTGATAGGTGTATAAGTGTTGATGTTCCCGGCCAGAATTAAAGCACACCCATGTAAACACTTTGATTTAGATAAGTTTTCGTTTAGCTTTCTCCAGCTTAAAATATGCCTAGCTCCAATATAAATTAATGTGAAAATTAAATTCTCCCAGTTTTTTCTAGATCCACTTCCACTTTAGGAGATCACAATTACTGGCATGCCATCTGTAAGTGTCTCTACAATTGGCAGAACATAGCCTCCATCTCAAGTGTGGATACAGATCCGAATTTCAAATCTTACCAACTGTAAAGACTAAGGGCATCATTACAATGTCAGTCGGAAAGCATGTCTGACCGCCTCTGGTTCGGGGAGTACTACCGACCGATTATAATGTTTCCGAACACCGTTCCATTGACTTCAACGGGAGCCTGTGTTCTGTCCGACAAGACAGACGCCCATTTAAAAAAAAGGGGTGGGTGTGGAAAACCTTGCACCCTGTGGCGGGCACACCATGGTGCCTGTCACACTGTCTATGGTTGCAAAGAGGGGTCCCATGGGTACCCCCACGGGCCCCAACCGGAGCCCTCCGTGTGAAGGGGGGGCTGCTACGGGCCCCCAAAGTCAGTTTCCGACCGCTGTTTCGTGTCAGACGGACCGATTTGGAAAAGCTGTCCAAATCCGACATCGTAATACGTTGGTTGGAAAGGCAGTTCATAGACCCGTACCATTCGACTCCGACTGACTCAGAGTCTCCGAATGCCGGTCAAAACCGAGGCAGAAAGACTGAACGGTTACCTTTCCATCGTTAATGGTCGGTCATAAATGTTTCCGAGTCGGTCGGAAATATAAGGTTCTGACGCGGGTTAGGAAAATCCGAATCTCGTTCGGAGCCTTTCCAACTGACATCGTAATCGGCCTCCTAAGTGTAAAGATGCTATGGCAAACTTCTTCCTTTTTGGAAGTTTCCTCATCATAACTGTTTTTTGTCTCTCTCTTGCTTATAAGTTATAACTTGTCCTAACAGCTGTGTTTTCCTCCAAAGACAGTGTGTCTTGCCCCCAAAGATTAGAGATATGGCTCAAATCTAGTACAATTATCATCATCATCATCAGTAGTGAATTAGTCTTGTGATGAACCTAGCTTTCCATAGGTATTGTGTTCACTTCTTTTTAAACTTTTGGAAGAAGAACACATTTCACAAAGCTGTGAAGTATGCTTTGCTCCAGGTTGTAACTGACATAGGTAGGGTTTTGAGCAGGATGAACATTTTTTATCTTAGATGACAAGGCCCAGTTAGAACCTGGTCTCCCTGTCATATTTTGATATCTATCACCCCTCTTGCCCTGCTTATGCAATCAATGTTTATCTTCCTCCTCATCCCTAATATAAGACATTGCTTAGCAAATGGCTCACAACATGTTCATGATGCATATGTTTTCATGATGCAGGCAGCAGAAACATCAGAAAGTTTGTGAAAATTATCAGGGCCGGACTAGGAACCCAAAGCAGCCCTGGCAATTTTCTCAGGCCAATCACTGGGGAAGCACTGCCTGACCCCCACTAGTTTTGTTACTGGGGGCCGAAATTGCAGCACCGCTGCAAAACCAGCCCCTCAGTAATAAGGCAAGCCCCACCACTGCAAAACCGTCCTCCACCCTTTCAGCCTCCCGGGAAAACACCCAAAGTCCGGTACAGCCAATCCGGCCCTGGATCCTATGACTTCAGGGGATTAGACGCAAAAGACAAAAAAAAGCTTTCTTTTCCAAGCTCCCCATCAGTCAGACTGTACTTGATATCACATGAATATCATTGCAGGCGGACAGGAAAAGGGCGCATGTAGGTGCACGGTGCCTACATAAAGCCTATTAGGGGCTGGTTTGAGCTCAACTCTCCCACAAGGAAACAACAAAGAAAATCAAACCTAAACGCCAGGTATAACTTATGGCTATGTAAGATGCACCCTGATAAATGCTTTGTCGCCGCCCATTGACAAACCAAGTATTTTTGAACTGGGTAATTTCCTAATGATAACTGTTAACATTACCAAAGATAAAGTGGATAAGAGAACGTGAGTTCAAAAGCCAGTGAAATACATCACATCACCTGCATATCACTCTTAATTTTGAATTTGTCCCTAAAGATAGCTTTAAACTTTACTGTTTATTGACCTCTGGCGTATTATAGAGTTTAAACTTCAGTTTCAGTACACCACGGTAAGCCATTGTACCTAGACACTGATTGCAGGAGTTTCTTAAATTAGAGGGAAATCCTTCCCACAGCTCGACTGATGATCTACCACAACTTATTTTTCCTCCAAACATTGATATCTTGACACACAAACATGGTCACACCCTAAACCTAATCCTGGATTACGAGTGAGGACCCAAACACTCTTCAATAGCAAACGTTTCATGGTAGAGAGACCTTTTCTATATAGTAGAGCATGTTAAATTGCCCAGACAAACTCCCAGAATGTTTTTGCATGCACCTTCGTCAAAAACCTGGACAAAAATCCCATGGAATCTCAAAGCCATAGGACAACCAAAAGCTTTTAAGACTTGCTGCATGTTCCTTCCTGACTGTGTATCCTCAAGAGCCCAGGAAAGAATCTAAATCTACAGCCATGCTGCCCCTGGTTTACAATAGATCTAATAAATGTAAGCAAAAGTCCTGATAACTGGAAGCTTAGAAGTGACAAGATGATCATCTAGTATACTGTTTGCAAAGAAAATTTGACAATTTTAATGGCTCTATTTTGCATTATCAGGAGCGTGGGCAAAAGTGTGTCAGGCAGGCCACCACATACAGCATCGACATAAACTATGATCGCCTTGTGATGGAAAGAGAGATGCATGACAATCCTTCAAGGTGACTCGGTGAAAGAAGCCCATACTTCTGTGATTCAAGGCTCATGATGACATCCTTATGAAGCCTAAGCGTTTTGCTGTAAGGCTAATAACACATGTAGGCATAGTACGGGGTAGTTGAATTGCACTTAAAGAGGATCTATTCGTCTGACTACAGAGGATGCCTTGTTTTGTGTCTATTTAGCTATAGTTGTGTGCTAAAATAAAACACACAAGTCATGAAGCTAAAAGTATAACATATTTAAGGCAAATATAGCAAATAGCAGAGCAATAATCAAGAGACAGTTGTCATTTCAGCCGATCAGACCTCTCAACCCAAAACAGTCAGTTGGAAAATGTAATGCTATAATGCATGCAAATGTGAACTTTTTTATGCATTTTTCCCTCAATACAAGTCTATGGAGCATAAACACGATAGAACCTTTTTTCTTCCAGCAAAGCATATCTAATGAGCAAGTGGCAAGATCTTCTCAAGGAGTAAACACAAGATGTCCTTGAAACTAAGATGCATGAACATACTACTGACTTTATTCATATGCTAAAATCACATTTCTGGTTGCCAATATCAAAAGCGAGGCTGTGCTTTAATATGAGATGCAGGCAATGTACAAATGTACTATCTTGAATAAAATGGATTCTAGACCCACTAGAGTCATGAACATAGCGATGTGAAGCTAACGGGCGCTTGAAGTTAATACAACAACAGTTGATCATAAAATAAATCAGTTCACATTGTGATATACAGCATGGAAGCAAGAGGAATGCATAATTATGTTTTCTCATTGTGTCTCATCCAGCACTTGACCTCACAGAGACAAGATTGTAACGAGGAGAAGTCTTCATCGGGATTGCTTACTCTGGTGTAAAGTAGGGGGTTGTCCATACAGCATGGTGCCCTGTGGGGAAGTTATTAAGAATGTTGAAAAAGTTTGGCTAAATATATATTGAAAAATGTAGGAGAAAGTAGGTGAGCATCTAAGGAAGTCAGTTGGCTTAAGATTGGGCAGGAGCTCAAAGGAGGTTTGGCCAGTAATCAGTTTTAACCCCTTGAGTGCCCCGCCCTTTCCACGCCCTGTGCCGGGCGTTTCATTAGCGGGCGGGGCTCATGACGAGATAGTCTCGTCATGGGCACAGCGCAACCGCGGCCCATGACGAGACCATCTCGTCATGGGCACTCAAGAGGTTAAGATAGAGCTGGTGCAGCTTCCATACCCAAATCAGCTGGAAACGTACCCGCCGGGGAGAGGGTTTTGTGCTATATGTTAAGTCTCAGAAAAAGTTTCAGAGTGCAATTTTATTGATCAAAATAGAGTTAGAACTTCATGGAAGTCTAAGAAATAGGTGCCTATTTTGAATATAGATGTAGATTGGTTAGATGCCTTCTCATTGAGACCCATCTTTGTTTGTGTCTGACAAATAGCTGCCCTTCATGTTTTTGGGTGAGCAGAAGAGCATGTCTTGTATTCTGATTTATGATGCTTAATCTATTTTGTCCCTCACCTGGGTATGATTTGTTTTATACATTTCTACCTCTGTGTGTGAGGGGCAGAGTGGACGTGATTCCTTTGAGTAAGCCTCGTGCTGCATAGTGGACTGTGATCTCTTTGTTTTGGGAGAATTTCTTAGTCTTGTACGAGATCAATTTCTTGAACTACATTGGAGGCACACACACCTTCCAATGGTCTCTTTAAGTGGCTGTTTTGAAACTTACATCTTGGCCAAACTTGGAGGAGCTGAATTACCTCCCACAAATACATCGTCCATCTTTCTAGCCCAGAAGTTGCAGCTCAGAGGTAAAGGATGAAAGAGTGCATTTCAGTGGTGACTGCTGTGATTGGCGCTGACTGAGCCTGGGAGGACCTTAGGCTAGAATGGTGTCCAATGAACAAGCCTCCACTGGTTTATCCCAGGTGACGTAACACCCCAGTGCTTACCTGAGCTGACGTCCTGGGACACGTTTTCCCCTTTAACTAAACACATTCAAAACAGGAACAAAGCTTCCTGGTGTTTGTGAATTGTTTTACGTTTCATCTGGCTACTATCTGTTGAATTGTTCTGTTGTTCTAATAAACTGTTTAATCTGCATCTTTAAAAGGAGCCTTACAATACGATTCTATTTCAGAGTTAAACTTATGTTGCAGCTAGATTTGTTTTACTTTATGATTGTGTTCTTATTTTGCATTCGCTGCCCTTCTGAGATAGGCCCTGTATTGTGATTTTCTTTTGTTGTTGCACTCGTTACATCTATAAAAGGCTAGCATTGTGTGTTTTCTTTTATTGTTGTTGGGCTCTAGTCTCAGCTAGATAGACTTTACACTGTGATTCTCTTCTGAAATTCCATTTTCAGGTGCTAAATCAATCGTGTCTGGGTTCCATCTTAACCCCAGTGCTTGTACTGTCTGGCCTTTCATGACATGTACGCATGCTCTCCAAAAGGTTTTCAGATACTTGCCAACCGCCCCATCATTTCCCGCAAACACATACTTCAATACAATTCTTTCTTCTCTTGTCTCTGTCTCTTCTCGACCCTGTCCCACTCCTCCTCTGTTCTCTTAGGACTCGAGTTCATGTTATCCTGGTACTTCTGCCCACCTCCTGCTCATAAGTCACAGTTAATTTCCCTCTTATCCTACCCCTACTTAATGCCCACTCACACTAGTATGGGTCACTATAAGTGCCGTCACATAAACTTCATTTTCCAGTGCTTAATTTGAGCTGATGTTTTCCGGCGCTCAGCACGGCACTTAATCATCCACACCAGTGCTTTTCATGAGCACCACTTAAGGACACATTCACTTACGGGGAGATTAAGTGATTTTCCCAGAATCACAGGATGTTGAACCAAGGCAGAGACTTGAAGGTTCCGCAGCTCCGAAGTCAGTAGCTCTGCCCATTGCGCAATATCCTCTCCCAACGTTCATTGGTAGTTGGTTCTGGTTTAGGCGGTGCTAACAGGAGAAATGGGCTGGTTCAAGCTGCCTCCTGACGACAGCCCAGGCACTTTTTTTTTTTTTTACAAATTAACCACTGTCATTATCTCTGTGAATCTCACTGACCATGAAACAGTGCAACTGTACCTAAAGCTGGTATACATGAAAGACAATCCTTCCCACCTTGTATCTTGGCTATGCCTCTTTTCACTGTGACACAATGGGATGCTCTCTGGCTCTGACACAGAGCACCTACACATGCCCTCAGCAGCCATCCGCACGCTCCCACACTTTCATGCTGCCAGCTGCTGCTTGTCATTGGCAGGGTCCTATTGCAGGCCCCTGCTGTGCAGCGAGGACCCCAAAGCCTCCAGGGGGCTACACCCCTTCAAGAACAGTTTCACTCCGCCCAAGGCCAGTGATTAGCTGTAAGACGTGGGAGACTCGGGGAGCCCTCAGCACATTCTGCAAGGGGTCCCATCATTCTGCGTTACACAGCTGGATCTCCGCTACTCTACCACTCTGCTAATGGGCTTAAACACTCCCCTCAATATTACATATTTAACCACTCAATAAGGATTATCCTGCATCAAACCAGCTGCAACACAATTAGAGCCGTTCTGTGTTCTTCACCCACATCATCCTACTCCTTTCATGCTGGTCTCACAAACCATCGCCTTTTCCATCCATACAAGCATGCTCCTGCATGCTCTCAAAGACAAGGTCAAAATACTTTGAGGCAACATTTGAGGCAGCAACCACTTGGACACCAGTGTAGTTATATCTGAGAGAATGGCTGAACAAATTACTAAAACAAAGATTGAGAAAAGGGCTGCTCCTCGCCCAGAGTGTGTCCTCTAATCCATTCTGAACACCCTCGCCCACCAGCTCGAATTTCCCAATTTCAAGCCACCCATAATGTTGCATATCAATCATGGCTGGCTTTGGAAAGAAGGCTGAGAAATGTCTCATTTGGACCCACGCCTAGCTGTGGTATTCAAGCAATTAACAACACTGATAGCTGCCAAGCTGGCAGCGCTTGGCAGCACATTACAGAGAGAGAGCGCGCGCTCCTGGGTCCTAAAGAATGCACTAAAACACGTCAGAGTAAATGTGCTGGGAGCAAACCGTTGTAGTCAGAAGGCAGCAGGCAGGGTACATTGTCTTGGACCTGTCAGATCACTTCAATATGTGGCATAACTAGACCCCACTGGAAATATTAGGGTGGCGATAGACGAGGAATTAGGGGACAGGATATGAAATGATGAAAGTCATTCCCAGTAGATAAATTCATCGTCCTGGGCCTTGCATCATGACGTGTGTCCATACCTTGAACCCTACCTTAAAGAAACAGTTTAACCTCCACCTGCCCTGGTATGCCTGCACAGGACCACCTTTAACAAGAATGTCTCTCTCCTAAGAAAGCCACTCATTCTAGACTTCCTGTTTGTGGATGGGAGTTTCTGCTTACCTTGTTGGCCCTGTTTGGGCAGTTTCTCATTTCTGCTACATGTTTGTTTTCACTGGGTGTTGTGTTAGTGGTTTTTTGCTAATGTCCCCGGGCCTCTGCTGGGTTTGTGGCCTGGGATCAGCTAGAGGTATGTGCACCCGCACCCCCGTGCTGGGATTGTTGGTGGCTGTGCGGTGCTAACTTTGGTGTTCGGTGTCTACCTACTCTTCTTCGGGTTAGGGTGGAGGCGGTTGCTCTGGATGGCAATGTGGGCCTCTGTTGATGGATGTGGTTTACTCTACTTTTTTTTATTGAGCAGAATTATATTAAAAATCGAATGCATGAAAAAAACACTGCTATGCATAAAGTACAAGTAAATAATCATCGACGTTCTTCAGCATGATTTACACAAGTTAAGGCCAGACGCCAATAAAAAATGGCTAAACTTATAAACATCAGTATTTAACACATATAAATAATAAAGAGCCTTCCTGACAGTCTCTGATTTCTATATACTGCAAAACGGTTTAGCAGCAACATTAAAAAGTGCAATCGTGCCCGAGATTCAGAAACTATTATAGCAACTAACTTTTAACATTCCTAATATATCAGCTATCAGGATTAATCACACAAGTGATATACAATAAACAATGATAGTGACCAGAAAAGTGAAACCGTGCTTTGATGAAATACATACCAAGCTACCATCATAACAATAAGAATATGATATTACAGTACATGTACAACTAAGAATGCCAAAATATCACAGCATTAAGGGCTACCCTACTCTATTGGCAGCTTCTATTGCCTCCATGTACTGCCACGTGGCAATAAACCTTTTAGTGCCCCTCACCCTTTTCGCATATGCCTCGCCAACCTTTTTTGTTAGGTTCATTTTGTTGAGCCACTCTTGATGCGTGGGTACTCTAGTCGACTTCTAATTCTGAAGGATCGAGGCGCAAGAGGCTAAAGAAGATATTACGATAAACGCCGGAACCCCTTTGCCTATTGAGGTGTTCTGCCTCTGTCTCAAAAAGACAAAAAGTTTACTCTCCTTTTAGGATGAGTAGTATGTGGGGGCTGAATGTGGACCCCAATCGCTTGTGGTGCTGGCAGGGCTTAGGGCTGGTGGCGCCTATTCTGTGCTAGGCACTAGAGACGCGTTCACTGGAGGACACTGGAATGGAGAGTATGGACTGGAAATGGGATTCCCCCTGTTCTGCCAACTGGACTTGGCGCATGTGGAGTGCATGTCTTGTCTCCTTGTTTTGTGGCTTCTTGTGTGGCAGCTGTGTGCCCCTGTCTCCCTTCTTCAATTGCAGCATTGGCTCTGAAGTTTATCCTGTCCTTCCCCATCTCCCTGCTTAGCTTGGGGATGAGGTGTGCCAGCTGCATATGCAGTGCAGGAGCTCCTTCTGTAGAAAACAGGTACATACCATATGTTGGTACAGGATTCAGGCTAAACATTAGCTCCCTCCATGTTTGCAGCCTAGCTAGCAGCTTATGAGATATATCCCTGTTTCGTGCCTTCTTCTATGCCGCTGAACATGATGGTGAAGGAGGATAGGGCAGCTGTAAGCTTCCCTGAGGCCTGTTCTCAATTGATAATAGAGTAACAGGGCAGCTCACAGCTGTCCTGGGCCTGCATCACCCTTAAAAAATTAAGGTAAGGTGGCACAAGCGAGGTTCCAGCTATCATGGTGTTCGGTTGACAATTGTGAACAGAACACTGGGCTGCTGGCTAATACCTCTCCACCCTTTGGCAAGGCACCAGGTACCCAAAGATACCCTTGGCCAGGGTGGAGAAAGGGCAATAAACACCACACCTGGACAAGGGATGAATACTACAACACATTTCATTAAGCTGTGGTGGACATGTATGTCATGTTCCCACAAAAGACACAGGACACAGGTAGGGGTTATCTCGTTCCTTTATTTCTGTCTGTCGCAGAGCTCCTTGTGCCCACGTCTGCCCACGTTTTCTCTCATCCCCTTTCTGTCACCTCCTCCCCACACCCTTGACCGGATGTGGTGTCCGGTTGCCCTCGAGTCCCCAGTGTCCAGCTGCAAAGTCCTAGTGCCCTGTTCCCAGGACACTACATCTCCCCCTTGTGTCACAAAGAATGACGCGAAAGTGACAATATACAGATGTATAGGTAGGTGATAGATGCATGTCTGTCGTGTCATAGTTCAGTATGCTTCCCAGAACTACATTTCTTCTATTAGTCTCTTTGGGCGTCGGCATGTTCTTCGCAGGCCGGCCTCCGTCTGTTGCTCTTCCTCTAGTCCCTCTCTGTTTCTTGTTTCTTCCTTGTGGTGCTCCTGCTTTCCTTTTTCTGCTGTCTCTGTGTCATCTTCTTCTTTTCCTTCCTCCTGTAATCCTTTGAAGTGGGAGCTGTTTCTTGTTATCCTCTGATGCTCTGACTCCGCTGTGATCATTGGGCCCTTCACTCTTGTTACTGTTTGCGGGTCTTTGGAGAACATGCTGTCTGATTTTCTTTGCTGCCGTTGACGTACAACCACCGTGTCTCCTTCCTGTATGTTTGACGGGATGGCGTGTCGCTTTGCGTCTGCATATCTCTTCATTTTTTCTTTTGCCTCTCTGTCCCTATGTGCAATGCTGCTATGATCAGGTGGTGCTGTTGCTTCTATTTGCGGTAGCCTCGTCCGACTCGTTCTTCCCAGTACTAGCTCTGCTGGGCACCTTCCTGTGGAGTTGTGGGGTGTGTTCCTGTAATCACGTAGTACTTGGCACAGCGCTTGACTAAGTGATATCTGAGCTAGCTTTGCCCTTTGAACTGCCTTTTTGATGGTCCCCATGAACCTCTCCACTATTCCATTTGCTTGAGGCCATAGCGGTGTTATTTTCCTGTGGTTTATCCCTAGATAGACCATGAATCGGCAGAATTCTTCTCCTGAAAATGGAGGGCCATTGTCTGTTTTTAGTGTTTCTGGTGAGCCCCATGCTGCAAAGATGTCATCCAATATCGGTAGTGTTGCTGTGGCTGATGTTGATGAGACCTGTCGTATTATTGGGAACCGTGAGTATTCGTCAATTATCACAAGCAGGTAGTTGCCTGTGTCTAGGGGTCCAAAGAAATCAGCTGCTAATGTTGTCCATACCGCTCTTGGAAGATCCGACATTTGTAGTGGCTCATGCTTAGCCGGTGGTCCTATCACTTGACAGAGGTGGCATGTCGCTATAGTTTCTTCTACCATGCGATCAAGGCCAGGGAACCACACTTTCTCTCTTAGTAGTTTCTTGGTGGCTACCACGCCTCGGTGTGACTCATGGGCCACGTTGACCAGTTGCCTCCGGAGTGAGCTTGGTATCTCTATTCTCGTCCCTCTCATCATTATCCCTGTGTCTGTTTCGGACAGTTCCTCATGGATCTTCTTGAGAGCCAGCACTTCTTCTTTGCATACTCCTGTTTCCCAGGTGCAGTTTGTGAGAAGTTGGCCTGGTATATGATGCTCACTAGTTAAAGTGATCACCTTGTACCATGCCAAGCAACCCTTATGGTGTGGTTGTAAGTCAACCTTTTCGGACTAGCTGCCCTAGTGGTAGCGTAGGCTAAGCAGTCTTTGAGGCTAAACTCGTGAAGCGTGTTAAGCCAGCTGTTTTACCAAATGTAACCCCCTTTTATACCAATGAAAGGACACCACACAGATATATATTCAAAATATATATGTATTTATTTCTCAAAGTAACCCCTAGTCTCTTTATGAGCACAGGAGCACAAATCGTCAAACAAGATTATCACAGAATACACAGAAGTTGCACGTTATATGGATAGGCCCTGGTGGCCACTCAAACCATATACTAAAATAGTGGTATAAGTACCACGAACAGAAAAGGGAAAAGGCCTAGGGCCTCTAGAATCGCTGGGCCTACAAGGAGCTAACGTCAGTTAGTGACCAGGAGGTCCACGGGTGGCGTGTGCAGAGCAAATAGTCACACGCGTGCTCCCATAGGTTTCAATGGGTGCGTAAAAAGTACAAAGTTACTGCAAAGAGGATCTTCCGGATGGACTAGGAACTCAAGATTTGGAACACAGGCACTAGAGATGTAATACTACACTTGGGCACAGGTGTGCCAGATTAACCTCACCCACAGGAAGCGGGTGCATAGGCCTCGAAGTGCGTCGGGTTTCTTCTATCTGTTCCGTGGAGCTTGAAGACAAAGATGCTGCAGGCGGTCGGTCCGGGAGAGATGCAGTGGATCCAAGAGTGGATCGGAGATGTTGAAGACCTGTAAGCAGAGGGGACAGTGTTCACAGTCACTAGCCAGTGACCAGCGTGGCACCAGGTGGGTACCAGGCGATGTCGGGTGCAAACAGGTGATGAGGGGTAGCTTGTCTCCGCAGCCACGTAGTCCCTGAAGGTCGACGACGTCCAGGAGTCGGCTCACGAGCTGTCCCACGCAGGCTCTCGCTGTCGGCGGTGTCGGCGACTTGATCGAAGCAAACAAGCCTTGGCAAAAGCAATTGTAGAAGGATTCGAAAATCAGCTGTTGGTTCTGACCAGCAAGGTCAGAGGGATTGCTCCTTTGGAGGGGAGCAAGGGCCAGTCTGGAGCAACCAGACCAGCGGTGTTTGTTGTAGATTTCGTCGCCAAGATGGCCACTAGCCAGCGGGCCAGCAACCGGTTAGGCGCGTCGAGTGGCAAAATGCAGAAGGGCCCCACGCAGATCGTGGAGATGCTGGAGGGCTCACCTTTGGTGCAGATGCTGCTCGAGGGTTGGGCTTCTCAGGACCCAAAGCACAACTTGGAGGGAGCCTCGGTTGTTGCACTTGTCAGCTTGTCGTAGTCGTTCCAAGATGGCTGGCTCCACGTGTCTCGGTGCCTCCACGGGTCTCCTCTTTTCAGGGACTGTGGATCGGGCGGTGAGAGGTCTGGAGGTCCAGGTCTTGTCAGTCTCTGGGCTCGGGCTCCGGCGGGAGGCGGCGGCAAAGCAGACGTTGATGCGCTGGATGGTGCTTGCGTTAGCAAGGTGGTCACTCCCTGACCACAGGGGAGATTTTCTTCAGTCTTCTGTGCAGCAGAATGTCGAAGTTCCCGTCTTCTTCTTAGTTTCAAGTTGATTCCAGGATGTCTGAAGTCTTAGGACACAGCTCCTACCTTTAAGCGGATTCTAGGGGCCGGACTACCTGCTAGGTCCCTCCCTATGGGTGGGACCAGGAAGGGGGGTGGTTACACCCCCAATCCTTTGTCCAGCTCGCCCCAGGCCCGGGACTGGTGTGCCCCAGGACCGGTTTGAACTGGCATATGCACCGAGGCTCCTTGTGAGCCACAGGCATGTCTGGTTTCTTTCAAGCCCTACCTGACCAATACACAAAATCCTGTCTGGGGTGGTGCACGCACCTCCCCTGGCAGGAAACCCTTTGTCCACACCTCCCAAGCTGGAAGGACTCCCAGCAGCAGGAGGGCAGACTTGTGTCTGTGGTGGCAGCATCCATTTTGTGGAGCTGAGGCTATGTCTGATTTTACCCGGGTTTCAGGCACTGTACATGTCGTGTCCCTCTAGAAGGGTGGAATGCTAACCCCGTCGCCAGAATTGGCGAGGGGTTAGTATTCCAATTCGTATGACACCTTACTCGACATGTTTTGATAAAGCCAAACCAAAGATAGCATTTAACCGCGAGGTTCATAATGCACTTAAGAGTATATGGTATGACGATATCTGGAAACAGTAGAAGGAAGTTGTTCCGACCACTGCAGACAGGCTCAGCTCATGCCAGAGCACCATCTCACATGGAACCAAGCACTCTGCCTTCAGGATTGTTAAGGCCTGCCATAGGAGTGACTTATAGGTTACCAGGTGTCCCATTTAAGGTTAGGTATAGGTATACTACACCTAAGTAAGAGGTGATTACACCAACTTACCCCAGCTGAGTGATCAGCCAGTTGTGTCAGATTGTTAGGCCAAGCCTGGGGTGGCATAATACATGCTGCAGCCCTTGGCAGGCCTTGGGTACACCAATGCCCTGGGTACCTAGTGTACACTGGTACAGGGGCTGACAGGGTGATCCACTTCCAATTGGTTATGCACCTAGGGTGCATAGTTTTTAGGTCTCGCCTGATCCAGCGCTTGCGCTGATCTGGCGAGATATTTTGTATACAGGCTTTTCGAAGTGCTGCCGTGGCCTAAAGCTTCAGTGCACGTGAACGTGCACGCGCGCAGCGCCATGTGTCTTTCCTAGCACGCGATCGTAATCGTGATCGCGATCACTTTCACTTTCGCGCCGCCAAAGCTTGTTAAATGTAGCATCCTACTCCTGGAACAAAAAGCTATAAAAAGCAAAACAGCCTCACCCGGGTCGAGTCTGAAAGGTTAAACTAGCATAGCAGCGAGGTGGATGATAGTTACACCTGTTATTTAGAGCGCCAAGAAGCTGCAAGACTCTGGGCATGATTTAGAGCGGGGTGCACGATACTCCGTCCAAATCGTGTACGGGATATCCGTCACTTATTAGTAAAGTAGAATGCACGTGCATTAGGATATACCCGTCTGCCAATTCCATACTCTAAATCAGGCAGTCTGTCACCAAGCGCTATAAAAAAGGTGTATAAAATATTTATAGAGTTTCACGGGCACCTGCGTCATAGCTACCTGTCTTGGAGTAATAATGAGCGACTGGTTCCTTTTCATCAAACACGTTAGAAATGCTCGACGTTGTAAGCAGTGAATCTGTAAGCTTTTAGTTTTCATCGAGGAGCTGCAGTCAGCCGAGGCGCGGTCAGACCTCCAAGCAGAGGGAAAGGAGGTGCTGCCAGAAAGCGGCATCTCACCCATGGCTTTCCCAGGCTGTGGATGGTCTTAATTTCTCAAGCCTTTCCCTGGAGGGTTAATTCTGCTGAGTAAGGAAGCACGATGCTTACTGTGCATCCTGGCATTATTGGGGCATCGCTTTACTTTTGCATCGGACTGAAATACACTGCACTCTGGGTCATGGGGACGGGTGGCCACCGTGGCCTATTAGCTGAGCAGTCTGAGAACTACATTCTAATTCCTGCTTCCCCTCGAGAGCGCGTTGTGTGAGTGACCCTGAACGAATCACTCAATCAATGGGTGCGTCATTTCCTTTATCCGTTTTTATTTTGTTATGAAAACATTGTTGTTCCGTGTCAAAAAATAAGTTAAGGATGCATTTAAGAATATACTTTGGAATGTATTTGTGAGTGTGTGCAAGAGGGTATTGTTAGGGCGTTGGGAGACTGATGGAGGACACTGGGGGCCTTTGGTCTGTGCTGAAATGTATATTGCCATTGATGGGTGGCAGTCATGGGCGGTTGATGGCAAGATAGCAGGCACCAGAGGGAAAATTTAACTGTGGAGCATTAGTAAGAAATGATTGATCATTGATTCCCACTTTAAGCTTTCCTAAATATGGTCTTTGTAACTTTACGGTTGTGGGAACAGATTTGTTACCACTTTTGTGCCCGGCTTGCATCACAACAGTTGAGGTGACAAACCCAACTAAAAAATACAATCTCGACTGATCTATCATAACTAATTCTCTTAATAATATAGCTCCTCCATAATCTACGTGACAGCGTTCTGTAAGTAAATATGCACCATGGTTCAGTGATAAACTTCGCTCCCTAATGAAAGCACTGAAAAAGACAGCGAGAGTATGGAGGCAATCTAACTATCATTCTAATATAATGCACCATCAGTTATTGTGCATGCCATCAGCTGCTTCAGAAAGTGTCTGTGGAGGAAATAATGCCCCATCATATGTTATCATGTCTGTAAACATGGCACACCAATTATTGTGCCAGTTATCCTACCCCATTAGTAATTTTACATGGAACAACATCACAACAGTTACAGTGCATACAATTTTGCTCCTTTCCACTTATCTTTGCTATAAATGATGCATTACAGTACATTTAAAATATCGGTATGCTATAGAGCAGTTGGGCGGTGCGCCGCTCACTCCATACAGGGGCTGAATTTCACCCCGTGTTTCCCAGTACGCTAATGAACAAAACATATTAAAACATAAAAAACTGCAGCTAATATATATGGTATGCTATAGGGCATTTGTGCAGTGTGCCACTCTCCACATACAGGGGCTTAATATCTGCATTTCTCGTTGGTCACGTGCTTTCGCTTCACTTTTGGTTGTTATCTGCTAATGAAATTTATGGCCTTTCTAGTCGCTGCCGCCCTTGGTTAACCTAGTTGGATTTCTGAAATGGGTCACCCTATTCCAGACCCTTTGTTTTACTTTATCAGCAACCAAGCTCCGTGTCTTGTGTTGGTTCTCTTCGCCCCCGTGCCTCCTGCCAGCTGTTTCTGCTTGCTTTCCCACTGCCTGCCACCCCACCCTACCCTCTATCCTGCTTTACTACCCATCATTCATCCCTTGTTTTTCTGTGTTTTTTTTATTATTGTGAAAGCTTTTTAAAAAGCACTGATGCGCACTGCTCGGAGCTAATCGGAAAACTCTCTGGTGCTCCACACAATAAACAAGCATTTGCAATGCAATAGGTCTCGCATTTATACGAGTTTGAGCTATTGGCATTGTAAATGACAATGATTTTTATTTAAGTTTGGTTTTTTAAAAACATAAATAAAAGGCACTGTCATTTACAATGCTAATAGCTCAAACTCTCGCAAATGCGAGACCTATTGCATTGCAAATGCTTGTTTTTTTAGTAGAGAGAACAGCAGGCTGGGGGTCTGATTGGCAGGCCCACAGCCTCAATATGTCAAAAACCAGTTAGACACTAGGCAAAAAATTTGGGGGTAACCATAGTCAGATATCCACCTTCCTACACAACCCCCCCCCAAACGAAGGGAGATAAGGCTGACCTTGACCAGGTAAGCCTATATTGCCCAAGTGGCCATATAAGGAGGAACCAGCACTGGCATGGTTACCCCCTGTCTCATGGTCCACTAAGCAATCCCTCACCCTAAGGGTATCAGAGGGTCTCCACCATAGGGAATCTCTACCTTTGGTGTGTCTTGGCAAAGCAAAAGGCTGGTGTTGAGATGGAGTACTGAAGTGAGTGTCCTCAAAGTGAGGCCTCACCTTCCTCCAATCCCCCTCCACCATGGATGCCTTTCTTTCCTTAACTGAGTTGCACTGTGCTCTCAGGGTCAGCCTCTGGCTACCTAAAGCTGGAGGCTGGGTCCCTTTTGTGGGCTTACTGGAGGGACAGGTCAGGTCTGGGGCCCTAAGGTCCCATGTTTGCCTGTACCCAACAGAATCCCTCTGGGGGAGGTCCCTAACTACCTGTAAAGGAGATCCCTCAGGAATGTTTTTACCCATCACCTGACTAGGGCTACTAGCCAGGCAATCCTCATTCTTTTGATGGGGGGGTTCTTGTGGACAGGGGCCCTCTTGGGGTCCACTGGCCTCCCTGACCTCTGCAGCCCTGGGCTGACTGAGGCAGGGTAGAGAGAGGCAGGCTACCTGCACCAGACTGGGTCCCACCTTGGAAGGGGCCACTGACATCAGAGGCTCTGCCAGGCCAGGCCTGGCTACCTCTGGGGCAGTTCCTTCACAAGGGGTGAGGTCAGCTCCCTGAGGAGGCTGACTTTTTCCTAATGTCTGGGGAGAGGGAGACTTTTCTTCCTCCCCACTACTCTCTGTTTGTGTGGAGTGATCCATAGTTTCAGGCTTCACTACACCTATGTCAGTCTGAGTATAGGCTGAGACCATTACAGCCTTGCCAACCTTTTCAGGGGGGCACTCAGTTTGTGTTTGAGCTGTGACTGTCACAGCTCTGCCAGTCTCTACAGGGAAGTCTGTCTGTGCCTGGGCTGTGGCTACCACTGCCCTTCCAACCTTTCCAGGGAGGAAATCTATTTGGACAGGGGTTGTGAATGGCACAACCCCACTACCCTTTTGTGAAAGGCCTACCATTTTAGAATGGGTGTCTTGTTCAACTCCAGCCCAAGCTGAGAGTTCTACGTCATTCCCCAGTAAGCAGTCTACAGGCAAGGTTGGGGACACTGCCACCCTTTTAGGGCCAGTGACACCTCCCCAGCTGAGACATACCTCTGCCATGGGATGACTGTTCTGTTTGCCATCAATGTTGGTCACCTGGTAGGAGAAACCAGGCAAAAGCTGCTCAGAGGGAACTAGCCAATGGGCCACCATTGTGATGCTAGCTCCAGTGTCTCTGTAGGCCTCAGCTTTTGTACCATTGATGTAGGGCTCCTGTCTGTACCTACCCAAAGTGTTGGGACAGGCAGTGAAGTTGGCAAACCCCATGCCACCATCACAGACAAGAGTATCTGCTGCAGGGGAATTGGCTAAGTCAGGGTCCCCCTGTGTTCCCCAAGTAAACCCACCCAAATTTTTGGGGGCACTCCCACCACCTGGGGGATTACTGCTGACAGTAATAGGTGGTGTGACAGGAGTAATTGGAGGAACAGTTTTGTTTGTAGCCCTTGGGCAACTGCTGTCAGTTTTCCAATGCCCAGGAGTTTTACACTCATGGCAGTAAGGCTTTTTACCTGTGGTAGAGGAGGGAGCTTGGGACCCACCACCCTGTGTGGAGTTTTGGGGCCCTGAGGAAGATTTCTCTTTTGCCTTATCCCCTCCCTTCTCTTGAGGTTTGGTGGTATCTTTCTTTTGGTCACCACCCTGATTCTTAGGCCTGATCCTGGTCCTGACCCATTTATCTGCCCTCTTTCCCAATTCTTGGGGAGAGGTCAAATCTGAGTCTACCAGGTGTTGATGGAGGAGCTGGTTTTGACAGTTACTTAAAATCTGTTCTCTCATCATCAAATTGTACAATCCTGTATAATCAGATACCTTACTTCCCAGCAACCAACCCTCCAAAGCCTTAGTGGCACATTCAACATATTCAGACCAGTCCTGAGTCTGTGTCTTTTGGGTGTCTCTGAACATTAACCTGTACTGTTCAGTGGTTAAGCCTAACCCATCAACCAGAACACTCTTCAGGACTCTGTAGTTTCTGACATCCTCTTCTCTAACAGTGAGGAGTCTGTCTCTGCCTCTTCCTTCAAAGGAGAGCCAGAGGATTGCTGCCCACTGGTCTTCAGGAACCTGCTGTACTTTGCAGGCTCTCTCAAGAGCAGTTATCCATTTGTGGATGTCATCCCCACTTTTGTAGGGGGGCACAACCTTAGACAGGTTCCTATTATCAAAGACCCTATCTTTGTCCTTAGGGACAATGCTGCCACCAGTGGGTATAGACCCACTCTCTCTAGGTTGCCTAGCCTTCCTCAGTTTTTCTTCCATCAGGGCTACTTCTAGCTCCTGCTTCCTGATCCTCAGCT
The DNA here is from genome assembly GCF_964204655.1 of Triturus cristatus. NCBI lineage: Eukaryota > Metazoa > Chordata > Amphibia > Caudata > Salamandridae > Triturus > Triturus cristatus. Next base: position 388,725,619 of record NC_140585.1, on the reverse strand, counting down.
GGGCTTCCTGCATTCTGGCCTCGTGTTCCCTCCTCTGAGGGGTGGTCATCCTTTTCCTGGAGTGACCTTGAGAGCCTCTAGAGCCATGAGAAGCATTGGAGTCACCTGAGCGATTCCTTTGCCTCCCAAGCCCTGTGTTAAGTCCACTGGGGAGATCCAATGGGGTAAACCCATTGTCAGTCCCCAATAGCCTTAGTTTAGCTGGGCCAAGTATAATACTTGGCACTGGGCTAGTTCTCCCTTCATCATCACTACTTTCTGTATCCTCACCACTTTCCTCCCCTGTAGTATGATTCTCATCTAGGGGATGGCTATTGGAACTGGGTACCTCTGTAGTATCTTCAGAAGGGGGGCCTCCTGTTCCTGACCCTAAGGGGGCTAACTGGGAAGCTTTCTTGAGTGCTCTCTGATTCTCATCATTCTGTAAGAGCTCTCTGAGCTCAGCAGAGTTTGGGTTCTTGGGCTGTTTAAGGCCTCTAAGAGTTGCCAAATGCCTGAGCTCATTCTGATTAAGGGTAGCAAAGCTGGATGTTGCCCTCTGGGGGTCACTCTCAACAGAGATGGGTACAGTGGACCCCTCTGCCCCGGCCATTGCTCTTAAGTGTGGGTGGATGTGTTGCAATCTACCTACACTTGTGTTTACCTACTAAACCTATCTAGTAGTTGTAGTCAGGGTGTGCTACTCCCTTTGCTCTACAACAACTAAGTTCAGTAGAACTTATGTATATCTAATCTTGTTTTATATGTACCTACAGGTACCTATGTGATCTTTCAATTGGTAACCAAGAGATTACAATGGTAAAACACAGCAAGCTCAAATCCAACCGCTGCTCACCAATGTGAGAACTTGGCCTGGTATATGATGCTCACTAGTTAAAGTGATCACCTTGTACCATGCCAAGCAACCCTTATGGTGTGGTTGTAAGTCAACCTTTTCGGACTAGCTGCCCTAGTGGTAGCGTAGGCTAAGCAGTCTTTGAGGCTAAACTCGTGAAGCGTGTTAAGCCAGCTGTTTTACCAAATGTAACCCCCTTTTATACCAATGAAAGGACACCACACAGATATATATTCAAAATATATATGTATTTATTTCTCAAAGTAACCCCTAGTCTCTTTATGAGCACAGGAGCACAAATCGTCAAACAAGATTATCACAGAATACACAGAAGTTGCACGTTATATGGATAGGCCCTGGTGGCCACTCAAACCATATACTAAAATAGTGGTATAAGTACCACGAACAGAAAAGGGAAAAGGCCTAGGGCCTCTAGAATCGCTGGGCCTACAAGGAGCTAACGTCAGTTAGTGACCAGGAGGTCCACGGGTGGCGTGTGCAGAGCAAATAGTCACACGCGTGCTCCCATAGGTTTCAATGGGTGCGTAAAAAGTACAAAGTTACTGCAAAGAGGATCTTCCGGATGGACTAGGAACTCAAGATTTGGAACACAGGCACTAGAGATGTAATACTACACTTGGGCACAGGTGTGCCAGCTTTACCTCACCCACAGGAAGCGGGTGCATAGGCCTCGAAGTGCGTCGGGTTTCTTCTATCTGTTCCGTGGAGCTTGAAGACAAAGATGCTGCAGGCGGTCGGTCCGGGAGAGATGCAGTGGATCCAAGAGTGGATCGGAGATGTTGAAGACCTGTAAGCAGAGGGGACAGTGTTCACAGTCACTAGCCAGTGACCAGCGTGGCACCAGGTGGGTACCAGGCGATGTCGGGTGCAAACAGGTGATGAGGGGTAGCTTGTCTCCGCAGCCACGTGGTCCCTGAAGGTCGACGACGTCCAGGAGTCGGCTCACGAGCTGTCCCACGCAGGCTCTCGCTGTCGGCAGTGTCGGCGACTTGATCGAAGCAAACAAGCCTTGGCAAAAGCAATTGTAGAAGGATTCGGAAATCAGCTGTTGGTTCTGACCAGCAAGGTCAGAGGGATTGCTCCTTTGGAGGAGAGCAAGGGCCAGTCTGGAGCAACCAGACCAGCGGTGTTTGTTGTAGATTTCGTCGCCAAGATGGCCACTAGCCAGCGGGCCAGCAACCGGTTAGGCGCGTCGAGTGGCAAAATGCAGAAGGGCCCCACGCAGATCGTGGAGATGCTGGAGGGCTCACCTTTGGTGCAGATGCTGCTCGAGGGTTGGGCTTCTCAGGACCCAAAGCACAACTTGGAGGAAGCCTCGGTTGTTGCACTTGTCAGCTTGTCGTAGTCGTTCCAAGATGGCTGGCTCCACGTGTCTCGGTGCCTCCACGGGTCTCCTCTTTTCAGGGACTGTGGATCGGGCGGTGAGAGGTCTGAAGGTCCAGGTCTTGTCAGTCTCTGAGCTCGGGCTCCGGCGGGAGGCGGCGGCAAAGCAGACGTTGATGCGCTGGATGGTGCTTGCGTTAGCAAGGTGGTCACTCCCTGACCACAGGGGAGATTTTCTTCAGTCTTCTGTGCAGCAGAATGTCGAAGTTCCCGTCTTCTTCTTAGTTTCAAGTTGATTCCAGGATGTCTGAAGTCTTAGGACACAGCTCCTACCTTTAAGCGGATTCTAGGGGCCGGACTACCTGCTAGGTCCCTCCCTATGGGTGGGACCAGGAAGGGGGGTGGTTACACCCCCAATCCTTTGTCCAGCTCGCCCCAGGCCCGGGACTGGTGTGCCCCAGGACCGGTTTGAACTGGCATATGCACAGAGGCTCCTTGTGAGCCACAGGCATGTCTGGTTTCTTTCAAGCCCTACCTGACCAATACACAAAATCCTGTCTGGGGTGGTGCACGCACCTCCCCTGGCAGGAAACCCTTTGTCCACACCTCCCAAGCTGGAAGGACTCCCAGCAGCAGGAGGGCAGACTTGTGTCTGTGGTGGCAGCATCCATTTTGTGGAGCTGAGGCTATGTCTGATTTTACCCGGGTTTCAGGCACTGTACATGTCGTGTCCCTCTAGAAGGGTGGAATGCTAACCCCGTCGCCCGAATTGGCGAGGGGTTAGTATTCCAATTCGTATGACACCTTACTCGACATGTTTTGATAAAGCCAAACCAAAGATAGCATTTAACCGCGAGGTTCATAATGCACTTAAGAGTATATGGTATGACGATATCTGGAAACAGTAGAAGGAAGTTGTTCCGACCACTGCAGACAGGCTCAGCTCATGCCAGAGCACCATCTCACATGGAACCAAGCACTCTGCCTTCAGGATTGTTAAGGCCTGCCATAGGAGTGACTTATAGGTTACCAGGTGTCCCATTTAAGGTTAGGTATAGGTATACTACACCTAAGTAAGAGGTGATTACACCAACTTACCCCAGCTGAGTGATCAGCCAGTTGTGTCAGATTGTTAGGCCAAGCCTGGGGTGGCATAATACATGCTGCAGCCCTTGGCAGGCCTTGGGTACACCAATGCCCTGGGTACCTAGTGTACACTGGTACAGGGGCTGACAGGGTGATCCACTTCCAATTGGTTATGCACCTAGGGTGCATAGTTTTTTTTTTAGTAGAGAGAACAGCAGGCTGGGGGTCTGATTGGCAGGCCCACAGCCTCAATATGTCAAAAACCAGTTAGACACTAGGCAAAAAATTTGGGGGTAACCATAGTCAGATATCCACCTTCCTACACAGTTGTTGTTAACGTTCTTCCATCTCTGCTTTCTCGTGATGTCCATGGCTGTTTGCAGCGTGGCATCACCCTTGCTCTCTTTTGCCAGCTCTAGTAGTGTTATCGGCGCTGGGGTGTTTTGTTTCAGTACGAAGTTGAGGTACTCTTCGGCCATTGATGTCGTCTCATGGACCTGCGGCAACGGGTGTCTCGACATGTAGTCTGCCGGATTGTGTTCTTTCCCTGGCTTATGCACAATCGTGAAATCATAGTCCATCAGTCTTATGCCCCAGCGTTCAATCCGGGGTGGCATTTTCGCTGATGGGCTGCCGTAGATCGTCACTAGCGCCGATGGTCAGTTATTATTGTAAATGATTTTCCATAAATAAACATGTGGTAGTGTTCACATGCCCATACCACTGCTAGGCTCTCCTTCTCCGGTTGTGAGTATGCTTTTTCAACATCTGTTAAGCTTTTGCTTGCATACGCAACAATTTTCCTCTGTGAGTCTCTCCCTGGCAAGTGCTGCGCTAGAATTGCTCCTAGTCCTACTGGGCTGGCATCGACAGTCAGTTCAGTGCATAGTAGTGGATCAAAGTAGGCCAGGTGTTCCACCGACATTACTGCTTTTCTTATTTCTTCGAATGCCTTGTGACATTCCTGGGACCAGATGAACTTCTGCCCTTGTTTGGTCAGTTCTCTTAGTGGTGTGCTCACTGTGGCGAAATCCTGTATGTACCGCGCACAGTAGCTAGCGAGGCCCAGGAATGATTTTACTTCCGCAACATCTGTCGGAGGAGTTGCGTTCTTCAGTGTTTCAACCTTGCTGGGATCTGGCCTCATCCCTTGTTTGGAGAAAATGTGCCCGAAGAACACTAGTTCCCCTCTCCCCAGCTCACATTTCTCTCCATTTAATGTTAGGCCTGCTTGCTCCAGTTGTGTGCACACTTGACACAACGCTGCGTCATGCTCTTTGTCTATTTTTCCAAATACCAAGATGTCATCACTGTAGTTGAGGCTGTTTCGCACTGGCCTTATCACTTGCCGTATTGCTTCCTCGAATATCTCCGCTGCCGAAGAGATTCCGAAGCTTAGCCTCTTATATCTGAACAGGCCCAGATGCGTGGAGAATGTTGTGATGTACCTGGACTGGTGATCTAGTTCTAGCTGATGGTATCCTTTGCACAGATCCAGCTTCGAGAACCGGCACGCTCCAGTGAGGCAGCTTATCATGTCATTTAGGTGTGGCCCCGGGTTACGTTCCCTTGCGATTGCTGTATTTGGGATCCTCATGTCCACGCAGATGCGGATCTTTGAAGTATTTTTCTTGGGAACTGCCACGATCGGAGACACCCATGGCATTGGTTCTTCCGCTGGTTCGATTATGTCTTGCGCCAGTAGACTTGTTATTTCATCTTCAACTTGTGGTTGGAGATGTATTGGTACTCGTCTATGATGCTGAGCTACCGGCTTGATCGCTTCATTGATGTACAATGTTATTTGTTTCCCTTTCAGCTTACCAAGACCTTTCAGTATGGCTGGGTATTCTTGTAGGATGTTTTTTGTTTCCGATATGTGGTATGTCATTGCTTGTAGCCCCATCACCTGTGCCGTCACATTGCTGAGCAGGCATGGTGCTGGGATGTCTCCTTTGAGCACATGTATTTCCTCTTGGTAGAATCTGTCTTTGTATGTCAAGATATCCGTGAATTTTCCCATGTTTTCTACTGGCCTTTTGGAACCCCAAGTGAACACATCCACTATTGACGGTGATAGTTGTGGTTTCACTCTCATTTTTTGGTATTCTGACATGCACATGATGTTGCATGTCGCTCCACTGTCAAGTGCAAACTTAGCTTGGTGGCTTCCTACGCCGATGTCCACCGTGGCTGTCTTCTTTATTTGTTTTTTCTCCACAAGATGAATGTGTTCTGTCTCTTTTCCTTCTCTTGGTGCATCTGACATGAGATATAGTCTTGCTTCCGACACAGGAGCTGCCGTTTCTTCTGCTTCTTCTTCGGAGCTGCGATTCGCTGTTTCCATGTGTCGTGCGTACCTGTTACTGGTCATCCTTGGTCTCATTGTTCTGCCTCTTTCACTTCTGAATTGTCTTGTCATGCACATGCTTGAAAAATTATTGTCCCTGTTGCACTTCCTGCACTTTTGACCCATGGCAGGGCAGGCACCGACATGTGGAAATTCGAGGCCGCACCGGTAGCATGTTTGTTCGCCCTTCTTCGGTACAGTCTGCGCCTGGAATTCCTTCTTTTTTAAGTTCCCAGTGACGCGATGTGCTACCGCTACTTTCTTCTCTTTTCCTAGCTCCATCTGCTTGGCGTGCTCTGTGGCCCTTGCTTCCGTGCGAGCCATTGTCAATATTTTTTCCAGCGTCGTTGGTTCCTTCAAGATGCGTGCTCTGAACTCCACCGATTGACAGCCTTCGATGATGCACAGTCTTATTGCTTGCTCATTGTCAAATTTGTCAAACTCGCAGTATGTGACCAATTTTCTTAGTCTCGTTGCAAAGTCATCTAGACTCTCTTCTCCTTTTTGGCATGCGGCGTTGAATGTGTATCTCTCGAAGTCAACATTTCGTTGGGGGTCAAACTTCTGAGTGAGACACTTTATCTCTCCTTTGTAATCTGCCGTTTGATCGGCGGGGAATGTTAACAATAGATCCTCTATTTCTTCCCCTGCAAGATTCAGAAGCAGGTGCAACTGCTTGCTATCCGGGACATCCGTGGCGCTCATGTAGCGCTCAAATTTCCTGATCCATCTCTCCCACCGGATGCCCGCTTGTGGCTCCGATAGGCTGAACGGTAGAGGCCTGCGGAATATAGCTTGCGTGCTCGTCTTCTCCTCATTGTCGCGCATTTCCCTTCTCCCTTGTTCTTTATTTATTTATTTGTATTTATTTATTTGTTTCCTTTATTTGTCTTTTTGTTGCCACTGTATCCTGCTTAGTTTCGCTGTTCTTTTTCCTTCTTTTGTGCCTTTTTCCTCTCTTTTTTAGTTTTCCTATTGATTCAAATGGCTGCCTGACCTCAAAATGGCCGCCCCACCCTTGGGCAAGCGTGCCATGTCATGGTGCAGGGGAGGGGATATCAAAGATCCTCCTAAGCTTTGGATATGTTGGGGGGCTATCAAATATTATCCCTTCCTTGGGCTAGGTGGTGTGGCCTAACAAACATCCCACCCATTTAAGGACAAGGTCAGGAAACCAAATACCTGAGGTGCAGAAGGGATGAAAAGAAATATCCCCCTTTTAGGTCAAGGGGGCACTACCCAAGACATGGTCAACCTTGTGCAAAGCAGGGGGCACAAAATCCTAACCCACGTCCATGAGCGAGGCAAGAGGTGGCAAAAACAAATACCTCCATCCGTGGACAAAGCAGTGGGCTAACAAAGACCCTTCAAACACTTGGTCAACGTGGGGGCTTCAAATAAATGCCTGCACCCGTAGGCAAGGCAGGGGAACCTGACAAGAGACATTGACCTGGTGAAAACCATGGTTCATTGAAACCATGGGACTGGGCTTAGAAAAGTAAGAATGACAGGAGGTCTTTACTTCTTGCAATGCAAAATATGAAATGACACGAAATATGCCAGTTACGGTACTACTTTAAAAGTATCTCCCATCCGAATGTTCATGTATTAAAAGTGGCAAGACTAAGGCAGTAAGAACAGAGTGAGTCACTCAGTGCGCGAGACTTTGACTGATTCACTTATTTTGAGGAGGGAGGCGTGAAAAAGAGTGTAATTGATAATAGTACAATTAGTGGTGTGGGTACATACTGTTAATTACTAAAAGCATGTCATACTGATGAGATGATATCATCCTCCTTAATTAAACTACTTGTTAGACAACGCTTGTGCACAGAATGCAGTCCGTTTGACATCTGCAAATACCTAGGTGTGATGTATCGATTTGTAAAGATCTGCCACATAATGTTACTGATGTAGACAATGGCATTTGTGATTGAATGTGTGAAATAATTTGCAAGGTACAAAGACGGAGTGGGAGGGCTGGGCAGGACGTTTTACGTTTTAGCTTAAGCCTTTTATTTCCTGTCTTTCGAGATTGTGTGTTATGAGCCATATTCATGTCCTGCCAGCCTTAACAAAAACTTAACACATGTAACAGTGAATCAAACTTAAAGTATGATTTAAAACCTGAAAGGGCCCATCAAGTGTCACACTAACACTCCCTTCACCATGACAGTAAAATATGCCAGGCCAAACTCGGGCAAAAATGCACATGGAACCACCAACAGTGGAGCATGATCCTGGTGGGCACCTTATTATACCATACCCAGGACCACTGGAATTATGCGATTGTGTGGTATAATTATAGATTTGCCACATTTGCCAGACAATCCATCATCTACAACTTAATCTGCAGACCCACCCTCCCCCAAAAATTATTTTCTAGCTCGAATGGTTCAAAAGTCACTAAGAATGAAATAACACGTGTTGCTGCACAGGGGAAGTCGCCTTTGTAAAGCTGGCTGGTACCCTTCCTGTTCTGTATTGCTATATCTGGGTATTAAACTGGTACTAATGAGATGCATGCAATGCCAAGTTACCAAGTTTAACAAGCATTGTCAAAGCTAATAAGTCTTGCCTATGCACGAGTTATTGGCTTTGCCAATGTGTTTTAGCCATATTGTTCACCATCGTGGCTGCTGTTCAGCATGGCTAAAAATGAGTGGCGTAGAGGAGAATGGTATGGAGAGTCGTAGAGTGGAATGGAAAAGAGTGGAGTAAAGTGTCATAGAGTGAAGTGGCATAGAGTATCGTGCATTGGAGTGAGATTGAGTGGAGTTGCGTTCACTGGAGTGGCTTGGAGTAGAGTGGACTGATGTGGAGTGCATTGGTGTAGAGTGTTGCAGAATATAATGGCGTAGAGTGCAGTTGCTTAGAATACAGAGGCATAGAATTTAGCGGCGCACAAAGCAGTATCGCAGAATGCAATCGCGTAGATTAGTGTTCAGTGGTGCATTGTAGAGTGATGCAGAGTAGAGCGATGTATGGTACAGTGTCATAGAGTGCAGTGATGAAGAGTAGAGTAGAAGGGCATAGAGTGCAGTGGAGCAGAGTGGTGTAGAGTAGAATGGCATAGAGTAGTGCAGAGTAGAGTGAAATAGAGTGGTACAGAGTAGAGTATAGTGCCATAGAGTGCAGTGGCATAGAGTGCAGCGGCGTAGAGTGGTGTGCTGCAGAATGCAGTGGCATAGAGTGGAGTGATGCAGAGTGGAGTGGCATAGAAAGCATTGGCATAGAATGCAGTAGTGCAGAGTAGAGTAGGACAGAGTACCGTTTTGCAGAGTAGAATGTTGTAGAGTGCAGTGGTGTAGAGACACATAGAGTGAATGGCATGGAGTGCAGTGGCATTGAGTAGAGTGGTGTAGAATAGAGTGGAGTAGATTGCACTGGCATTGAGTACAGTGGTGTGGCATGGAGTACAGTGGTGTAGAGTAGAGTGGTGCAGACTAGGGTGCAGTGATATGGAGTGGCGTGGAGTAGAATGGACTGGTATAGAGTGCATTGGCATAGAGTGTTGCAGAGTACAGTGACATAGAATTCAGTAGCATAAAATGCAGCATTGTAGAATCCAGTGGCATAGATTAGAGTGGTGCATGGTAGAGCGCAGTGGTGAAGAATGGAGTGGTGCTGAGTAGAGTGGCTCAGATTGCAGTGGTATAGAATACAGTGGCATAGAGTGTAGTGGCCTGGAGTGGTACACAGTAGAGTATATTGGGGTAGTGTGTAGTGAAGTACAGTGCAGTCACCTAGAGTAGAGTGCTGCAAAGTGCAGTTACATAGGTTGTAGTAGTGCAAAGTAGAGTGGCATAGAGTTCACTTGCACCAAGTGCAGTGTTGCAGAGTACAGTGTCACCGAGTGCAGTGGTGTAGAGTAGCATAGACTGCATTGGCTTAGAGGGCAGTGGCTTACAGTGCAGTGGCTTAGAGTAGAGTGGCATAGAGAGCAGTGGTGTAGACTACAGTGGTACAGAGTAGAGTGCAGTGGTGTAGAGTGCAGTGGTTTAGAATAGAGTGGTGCCGAGTATGCAGTGGCATATAATGAAGTGGTGTAGAGTCCATTGGCATACAGAAGATTGTTTCAGAGTAGAGTGAAGTGGAGTTGAATGGAGTGGTGCAGGGTAGAGTGCAGCGGCATAGAGTAGAGTGGTGCAGAGTAATAGCGTTCAGTGGAATAGAGTGCAGTGGGGCAGAGTAGATTAAGGTGGCATACCGTGGATTGGCATAGAGTGCAGGGGCATAGCAAGGAGTGGTACAGAGAAGAGTGTATTGGCATAGAGTGTATTGGTATAAAGTGCAGTGGCACAAAATGCAGTGTTGTTGTGCAGAGTTGAGGGGTCTAGACTACAGTGGTGTAGAGTAGAGTGGCGTAGAGTGCAAAGGCATAGAGTAGGGTGGTGCAGGGTAGAGTACAGAAGCATAGAGTGAAGCGGCATTGGGTGGAGTGGTGTAGAGTGGAGTAGAGTGCAGTGGCACAGAGTGCGGTGGCAAAGTGTAAAGTTGAGTGGTGCAGAATAGAGTGCAGTGGCATAGAGTGGATCAGAGTAGGCTTGAGTTCCGTAGAGTGGAGTATCCATGATGTGATAGCACACTGTCGTTACAGACAACACATTTTCAATTGAAATGACCATTACATTTGCACAGACATATGGTTTTACTGATTAGACTATACAGCGCACAAATGATAATGTGTGGAAATTGCATCATCTAGTGTATTGATTTGTTATGATCATATTAAATTATTTGTTCGCAACACACTTCGATATTAACAAAACATTTGCGTCATTTGTGCTTTGCTAATTCTGGTATATTCTGAAATACTTGCACAGTTTATTTATAAGTTGTTGAAAAACTCTTTCCTGTACTCTCAGTGGAGAAGTGTGGCTCAATGATTAGAGCGGCAGACCTTGATGCAGAGATCTAGCCCGGGACCAGGGTTCAGTTCCCCGCCTCGGTGGGTCTTGGGCTCAAAAATTCCACGGACCTGATACTTCTCGCCTCGGTGCTATTCCAATCATGGAGTCCCACTCTGCAACTCTGGGCAATAGCTTGCTTAATCTCCACAACGGCCCCCACAACGCTAAGGATGCCTGGCCTCCACCTTGGGGGTGCCCAGGAGTGGACGCCTCACAGGGAAAGCCAGGATGGGTTCCACAGCGGTATTCGTACAAGCGCCTTGAGACCCTTGCGGGTGAGTAGTGCGCTATACAAGTATCAATTTACATTTACATCCAACAAGATTGTCACATAAATCCTCTTCCTTTGAATTACAGAAAGAAAAGTAAACACCAAGCTCCCTCTGAAGACAGAGCCTGTCTTTGAATGCACAGCAAATATGACAAGATAAGAACAAGATGTATTGGCCTATTTACAGAAAGGAGCACTTGTGGAAGAATACAAGGAGAGTAGTGTGAAAAGTCTTTGCTCCTGGGGGCAGGGTGTGAGGGGCGAATTGAACCTAGGCAGCCTAAAACAAATAAAGCCAGCAAACAGAAAGCCAGAAAAAGTGAGTTACAAACCACAATGTCAATTGAAAGCAACCGGAAGAATGCATTCCCAGGGATGCTTTTGGTGGGCCCCAAGAAGTCTTTAGCAAACCAGACAGTTGCTCTGTCTGATATGTAATACTATTTCAAAATGTGTTGCACTATGCAGCATAATTTGCATTTTCTTGCTTATAACTTCCTCAATCCTGCTGCATAATTTGGTCCTCTTCTGCTGCATAACTCCAGTGACCCTGACTACACATCCCTCCCCCATTCCCCAGCTGTAAAGCGGGACCTAAACATTGGGTTGGAGCCACAGTCTTAGAGGCTGAACTAACTGCAGTGCACGTAATGCTTGTTTGCCCAGAAAATCAAGGTAAGAACAGGGAGGAAGGGCTCAAACACCAGAACCTGGGTTACTACAAATAAATTAAAGCAGGCGGAGTTTAAAAAAGTGATTGACATTTTCAAGATGCACCCACCTGCACTGCAAGAAATCAGCCAATAATCTTTGAGTATGCTTGCTCCACCAGCCTGAGCTGTTATGTATTTGATTGTACAACACACATTCTGCATGCACTACTGCGACACATGCCGATAAAATATTATAAAGCTAAACATTATGATTTGGGAAACATGAGAGTTAGAAGCACTATGCTGAAAGCAGAAAAATGTACAGTGCTCTTCTTGCCTGGAACTGCTTTCAGGTTATGCAGCACAGGAGCACAGGACGAGAGCAGGCCAAGGTGGATGCGGCCTGCCTGGTGGGAAGTGCAGCCATCATGTAAATAATGGCTCTGACATTAGCTAAATATGGCGTATTAATCAATGATAGAAAAAAATGATGGGCTGAAAGCTTTCACCAGCCTAGCAACTATTTGCAGCAGAGAGGTAATGTTTTAGGTAATGGATGGCAAAGTACACTATGCCAACATTAGTCAGGAGATTACAAATAAAACAAAGTGAGCTGCAGTTTTGCAATTTTTCCTCAATTCTCTTGAATTCAAAATATTTAGTGGGGCAGAAATATGTACACGGTCATGAAGAGAAATATATACTTCTAAAAGATGGAACGTCATTTATTCAAAAATCAACATAAGCCCAAACTAATCCAGAAACCAACTAACTGATATTTCCACCCATCTCTGATTTTAAGAGCATTTTTACTACTCCTATTCTGTATGAATGAAAGCAAGGTATTGCTTGATTAACAAAAATCATTGCAAATAAAACATCTTAATATTCGGACAATATATAAAAAACATTATCACAAGTAGTTAAAAGCCAATGGTAAAACTATTTGTGAGCATAATGGGTTTTTTTTTAAACGATGACAAAAATATTCTTGGCAGTTTATAAATACATTCATGTTTGTGCAATAAAACCAATTAAACTTTATAGATCATATACAAATGGACTATGAAACCTATCAGACATATGCTGGATCATTACGTGTTAAAGTGAAAACGTGCGGTAAACAGTAGTTCCATTGTGCAAACAGGCTATAAAAGTGCAGCAATAATTTCTACTGCAAATAAGACAGATTCATTATTTACATTTCTAATTATTACCATAACAGCAAAGACACTAAGGAGGTCTTTACGATGGCGGGCGGACGCAGGTCCACCCGCCATCGTGGTGGGAATCGGGACTGCCTGCCTTGCATGGCGTTCCCGCACACCCAATTAGGATGCGACCGCCACCATGGTGGTCGCATTTTGCACTTTAACATTGCGGTGGGTACTGCTGACTGCAGCACCCGCCGCGATGTTAAAAATGCATGTTGTGCATTTCACTGCTCCACGTGGCAGGCACCATATGGTGCCTGCCACTTGGTGCAGTGAAATGTACGCGGATATCATGGGTAGCCCCCCAGTGCACAAACACCATCCCCAAACAAAATGGGGGCCTGCAAAGGGCCCCCAAAACCAATTCCCGCCAGCCTTTCAATGGCGAGAATGGGATTGGTGGAGTGGTGCACTGCTCGTTATTGTGACAGTGGTGGTCAATTAGTCAATGAGCCTTGATGTATAGTAATTCTTTATTTTCCAAAAAGAGGTTGCCAGCCAACGCGTTTCGTTCATGAAATGAATTTCTTCAGGGCATGTGTAAGTATTCTTAGTGGATCAGAGCAGTGAGGTGGCAAGTATTCTGCACTGATTCTACTCTCAATAGAAGCGGACAGCTCGACTTTCAGCCCGCCATACAGATTTTGCGCATACAGGCCCTTATCAAGGCGGCCCCAAGCGCGGAATACTTGCTACCTCACTGCTCTGATCCACTAAGAATACTTACACATGCCCTGAAGAAGTTCATTTCATGAACGAAACGCGTTGGCTGGCAACCTCTTTTTGGAAAATAAAGAATTACTAAAGACTTACTATACATCAAGGCTAATTGACCACCACTGTCACAATAACGAGCAGTGCACCACTCCACCAATCCCATTCTCTCCGTTTTCTGCACAGCAGTTGGCACTCAACGACGGCGAGTGCTGGAGTTGGTTTGTGCACGCTCACCCCACATTTGACTACCGGTTTACAATAAGGGAACAACACAGGGTAGTGCGGTCATTGTGTCCGCAGTCGTCTGGAAACACAATTTAGCCTTTCAATGGCGGTTTACCCGCCACGGAAAGGCTGGCTAAAGACAGTATCCTAATTTGGCGGACTTGCCTGCTAGGCACTGCCACCATTTTATGGATGCAGACTGCTCCGCCAGGCAATTGGAACGATTGCCTGTGGTGGTTCTGTGGCGGGCGGTCTTTGCGTCCGCCACGGTTGCAGTCTGGGTCCCCCCGCCATCGTAATGTGGTGGGGGAAAATCACGGTCCGATGGCGACAGGCCTGACACCACACGGCTGGTGGTGGAGGGCCTTCTGCCATCATAATGACCCCCTACATTCTACCACAGGCCGCACAGTGCAAATAATCAGAAAAAATTAATTCAAGATTTCTCTTGAGGCCATGGGATTTAATCATAATACATCTTGAACAGGCAATCCCAAACATTTTTCAGCAGCAACAAAAAACTTTATCAATTGGCAAAGCAGCGGAATCGACTAGCCTGATAAACCAAACATAAGGGCCTGGCGAGCCAATCTGACCCAGATCTTCAAAAATAGGAGTTTTAAAAATATGCACCGTATTTTAAGTAATTTGGGACATACACATACTATATGCAATAAAGATTCACGTGGCCATCGGCAGAGTCTATAATTGGTATTAGGTCACTGCTGGATCCAATACAGCGTACCCTCCTTAGTTGGGTTTATTCCCAATCTTATACTTACATATTTTTATATTTTTTGCCGAGAAATGGGCATTGAGGTATGGCTGGATGCGTAAAGACTGATGTGAGTTAATCACATACCATGCATGATTATTTGCAGCTAAAACAGTTTTATCCCTATTAAGAGATTTTGCTTTGATTTGATTTTTTAGGATTAATTTATAATCGTGCATTTACAATTCATGAAGCCCAATTTACAGACCAATATCATGCAGGTAAGTTAAAATATGGGATCTCCAGGTAGCAGCATAAGCAGATTTAGTTATTTCAAGCCATCAGTTGTTTGCTATGGTAGCGGGGGCGGAAGAGAACATAAAATACATATATTTCCAAAAAGCCCCTTGTGACACCGAACACTGTCTTTGGAGACCAAGCTCCAATCTTATTTCAGCTTGATCAACTGACCTGGGACTCCCAAAAGTCGCTTTATAAGCCATGACTATTAATAAATCCAGTAGCTTAGCATCTTTCCCCCTGGGGATGGGTGAGCCATATGAAATGGTTGGCTGTAACTTTGCTCTCATAACTTTGAGAATATATTCATAGGATTGGCAACTCAGTGATTTTTACAAACATTTAAAAGCATGAATTAAAGTCACAGTGTTTGCCCTTAAATCTTTAAAATGGCACTTAAAAGAAACTCTGTTATCGAACACAACCACTAAATATCTATATGTTTTAACAACTTCAATAGGTCCTCCTCTGGCCCACCATGACTTAAACTTCTGATTTGCTGGACCAATTTTCACAACTTTTGTTTTGTTAACATTCAGTTCAAGGCCATTCATAAGTATAAGGTCATCAAAAGCATTTATCAGTCTTTGTAGGCCAATAGGGGTTTGTATTTTTGAATATCGTTCACCCAAAACATTCACTTATATGTTTTATACTCACTGGCATACCAAGGGTGGCTTGGCCCTAATGCAAACAAGCAAAATCGCCCCCTTATCGGATGGTTTCTTATTAAAAAAAAAAAACAATATTGTAGTGAGTTTATGGATTCACTGCGTACATTGCTAAACTAGCATAAGTTCGTATAAGCTTGGCTGCCATGTTGCCGCTTTTTGCACATGTTTCTACATGAATTTGTTTTCACAAATCCTGTGCTTGCGCTGGTTCACATGAGAACCGTCTACCTTTCACTTTTCTTGCTGTACTCTGAGGCTCTGTCTGCACAGCGTGTTCAAGGCCGAAAAACAATGTGCTCTGTTAATCTGAGTTGGTCAGTCCCACGCATGTTAGCCATAACATTGCCACCGGTGCACTACAGGAAATCGGGTGCTTTTAATATTGCATTGTAGGTATGTTAGGGCACTTGAAGAAAATCCTTCTGAAGAGAAGAGCTGTGTTTGTCTACAGATGCAAACCCTTGCATCTAAACCTAGAGGTATGGGGTCCCTCTGACAAAGCCCAGAAGTCTTCTATAGTCATAATAAACTAGTTTCTAGCACAGGGAGAGTGGCAAGGCTCATTAGGCCTTTTTTCCACTAGCTTTATAAAACGATCTCCCCATTCATATTTTATGGAATTGTAACAATGGTCACTATATTGCGTTTATGCATTTTGCTGCTAGAATTGGCTCGTGAAGTGCATTATTGAGCACGTTAGTTAAAATAGACATTTTAAACTATACTATGTCTCTGATTATTCACGTTGTGGACAGGTATGAGTGAGTTGATGAAAGAGTGTTCTTGCTCCCGCGATTACTGAGAGAGTCTGAGTTACATGTTCTAGAATGTCTAATCATTGGTAGCTTTGCTGTAGTACGGAGAACGAGTGAGACACTATAGCTAGTCGGATAGGGGTTCCGGGCACTAAGGTGGGCGGTTGGTACACCACTGTACACCGAGGTCCTGGTTTCTTGCACGTAGTTTTGTATATGTGCATAATCCCTGCAACATGACATAACCAACGTTTTGTCTGGCTCTCATCTGCGAGAATCTTGAGTAGTACTTGTGCTTGTCTACAACACCCTCGCTTCTGTTTCCGGAAACAGATGTGACTGTGATACCTTCTATATTGATGTTTTTATAAGTTTCTTCAAGCTTGATGTTATTAAAAGGTGTTTTCTTTTCATAGATGCCCTCTATTGTGCTGCCATGCATTAGGTTGTTAGACTTTCTTTGTCTTCATGGCTGAAGTAGATATACCGGCGCATAATCGCGCGGCACTCCGTCGGCATTTGACAGCATATGGGGTGCCTGACGTGGGTGTCGATCTTATCTTTGTGGTGGAAGCTGATCCTTTGAAGTGTTTTATTCGTGGGTCACTTTTCTGGCGGTAAATGGGGACGATGATTTGTTCCATACTTATACTCTGTCGGATCTTCCTCACAATTATCGGCCCTATACAAATCTTGAAGTTCCGCGATCGGCATGGCAACACCATATTTGGTTTAATGGCGCCCTCTCACACCTAGTGACCCCGACCCGTTTGGGCCCTTTATCATTCGATGGGGCCACATGTTCGGTATTGGCTGGGTACACCCCACACCCACGTTATCTGACAGTTCGAGTGGATGAACTCCGCGTTATGCACACCTCTTTGATATGGGTGCATAGGGCTGTTGTACGATATGTTATGCGCAACGTCCAGGTGGGACCACCTGGGGTTGCTGCGCAGCCAGCTGGACCTGGCAGTGTGACTATCAGTCCCGTTATGATTTATTCGGTAATGGGCAAGCGTCCTCAAAATAAGAATGACTTACCTTATTGACCAGCTGGAGGCGGTATTTCCAAAAACCTCTTCTGTGGAGAAACACAGTCTTTTGGCAATTAGTTTGCAGAAAGACTCATACCGAAAGTAACCAATTGTAACAACTGGGGAAAGGTATTCGCTGCAGTGTATGCAAAATGTTTCGGCACTCCCTCAATGACCGTACTTCCCTCCGTGATTAAGCGGGTTCAGGATGAGCATGGCCCAAAAGCGGCTGTTGAAATTGGAATGAGATTGGTCGGGGTGTTCGACGTAGTTACTGATCTAATCCTTGTGAATGTGAAGGGAGATGCAGTAAACTTTCAAGTGGCTAATGCTTAGGCTCTAGTCCCAGAGCCTGACAGGCTACGCGAATTGCTGAAAATTATGGCCCAGGCTTATAAGACCATTGGACGCAATAGTTTGGGTGTTAAGCCTTTTGTTAAGATATCAGCTCAGCCGCAAACACAACAAAAAGCTCAGTCTGAGAAAGACGAGCATCCAATCTTTAATAAAAAAGAATTGGAGGACTAAAAAACAGGGAAAGCAACAACAAAAACAGGAGTCGTGTGCCACGTCACCGACCACCAAGTCTTCTAAAGGCACTTATGATTTGCGCGATCGCGTAAGAATAAGGTCTCCTGACCGGTTTCAGGTTCCTGATCAGCGTTCTCCTCGTTCTTTGCAGGAAACATCAGGCTCACAAGCCGGTGGAGGTGAACGCCAGGAGCGCAGCAGAGGTCGAGGTGCCCCACAAGGACGTGAACAGCCTTGTCAGATTGACGGAAAAGGAAAACAAGACGATTTTCCACATCAGCGCCCACATTTTCAGAAGAAGAAAGTTGCAGCTTTAACAGCGAGATATGCCACAGACGGTGAAGACCCGCCTCCTGAATTTAACATGGGCAGTAACGCTGCTCGGCAGCGCAGCGGAAGTTACAATAGTGTAGTAAGCACTACTTCAGTTTCTAGAGGCGACAGCACCTGACATGTTCATTACAGTTGAAACTGCTGACACACGAGTGGCTCCCCCTGACAGACTATATGACATAGTTCTTTTAATTGAAGGTGACATTCAAAGAGTTATTAAAGGGATATTTTGGGAAAATCTGACCTCTTCTTACGACATTTTGTTAGCGGAGACAGATTGGCCCCCACCTTTTGTTCTTGCAGCTTCGAAAGGAGAGGAGGTGATACTTCCAAGTTTTTTTAAAAACGTCTCTAAGGAGCATGAAGAGGCTTTTGCAGAAGAGTGGGCTTTGGTGCTTGCACCAGCTCTGTACCGCACTCATGTGGGCTGGGTTAAGGATTCTCCACCCCATGAGATACCATTGCGGTCAATGCCATACCCTCAACCCCAATATCCCCTCCGGCGGGAAGCGAAGGGTCCAGTTTCTGAGATTCTAACACAGTTAGAGTATCAAGGAGTGATTGAGACATGTGTGTCACCGATAAATAACCCTCTTTTTACCGTTGCCAAACCCGATGGGTCGTACTGCATAGTTTTGGATTATCGGCATTTGAACACTCATTGTGGCACTTTTGCGGTACAGAATGCCCATAGTTCTGCTCTCGTAGACAGTCTTGTTTGTAAGAAATATAAAACTACACTTGACATTTCCAATGGCATTTTCAGTCACAATCTGTCCCCGGCATGCAGTCAATGGACCGCTTTTACAGCCGGTGGTAAACAAAAAACAATTTAGGCATTTAGCTATGGGCTATAAAAACAGCCCCGGTGTTTTCGCCGCCCGTGTTGTCTCGTTACTGGGCGGCATTGACCCGGATGGATACTCGTACATTGATGATATTTATCTCACGGATGACAAATTATGGCCTCATCTTTGCCGAGTCGACGGCATCATTGTTTTGTTTGCGGACTACGGTTACAAATTTAACTTTGCTAAATCACACATTGCGGAGTACATGGTGTTATTTTTGGGCTATGAGCTCAATAATGAAGGTAGAGGCTTAGCGCCTCACTTCCTGAAGAAATGCGCACGTTTGCGACCTCCAGCAACCCTGAAAAAACTACAATCTTTGCTGGGATTTTTTAACTTCGGGCGTACTTACATTGCTTAATATGCCCAGCGCATCAAGCCTCTTTATGCCTTAATACAACTAACTTTTTCTAAAGCCTGCTGGCTTCTGAAACATTCGACTATCCTGCAATCCTTGCAGTCTGATCTTCTTGAATCTAAATACTTGTTAACACGTGATAACCACACAAACCTGGTGATAAGAATCGTCCCAGGCGCAGTGTGTTTCACTTACTTGACGTTTAACGAAGGTGACACAGTACCTATTGCTTACAAATCACATTTATACACTTCAGCCGAGATGCAATTTTCCAGCGTTGAAAAGGTCTTGACAGCTGTGCAGATGGCGATCTTGAAAGAACGCGCACTGTCACAGAGGAAACGCATTTTGGTGTTGACACCTTATCCTGCACTTGAAGCAGTGACGAAGGCAAGTGTACCAAACTCAAAGTCCCTGCATCCGCATTGGATACAGTGGGCTACTTCTTTGACATCTCCCGATGTCACCTTTATCTTTGACTCCTCGCTACAGACACAGGAGTTTTTGCAGTATGAATTTGTCCATCCTCCTCCTCTGTCTATGCATCCCTTTAGGAGTACGACTGGATCATTTACACCGATGGTTCAGGTCAGCCAGCAAAAGGTTCTAAGCATGCATATTTAGCGGCCTGTGCAATTGTGGCAGGTGCCATGGTGAGCAGTGAGGTCAAATCCAGTGTTGTGCATACACAGGCATTAGGAGACTGTACTGCCCAATTGGCCGAGTTGCGCGCTTTGGTGCTCGCACTTGAGTTTGCGGATCCAAATGTGACTATTCTAATTGTAAGTGATTCTTATTACTGTGTTCAAGCTTTCAATGACACCTTATTCTTTTGGTCTCAGAATGACTATCGTGATCCCAAGGGCGGCACAATTAAGCATAAAATGCTTTGGGTTCGAGTGGCAGATCTTAAACAACACCTGCCACTCACAAATGTCATACATACTCTTGGCCGCCAACGTGTGGGGGCACACGCGGTGGCAATAGTTTGGCTGATGAAGCGGCCAACACAGCAGTAGCCACGTGTCTAGTTGCAGTCGTTACAAGATCCATGACTCAGATTGATAATGACATCTTGGCAGCAATCGCTGCTATTGAGAAGGGTGGTAATTACCCTCAAGGGTTCTCTTCAAAGTACTCTTATCATTTAAGTCCCGACAAGGTTCCGTATGTTAGAATTAATGACGTTGGTGACAGGTTAATTCCCAACGCTGACCGCAGACTTTCATTGATAACAGCCGCACACGAAGGCATGGCTTCGGCGCATGCTGGAGTGTCTGCGATGGTTTCTATTTTGCAGCAACGCTACTGGTGGCGTGGTTTATATAAACAGACCCGGAATTATGTGCTTTCTTGTGAGATTTGTCATCAGATTAAACCCTCTACAGTCACACTTAGACCACTTACACAGCTCTGCATTTCTAATAGACCCTTTGGCTGTGTGTATCTTGAGCCTTGCGGTCCGTTTTCTTCAGATACTGCTTATGAGTACATCTTAGTTGCAGTTGATTCGTGCACACGTTTCATGTGGGTTTGGCCACAACGCAGTGCTGACGCTCAAAATGTAATCAGGGATTTGCGTGTCTGTGTGGGAATTTTTGCATGTGGCACCTTCCATTCTGACCAGGGTCCAACGTTCGCCTCTAAGGCGTACAAGGAAGCTATGCGGCCTTTGGGGGTACAGGTGAAATTTTCATCTCCATACAGGCCTGAGGGCAATTCAGTTGTGGAGCGGATGAACTGTGACTTAAAGCAATCCTTGACAGCTAGAGTCTTAGCTACTGGTAGGAACTGGTTAGCCCACTTGTACAACGTGTAATGTGCAGTTAATAATCTCCCTAGAAGATCTCTGGGTGGGCGGACCCCATACGAAATGCTCTTTGGCATACAAATGTTTGTTCTGGACCTTGATGGTCTAGACATGGCAGCGGCAGCTGCAACCTTTGACGTAGATAATCATTCTACTATGTTACAGGACTTACAAGAAACCCATGACAGTCTTGCAAAAGACCATTTAGCCTCTGCCGCTGATGCTGCACTACAGATTCCGATAGTTGGCTGTCTACCCAAAATCGGAGATCTGGTCCGAGAGAAGGCGGAGAACAAAGAAGAATTTGGCCCATCTTATCGAGCACCGGTTCCAGTGCTTGGCGTGAAGGGTACTCCTACAGTCAACTTACCACCACTTCCTGGTCGCAAAGACAACAGATATATCTCAGTGGACAATATCAAGCTACAACATCTGGCCAATCCTGAATAGTATAACACCTGCTGCATCATGTCCAGCAATATCCAGGAATCCTGTGTTTGACGCATCTGACGACACACAGCGTGACACTGCCATAGAGATGAACTCTGTCACTGATCCCTTGCTTACACAACCAGCCTCCACTTGTAATGAGGAAACTGAGCATGCTTATTCCACAAGCGAGTCGTTGCCTGGTTTGCAACCAACTACCCTTGACCAGTCACGTTTTTCTTTTGACTTGACTTCCAACTCATCATTTGCCCCTACAACATTCAGTATTTTTGTTTCCTGGTTTAAACAGACTTACTTGGTCCCTCCTTGGACATACATCTGGCTTGTGCTGATCCTAACTTTTCTGTTCATGTCCGTAGGCTTTGTGACAGTTTTTTCTTACTGTACTTTAATTGCCAGAACGCTCTGCTGTTCAGTTGGAGACTGGAACTTTAGCTCCCCACTCGTCTTCTCAAATCATGAAACGCGACCAGACTTTTGTTAACATCTCTGCCTTCCCAGTTGCTGACGGCATTGTCTGGGATGTAGTGGATTACCAGATTCATGGTCCAACAAAGATTATTAGGGTTCCAAATGTACCTTGTGTTTCAATGGGAGATGTGGTGAAACAGAACAAACTTCCACATGATTGGGATGTGAAAGCAATAGAATCTTTATTTTCAGATTTGAAGTATTATGCTGCATTTGATGCTGAGGATTTGTATTTGAATACTGCTAATTATGCCAATTTATATTGTTGTCAGCATTTTGGGCACCATTACCTGCATAAGGCTAATACATTTAGAAATGTTTTTAATTACACACAATGGGAACATTGCCCAACTCAATTGGAAGGCAGCTCTAAAACCCTGTTAAAGAAATCTATATATTTTACAGATTTTAATAGGTCCAACCAGAGTCCTTTTACTTTAAATTAAACATATCATCTACCCCCAAAGTGATGTTGACTCACACAAAATTGTTGTATTCCAATTTGTTTATACACAGCCATTCACTGGGTGGCTATGAACATTGGAAGGCCACAGTTTAATTTGAAATCTGTCTGGGGTTCTAGATCCTGGGAAGTTAAACTGAAGTTTTGCATCGTGCGTGCCTCATCCCAACACAAATCCTGTTTTTGAATGATTTCATATTTCAAACACCCTGTTTTGGCCTAGCTACTACAAAACAGATGAATGCACCTACCATGCCTACTCTGGCTCAATATCTTAACTGGAGCTTGCATACTGATCACTCGATTGAGGAACTGCAGGCTTTCTTCCAGAATTTAACATTTAATGTCTCAAGTTTAGACTCATTGGTATGCCTGGTTTGGCAGACGAGTGCTGATACCTGCCAATTGCGTTTACATAGCTCAGTCCCTGGTTACAGACAAGTTAGACTAGATCCACATTTTTCAGATACACATTCCGCTGCAAAGTATTCTGTAGGTAAATTGTGTCAAAATTGGTTACAACACTCGTCCCTATCGTCAATCAAACAACATTTATCGCTGTTGTCCAGTAATATTGATTTGGCCAATTTTATTAAAGGCCCTTCAGGCCCGAGAACAAAAAGATTTCTTTACGCAGCTTACAATGAAATCTGGAAGTTTTCTCAAATTGAAGCTACATCACGATTGAGGGAAATAGATCAGGCTAATCTAGAAAAGGTACTTGCATTTGTTGACAATAGTATTAACACACTGTCTTCCTGCATTTACACTTTAGATAATATTGTTTCGTCTGTTGTTGATATTGTACAAGAGGATGTATCTGTATTGTATCATGGTCAAAATCAACTATGTTCTGTGATGCAGTTTGCATAGACTTTGCAAACACTGAAAATGGGAAAAGTACCATGGGATTATTTGAACGCAACAGGATTATTTTTACCTTTTAAATTAACTGACAAACAACAGTTTATGTCCGTGAAAGATGCAACATACACACTTTTACATATTGAGAAGATTGACCCTTTACCCTTCTCCATGGCCGAAGCTGACTCTGCTGTCTGGCTCATCCACGGGGTTTGCTCTTTACCGTTTTTTTTGTTTAAATTTACCTCGTGCATGAAGCATTACCCAATAGGTCGCTAAGAACCCCTGGGCAGTGCGTTCCTGCATGAAGTGTGGTCCTTGCCTTTCACACACAAATGTTTGCGAGATGATAGAGAAGTATACCTTACAAGGGAATCTTGTGACTCTGCGTTAGGTCGTTACCTTGTCTGCAAAAACATACAGATACACAGGGCTTGCAGTGTTACCGCCCCAAACCTTGCCTGTGTTTTGAAGGGTATTCCTGTACCGGCTATATAATCCACTTTTACCCTGCTGACTAACGGTACCTATCTTCTTTTAAAAAACGAGGAATGTTACGGCTTGCTAGCTGGCATCCCGTACATTGTAACAGCTTCACAGTGCGTGGTTTGCTGTAAAAACTTGCTTTTCCCAACCCCGCATGGGAAGCTCGATACCTCAATTTGGCCTTGCGTCCTAACTTTGAAAGCAGACTTCAATAAATTCAGCAGAATAAAAGCGCTATTATTCCAGCAGGAGGTCCCGCTCACTGCAGCACGCGAGACATTTGTCCTGCAGATAGCAAGTACTAATTCTGAAATTCAGGCCCTTTCAAATACGAACCTCCCACAACATTTCAGTGAACTAATTCATCGTATCTTCAATGCGTCTGATACACATGGCCTGGTGCACTTTTTTAAAGTTGTGGGCTCTGGCCTCGTGACTTCTTTTAAGACTATATTTGGTTTAATACCGGCCTTTATTCATTCTATTTTCTCCAGCGTCTTTGGTGGATTACCCCTGTTGAGTACCATAGCCGCTTGTGTCCTTCTATTGATCTACCTGATGCGCAATGGATGCACTGCTTGTGGTCCTACATTACCAAGAATGGTTACAAATGCTTCGTGACCGGATGCTTCAATGCTATGGCACGCTGCTACTGGCAATACTCAGTGCGGCTTATAGACTGTCTTTCCGCTTTGTGTACTACACTTGCGTGCAACCCGTCTTTTCATGCTTGGAAGGCTCCTTTGAATGGGCATTGGATCTCTGCCTCTCCATTACGCCATCTCCCGACCCGGATTACGACCTGTTGATGAGTCCCTTAGTGGCCCATGAGCAAGAATGCTCCGGAGTTGGATTTATGGCACGCGCGGCTGCGCTTGGAGTATTGGCGCAATGGGATATCTGCGCGGCGGCGCAGGATTTCCTACAATGTAGCTACATTGAATATCACGCAAGTTGTCCTACAATGGTGCTAGATGCACCCACCTATGAAGATCATGAATGCTCGTTCTGCTTGCTTAACTGGATGGCATCTCTTTTTTCTACCATTAACAATGATTTCCTATTGGAAGCCGTTGCAGTTTACTGCTTATACACTCCGGTGGATTAAAAAGGCAGGCGTTCATCTTTACCTATTTTTTATATGTCATATATATTTTTTGGGGCACCTATTTACAAGCGCGAATAAAAAAAAATATTTCTCTCCATTTTCTCCCATTTCTCTAAATTCGCTGGATCATAGACGCTCTTGAACTCTGCTCAGACTTCTTGAACTCTGTGTTGGTCCTATGACTACCTGCAATGAACTTACCAAGGGGAGGGTGTAGTGAGGTTATGGATTCACTGCGTACATTGCTAAGTTAGCATAAGTTAGTATAAGCTTGGCTGCCATGTTGCCGCTTTTTGCACACGTTTCTACATGAATTTGTTTTCACAAATCCTGTGCTTGAGCTCATTCACAAGAGAACCATCTACCCTTCACTTTTCTTGCTGTACTCTGAGGCTATGTCTGCACAGCATGTTCAAGGTCGAAAAACAATGTGCTGCGTTAATTGAATGGTCAGTCCCACACATGTTAGACATAGGTGCCGATTAAGATCCTGGAAAAAAATTGCCCGTACGACTCGTATCCGGTCTTTTTACCGTACGAATCGTACAAGTGCCGTACAAACTGCCAATTACGATTCGCATGGTAAAAAGACCATACGAATCGCATTGGGAATAATTCCCCACATGTCCTCGGGTCGGAACACGTGTCCGACACGTCCCCGGACGATTTACCGTACAAATGTGAAAAGTGAAGTCCGACCGCGGAATTACGATCCATCCCGTGCGTCCGATGTTACAACCGTATGGAAAAAACACCGTCCGCACCGAACTCCCATAGCAACCATGGCGACATGTGCCCGCATACGCGCCCAACACCCCCCCAGCCCCCGTGCATTCGAGTCGTACCCCCACCCGTGTATGTACACCCGTGTACGTTCGAGTCGTACCCCCCGTGTATGTACACCTGTGTACGTGTCGTACCCCGCGTGTATGTACACCCGTGTACGTGTCCTACCCCAGTGTATGTACACCCGTGTATGTTCGAGTCGTACCCCCCGTGTATGTACACCCGTGTACGTTCGAGTCATACCCCCACCGGTGTATGTACACCCGTGTACGTGTCGCACCCCCCCTGTATGTACACCCGTGTACGTGTCGTACCCCCGTGTACGTGTCGCACCCCTGTGTATGTACACCCGTGTACATTCGAGTCGTACCCCCCGTGTATGTACACCCATGTACGTTCGAGTCGTACCCCCACCCGTGTATGTACACCCGTGTACGTTCGAGTCGTACCCCCACCCGTGTATGTACACCCGTGTACGTGTCGTACCCCCACCCGTGTATGTACACCCATGTACGTGTCGTACCCCCCTGTGTATGTACACCCGTGTACGTTCGAGTCATACCCCCACCCGTGTATGTACACCCGTGTATGTGTCGTACCCCCGTGTATGTACACCCGTGTACGTGTTGCACCCTCCGTGTATGTACACCCGTGTACGTTCAAGTCGTACCCCCCGTGTATGTACACCCGTGTACGTTCGAGTCATACCCCCACCGGTGTATGTACACACGTGTACGTGTCGCACCCCCCCTGTATGTACACCCGTGTACGTGTCGTACCCCCGTGTACGTGTCGCACCCCCGTGTATGTACACCCGTGTACATTCGAGTCGTACCCCCCGTGTATGTACACCCATGTACGTTCGAGTCATACCCCCACCCGTGTATGTACACCCGTGTACGTTCGAGTCGTACCCCCACCCGTGTATGTACACCCGTGTACGTGTCGTACCCCCACCCGTGTATGTACACCCATGTACGTGTCGTACCCCCCTGTGTATGTACACCCGTGTACGTTCGAGTCATACCCCCACCCGTGTATGTACACCCGTGTATGTGTCGTACCCCCGTGTATGTACACCCGTGTACGTGTCCTACCCCAGTGTATGTACACCCGTGTATGTTCGAGTCGTACCCCCATGTATGTACACCCGTGTACGTTCGAGTCATACCCCCACCGGTGTATGTACACCCGTGTACGTGTCGCACCCCCCCTGTATGTACACCCGTGTACGTGTCGTACCCCCGTGTACGTGTCGCACCCCCGTGTATGTACACCCGTGTACATTCGAGTCGTACCCCCCGTGTATGTACACCCATGTACGTTCGAGTCATACCCCCACCCGTGTATGTACACCCGTGTACGTTCGAGTCGTACCCCCACCCGTGTATGTACACCCGTGTACGTGTCGTACCCCCACCCGTGTATGTACACCCATGTACATGTCGTACCCCCCTGTGTATGTACACCCGTGTACGTTCGAGTCATACCCCCACCCGTGTATGTACACCCGTGTATGTGTCGTACCCCCGTGTATGTACACCCGTGTACGTGTTGCACCCCCCGTGTATGTACACCCGTGTACGTTCAAGTCGTACCCCCCGTGTATGTACACCCGTGTACGTTCGAGTCGTACCCCCACCCGTGTATGTACACCCGTGTACGTGTCGTTCCCCCCGTGTATGTACACCCGTGTACGTGTCGCACCCCCGTGTATGTACACCCGTGTACGTTCGAGTCGTACCCCCCGTGTATGTACACCCGTGTACATTCAAATCGTACCCCCACCCGTGTATGTACACCCGTGTACGTGTCGTACCCCCCGTGTATGTACACCCGTGTACGTGTTGTACCCCGTGTGTATGTACACCTGTGTACGTGTCCTACCCCCGTGTATGTACACCCGTGTACGTTCGAGTCGTACCCCCACCCGTGTACGTGTCGTACCCCCGTGTATGTACGAACCGTACCCTCACCCGTGGACGTATGGAGCGTACCCCAGGCCCCAACACCAGCACCTTCACACAACATCGCGCATGTACGAGTCGTACCAAGCCAGACACAAGGACAGCACTGTACAACAAAATGCCCGAAGTACACACCGTACACACGTTAAAAACGCACGTACACAACCAGGACAAAGCAAAACAACACAAGAATACACCATTCGAATGGCACAAAGCCACTAAACATGTCCAACAAGCTCAAAAACAACACAATCACTGACCTGCAACTGCCAAAATCCAAAACAGAGGCCCAAAACACAACCACTCCTTCTAACACACCCACCCAAAGTTCAAACACAGCCACACCCACCAATGGACCAATAAAAAGGGACCACACACACAAACCATGAGCCTTTGCAACAGACTCACGGCTGCCAGACCCCACAGACAACCTACAGCACCATACTTGAACCTTTACCACACCTTACACTTGCACACCTTCACACACACACCTTCACAAACACCCCCACATCACATTCACACACACACCCAAACAACCACACCCACACACCCACAACCATCCACACCACCCCCCCCACCATCCACACCCACACCCCTCACCATGCCCACTAACAAGAATCCAAAGTTCACTAGCCGAGAGTTGGAGGTCCTTGTCGATGAAATCCTTAGAGTTGAGCCACACCTCTTTGGAACATTGGTCAGACAGACCAGCATTTCAGAAAAAACAGCCATGTGGCAGACCATCGTCGATGCTGTGAATGCTGTTGCGGACACCAGAAGGACCAGGCATGAATGCCAAGCCAGGTGGTACGATCTGCGGAGGAGGGTCCGAGCCAAAATGACCGACGAACACAACCAGGCCAACGTCACTGGAGGAGGGCCGCCCCGCAGACGCGTAGAATACCATCCCTGGGAGGAGAGGGTGATGGCCATACTGCCGGTGGTGGCAGTGGACGGAGTAGAAGGACTCCGAGACCCGGGTGAGTACACAAACAACTCACCTCACATGGGGGGAACTTCATCCACAACCAAACTCACAAACAGGCACGCAACCACCCCAAGCTATCGCATGACTCAACCACACTCCATGAACACGCACATTCCACTGGCGCCACCATGCCCCATGCACCCAGCTGGACAATGTCAAGTCACAGGCCACAGAAAACACCAACACATGACACGGTAAGCCAGATGGCGGGAGTGTGGGCCCAAAAAATCAAATAGTGCAAATCAGAAGCAGACAACAATGCCCTCTGGCCATATGGCCTAGGTCACAGCCAGACAAACAGTGTGTCCCCACACAGGAAAGACTCGCCAGCAAATGGCGGACGCCTTGCATCAACACATGGTGGTGACGGCACGTTCTTGCACATGACAGCAGCCAATGAACAGCCAACACTGTGAAAGAGTGGCAGCACACACCACCACAGCAGCAGTGCAGACACACACACTACACCCAATGGGTGCCTGGAGATCACAAACAAACTCACATCAACAATCCAAGGCCCATTCAAAGATCTGCTAACAGTGTGTGCCCAGGAAGCTGGGCTGAGGTGACAGAGGGTGACACACAGAGGGAGGGAGAGGGGGACAGAGAGGGAGGGAGACACAGGGAGACGGACAGAGGGAGGAGGCTGACACACAGAGGGAGGGAGAGGGGGAAAGAGAGGGAGGGAGACACAGGGAGACGGACAGAGGGAGGAGGCCGACACACAGAGGGAGGGAGAGGGGGACAGAGAGGGAGCAAGAAAGGGACACACAGGGAGAGCAAATCAGCCTTGTGGGGTGTGGGAATGTCTGCTCGTCAGCAGGTGGACTGCGTGCATGTAGACAAGGGTGGCCAGTGCCAGAACCCCCCCTCTTCTCCATGGCAAAACACAGGGCCATGTCACAACCTGTGCACGAGCACAACGACAGCTACCTGCATTATCTAAGTGTGTGGAACCACTCCATGTGCCCACATACAGTGCAACACGGAAGGCACCAATGCATGGCTCGCCACACCTGCCCACTCCACTGCTGACTGCAGTCACAATTGACGCAGCAAGTAAGACTGTGCCACACATAGGTAAAGTCGCAAAAGCTGTGGCCAAGGGACCTACCTGTTGGACCCGGCCTCGTAGAATGGCCCTCCGTGCCCCCGCACCACCGAAACCTGGTACCTACAGCCCAAGCCCCCGGCCCAGCCGAACCTCCCCACCAGGACACACGCACCGACCCGGACATCCCCGTCCCTGGCCTCTCCCCTTTCGGCCACCCCGGGCCCGCGTGCCCACTTCATGCACCAAGATGGCCGCCCGGCCCCAGCGCGACCCGGGCATAGAGGCGCCACTCCGGCTGGAGGACATCACGCTTCCAGGGGATGAGAGAGGGAGGAGCAGTTTCTATCGCACCTCTGAACTCCCCCGGGACGATGGGTTTCGATCGGCCCTCCGGCCTCCCTGAGGGCTGGCTCCACGCCTGCTGGGTGTCTGGGACTCCTCCCGACCCGGCCCTGAAAGGATCAAAAGACTATAGCAGGAAAACCCGACAAGCGACCCCCAGGTGACAAGACCCCTGCCTGCACAGACTCCGGACATCAAAGAGGGGTCGAACTATAACAAGGGGTGCTCTGGGGCTGTCCGACAGATTCGACGCTGGAACAACGAGAGCCTGCTGACGTGGTCGCGGCTCCTGGAACTGGAACTCACCTGAGCCCTGCTGAGTGACTCGCGGCTCCCTGAAGATCGTAAGACCTCCGAACTTGTACCTGAGCCCTGCTGAGTGACTCGCGGCTCCCTGAAGATCGTAAGACCTCCGAACTTGTACCTGAGCCCTGCTGAGTGACTCGCGGCTCCCTGAAGATCGTAAGACCTCCGAACTTGTACCTGAGCCCTGCTGAGTGACTCGCGGCTCCCTGAAGATCGTAAGACCTCCGAACTTGTACCTGAGCCCTGCTGAGTGACTCGCGGCTCCCCCAGACTCTCACGGTCCCGCCGGACCCCAACTCCGACCACGTATCCCCCAGCTCGAGGATTGTGAGCTGCGCGCCGGGTACGTCCCTGCTTTGAACCGTTACCAGAGACAGTCCCGCTACCCCCTACCTTTCCGAGACTCTTGAGCCCGTGCTCACCTTGTACATATTTGCAGTGATACCTGTTTGATAAAGCTTGTTCTGAGAATACCCAGTGTGGTCCCTCTGTGTCGTGTGGTGCCAGAAGTACGATCCTAGTTGCGAGAGTCCTCCCCCTGGGGAATCTCCCGCCAGTGCCCGGCTACGATACTTTGAGGGTGGGTCTCAGGGTAGTCAGGATCCCTTTCCGGGCTCCTCTGAGGTCGCCGTCTAACACTACCCATGTACAAGTGCACTGTGAGTGGAATGCAAGACATATCCAAATTCCCAGAGGAAATGTGCAAACGTAGAAACCAATGAAACATGGATGTTGCATGGAACAAAATTAACATTGTCTCTCTCACACACAGGTCAACGTCGTGGATCACCCACCAACACTGGGGGGGAAGACTCACAGGACCCGGCTCGGCGGGATGACGGAGCCACCGGCAGCGACGACTCTCACCACTCTGTGGACGAACCCGACCCCGACCAACCTGGCCCCTCTGGTGTCCAACCACCTGCAGCACCTGCGTCAGGTACAACTGGGCCAACCACCACCCCCACTCCTGCCACATCCCAGGAGACACCCAGGATCCCTGCCCCACTACCACAATGCAGCCAGGCTGGACAGGAGGGACACGGTGTCCCGGGCACCCAGGAGGAGGCAGGCGGCAATGCAAATGCCACCCCTCAGGGGTCCCGGAGACCCGATGTGCCCACAACGGCAGGCCAGGTGCAAGTGGGCAGGGGTGGTGGGAGTGGAGGACGGCGGAGGCGCCAGCCTGACCAGTTGGCTGGGGAAGCGGTATATTCCCATGTCCGAAACATCCTGGACACATACCGGCAGGACACCACGGGCATGGCCCAGGTTGTGTCCATCCTTGAGGGGATCAAGACCCAGCAGGCCCAGCAACATGCGGAGCAACATGCCTGTCTACTGCAACACCAACGGAGGATGGAGGACAGACAGGCTGAGCTCGTTACGGTGTTCACGGGAATTCACGGTACACTCCGTCGGATGGCCGACAACATGGGCAACCCTCCCTGTGCCAGCAGGCGTAGAACATCACCACCCACAGGGAGGGATGAGGAAGAGGAGGAGACATCCGAAGGAGCATCCCAAACATCGTCACGGCCTGCTTCTGAGGGTCCCCGCAGGATGGCGGGTCGTCCACGGAAAAGACCGTGAGGGTCGGCGCAACAGCACCATCTCCCAGGACACCTGGCCTGGCACCTGGCCCACTGGACCAACAGCAGCACAGCAGCAAAAGACATTCTCTGCCACATGGACTTGCTGGTCACTGTTTGACCAATGTTGACAAAGACTGTGGCATGGACTCTGAGGATTTACAATGGCAAGGACACCAACTCCCCTAGTGAACTTTGGATTCCACACACCCGGAAAGCCCCTCATGTCAAACCCCCCCCCTACCCCAACCAAAATAAAAAGTCACACCATAAAGAGAAGATGCCTACTGATTGCATTATTACCTTACATGTGTCTTGTAAAGTCTTACTATGCCTGAGTTCTCATTTGACTTCAACCATCCACACCCTGGGGCCTGAGTCTGGCACAGGACACACATGGGTCACATTGTATTAGGCAAGACAGACATGGAGCACCATACACACCCGTGATGGGCCCAACCAGCTGAGGGGGTGGCCGCACAACCGTGCCCACAGACTTATTGAGTACAGCGACAGCCATGCGCAGAGGTCAGGGATCATGTGGAGTGTCTTGGAGGGCACCCAGGTATGTGTGGACAGGTGGCAGAACCATGCCCTGCAAGCTTGAGTCAGGTGGATGCAGTGAATGGTGGCCTGGCCAACGTTGGATGCATGGGGATGGCACATGTCACAATACCCACACACTCATGGACATCATGCACAATACAGAGTCTAATCCCACACAAACAGCTTGCATCTTGCTACTCTACACATAGACACATAGCCACTATCACGGAAAACCATGCCAGACATGCCGGATGCACCGTGGCAACACACCAGCATTGACTGAGAAGAGGCACCTTGGAGGCATAGGGACACCTTTATTAGTCATGTATTCGGGATTGCAGAGGCAACTCGGAGTACACATGAATGGGTCATGTGGAGTAACATGTGGGTCCAACACTGGAACCCCCCTTCTGCAGCACAAATGCGTGATAGCCATGGAACTGGCACACAAGTGTCGGCTAACAGCTAAACACCCCCTGCTGCTCACGGAGAGACTGCCATACACCATTGATCCGCTGATGTGGAAGTCCCACAGCATGTCAAGCCAAGGCAAACCGTATGTGTCCGAGGGCAGTGTAACACACATTGATGCCATCATCACATTCCACAATCCCATCACTGATGACTGTCAACAAGTCTGACCATCTATTCAGGTGTACCCAGCTGCATGTAATGTGTTCCATGGTGATGCGACATGTCTGCAGAGGAACCAAACATCAACAGGGGCAGTGTGCATACATCATGAACAACTGCCACACCCAATACACCCCTGATGCATCCCTTACCCTAAGGAGACTTCCAAACTTCTCCGTGCGTGTAACGCTGAGTCAGCATGAGGAATAGCAGTGCCACAACAATGCAACCAGCAGACGGCATGCGCAAGTACCTGGGGATGAGAGACACACAAGAAGTCAGCCACAAAAAGCACAGCCACTTGCATGTGCATGTACTCGACACATGTAAGGATGACAACATGCCAGGTCACTATTATGACTGGGGAAATACACATCACTGCCACCATCACTCCAGTGACACATCCACACACACCTCTGACTCACGTGGCATACATGCAGATGGACACACACATCGCAACACATGCCACACGGGGACCAATGCGTGCACACACAGACACTGGTACTCACCACTAAGCAAAGAAGTCGCGTATGAGCCGAGTCCGGATGTCCTCTTGCGGAACCACGTCCTCCACATCACTAGCCCCATTGCCAAGCCCTTCGTCCTCCACGGGTGGATGGTCCTGATCATCTTGATCCAGGATGAGTGGCACAGCTTTCTCAACTGCCATGTTGTGCAGCATGCAGCAGACCATGAAGATTTTGCAGACCTTCGCCGGGGCATATGGGAGCGCGCCGCCGGTCTTGTGGAGGCATCGGAATCGGCTCTTCAGGAGGCCAAACGTCCTCTCTATCACTCGCCTTGTCCGGCCATGGGCGGTGTTGTAGCGGATCTGGGCCGGTGTGATGGGGTTGCGGAGAGGTGTGATCAGCCATGGCATGTTGGGATAGCCAGCGTCCCCTACATGGAAACCACATGGACATAAGTAGGACAGGAGAAGCGGTCGGGCAGGAAGTCTACGCAAAATACAGGACAGACAGACTGTACCCACCAACAACACATGCTCGTTCGTTGCGCAGCTGCGTCATCATTTCAGGCATCCTGCTACGCCTCATGATGTAGGCATCGTGTGCTGATCCTGGAAAACGAGCACAGACATGTGAAATCACCATGTTGGACAGACACACCACAAGGGCATTGATGGAGTGGTAGTGCTTGCGATTCCTGTACGCTACCTCCTGTGCCTGTGGTGGTACCAAAGCCACATGTGTCCCATCTATGGACCCAATGACATGGGGCATCCCTCCCAGGGCATAGAATCCACGCTTGACCCCAGTCAACATTGCAGGGCTTGGGAAATGGATGAAGTCATCCAGGTGAATCAACATGGCCTCTAAGAAATCATGCAGCACACGGCAGAACATGCTCTGGGACATGCCACCAAC
The DNA here is from genome assembly GCF_964204655.1 of Triturus cristatus. NCBI lineage: Eukaryota > Metazoa > Chordata > Amphibia > Caudata > Salamandridae > Triturus > Triturus cristatus. Next base: position 388,691,206 of record NC_140585.1, on the reverse strand, counting down.
ATGAGCTATGGTATTTTGAAAGGTACCCGTGGCAAGAAAATGTAGGGCTGCCATTACCTTCAGCTTGGGTGTCAGTGCCGTAGGATACCTGTGCAGCGGTTGCAGGTGGGGTGCCAGTCTCGCCGTCAACTCCAGAATCAACGGTTGGGGGAAGCGGTAGCACCGGATACAGTCATTCTCCCGCATGGCAGCCAAGTCCGGAATTGGCCGGGGAAGAGGCGGCGCTCTGCAGTAATTTGGAAGTGACAAGGAAGAGTGAGTGCACCACAACAACAATTTATTTGTACTGAGCACATGTTAATCTGTCAATACACATATGCTACATACGGAGTCAGGTATGTGCCACATGCCCTGGACACGTATGGCTGCCAGGTGACACCCCTACCAAGACCCAGATACACACGGAGATTGTGAACCTCCACATGCCATGGCATGGGATTAGCTGTGTCCCAGTGTAAGTGAACAGCCAGACGCAACACAGGAGTGACATACATCCACACATCTGCAGAAGTAGGATGTCGATTGCAGAGACTGGTAGCGGAACACTAGAGCCACAGGTCACATGACATTACACTAGGACAGCCCACACACCTTGCCATGTAGGTGTACATGTGATGACTCACCACACATTCATAGAGAGGATGCAGACATGTCCTTGTTACGCTACTCCGTGTCCCATGCATACATACGCACCTCACATCCAATACCACATGTGGCATGGTGTGCGGAACAGTGTGCCATGTCAATCTACACACAGACACATGTTGGTTGCTGCAACAGCTGCTGCTTTTGAGGGAGCTCCAACATCAACCTAATGGGAACACCCCACACATACATGACATAGTCACATCGTGCACCGTGGGTAGTGACATGTCAGGTGTGGTAACCCCTGTACCGGGCCTCAGGGGACACTTGCGTGTGTTGTTGTCCGTGCCATGCCAGTGACGCTCATCCCAAGTGTGCAGTACGACATGCACACATGTCAAATGAGTCAAGGGCATGCCTGGCACACATTGCACCGTCACACATTACATGTGTACACATCTCATCATACATCTGGTGCGTTCTCGACTCAGGAGTAATGTGCCATATCACAGCCTTTCACACCTGTGCCCCACACATGTAGTACTGCCCAGACAATGTGTTGATGTCCATCCATGGACAAGAATGTCAGCCCTATTCCTTCCTGTGTGCTGCCTGTCACCACTGTGATGTGTGAAAAGCACAGTACTTTCGCAAAAAGGGCCTGTGTACGTTCCCGTATCACCATGGGAGTGCTGCCGTATGTGTACCCCTAGGGATAGTGAGCGTACGCACGCGTGTACGCTCCGTCTCACTATGGGTGTTCTGTGCGTACTCATAGTGATAGTGAGCGTACAGGCGTGTGTAAGGTCCGTACCACCATGAGTACGCATACGCGAGAACACCCATAGTGAGATGGGCCGTACACGCGTGTGTACGCTCCGTACCACTATGGGTGTTCTCGCGTATGCGTACTCATAGTGATAGTGAGCGTACAGGCGTGTGTACGGTCCGTACCACCATGAGTACGCATACGTGAGAACACCCATAGTGAGACGGGCCGTACACGCGTGTGTACGCTCCGTCTCACTATGGGTGTTCTCGCCTATGCATACTCATAGTGATAGTGAGCGTACAGGCGTGTGTACGGTCCGTACCACCATGAGTACGCATACGCGAGAACACCCATAGTGAGACGGGCCGTACACGCGTGTGTACGCTCCGTACCACTATGGGTGTTCTCGCGTATGCGAACTCATAGTGATAGTGAGCATACAGGCGTGTGTACGGTCCGTACCACCATGAGTACGCATACGCGAGAACACCCATAGTGGTACGGAGCGTACACACGCGTGTACGGGCCGTTGCTATGCATTTGGGATGCCCTAGGGCCCCGGAACGCACCGTACCTGTGTGTGAAGCTCCAAATTACATAGGGGACACATGAGGGACAAGTATAAAGGCCTACATGCATGCTAGTTGTCATAGAGACCAAGTTTAAAGTTTGAATTTTTTCCGGAAGGTGCACAGCAGAAGTCAGTTGGAATGAATCTACTTTGTTGCAATGTGGTTCTGGAGTTGACATCATGCTCAAGAAAAAAACACATTAAGAACCCACTGACTGCTAGGTTTGAAGGGATTGGAGGAAACATAGGATGCAAATGTGAGTGACCAATCACTCTGTACTCCTGTGCATGAAACAGGCCAGCAAGGCAGATATAAGGCAGCCAGGTCCCATGAGGGAGCACTTGCCTGCACATCTTTGTATTCCACGACCCAGCTGCTGCTACTGATTCCCTGCAACCATGTCAAGGGCTGTGGAGAGGTCACAGCCATTCACCCTGGAGGAGAACCTGGCTTTGCTGGATGTGATCCTCCCACAGTACCCCATGCTGTATGGGCGAGCAGGTTATCAGGTGAGTGCAGAGTCCACTAGTACAGACTGTGTCCCTTTTCTGGGACTGTGACTTCTGCCATTGTGTCCAGGTGTGACACACATGCTATGTACTGTAGGGGGGGTCCCGGGGGGGGGAATGCCTGATGTCTCACAGCCAGAGCATGCTGTGGCGCATGTCTGCCGTCCTCACTAGCATGGTGTTTACTGTGGCAATCACTGCATGGTGCATGCCACATTCTGCCTGTCTTGTCCTCCTGGGAATGTAGCCTCTACAGTCCTCATGTGATTCTGTGGTCAGCCCAGTGTGACAGGTGACTGTACCCACAGATGTGTGTTAGTTCTGTGTACCTGTGCTGAGAGTGTCCACATGATGTGTTCGTACCCTGGACATCGGTGTGTGTGTAAGTCCCCTGTCATGTGGGTGGGTGCATATGTGGAGTGTAGCACCCCAGCTGCATGAGGGATGGATATACCCTGGCCATGTGATGTGAGCAGGGAGCAGTGCTGTGTGTCTGACGTGCAGAGCCAGCCCCACACCTGTGAGCCCCCCCCCTCTAGTGGCACATGTGCAGAGTGAAGTTTATAGCTGCATTTGGCAATGGCAGGTGAATGTCCTGTGCCTGTGTGTGTCTGTGTACTCTGCTGAGGTAGCGTCAGTGGCCTGTGGCATGTGACTGCTTAGAGGTGCTGCACATAATCCTGGTGTAGCTTGTGATGCACAGTGTGAGCCTGGATCATTGATTGTGTAGTTGCCCTCATTCCACCTGTGTCCTGTCAATGGCACGTACTGCTTTTGCCCTTCCCCAGAGGATCATGTCCCTATGACAAAGGTGCAATGCGTTGGATGCATACTATGCCTTGTTGTAAACAGCAAATGTGTGCTAATATGTGTCTCTGTGACATGTGCCAGGTGTATTGATGTAGTGTCACTTGTTCATCCTCACAGGTAGGCGCCTCTGCCAAGGAGCAGATATGGCTGACCGCCGTCAGCGCCGTGAGGAGTGCGGATGGTCGGAAGCGGCGCCTGTCCCAGGTGAGGAAACGCTGGCAGGATATCCGGTGCTGGACGCGGAGGATCGCACGGGTCCTGCTGGGGGACTCACCTGAGAGCCATAAGAACCGCGGGCGCCGCCGACTGACCCACATCCACAAGCGTGTGCTGCCGGTGGTATTTACAGACTTGGAGAGGCGCTTACAGGAGAAGCAGCAGCAGGAAGGGGGTAGGTACATGTGTGTTTGTTGTGTTTCACCAGCATTTGTAAGTGCACAGTTGCATGGATACACTGCCAGGGTTTAAAGGTGCTGTGCAGATCCAGTTACCCACAGTATAGCTGTGCTCTCCTGCCTCCCTTCCCCTCCTTGCAATGTGTTCCCTGGTCTGTGTGTAGTCACTCCTTCACAAGGTAATGTAGGCTGGCGCTTTCTCCACGTGAACTATGCCTGTAGCATCATGTGTGGGGGTGGTGTGTAACAGGTTTGGGGACCTTGCCTGTGCCCTGTCCAGTTCAGTACATGTGGGTTCCATGTCAGTTGGCACTGATGCAGAGTCCAGACATGGGAGTTAGTCTCACAAGTGTCATGCCTTACAGCACGCATGTCCTATGTTGTGGCCTGTGCCATGATGTGCATGAGTGTGCGATACGCATAGTGCAGGGATGGTGGCGTGTGTTGCAGTCATTCCCATTCAGGACCATGGAGTTGTGTTGCCACTACTGTCCCCTGGGGCATATTTTCCTAGGTGTCATGTGTGTCATCACAAAACGTGGACACTCTCAGTGTCTACAGCATAGGTTGTGCTCTGTGCCATTGTCCCCTGGCACCATGTATATTGACGTGAAATGTAGTACAAGTGTCCACTGTACAGCCTGACCTGATTTTCCTTGTTCATAGTCACAGTGGCCACTGGCCAGTGCCTGTGTGTCTTGTTACAATCATCTGATGATGGCCATTTGTACATGATTATTTGGACAGGCGCACCTTGGGTATTTGGCGTCCAATCTTGCATTCATGCAGCCCCTGTGTATTTCACCCAGACTAAGAGATGTAAGTGCCACCTGTGTCTCAACAAATTGTCTCATGTAGGGGGTGGTTGGTGCGGGCCAAGCCTACATGTCAAAACCAGAATTCTCCTTGCTAGGTCTGGCCAGTGTGTGATGTTTGTCTGGACATACACTCAAGGTGCAGTGAGCCAGTCATGGTGGGCATGTTTTCAGTATTACCTATGCAGCATGTGCCTCAAGTTCATGGATTTGGTCCCTCCTCATCCCTATTGTCGGCAACGCTGTGTGGTGCAGATGCAGTGCTGGATTGTCCCCAGGGCCTGGCTTCTATGTCAAACTCCATTTCATGTCATTTGCTATTGTGTCATGCTCTCCATGGATTTTCATTGGCATGGTGGGTCAACCAACTGTGTGTTGCATGGCCTACATCTGTACCTTGTTTTGTAGATGTTACTGATCTTTCTTTTCAGGCTATGCACTGTAACCTATGTAGATTGGACTCATGTGACATATGTATACAGGTGTGTGATTAATTGCTGTCTCTTCACCTTGCCCACAGCATCGTCGGGGGACACGGAGGGAGACATGAGCACAGACGGAGCGGAGGGACCGAGCACCAGTGCCAGCGTTGACATCGTGGCTGGCACATTGAGTGGTGCAGAGGCGGAGGAGAGTGAGGCCAAGGACCTGTCCAGTGGCACCACCGAATATGAAGCGGACGGGTCCGAGGATGATCTCTCCGAGTGGGCGGAGGCTGCACCACCAGCTGACAGCGGAACAACATCGCACCCCGCCCCCTCCATTGCCATCAGCCGCCTCCCACTTGCTCGTGTTCCTTCCCAACGTCCCCGGTCACCACATGTCTCCTTCCTGCCATGCACCGCACCCCCTGCCCCTGTCTCCACTGCTGCCGCCAATGCCGAGTCTGTGGACATCCAGCAGCAGTTGCAGATTGGTCAGGCTGCGATCCTTAATGTCCTCCATGGCCACAGCCAGGTCCTCAACAACATGGAGGCATACTTGGAGGGCATTCACTCATCGCAGGCTGACCAACGCAGCTTGCTGAGGTCGATAGACTCGACACTGACTGCAGCAGTGGGTCTCCTGCAACGCTTCATCCAACCCCCTACCCCTGCCCCATCCACACTTCCCACTACCACGCCTGTCCCACGTACACCCAGACGTCAGCATGCACCCACCACGACGGACACAGGCACCACACCAGCAGGGAAGGTCACCCGCACACCTCCTGGCACGCACACACAGGGTGAAGTAGGCACACCCACTGGGTCGGGGGGCAAACGTAAGATACGCAGCCAGAGTGGGAGTCCGCATTCCACCAAATCCACTCCCTCCAAATCCCCTCCCCTCAGCTCTCCTGGCCACATATCACACAAAGACTCCTTCATGGCCGCTCTGTCCCTGAGCCCCACAGTGACACCACCCCGCAAGCGGTCAAGGGAGTCCCCGGTCAGGGTGGTTGAGTCCCCCCCTGTCTACACCCTCCCCCAGTGGCGCTGCAACCCATCCCTCTGACCCCCCCCCCCCCTCCTTGGGCCTGTGGTTCCTTCGGGTGCAGGGGATACCCTGGAGGACCTTGCTAAGGTGTGCAGCGAGATCCTGGCCTCCGCCTTTGGCCCTGCCCCACCCCCTGTGGTGGAGTCCTCCATCCCTGCACCCACGACGCCTACCCTTTGCCCTCATGTCCCTGCGGTGCCTGGTCCTTCCCCCCCACATGATGCCCTCACCCCTGTGGAAGACGACGGTATCTAACTGTGCAGGCAAGCTAGGGGACAAGCATCCCACTGTGTCCCCCATCCAGCTGTGACTTCTGGACTGCCCTATGGGCTTTGTAAATAATGAACTTCCTACAAACAAGATTTTTTGGATCATGCTGAATAAAGCAATTTATTTTTTTCCCTTGGAACACTACTGCTTTGCTGGTATTGCTGTTGGTGGGGCTGCTACATGGTTTTGGGTGGTGTTCATGTGTTGGGTGTGTGGGAAATGTAGTAGTGTGCTGCTCATAGGGGGGACCCTGGGATCTGTGTGCCATCACACGGTGTTAGCTAGGTTTCTCTGTTCATGTAAGCAGTTGCTGCATGGTGAAATTGTCCCAAGGTGCATTCCTTCCTTTGTGTACCCTGACATCTTCCCTGCAGGGTGTTCCCAATATTTAGCGCTGAGCTGTGTGTAAATTAGCTGGGTGTGTGACGGACTCCTTCAACTTTGCACATGCATGCTGAGCGATGTCTCCACCTGCATCATTCGTGACATCCTTGGTAGTCATTGTACTTGTGTATGTGGACTATTGACATGACTTCATGTGGACATGTTTTCTTTTCGGCGCTATGCATGCGTATACTCCCAGCCTCGCACACATGTGGTACATGTACTGCAGGGTCTTTGTGCACCTGACTGACATTTGTGGGCATGGCATCTGTGGCTACTCCACCCTTTGCGTTCCATGGGCACTGCTGGGAGGACTCTGCACACACCCCTCCTGTCTCTGGGCACTGCTGGGAGGACTCTGCACACACCCCTCCTGTCTCTGGGCACTGCTGGGAGTGTTAGGCACCCACCCCTCCTGTCTCTGGGCACTGCTGGGAGTGTTAGGCACCCACCTCTCCTGTCTCTGGGCACTGCTGGGAGGACTCTGCACACACCCCTCCTGTCTCTGGGCACTGCTGGGAGTGTTAGGCACCCACCCCTCCTGTCTCTGAGAGTGATAGGCACACACCCCTCCTGTCTCTGGGCACTGCTGGGGGTGTTAGGCACACACCCCTCCTGTCTCTGGGCACTGCTGGGAGTGTTAGGCACCCACCCATCCTGTCTCTGGGCACTGCTGGGAGTGTTAGGCACCCACCCCTCCTGTCTCTGGGCACTGCTGGGAGTGTTAGGCACCCACCCCTCCTGTCTCTGGGCACTGCTGGGAGGACTCTGCACACACCCCTCCTGTCTCTGGGCACTGCTGGGAGGACTCTGCACACACCCCTCCTGTCTCTGGGCACTGCTGGGAGTGTTAGGCACCCACCCCTCCTGTCTCTGGGCACTGCTGGGAGTGTTAGGCACCCACCCCTCCTGTCTCTGGGCACTGCTGGGAGGACTCTGCACACACCCCTCCTGTCTCTGGGCACTGCTGGGAGGACTCTGCACACACCCCTCCTGTCTCTGGGCACTGCTGGGAGTGTTTGGCACCCACCCCTCCTGTCTCTGGGCACTGCTGGGAGTGTTAGGCACCCACCCCTCCTGTCTCTGGGCACTGCTGGGAGGACTCTGCACACACGCCTCCTGTCTCTGGGCACTGCTGGGAGTGATAGGCACACACCCCTCCTGTCTCTGGGCACTGCTGGGAGTGTTAGGCACACACCCCTCCTGTCTCTGGGCACTGCTGGGAGTGTTAGGCACCCACCCCTCCTGTCTCTGGGCACTGCTGGGAGTGTTAGGCACCCACCCCTCCTGTCTCTGGGCACTGCTGGGAGTGTTAGGCACACACCCCTCCTGTCTCTGGGCACTGCTGGGAGGACTCTGCACACACCCCTCCTATTTCACAATATGTACACTTAGAACATACACGTGTGTGGGTTCGCTCCATGCATACGAGGTGGGGGTACGTGTCATACATACACTGTTGGGGTGGGGGGTACGCTCCATACGTACGCGGGGGGTACGGGTCGTACTTACACTGTTGGGGTGGGGGGTTCGCTCCATGCGTACGCGGGTGAGGGTACGGGTCGTACTTACACTGTTGGGGTGGGGGGTACGCTCCATACGTACGCGGGGGGGGTATGGGTCGTACTTACACTGTTGGGGTGGGGGTACGCTCCATGCATATGCGGGTGGGGTTACGGTCTGTACGTACACTGTTGGCATGGGGGGTACGCTCCATGCATACGCGGGTGAGGGTACGGGTCGTACTTACACTGTTGGGGTGGGGGGAACGCTCCATACGTACGCGGGTGAGGGTACGGGTCGTACTTACACTGTTGGGGTGGGGGGTACGCTCCATGCATACGCGGGTGGGGTTACGGTCCGTACGTACACTGTTGGCATGGGGGGTACGCTCCATGCATACGCGGGTGAGGTTACGGGTCATACTTACACTGTTGTGTGGGGGGTACGCTCCATGCATACGCGGGTGAGGGTACGGGTCGTACTTACACTGTTGGGGTGGGGGGTACGCTCCATGCATACGCGGGTGAGGGTACGGGTCGTACTTACACTGTTGGGGTGGGGGGTACGCTTCATGCATACGCGGGTGGGGTTACGGTCCGTACGTACACTGTTGGCATGGGGGGTACGCTCCATGCATACGCGGGTGAGGGTATGGGTCGTACTTACACTGTTGGGGTGAGGGGTACGCTCCATGCATACGCGGGTGAGGGTACGGGTCGTACTTACACTGTTGGGGTGGGGGGTACGCTCCATGCATATGTGGGTGAGGGTACGGGTCGTACTTACACTGTTGGGGTGGGGGGTACGCTCCATGCATACGCGGGTGAGGGTACGGGTCGTACTTACACTGTTGGGGTGGGGGGTACGCTCCATGCATACGCTGGTGGGGGTACGGTCTGTACATATCCGTACCCACGCTGTGGAATGCTTGTGCGGGCCGTACCCAGGCCTTTGCCACGTGGGTACGAGCCGTCCCGCGATTGTTGGGGTGACGTAGGTGTGGGCGTGGTGCGACTCGTACCCACGCTCTTAAGGCGTGGGTACGGGACGTACCTGTATTGTTGTGTTGCCGGTTCGCGTCGTCAAGAACTCCCGTTGTGGCGGTCGCTGGCTTAGCTGGACACGCCCCCACCCCCTCGAGAGTGACCAGGGCCTGAGGGTCAGGTATGTCCAGGGCATGTGTGCTGTGTGACTTTGGTGGGGGTTTTGTGGCCTGCCCCTGGTTCTGCCCCCCCCCCTCCTTTCCCCGCTCCCTTTGTTGTTCTGACCTTCTGCGGCGTCTGCGTCATAACCTGTAGAGGAGGTCGACTGCTATGAGGGCCGGGATGACACGTAGGTTCGGGTCCATGTCTGTCCGTCGCATACAGGTACTCCTTGTTCGTGTCGTCCTGTCTGTCCGTCGCGTACAGGTACTCCTTGTTCGCGTCGTCCTGATTTCCCGGCAGTTTTTGGCAGCCGGAAAATATTCACCGTGCGGGATGACGTCGGTGCGAATCGTGATTCCTGGTTCGTGAATGGCAGGCTGCGTGCGTCCCGACGTGACGTCGGCGCTTTCCCGGTTCGCATTTGTACGTTTATTTTCGTCGGTCGGGGTTTTGTACGATTCGTACGAAAATGGTGTTTCCGTGCGAATCGTAATTCCATGTTTGTATATTTTGACGACCTGGTACGCGTCGGACGGAGAATATGCTCCGTCCGACGGTTCGTACCAGGTTTTTACCGGATCGTAATTGGCACCATAATATTGCCACAGGTGCACTACTGAAAATCGGGTGCTTTTAATATTGCATTGTAGGCATCTTAGGGCACTTGAAGAAAATCCTTCTGAAGAGAAGAGCTGTGTTTGTCCAGAGATGTAAACCCTTGCATCTAAACCTGGAGGTATGGGGTCCCCCTGACAAAGCCCAGAGGTCTTCTATAGTTATAATAAACTAGTTTCTAGCACGCGGAGGATGGCAAGGCTCATTAGGCCTTTTTTCCACTAGCTTTATAAAATGATCTCCCCGTTCATATTTTATGGAATTGTAACAATGCTCACTATATTAAGTTTATTCATTTTGCTGCTAGTATTGGCTCGAGTACTGCATTATAGAGAACCTTAGTTAAAATAAACATTTCAAAGTATACTGTGTCTCTGATTACTCACGTTGTGGACAGGAATGAGTGAGTTGATGAAAGAGTATTCTTGCTCCCGCGATTACTGAGAGAGTCTGAGTTACATGTTCTAGGATGTCTATGCATTGGTAGCTTCGCTGTAGTACAGAGAATGAGTGAGACACTATAGCTAGTCGAATAGGTGTTCTGGGCAGTAAGGTGGGCGGTTGGTACACCACTGTACACCGAGGTCCTGGTTTCTTGCGCGTAGTTCTGTATATGTGCAGAATTCCTGCAACAATATTTTAGGGTGCACAGGTCCCATCAGACACCTCTGCCTAGGTGCCACTGCACCTGCTGCACTAGTGAAAGATATAAATCTTTTCCTACCTTTTTTTAGGGCACGAAATCTACTTTCATAAACCTGCCTGATCTTGTGACTTGTAATGTCTGTGCATTTTGCAATATTGGCTGAATCAAATTTGAAAGCTCTCAATTTATGACAATGCAACATTGAAAATTTGACAAACCTGGCTCATCCTGAGTGTGCCTAGCTGAAACTTGTCAAGTGCTTTAAAGACAAGCATCCTCTCTGCCGAAATGCACATTTATTTCCTTTTCACACATTAAACATCGTTCACTGAGCCCAATGTCTATGCGATGGGGCCCCTACTACTTACCCTACTGCTAATATCGCATGGCACGTTCCTCAAAACACCCCCGTCCCTTTGCCCTACATTCATTACATTCCTCACTGAACCTTCTTACTTAGTTTTAACTTTGTGACCCTTCCGTAATAAGCGACTTTCCACTTAAGGCACATTAATGTTCTGAAAATTCTTATAAGCATTCTTTTTCATTTTTTAAATTTTAATACATCTGAAACTTTCAGATAACTCACTCACCCATATATACAACAAAGACTCTACCCACCTGATGTGTTTTATCTGTATTAGAATCTGGAGCCTGTGGCGTTCGAAGAGATCTAGGTAGCGTGCACTTTGACCTACGCGGCTATATTACTAGTGGATGCACTTTGACCCCATATGTAGCCACTAATAAAGTTTAGTGGACCAGTACCAGTGATGGAACAAAGATGTTCTGGAAACACACAAATTTATTGAGGGAGGGAGTGGCGGCTGAATGAGGCGTGGTCATGAGGGGTGAAGTCATTACAGGGTGGCATCATGAAGATCAGTGGTAAGCTAACCCATGGACAGGGCCATTGAAATTATACGGCAAGGGACGGCCAAATAATGCGGCAGGTCGAGTAAATCATGCAGCAAGGAAAAACAAATTATGCCTCTTAATGAGCCACATTTTGTGATAGTACTTCTTTGCAATTTTGTAATTTCTACATTTGTTAACACTGTCTGGGCATTAGTTGCACTTCATTAGTACCAGTTTAACACCCAGGAATAGCAATAAACAACAGGAAGGTGACCAGTCGACCTTTAAAAAGGGCCATCCACTGCCCAGTAATACATGTCGCTGTGTTTTTAGCACCTTTTGAACAATTTGAGCTACAAACTAACTTGTTTTGTTCCTACTGCAGATTATGCAGCAGATGATGGATTAGATGGCAAATGCGGCAAACCTGCAATTTAGTAAAAATGCTGTTGCACTTGCATAATTCCAGTGGTCCTGCCTATGGTTGGTTCTCATATGTGCATAAGTTGTACATGTACCGCCCCTAGATAAATTGACACAAAAGTACAATGTGATAGTAAACCTGCCCTCCATCACTTGTCACCAGGAGCGGCCCATGCAGGTATGAGCGGTGGGGAGGGGGGATTCAACAGACGACGAGGAAAAAAAATTCCCTCTTCATGTCAAACCCCCGCCCCCTACCCCGCCCTACCGCCCCACCGCTCTTACATGCACGGGCCGCACCTGCTTGTCACTGACTACATTTTAGTTAGCATTGATGTTAAGGAACCCCCAACAAGACACCTATGTGTACCCTCCAAATTTGATGGTAAACTGCTGGTAAAACAGCTAAGGTGTCAATTGTCTTCCTGATGGGGTCATTAATTAATCTCAGTTTACCGTTTGAATCATACAAAATAGAGGGTTAATATGTGTAAAGCAGGGTCTAATGTATATGGGTCAACAATTTGTACAATATAAAAATTTGCTGAGTAAATTAATGCAATTGGTGCGGAGATCCTTGGTCACAAGTTACAATCCTGGTAAAGTAGCTCAGTGAACTATGCACCAACTGAGAGCCACTACCCGTAAACTGCAAAGCAGCTAAATCTTTCATAATCCAAAAGTTGCAAAAATGTGTTCTGTTGGGTAGCAATAACACCTATTATCAAGTGCCAAGGAACAGCTGGGTGACAGTTGAATGGTACATACACATGAGGCAGCCTGTAGGACTCATCCGAAACTAGGCTCCATCCTTCCAAGGTAAGCATCATTAATAGCAACAGCCATTCTTCAGGCTTCTCAAAAGAAGGCCCTTGTGACAAGACTACACTACTTGGTTTGAGGGTAAACAGAATGAAAGAGAGAACCAGACAAATGGAGAGATGAATTAAATGAGACTCTAACGAAGTGAAAGACATGTTCCTACTTTGTAAGAAAGCCAGAGAGGCAGGAGCAGCGCTCAGTAAAAACATTGTGCTGTGTTCAGCAGAAAATGACTGTGCCACAGGACTATTATGGCTGTCTGACCCATTGGGGCATCGCAGGATTAATGCCTTTAATAAACTGGCACTGCAGGCTACTGTGACAATTCAACAGTACAAGAATAACTATTCTTACACTGGCCATCATACTACAGCCAATGTATTCCTTGGACTGCAACATTCACTGAATAGTATTCTATGATTGATTGGGTTCAGTGGCAAAATAATAAAACTGAAAATATCATCCTACTAAAAGAATATTGTGACGGAAATATCGATGAAAACATTGTTGTCATCCTATCTTTATAATGTAATGACCAAAATATAGGATAAAATATATCAATCGAACCACATTCTGCAGCCCTTTCGGATGCACTCCGACCACCGAAGGTCTCTTTAGAAGTGGTCAGTCCGACCGACGGATCACGATGCATCCAGACTGCAGTCCGGCAGACAGCTGACAGACCGACGACTCCGACAGCCTTCCTCCAACTGCCGAGTTGGCGTCAGACAGGAAAAGCAGCCATAGGGCAGTACAGGGAGATCCAATGTGGGTTTCTGATGACCTGATCATTTCGGTCCGACTGCCTGCCTTGATTCGTCGTAAACAAAGGAAAAGGGGTGAATACTCACCCAATTCCCTTTCTTCCCGGTGGACTCCGGAGTGGATCCCTACACCTCAGCAGCTGCAACACGAAGTGGACAGTCCTGTGGGTGGCAAACTGCAGGTAAGTCCTCATGGGGCATGTATCCTCATTGACTGGAGTGTGCACATATCGTTACACTCCAGCAATGGGGTACATGCTGCACAAGGCATGTCCCCACATGTGTCATCATGCATGTCTGAACAACTGCACCTGTTTCCTGTGCATTTGTACCAACTTGCAGTGACAAGCCGGCAGCAGGGCACCACTGACGATGAGACTTCCACGGTAGCAGTGGTTACATCATAATATAGCGGGAGAAGCTTTCTTGGCCCGGTGATCGGAATCAGGCCACAGCGGTCGGACGGGCGATCTGACCAGCATCAAATTCAGGCCCTACACTCTCAAAATAATAACAACAAATACATACAATGTTATTTACAATTAAAAAGCGCAACATAATTAACACATACAATAATAAATCACATAATTAAAAAAAAATAACTATTTTCAAATTTGTTATTACTTAAATAACTTTCTACCCTATACCTCTAGAAACTACACAACACACATCAAAAATGTATTATTACATGTATAAATTTTACCCACATATTTAAATATCAATTACAATATTATTAATAATTAACTAATATTAAAATAATTATATTTGAGTACCTTCCCACTCTTGAGCCATACAAAATGAACAACCCAAAGTTAATAAATATTTTAAAAAATCTTAATTGCAAAATTTTAATGATTAGTTATCAATTAACAAATTAATATGAATAATTAACATATAATAATGTAATTATATTTAATTAACCTCCCACCCTTTACCCCTAAAATTGCAACAACTCACATCTAATATCTACCTTAAACAATATCTTATTTACACATTTTACATAATTATTAATCATCAATTAAGTTTTTAATATTAACTAAACATTAATTATTAATTCCTACCCTATTCTCCTCCACAACCCGCACCTGAAAATTAACTTTAAAAAACATGAATTCTACAATTAACATAAATATTTATCAATTAGCTAATTATTATTAAATAAAAATGTGTTATTAATTATATTTAATTTACTTCCCACCCTATATTCTCACAAAACGCACAACCTGTACCTGAGACGTAACTTAACATTTTTTTATTGTACAATTAAGATAAATATTTATCAATTAAATAATTAATAATAATTAAAAATTAATTATTAATTGATTAAAATGAATTTACTTCCCACCATATACCCATATAAACCCTACAACCCGCAGTGGGACTAAAAATCCCAAACAATTATTAAATGAAATTTCTAAACTATTTTTCTTTACAAAAATGGTATAAACAATTTATAACATATACAAATAGATATATACTAGAATACATTAGAATAATTAAAAACTATATAATTAACAACAATTTTTCTAAACTATATTAAAAATATCAATATTGTTACAATCGATATTACTTACCTTAAAATCAGTATTCTTGACAACGATTTTCTTTACACACAATAGTTCTGCATGACTATTTAAAATTCAATATTTATGTCTGACGATATTGATGTCTGAATACCGATTGTGCCATTGCATTGTAATATTATTATTATATAATTGAGCCAAGGAGGACATCTCCCCACCTTTCCAGGCCCAAAGGTTCTGCCCATCAAAGTTGTTTTGACCTATATTAACTGTCCATATAACAGAGACAGGAAATTACTGTACTTTCATTTATTGTGCCAGAGTCATTACACCTTAACCTTTCTGTGCGGAAAGATGATGTTTGCATCCTGTGCATTCATGCTTCTCATGCATTCATACTTAAGGGCTGATTATGATCTTGTGAATAATTTTTGGAATCCTTTCCGAACAAATCGGATTCTGCGAATCCAACCAAATGATTACGATGCTTCCGTACATCGTTCGGTCTAACTCCCATTGAATTCAATGGGAGCCTGTGTTCCGAACGAGAACATAGGCTCCCATTGAAAAAGGGGTTGTTGGGGAAAACCATGCACCCTGTGACGGGCACCCCATGGTGCCTACCACACTGTGCAATGTTGGAAAGGGGGGTCCCTTGGGTACCCCATGGGACCGATTCGGAAGGCCCTGGGTGAAGGGGCCTGAACGGGCCCCCAAAGTCAGATTCCGACTGCCGATCCAAGTCAGAACAACCGATTCGGAAAGGCTGTCCAAATCTGACATCTTAATCGCTCGGTGGGAAACACGGTCCCTAAAGCAGTACGAGTAGGCTCCGAACGACTCGTTTCCTCTGAATGCCATCCAGAACCGAGCAGGAAAGTCCGAACACTTTACAAACATCGTAATCGGTCATTCGGAAACCTTTTCGAATCGGTCGGAAAGACGGCTTCCAAATTGGATTCGGAAGGTCTGTATCCGATTCGGAGCCTTTCCGAACTTCATCGTTATCGACCCCCTAGACTTTTGTGTGTTTTGATCAAAGCGCTTCTTCTCTCCCTGAGCATATTTGTAACAATTTTTAGTTTATCCACCCATTGTAAAAGGCTTACCACCTGTGCTGCTATGCACCATACAAATATAAACTGGATATTTCCGCATTATATTGAGTGCTTATATACACTACACACCATTAACTGCAAAGACATGCATTCCACCCAAACCTCTACAAGCGGAAGGCATTTTATCAGTATACAGAAGGGCTGGACAATAAATGGCAATTTCAGTGATAAGAATGCAGCATGCAGTTTCCACTGTGATTCCTCAAAATGAAGCACATCACTGTTGTGATGATCAGGGGCATAATATAAGCTCACGTTCATGTGTTGGAATGGGGCATGAAAGCATTCCAAGGTTGTACAGCCCTGGACTACATGCAGGCAAGAGAAATTACCCCCCGCTCCACTCTGCTTGAGTAGTAAATGACAGCCATAATACAGATGTAGTGGCCTGGTGTGACTGCACCTGATGCACCTATGATAGCTAGAGCGATGGCAGAGGGTGCTGTTGGGGAGGACAGAGGAACATGAATAGTTATGGCTGATGAGTTTTCTGTGGATTTGGGGTATCTGGCTTCCTAGAGCTATATTATTAAGATGAGTCATGCAATGGGGTAGTGTAGCATTGAAGATAGCACTGATGTTGGAGACACGAGTTCTTAATATTCTGACACATGAAAGTGAGCTCGACTCTCAGAAATTTGAACCTGCAACTGGTGTGTAGCCTGAGGCTTTGTGGTCTTTTTTCAAAACCTAAATCACTTAGGGGCGGATTAGGAAGACACTCGGACATTCATCCGACCACCATCCTTTAATAAATGGGACCACCTGACTACAAATTGGAGGTCCCACCGGGCACATTAGGATGCGACTGCCATAACGGCGGTTGCAATTTCCATATTTTGTATTGCGGTGGGTGCTGTAGGTTGCAGCACAATGTCGCAGTACAAAATATGGACATAACACATATCCCTGCACTGCGTGGCAGGCACCATGCGGTGCCTGCCAAGTGGTGCAGGGATATGTAGGGGTAACCATAGGTCCCCCAAAAATCCAAATGTGAAGTCCAGGGGCAAGGGGGCCTACTACGGGCCCCTACTGTCCCTTTCCGCCTGCCTTTTAATGGCGGGTTCACCACTATGAATGGGCCAGTGGAAAGGAACATTCTAAAACCTACGGCAGTACCTGGCAGGCACTGCCACCATGGTAGGTATTGCTGCTCCTCGGATCCATGGCGGTCACTTTCTCCGACCGCCACCCATCCACCACCCATCCTAATGTCGCATGCGGAAAACCCAATTACGATGGCGGTGGGACCGACGTGGTGTCACTGGCGGTCCCACCATCATTGTACACACTGCAATTGCCAGCTGTCAGAGTTTATCATGAGGAATGCAGCAAACAATATTTTTTCCTTAGTGGCCCATTGCAGCACATACCCCTTCCCTCAATAAGAATCTGTCAAAATGTATAGTGACTCAGTGAGTCGGCTCCAAAATAATATTGTGTTTGAGGGCCCAATACCCATTCTTAGTCAGACAGAACCTTATACTGGTTTTGGGAACACTATTTTGCAAATTTGTTCTAAAATACTCCTGTTTTCTGACCATTACCCCCAACGCATTATACAATATTCTGCCTATTATTTTGCAGCATCGTCTTCAAACGAGGTGACAGCCAGAAAGAAGTGGTCTGCCTTGTGCTCACCTGTTTAGCACCTACTCAGATCTGAATTACAGTCTCACTCTTTTTCACGCCTCACACCTCACTGTCATCATTGACTAGCAGAGGGCTGCTGCAGGCTTCAGGTCAGTGAGGAGACAACAGGACATGAAATCCAAGTACAAACTCTATAGACAGTTAGTACCACATTTAAAATTTGATTCATCATTTCAATGTACAACTGTGTGACTTTTAAAAAGACGGGCAGGAGCAGCTGGATAATGTTTGTAGCCTGTATCATTGTTTCATTAAATTCTCAAAATAGGTTAGAAATTTTATCAGTTGACATATTAATTGCGGGTCCTTTGAGTCCATACTTTTTAGTATTGCAGATACCTCTTTCATTAAACGGCCTCCTTAGCAGATAACGGCGGTAGTACCCTAACACCGGGCAGATGTCCCTAGTAAAGTTGCACTACATGTGCCCAGGCCCTGTAAATTAAATTCTGCTGGTGGGACTGCAGCACTTAATGTATCACCCAATTAAGAAGCACTTTAAACATGCCAATGTAGAGCCTGTGTGTGCAGTTTTAAACTGGCGTGTCGACCTGACTAAGTAAAGCTTTTAACAACAGACATAATTACAAAAAAAAAATCATATATTTATTATTTATCCCAGATAATACAGCGGTCCATAATACAATTCAGCAAGCACAGGTCTTGAGGATCTTCCTGAAGGTGTTCAGGGAAAGGGCGCATCTGATGTCTGCCGGTAGCTCGTTCCAGGTCTTGGCTGCGATGTGAGAGAAGGATCTTCTGCGTGCTCTGGCTCTGTGGATTCGCAGGATTTTGGCCAGTGCGAGGTTGGAGGATCGGAGGTTGCTTTTGGGTACATGGAAGTTGATTCTGTCGCTGAGGTATTTGGGTCCGTTGTTGTGTAGGCATTTGTAGGCATGAGTGAGGATTTTGAAGGTGACTCTATTCTCCACTGGGAGCCAGTGGAGTCTTCGTAGGTGCTGGCTGATGTGCTCGTACCGGGGGATGCCGAGGACGAGTCTGGCGGCGGTGTTCTGTATTGTCTGGAGTTTGCAGAGTAGGGACTTGTTAATGCCGGCGTAGAGTAATACACGATAAATTGGTTCATATGTATGCCTAAGCTATCAGAGAAGCATCAGGTGTATAGGTTGTAACAAAGTCATAGTTGCAAGCCTCCAGAGGTCCAAAAAATGCTACGATATCTACAGTTTTTACTACTTGTGATAAACTTTATCTACTTTTACACTGCTAGCTACAGCAGAGAAAGGCTAGAGCGAGCTGATCCCAGCTACTCATTAGAAAGCCCAGTTAAGCATAGGGCACCAGATCTTTCTACCTCATTTCTTGGACCGCCACCCCTTACAGCTATATAAAGCCACTTCCTGATTACGAATATGAAGCATCCGGGCAAACCAAACAGCATATGAAGGAGGGTCCGGATCTTTCCACTTTATAGCAATCAACAAACAAGCTACTGCCACAGAGATGAAGATAAAATATGTATGAATCTGTTCTAACTGGGTTTTCTCATCGTAGCCTAATAACATCATAGCCGGAGAGATGCTCACTCCTTGTCCTAATGCTTTTTGAAGGAATATTTCGATCCCCCATTTTAGAGGGTCCAATTTCCCACAATCATAGAACACATGGACCAAATCTGAAGGGCCTTGCCCACACCTTGGGCAATGATCATTTTCCCTTTTACCCCATCCGAATAACTTGGCCGGGGTGAAATGCAAATTGAAAATCGTTTTATAGTGTTAAGTCTTCAGGTTGGCCGAAAGAAGGATCTTTTTGGAAAGAGCAATTGACATACATAGATCCGTATCATTATCGCCTAGCTTCCTGGCCCATTTAGATTCTGTTTTTACTAGATCATCTTGAGTAGCTTCTATAAAGATGTTATATATATGCTTTATCCGGGAGTCCTTATAAAGAATAGAAGAATCTTATCTATAGACATTATTTTTGGCTTAAACTGTCTGATAATTTCTATAATGTGGATATACTTAAAGTAAGATCGAGCATCGAAACCAAAGCGCTCCTGTAGCTCAACAAAAGAGACCATACCATCCATATAAAAAATATCCCCTATTTTATTTATACCGGCTTGCTCCCATTGTTTTCCCAACCCATCATAAAGAGGGACCAAAAAAATTGGTGAACACCAAAGGGGTTGACTGATGAAGATACCAAGGCTCCATAAATATGCATTTATGGAGCCATGGTATCTTCATCAGTCTACCAACTTTATGCCATACATTCCATGCGGTAAACATCCATTAGTACGTGGCTGTTACACCACGTACCATTACTTCGCAAGCGTAACAACGCATGCGATGTTACAAGGCACAGCCTTTACTACGCAAGTTGATACATCGCATGCGTTGTAACGCTTGTGAAGTAAAGGCTATCCACATCGTTGTGTGTAAACAGACGATTCGACGCGCTTCCGTTTCATCACAACAACGTAGAGTCATTGTCCTTTTCAAGGAAGGGCCGTTAGCTGGGAGCGGAGAGGAAGCCGTTTACATGTTCTGCTCTTAATGAATAAACGTTACACAATTTACCTGGATTCCGGCTTCTTTTTACCTCCATCTATCTCAAGTATACTCGCATAGCATGACATCTAGCATCTCAACAGCGCCTCCAGGGGGTGACCTTTCCTGCTACGCTCCTTGAAGCCTCCTTTCAGTTTATCTCCTGGTTGCTTAGCAACGCCTGCAGCAGTTGGTTTTCTGCCTCTTCTGTGTGATGCAGAGGATGCTCTCAAGGGACCCAGGTCCACGCATTAGTTTCTCATCCAATTCAGGTGTGTGTTTGAATTCTGGGATTTGAAGTCCTGTTTAGTCCATTCAAATATAGGACTACATGCATGGATGTGGGAAACTTCAGTTTCCTGCAACTTGAAGTACTCCTTGGCAATTAGCAGCACCTTCAGAGATACGAATGGGTACATAAATACTTAAATACTTTAGTACAGTCTATTCGATGTGTAGAAAACTAGGAAGAAGCTTTGTTTTTCTTTTCCTTGTGTGCCCTGCTTTTCAAAAAAAGAGGGAGCAGGAGGCACATGCATCCATGCCCACTATGCGCGTGTACTGCGACTTCATTTGTGATTATTCAACAGGTGACTGCGGACTTTAAGCCAGAGAAGACAGGAACAAAGGAACTGAGGAGAGAGAGGTAAGAGGGGCTGTGTAGTATTTAAGGGTTTAGGGTAGGGGGAGGGTGGTGCAAGGGGTAGTCTTTTTGGTTTAAGGGTAGTGTAGTTGTGTTTGCGTAGTGTAGAGTAGTGTATTTGGGTTTAGGGTAGTGTCTGGGGTCTTGAAGGGTAGTGTTTGGGAGTAGGGACAGGAATGTGGGTAGGGGCAGTGTCGAGCTGGGGTAGTGTTTTAGGGTTTAGGGTAGTGTTGTGGTGTTAGTGTAGTGTACGGTAGTGTCGGGGGGACGTGCAGGGTAGTGTTTCAGTGTAGGGACCGTCTTGGGAGTCGGGCAGGGTCGTGCTGGGGGTAGTTTTTAAGGGTTTAGTGTAGTGTTGTGGTTTTTTGTAGTGTAGGGTAGTGTTTTAGGGTTTAGGGTAGTGTTGGGGTGTATGCAGGGTAGTGTTTGGGAGTAGGGACAGGAATAGGGGTAGGGGCAGAGTCGTGCAGGGGTAGTGTTTTAGGGTTTAGGGTAGTGTTGTGGTTTTGTGTAGTGTAGGGTAGTGTTTTAGGGTTTAGGGTAGTGTCTGGGGTGCGTGCAGGGTAGTGTTTGGGAGTAGGGACTGGAATGGGGGTAGGGGCAGAGTCGTGCTGGGGCAGTGATTTTGGGTTTAGGGTAGTGTTGTGGTTTTTGTGTGGTGTAGGGTAGTGTTTTAGGGTTTAGGGTAGTGTCGGGGTGTGTGCAGGGTAGTGTTTGGGAGTAGGGACAGGATTGGGGGTAGGGGCAGAGTCGTGCTGGGGTAGTGATTTAGGGTTTAGGGTAGTGTTGGGGTGTTTGTGTTTGTGTAGTGTAGGGTAGTGTTTTAGGGTAGTGTCGGGGTGCGTGCATGGTAGTGTTTGAGTGTAGGGAGCGGGCTGGGGAAAGGAGGAGGGTCGTCCAGCGGATAGTGATTTAGGGTTTAGGGTAGTGTAGTGGTGTTTGATTAGTGTACGGTAGTGTAGTGTTTGAGGGTTTGGGTAGTGTTTTAGAATTTGTGATGTGTAGGGTAGTGTATTTGTATTTAGTATTTAGTGTAGTGTTGAGTTTTTATTACTAGGCAAGTTTTTAGTTCACACACATTAACACTTGCAATGTAAAGGTATGCGAACTAAAAACTTGCGTAGTTACAGTATTTTCTAAGTAAAAACATCGCAGTAAAAAGCTGTGAAGTAATGGTATGCGAAATAACGAGTCATATTCAGCCAGTTCATATATAGATGGTGGGGCTTCGGCTTCCTGTGTTTCCATGTGACTCTTGTCCCCTTTTTCTGGCATGAACAGGATGCACATCTGCGGTAACATTGTGGTCCAATAATAATAAATTAGATTTGGAACCACCCAGCCCCCTCGCTCCTGGGGGAGGGATAGGAATTTGAGTGACAGTCTAATTTTCTGAAAGTGCCATATAAAGTTTGAAAATAGTGCATCGAGGGCCAGATGTACAACCTTTTATTGCGGCCGCAAACTGGAGAACCTCCCGTTTGCAGCCGCAAAAAAGGGTAACAGCATGTACAAATGCTATTTTGCGAGTCCCTGACTCGCAAAATAGCATTTCCAACTCTTGCTATTAGGAAGAGGCGTCCCTTCCTAATAGCGAGTCAACATGCTATGTACTAGTGTTTTGTGACCGCATTTGCGGCCGCAAAACACTCGCAATTTATCACCTACTTCAAGTAGGTGGTAAACCACCCGTAAAGGGGAAGGGGTCCCCAAGGGACCCCTTCCCCTTTGTGAGTATGTTGGAAAATATTTTTTAAGAGCAGGCAGTGGTCCCAGAGACCACAGCCTGCGCTTAAAAAAAATGAAACTGTAAAGTTTAATTTTTCTTTTTTAAATGCATCCTGTTTTCCTTTAAGGAAAACGGGCTGCATTTAAAAAGAAGCTGCTTTCTTAAAAAGCAGTACCAGACAGGGTGGTCTGCTGAGCCCAGTAGGCCACCATCCCTGGGAAGGCTGTCTTTCCCAATGGACTCGCAAATTACGAGAGGGTCATTAATAATAATGAGCTTCGCAATTTGCGACCCAATTAGGAATCGCAAACAGTGTGAAATACACTGTTGTACATCGGAAATAACGCCTCACAAATTACGTTGCACAAATTTCTTGGTCATACATCTGGCCCCAAGTTTTTTAATAAAAAAGGGTTCAGGCTCAAGAGGGATACAGTGGAATAGATAGAGTACCTTTGGAAACATTGTCATTTTAAGGGCCATACACCAACCAATTACTGAGAGGTGCAGCTTATCAATTCTTCTTAAATCCCTATTGATTTTAGCTATCAGAGGGACCATGTCCGTTGCCCAAATTGAATCCACATCAGCAGTTATATCAAACCCGAGATATGTGGCCACTTCGGTTCTATGTGGAGTCTGAAGCGTGATATTCTTACTGCAAATAATCTTGGCCTTCTCAGTATTTAGGAGATATCCAGCCAGTCTGTCAAATTCCATGGCTAAGATTTCTAACTGTGTAATTGCACTCTGTGGGTCAGGGGTTACAATAACTATGTCATCAGCATACACTAATACTTTAGTATCATACCCTCTGACCAATAGTGGCTTAATCTTCTGGTCTAACAAAATTGTTCTTATTAATGGGTCAATATATAGGGCAAAAAGAATCAGCGAGCAAGGACACTCCTGTCTTGCCCCTCTAGCTACTTCAATCCTTTCGCGAGTACATTGCTCTGATGACAGTAATAATTTGTGGTCCAAAGATATTCCCCCTTAAAATGTCCCAAAGGTAATCCCATGCAACTCGACCAAAAGCCTTTTGAGCATCAAGGAGACTCAGGGACTTCTGTTCTCCTGAGATATCAGCTATGTTGAATAGAGGGATGACTCGTCAGTTATGATCCATAGTCCTTCTGCATCGGAATTGATAAGGGAGATAGGACGATACGATGATGGGTCCTCTGAGGATTTCCCTTTCTTTAAAAACACAACTATGTTGGTGCCTAACTAGGACTGCGGGGTTGCCCCCTGTACTGGATAGCCAAAAATAGATCCAGTAATAAAGGGGCATGCTCTGCCTGAAGTTCCTTATAGATTTCAATGTGAACTCTGTCCGTGCCAGCGGCTTTCCCTGAGGCCATCATATGGATTGCCTCTATAACTTCCCCAAGTGTAATATCAGCTTCCAGTTCTCCAGGCCCCTACCCTCCCCCATCAGTACTTAGCCCTCCTAACTCTGAGGCAATATCCTGTGTTTCTGCCCGGTAAAGTTCCCCGTAAAACTCTGTGAACACACACAGAACCTCCTTAGAGTCCATTGCATATGTCCCATCTTTCCTTCTAATCTTGGCAATGTTACTTCTAGTTGACTTCTGTCTCATACGCAAGTCTAAATGTTTACCAATAGTCTCGCCATACTCATAATTATCCCTGTTAAAGGCTTGATAGGCTTTGGCCACTTTTTTGTTATAGAAATTATTGATCTCAGCTTTTATCTGTATAACTTCAATCTGTAGCTGGGCTTGTATCTCTTCCTGTCTACGGGCAATTGCAGTGGTCTGTTTCTCCTCAAATGAGGTTAGCTGTTTGGTCAGCTGGTGCATCTCATCTTGCTGCCTTTTTCTATGAAATCCAACAAAACTTGCAACCTCGCCCCTTAATCCTGCCTTAAATGCATCTCAGACTACTTCCCTCAAGGCACTGTATCTGTTTGCATCACAAAAATGTTGAGTCCATCCCCTGATATACTTTATAAATAGATCATTAACCAGAAGTTTCCTGTCAAAAGTCTATTTGGATTAGTATCTCAAGTACCCTTGTACCACCTCCTAATGTTACCGCCATCAAGCAGAGTGGTGGACACAGAAAAGTAGTCTAGTCTCACATATTTCTTGTGGGAAAAAGAAAAGTATGTGTAGCCAGGATTCATCGGGTTCCTCATGGCCCAAACATCAATTAACCCATGACTAGTTATTAAAGAAGCTAGTGCTTTATACACGTGTGGCTTTCTCCCCTGATACTTATTGATGGTAGCTCCACTAACGGCCAAGTGAATGTTAAACTCCCCACATATAAAAAGGAGGCTAGTTTCATCTCGAGTTCTTCTAATACCCTAGGATCATCTTGATTAGAGTCATAGATTGTACAAATCGTCTACTCTATAGCTATTTTAACAATTGCCCATCGTCCCCATTTATCTTCCAGGACTCGCCTAGCTGGAGCCAAGTTATTTGACACATGGATTGTGACCCCTCTAATCGTAGTGGTCTGAGTAGAGCAGGCCACCAGTGTATATCCTGGGATTAAGATAGATCCTTTCCTATCCCACGGGATGTGGGTTTCTTGTTGCCATAATATGTCCACCCCCAAGGATCTTAATACCTCGCTAACCCTACCACGTTTAACCTTGTCATTAAGACCACCAATGTTCATTGAAAAAATAGACAGCCTACCCATATTTGTAATACATAGACAATCTTTTCCACAATCTGAAGATAGCTACACAAAAATCATAACATCCCCGCTGTCTCTTTGGGTTTTTTCTCCCACTGCTACACCAGCCCACCACCACCTCCCACCACCCCCCCTCATATCCCCACTCCAACCTCCCCTGCTAACCCACCACCCCCTCCCAATCCCAGCCACCCGTGATCACTCCTATGCTGAGGAAATACAGACCTGCGTTGGTCTGTGGTGGATGGGGAGCAGCTCCCCCCAAACGGTGACTTTAGTTACTTATCAATCATAACCTATTAACCCACACACATGTAATCATCTAGGGAAGCTAGTAGCCTAAGCTTGCCATGTAAACTACTTGTGAGAGCTTAAAGATAGAACAATCAAATTACACAACCATACAACCTAAATTATACCCCACCGTCCGCAAGAAAGTCCTTAGCTTTAATTTTTTAGGTGAAAAATCTGGTCCGATCCCCCAGATCACTTTCAAGCAGGCCGGGTTCTTTAAAAAGGCCTGTGCACCCTTCTCCTGAAATGGCTTATTCATTTAGCTTAAGCTCCAGCACCATTCAACAGGGAGAGGAGTTGGCCTAACGGCTAGGGCGGTCGTCCTCGAATCTGGGGAACTGGGTTTGAGTCTCTGCAGCGACGCTGGACTTCTTGTGATTTAAGCTCTGAAGCATCCTTGGCATAATTGCAAATACCTGTGTAATAAACAAGAATGAAATCTGCTGGAGCCTACCTTGTTTAGAGATCATTTTACAGCAGGTGGAACTCATGCTTGCCTCTCTTAGGCTGCTAGAAGCAGTAGCTCGGTGGACAGGAGATGCCAGCGGCCGACCCGGGACACAGCGCCCGCCATGTGGCCTAAATCAGCCATTGGTAGGGGAAAGGGGACTGCTCCCCCACAGACCAGAGTTCATGCATCTGCCCTGACCACGGATACAACCACAACTCTTGCTGCTGCTCCGAGACCCGGGCGTCGGCAGCAAAAAACAACCCGGATGGAAAACTCCGCTGAGGGGAAGGGGAGGAGCGGGACGGCACCTTTCCAGCAACACCTGACAGACACCATGGTGCTAGAGCTGCATCGCGGTTCCTCCTCCAGAGCAGTATCTGGGCAGGATCAACCAACACCATCTCTGCAATCAACTCAGGAAGGACGTCAGAATGCTTCACAGGATTGTGAGTACCTTCAACAGGGCGAGGGGATTATCTTGGCTTGGGATTCCACAGCTCCTGCCTCAGCCTTAGCCATAGGGCCCGGGGAGACAGCGCTGGTAGCTCGGACATTAGCAGAAGAGGGTAAGGGAGATGCAACCAAAGGGTGGAGGAAGGTGAGGAGGCATTACAAGTGTACAACAATGGACACAGCAAGGGAAGTTACAGGGGGATATACTCAGGCACAGGAAACTCTTCAGGAGGGTATCGCAGATATATATAAAGAAAAAAAGATTGACTTGGACAAAAGTAAAGTAGAGACCATAGCCCACATTAAAAGTCAGGATTGCCTAGTGGGGGGAGCTGTGACAGATCTCCTATGAGCGAATCAGAATAAGAAGCAAAGTCGCACCTCGGTTCACCATCTCAAAAGAGTGGGAGCAGGTAATGACTGGGATCACGATTCAGAAGCAAATAATTTATTTTTTTCCTTGTCGGGTGGTACCTGGTCAGTAGACGGTTCAGAGTCAAGTATAGATTCCAGTGAGACTGAGAGCCTGCCAGGTACTAGCAGAGTAGATTCTGCAGCCACTGCGTCAAAGGTGTTAAGAAAACCTGGTGGATGTGATGGCAAGGGAGATAAGAACAACAGACATCAAATTGAGTGGGAAAACACAGTCTCACATGAAGGCGTCTCTCTTAAAAATTATTTGGGACCCTAAACAGCTACTTTCGATCAGTAGCATGTTATCCCCACTTGCATAGTAGTAACCGATAGCATCATCATCGGGTCTGGCCTCCACCCGAAGGGGGTGTCTCAAACACCAGAGACAGTGTGGAAACCCTGCCATAGATACTTTGTTCTAAAATTACCTCCTGTACCAAAGATAGAAGAATGTATTAAAAGGTTGGACAGGGGTACGGATAAAAGAAAGAAAGATGTGTATAGTGAAGAGCTAGATATCCCACAGATCTACATAAGCAACATGTTTCACCTACTTGCGTCTGTCAAGGTCGATTGCTTTCATCAGGGCCATAAGGTTTCTTAATCCCTTTCATAGGCCAGAAGGGACACTTTCCCCTAGTCAAATGTGTCACAGTTATGTACTCTCAATGGGGAAAATAGGAGAATGCAATGTCCTTCCCTGAAACAGAAAGGAACAGTAAAGCACATACATATTAGTTCTTACTTTTCTCAATATCACTCTCGTGTGCCACCCTGTAGCTTTGAGACCACTCATTCAGGAAAAACACAAGGAAATGATGAACGGAGCGCTGAAACCTTTCAGATACTTACTCCCAGTCACATATCTGGGTTAAATTCATCATCGCTCTTTAGCTCACATCAACGCCCCAGTTCAGACCCAGCCATCTGCAAATCACCCTTGACCCTTTTCCTCATGGGAATATTCCAGCCCGAACTGCCAAGCCAGGTATTCCCTGCACTGGAAACAAGCATCCTGGGACCAGTTTCGGGGTAACACCCCTCATCAGCCAGGCTAGCTGGAATCCAGTGGCAAAGTGAGCAAGGGACGCACATCTTGGCATACCCAGTCAACTTAGAGCGAACAAAGCAAACACAAGTAGATGATGGACAGAGCGCTTAAACTTTTCAGACACTCACCCCCAGTCACATATCTAGGTTGAATCCATCATCATTCTTTAGCTCACTTCGTCACCCTAGTTCAGACCCAGACATATGGAAATCAGTCTTGACCTTATTCCTCTTGGGAATAGTCCAGCACCAAACTGCTGAGCAGGGTCAAGACTAATTTGCATATGGCTGGGTTTAAACTGGAATGGCTTGGTGAGCCAAAAACGATGGATTTAGGCCCAGATCTCCGTACTGGGGTGAATGTATAACATTGTTCTGCGTTCTGTCTGTCAATTGTTAATTTTACATTTGTCATCCTGAGTGGGACAGGTATGCTCAGACATTGGACGCGTGCTCTCCATGCCACCTGAGTCAAGCTAGCCTGGCTGATGAGGGGTGAAATTCCGAAACAGGTCCTAGGATGCTTGTTTCCAGTCCAGGGAGGACCTGGCCTGGCAGTTCGGGCTAGGCTGTTCCCATAGGGAGCTGGGTCAAGAAGACTGATTTGCATATGGCTAGGTTCAAACTGAAATGGCATGGGGAGCAAAAAACAATGGATTTATTTTATTTATTTATTTATTTGTTGGTTTGTATAGCGCTGGAATCGACTCCAAATGGAGTATCTCTGCGCTTTTCAGGAACCGGTAAAGCAAAGATAAGAGGAAAGAGGAGCTAGATCTCATTTCTAAACAGCACAGTTTTCAGGAGTTTCCTGAAGGTGAGGTGTTCTTTACACTGTCTTAGAGATAAAGGGAGTTTATTCCACAGTGTGGGGCCTGTGATTGATAATGCTTTGTTCCCATGTCTGGCTTTTTTAGCACGGGGGATCACTAAGAAAAGACTGTTGCTAGATCTCAATGATCGAAGTGGGGTGTAGGGAATAAATTTGTTTTGAAGATAAACAGGTCCTTGTCCATTTATACATTTGTGGATCAGGCAGCATATCTTAAATTTTATTCTCTGACGGATCGAAAGCCAGTGTAATTGCTCCAAAAGGGGTTTTGAAGCGGTTCTTGGGGGAACATTAAGAACAAGGCAAGCTGCCGTGTTCTGAATGACCTGGAGCTTAGCCAATACGCCTTCGTTGGCAGAGAGCAACAGGCCATTACAGTAATCGATCCTACTTAAAACCAAGGTCTGAACCAGGGTTCTCCTAAAGGAATCCGGTAGGAGAGGAAAAACTTTCCGTAATAGACTGATGGTGTGGAAGCAGATTCCTGAGGTATAGTTGACATGCTGTTTGAAAAGCAGATCTTGATCCAAAGGGATCCCTAGATTCTTCACGACCTGTTTGGGTTCGGGAACTATTCCCAGATTGAGTGGCCACCAATCAGGAGTCCATAAAATTTTTGCTTCACCAAACAGCATTACCTCCGTTTTACTGACATTACACTGGAGAAAGTTGGAGGACATCCAGTGTGCCACCGCCTTCATGGCAGCAGAAAAAGAGCTTTTTACTTCAGCGGAGAGAGTCTTGAAAGGGAAGAGGAGCTGGGTGTCATCAGCATACAATACTGGAATAAAACCATATCTCCGCATCACTCTAGCCAGGGGCGCCACATATATGTTAAAAAGGGTTGGGCTTAAACAAGAGCCCTGAGGCACCCCTTTCGAGATCTCAATCTCCGCTGAGCGATAGGTATCCATGATGATTCTCTGGGAGCGATCGAAAAGAAAGCTTTTTAGCCAGTCAATGGCTTTATCTTTGATACCAGCGTTCGACAACCGGTCAATAAGGATGGCATGTGACATGGTGTCGAACGCTGCTGATAGATCTAAAAGAACCAGGATTACTGAAAAGCCCCTATCCTGGTACATCTGTAAATCATCTGTAACAGACAGAAGAGTAGACTTTGTACTGTGTTTAGGCCTGAACCCTGACTGAGAATAGTCCAGGGCGCCAGCAAGTTCGATGTAGTTAGACAGATGGTGGTTGACATGCTTTTCAATCAGTTTCCCTAGGAATGGTAATAGGGAAATCGGCCTAAGATTGGCTAAATCGGTCCATGGAATGGAGGTGTTTTTCCTGATGGGTCTAACCAGGGCTCGTTTCCAATCTCTTGGGACAGTGCCTGAGCTAAGTGAAAGATTCACCAGTCTTTCAAACAAAGGACAAAGCTGTTCAATCAGGACAGGCATAATCCTAGCTGGGATGTTATCATCTGGACTGCCGCTTTTAATCTGTGATGTTAATAAAAGTGTTTCTTGTAAAGAAATAGGTGGGAAGGTGTTTAATATGTGTTTTTCCTGCTTGGGTTCAGCATCCATCTCAGGGAGCGCCATATTAATAGAGATCCCTCTATTGGCGCACATTATTTTGTCATGGATTAACTCTATTTTTTTAGTAAAGAAACATGAAATTTCATCACATAGCTGTTGGGAGGCTAATTCAAAAGATTCACATGCTGCAGGCTTAGTAAAAGTTTGAAGAATTTGATATAAGACCCTAGAAGAATTGCCTGCAGCTGTGATTTGTGAGGTGATATGGATTTTGCGAGCAGTGCGAATAGCTTTGTGGTAAATGGATAGTGAGTCCCAATATTTGGTTTTATCTTCTGCCAAATGAGAGGTTCTCCACCTCTTTTCTAATTTCCTGGCATTAAGTTTTAATGTCCTTAAGTTGTCCGAGAACCAGATTTCTTGTTTCTTGGCCGGTCTAGGTTTAAACTGTTTCAGAGGGGCAATCTTATCTATAGTTTCTTTAATGGCTCTGTCAAAGTTTGTGAGGGCAGTTTCAATGTTAGTTTGGGGAGGGAAAAAAGGAGAAGCAAAATTTTTCTTAAAAGTGGTGTCGGTAACTTTGTGCCATTGTCTACGTATACTAGGTAGTAGAGTTGGACGTGAGGGGATATGCTTCGGATACTGAGTAAGAAATTCAACAATAAAGTGGTCAGTCCAATTAACCTGCCTTGCAGGCGGACAGGAGATCGACGAAAAATTAGATAAAATCAGGTCCAGGGTATGACCTGCCTGATGTGTGGGCCCACAATTACGTTTCAGCAATCCTAGGGAGGACAAGTCAAGTAATAAGGATTGTGCCTCATTACAATCCAGCTTATCACTATGTACATTAAAATCCCCAACTAAAATGAAGTCGCTATTATTATCGACATATGGAGCAAGTAGCTCCATCAATAAGCTTGAGAAATTGTTGCATGGTCCCGGAGGGCGATATACCAGAGCACCCTTTATATTTTCTTTGGGAGACAGTTTTATTTTGAAAATTAATAATTCGAGTTCAGGAGTGCTTAGTTCTTCTAAAACCAATATGCTAATTTCCTGTTTGTGCACGATAGCAATCCCACCACCTATTTTCGTAGGGCGGTCCAGTCTAACAATTTTATAGTTATTTGGAACTCCCAAGGTTATGGCAGGAGTAGAGTGTGGTTTTAGCCACGTTTCCGTAAGGTAGCATATATCAGGTTGTTGAGAGGAAACTAAGTCCCACACTTCTGCAGTGTGTTTGGGCAGTGACCTAATATTACACAGGAAGCTTTTCAGCTCGACAGGGGTATGATTGCTTCCGACAACTATGTTCGTTGTAGCAGGGTTAGATAGTTTAGAGTACTGACACCTGCTCGTGGTCAGTGTTTGTGTGGTGCATTGAAAATGGCAGTGGAGGCACGAGAACGGCCCCTCTACCTCGGGGAATTCACCGCCCCTGCAACCCTTTAATAATCCGAGGCCCAGATCTCTGTACTGGGGTGAATGTATGACATTGTTCTGCATTCTGTCCATCAATTGTCCTTTTTGCATGTGCTATCATTCAGTGCATATCAAATAGGTTTCACCCATTGAGCATGTATAGCATAATATGTGTTGAGATTTAAAATTATTAGACTTATTAACCTCTTCAGTGCCCATGACGAGATAGTCTCGTCATGGAGCACGGTTGCGCTGTGCCCATGACGAGACTATCTCGTCATGAACCCCACCCACTAGTGCAACGCCCGGCACAGGAGGGGGAAAGGGCGTGGCACTGAAGGGGTTAAGGACAGAGAGAATCTCAGCAAAACCGGTTTATCACTATCAGAAACATTCATGTGGTTGGGTCATCTTGCCATGTGGTATTGCAAAAAGCAAGACGGGTTATAATTCTCATTTGGCAGACATTGTAGGGCCTGGGACCATTATAATGTTAATTTAAAAATTGCACAGTCCCACAAAATACATGAGCAGTCATCCATTTTAACATGTTCAATCTAACATGATTCTCAAAAATGGTTTGATATCTCAGTAATAATACTGTATATAAACTAGGCAGATCTAAGAAAGCACGTGTTTCGAACCACAGGTCGCTCAGGGTTCTCTTCAGGGCTTTTGGGCTGGTAATGGTGCGTTTATTTCTTGACTCTTCAAAAGGAAACTAATCCTAAAGCCAATATTATTGTGCGCCGAGGTGACGGCTAATTTGTTAGGTTAATCACCACATAGGTTTCTCTGTTTCATTTAATGGAATAAACCTCTTGTTTAGACCTCCATCTTCTCGTTTCACAATGAAGATGGAGGTCTAAACAAGCCGTTCATTACCAGCCCAAAAGCCCTGAAGAGAACCCTGAGCGACCTGTAGTTTGAAATGCGTTGGCTAGGTGTATCTGAAATTCAACTCACAATAAATCTTTATGGACTGTTTAATCAAATTGTAGGATCACCATCTATCCATAAAAAATACTTTGGAACCCAATTGCCAATACAGTTAGGGTAAGGTGCTTTCATTTACCATAATATGACCCTCTGGTTCAATTTAGGACTGGTTGAAATAAGTTATGTGTGTCTCTAAATGTAAAAATGCACTGAAAATGTTTTGTTTTTGTAGAAATGTATTAGGATTAGTTTTGTTTTCTATGTATGTTATTATGGTGTCACTATTATCACTGATTTATTAGATTTGTGTGGTCTGTGGCAAAGAGGTGTGGTTTACCTTTTCGAAGACTTGTCAAATGTATCAACTATTAGTAATGTACGGTTGTTAGACTTGGCATCTTTTGGCGTGTTTCCCCTGACTTTTTGCTTTCTGACCTCCCGTTTTTGACTCTGTTTTTGCTGGTGTAATGATTCTGTGTACTTTACTTACTGCTCCAGTGGTAAAGTGCAGGTGCTCCTGTATAAACTGTGTTATGGATTGGTAAATAATTTAATTACCGGGACTTAATTTGATGCGGAAAATCTATAACAATAGCTCAGTAAAATAAGAGGCAGAATCCGTGGTATTAGAGGTTCGGAACGGGCTTTATTCCAAAATCAATTCGAATTGATGGACTCCATATTCCATCACCACGAAGGTTCAGGAAGTGAAGGACAAACTTTATTGACAAGTAATCATTTTTATACAAAGGCATTACAGTGAAATAGATGCAGGAGGCGTAACAGTTGATAACAAAGATAAAATCATACATGCGTAACTAAAATGGGTGTAACTGGGCGTAACTAAAGAACGTCATCAGGTATGATGTCACAATAGGGTGGTTCCATGAAAGAATTTCGCAATGTCAGCAGAAATACTTGGCAGAGATGCGCGCGCAGCAGCATGACGTGTGATTGACGTGCAACTAGGGGGTGAAGGAGACTTGACATTTAGCTCTACATGTGGAGACAGAAGTCTGGGGTTATGTCAACCTAATCCCAAATCATATCTAATATCCTATGTTTAAAGAACTGTGTTATCCAAAAAGAGAGGTCTCTTAGGATAGAATCTTATTCTATACTGACTATACTGACTGTTAGTGCGTGTACAAGCGTCTAAGTGTCTACACTAGATGCGAGGGGGTAGGAATATTCCATGGTAACAGGGCTATGAATTACTTGCATAAAGACAGAGAAGCCTGGCCACTTTGCACGGAAGCTGGAGGAATGTTTACCTAAACTACTAGACAGGAATGCATCGGATGAGGAGCGGAGCAGAGCAGATAATTTTGAAGGTGAAATACAGTTTTTGGCAGGCAGATAGGTCGAGTCAGGCACCGTTAGCCGCGCAGGGAGTAGGACAAAGTTCATGGATACAGATGCGAGCTCAGACCGGAGCTTTCAGAGGCAGAAGGCAGAAAAAGGCTTAATGGCAGAATCAGGGCCTATTCGCCTGGACTGTAAAATGGGATAAATAAACCATATAAAGCCGGTGGCCTTTCATACTTAGGAGTAGAATATCCGGCCCATTCATGGCGGATCTGAAAGAGGACATGTTGACGGTGGACGCACATGTGTTTGCGTCTTCATAACTGGAACTGGAGGGAACATACATGTACTTGTGATTTATACATGAAACCGTTGGGGTCCAAGATAGGGGACATAACTGACCATAAAAATCCATATTTCCACATTCCCTCCTTGTCCCCTACTTGCCCTTAAGAAATATCAATCTTCATCAATCCGTTGATCTGTTCATATAGCATCATTTGTTCTTCTTTCTTCTTCCGGGATGAATGAAAACTTGGATGTGGGATACACGAGGTGGCACATAGACCACAAATCGCTGGTCCACATTGTAGGCATAAGCAGCAACTGAATAGTATGAGAAAGCCAATACCTAGGAAGGATAGGACCCTCCATCCAAAGGTAGATAATACACTCCAAAACCAACCGGACCAAGTCCAGGTGCCTGGATTCTGGAGTATCTGGCTTACAATCTTATGAAGGCGGGTTATGGCTTTATATACTGACGGTGAATTTTCTGGTATGAAAATGCAACAACTTGATCCGATGACCCTACAAGCTCCGCCCCTATCGGCCAAGATGACGTCAAGGACAAGACGATTTTGAAGCACAACAATCCGCATGGCAGACTGCTCTTCTGTTAAATTGCCTAAGGCGGAAATAGTTTCGTTCACTACTGCTTCAAGGGTTCTGGTTAATCTACGTATCAGCTTACTATTAGTGACTGTACCTATATAAGGAAAGAAACCTTTATTGAAATCTGTGTATTTTTCCCATGCTGTTTCAGTGTAATCGACAATTGGGAGATCTCTCTGCTGTCTATTGTGTACTAAATGAGTATTTCTATGATAATCAGGAGGAGCTAGGAAAACAGGTGGCAGAAGGAATCCGATGTAACAGGTACCATCCCAATCTAGGGGCAGACGTATATATGCGGTCTGGCCACATATGAAGTAGGAATGGCGAGAAGCTCTAAATATAGATTTGCCTTGATCACTGAATTCTATTATAGTGGTGCATTTACTATGGCCCATGTGTATGGAGCCATTCTTTCTTATACACAATTCACCTTTAACTGGAAATACTGACATAGCAGGCAAAATTGGTGCATCTTCAGATTCAACGTTCAGGATCATGAGATTAAGCGTGAAATTACCTAATCCATATACTTCATTTTCTAGATCAGTTCCTGTTCTTTTGGGAAGTCCCTCCTTGTTAGGGTAGCAGACTTTAAGCAAAACTAAGTTCAGGTTTCCCCATACCCAGTTGTCTTGATAAACTGCGGAATTTGAATCTAAGGAATTAATTAAACTAAACCATGCTCCACAGGAGCCATTGTGTGTGAACGGATATGGAAAGAGAGGCAGAATTCCCTTATAGTTCTGATAGGGTGGGAGTCGGCCACATATCCAACAATTTGTAGCATTGCTAGTCTGATGGGAATGATGTAACATACTAATAAAAGTGTTGTTGCGCAGCGCAAATCTATATGACAACTCATGCGGGGGTAATTCACTAAAAGAATGTTCAGCAGTAACATTGTAAACATGTTTAGAAATAGGATAATATATGTGCAACAAGATACTTGCAGCAATTATTAAAAGACATAAGAAAAACAAAATTAATAACGTCACTGTACAATGACTACGCAGTGATTTACAGTACGCATGTTTTTTCAACTGGATTCGATTATTTCTTTCTCTATTCCGGTCCAGAGGATACATGTCAGAGACAAATTCAACCGATTCACCTTGGAGAGGACTTAAACAATCAAATTGTCTGACTGACTGGACCTCAATTTTTGTCTATATAGTTCTGAGTCCGTTTGCTCAACCAAAGGGAGCTTTGAGTCTGTCTTTGAGGCAATACGGGGTTTAGTCTCTATATCGGATGGTAGTCCATAAAATTTCTTGATATGACTTGAATGTATCCAGCCTTTTCGACCTTCGATCTTCACGGCGGTCCTCGTGGTGAGCAGTACCAGTTGAGGCGATTTCCACCTCGGATCCAGCTGAGACTTCCGGTCAAAATTCCTCACTAACACCAAGTCCCCCGGAACTACGTCATGGGGTTTCACCTCGGTGTTGTCGGGAAAGGCTGCAGCTACCTGTGAACGACAAGATTGGAGTGCAGACATCAAGGAAGCCAGGTAATCTGTCAGCATATTACAGTCAACGTCAGTTATTTTACGAGGTATAGGCGTCCCCCACATATTTGGTGGTCTACCGAAGATCACCTCATACGGGGATAGCCCTGTTCGAGAGTGCGCTACCATTCTCATATAAAAGAGTGCAACTGGTAAGGCTACTACCCAGTCGACACCTTTCTCTCTACATATTTTGGACAATCTAATTTTCAGAGTTTGATTATGTCGTTCCACGAGACCTGCTGCCTCGGGGTGTCGGACACAGTGAAATCTCCATTGATAACCTAACAAAAGTGAAACGTGTTTCATTAGTTCAGACGAGAACGGCTGGCCGTTATCTGAGTAGACAGCACGTGGTAAACCGTACCGTGGGAAGAATTCTCGGACTAACTGTTTGGCAGTAGTCGGGGCAGTGTAATCTGAAACCGGGTATGCCTCTGTCCAACGGGAAAGAGCACAAACAACTACAAGAACGTATTTGAATCCTCGATATCGTTCCATCTGGATATAATCCATCTGGAGGACTTCAAAAGGGTGCTCAGGAGGCTGAAATCCACCCTGTTCTACGGGAATGCTTTTACCTGGGTTAAACTGACAACAGATCATACAGGTACGAACTTTTTGTTTAGCTGCTGCTCGTAAATGTTTGTTGAACCAAATGTGTTGAATGCTGTCTAGCATAGCTTTTTCTCCTAGGTGCGCTGGACTATGTATTGTATTAATGATAACTTGGACCATTGAGTCGGGAAGAAACCATACAGATTTTTCCTTCGTCATCCATCCTTGATCGGTTTGGATCCCTCCTAATTCAGTCCATTTCTTTATTTCTTCTGGTGTAGCATGTGTCTGTATGTCAATTACGTCTAGAGCGGGATCCTTAACCATCATGCAATGTGTTGGTGTCGGAACTATTGTCTTTGTCATGTCAGATGTGTGAGTTTGAGCAGTCTGTTTAGCTGTTTTGTCAGCTAGATCATTGCCTTGGGAAATGATATCAGTAACTTTCGTATGAGCTTTACATTTCATAATTGAGATTGCAGTGGGTAGATGTATTGCATCTAATAAGGCATGAATGAGGGGTCTGTGCTGAATGTGGGCACCGTGAGAAGTTAAATAACCTCTCTCTCGCCACAGCACGCCGAAGTCATGTACAACTCCGAATGCATAACGTGAATCAGTGTATATGTTGACTTTCTTATTTGTGGCTTGAATACAGGCTTGTGTCAGAGCGATGAGCTCTGCTGCTTGAGCTGACAAGGTATTAATACGATTTGTTTCAATGACTTCAGTGTCTGTTGTGACTGCGTAAGCGGCCACTAGCTCTCCTGTACTTGTTCTCATACATGAACCATCTACATACAGCGTCAGGTCTGGATCTGACAATGGGACGTCTGTCAAGTCTTGTCTGGGTTTCGTCGTGATAGTAATAACTTCAATACAATCATGTGCTAGTGGGTCTGTTCCGTTTACTGGTAACAGTGTGGCAGGATTCAATGTACTACAACGTCTGATTTCTATGTGTGGCTGAAACAATGTCAGTTCGTAACCGGTGAGTCTTGCTATAGTCAAGTGTTGTGTTTGCGTTCGGTTCAAGAGAACCTCTACTACGTGTGGTACTTGTACTGTCAATTGATGTCCTAACACTATGGCATCGCTTTGTCTGATTGCTAAAGCTGTCGCTGCCACTGATTTCAGGCACGCAGGAAGAGCCTGAGCTACGGGATCTAATGTACTAGAAAAATAAGCACATGGTTTGTGTGATCCTGCTTGTTCCTGTGTGAGTACTGACAAGGCAGTACCTTCGCGTTCTGTAACAAAGAGTGTAAAATGTTTATTGTAACATGGTGTTGCTAAAACAGGTGCTTGACATAAAGCTTTCTTTAAACTTTCAAAGGCGTGTGTATGTTCTTGAGTCCAAGGGAGGACAGTCGATGTGGCCGCCTCCTGTGTTGTCAACTGAATGAGTGATTTTGCTAGAAATGCATACTGAGGGATCCACTGCCTACAATATGAAGTGAGGCCTATAAAAGCCCGCACCTCCTTTTGTGTCTTGGGTATTGGCATGTTAGCAATTAACTGGATGCGATCGGGTGTAAGCTGCCTTCCCTCCTTGGACAGCGAGTGACCAAGGTAAACAACTCGCTGGACACAGAATTGCAGCTTAGAAGGGGACACCTTGTGCCCCTTTTCGGCCAAGAATTGTAAAACCGTCAGTGAGGCTTTTTCACATTCAGGTTCGCTTCTAGCGGTGATCAGCAGATCATCGACATATTGAAGCAGGGCAGTTTTGACTGGCATGTGTATACTGTCAAGTTCTCGTTTCAGTGCTTGGCTATAGATGCTGGGGCTTTCTGTGAATCCTTGAGGTGCGCGTGTAAATTTAAAGCTTCGTCAATTTAAACTAAATCCGAACAAGTATTGGCTTTCCGGATCTATTGGGACGCTGAAAAAGGCATTCTTGAGATCAATTACAGTAAAGAATGTTGCTTCGGAATCAATGGCTGTCAATAATGAAGAAATATCTGGAACTACGGGATATTGTGGTACAATACATTTATTTAATTCGCGCAGATCAATAACCAATCGATATACTGGCGAAGCTTTTGGATCAGTTCGTTTAAGAATCGGAATTATCGGGGAATTACATACATTGGAGTCGGTTTCCACAACCACTCCTTGGGTAATAAGCTCGTCAATGATTTGCAGTAAAGCCACTACAGCATCTGGGGGTAACTTGTATTGTCGCATTCGTGGTAATACCACTCCTGTCTTTAGTGTGACTCGATATGGTGTAATGTTCATGCAACCAACATCCGTAGGGCCTTGTGCCCATAAATGTGTGGGTAAAGTCTGCAGTCGGTGATCCATGTCTCGGGACACGTAGTGCCCTTTGAAATCACGTAAAAACAATCTTACTCCTTCCGGAGAACAACATATTATAGCTCCTAGAGCTTTCAAAGTTTTTATACCTAACAGGTTTTCGGGACATGATTTAGTAAGCAATAAATCTGTAGTTCGTGTCAAAGGACCAATCGTAAGGGGAAGAGGCTGTGATACCTCGTTAACGATAGGTTTTCCTGAAAAACCAAGGGAAATATTCTGTGAGCCTGAGAGGGGTGCCCCTGGAACTTCACTATGTTTTATGGTTGTTCGGCTTGCCCCTGTATCAAGTAGAAATTTTCTGTCTTGGCCTAATAATTCACTGTGTACATAAGGTCCTTCTTGATCTACAGGGACCTCTATAAGGGGTAAGCCAACTTCCCTCTCTAGGCTGTTTCATGAGTATCGTTGATAATCGGGATAGTCATACTGTGCGGTCTGGTACATCTGTCGTGTCGTTGTTTGTGTGGCAGCAATAGGCTGCGGTGGTGGAGCTGGCATAGACTGTTGCGGAGCTGGCATGGACTGTGCATGCTGCGGAGCTCCTTGTTGGTTCTGATCCTGTCTAAGTGGCCGTGGTCTTTCTTTTGTATTACCTATGGCGATATTATGTTTTAAAACTGGACAATCGTGTACATAATGACCTGGCTGTTTACAATAGTTGCATGTCCCTTTTACAGGACCTGCTGAAACACTGGACTGTGTCATACCCTTTTTATGACCGTCAGCTGGAACTGTCTGAGAAACTAGCATTTTCATTTTCGTGTCTTTCATGCGTCTTTGTTCATGTTCTTGTTCTTCTCTAATTCTATTGTGATGGTACTGTAGCATTTGTAACATTTGTGACGGAGTGTTACCTTGCCAGGTACTCTCGAATTTCAATACTCTATTCTTAACTTGGGGCAAGGAATTTTCAACTAATTTTGTCACAAACAAATGTGGATACGATTCGCTACTTGCTTTTATTCCACTATTTATACCAAAACATTTTTCGAATCGTGCATAGAAATCACTAGTGTCTTCATCTTGCTTTTGTTTACAGGCTGAGATTGCACCCCAGTCTTCCTTTTTCGTAGTTAATAAACGTGGCAGTACCTGTACTAATAAACCTGGTAGTGTTTTGGTCTTTTCCCCAAGCCCTGAACCTGGACCTCGAGCTTTTTCTTCGTTTTCTAATGCTGTCCAATCTATCTTCTGGTCTCCAACCTCCCAATCCTTTTCCTTGAGTTTTTCGTAAATGCCCGCAGGCATTAATACCTTCAATATTGTCATAATGTCGGGATAGGTATACTCTCCCATGAGCAACATGTCTTTAATTTCACGGTGGAAACCCGCTGGGTCTTTGTCATGACTGGGTACCACTTTCTTCATTTCTAATAGTTCTATTTTAGATATGGGTGTGTATACAAACACACGTTTAAACTGATTGTCATCACCTTTTATCGGGTGCACTTCGCGTAAGGGATTCTGTCTATCCATGTAATACGTCGTTCTTTCTTTTATGGGCAGTGAGACATGTTCGGGGCATACAAAAAGAATGTACTGCTTTCTGGATTCTAGTATTTCTCTAATTAACTCAGTACCTGAACCTCTCCATTTATTCGTGAGTAATTTAGTCAATATATCAGGTAATGGACCAGGATCGGAGTGTTGGCTTTTATATAATATAAGGAGTTGTTGAACCATATAGATACCAGCTAAACGCTGTTCATCTGGGGTGAGGTTCAAAAACGTGTGTGCTAATGTATCATCACTATATTTTCCGGGACTATCAACCCAATGAACGGCTGACCTGGCTAATTCTTGTTCGTCCATATAATCGAGTAGATGATAACCCCTTCGTTCTCGGAGTAATTTGTCAGCGGCTTGGAACGAATGTTCGGGGGACCTTATATTTATTATAGGGGTTTGGAAATTTCTGCTATTATCTGGACGTATCGGACGTATCGGATCAGTAAAGCATCTAGTATTATTGCGAGATCTTCCTCTACCTACATAGGCCACGGTTTCTAACTGTCCTGTGGGCAATTCTAATTCTTCCTCCTCTTCGGTTTGTTCAGGCTCGTCTACTGTTAATCTTTCTTCGTGTATTCGTTCTACTTCTTTGCGGATCTTGCGGCACATAGCTACTATACATGATCGTTTATCATGTCTCCCCTCTGATATATTCCGACTCCATGTTGTGAGAATTTGCATTTCTTCCGGATTTACCCCTGGTCGGTCTTGATTTCTGATCACACAATTTATGAGGAAACGTAACAGTTCCCCCTGTATTTCCACTTTCTGGTACTCCAAGGCTCTATTAATACTTTCAGAATCTCGTCCTGACTGGACAAAGTGGTATATATTTTCTAAATGTGTAGTCATTCCTGGTAGCCTCCCTAAATATATTGCAGCTCGTCGGATACGTAATGATGCCAGCAGCATTTCGTCCCCTTTTCCGGGCACAGGGTCATATCTACAATCTATTAGAAGTTCCTTAAGCGCGTCGGGAGTTACTAGTTTCGGCGTACGTTGGTGGGCTAATTCTTGAAAGGAAAGTTTATTTACTCTGGGTGGCGTGGAAAAAATGTTTGCTGTACCTCCCGTAGCACCACCTGGGGTGCTGGATGTGAAAGGATTCGTTGAACGTGATATAGCAACCATAGGTGTGGGTACAGCTGTAGAAACAGATGTGCTTGCCGGAACTTGTGTCGGAGTTTGTTGTTGCGGGGGTACAGACGAAGGGGGGTCTTGGCGTTGAACCCCCTCGGCAGGCGGTCTATGTGGCGCGGTACTAGCATACTCGGGAGCTGCGTCGTCTAAATAAGAAGAAAGAAAAACATCTTCTGCGGTTCTGGGATGCCCTTTGGGATGTGCTTTTATCGGAAACAATGGGGGTGGCAAGTCTTTGGGTATCTCCAGAGTAGCCTTAGGTAACCCTTCGGCCAGAAGAGGATACATACCATTCATAAGGGCATTTCTTTGTCTGTCTGTTTGTTCTGATTTTACTCGGGTACCTTCTTCAATTAATAGATTTTCTCGGACTTTATCTGAATTCTCCTTACTCTTCTCTTC
Source organism: Triturus cristatus (assembly GCF_964204655.1). Classification (NCBI taxonomy): domain Eukaryota; kingdom Metazoa; phylum Chordata; class Amphibia; order Caudata; family Salamandridae; genus Triturus; species Triturus cristatus. Next base: position 388,648,981 of record NC_140585.1, on the reverse strand, counting down.
CTGTCTACGTGCTTTTTCTGTACGTCTATACGATTCTTTACGCCATAATTCAATGGCATCTTTCTGTGATTGTCTAGCCTTCTTTTTCCATAATTCTTCCTCTACTTTCACGATGCAATCTGCATCCCAGGTCCCAGCTGCGGGCCACCTCTGACTTTCTGGTAATTCCTTGGTGTAGTCTACCCATAAATCAAGAAATAATATGGCGTCTAGGCCATGTTTATGATACATGAAGTACCCTGGAGTGTCCCTAGGAGGAATGGGAACAGCTTCTTCGAGTACCCCTTTTCTAGTTTTTATCTGTCTTAATTTCGAAAAGAGCGGCATATTGAGAACTGATCTGATACCTAATTCTGAACACGTTTTAACACAACAAAACACAATAATGAACAGTCATTCACACCACAATATGCAGAACGTATTTAAAACATTTTAACATTTAACATTTAATGAACAACAATGATGGCCATTTTAGGGAACTAGTCACTAAGCATAATACTCGGCACTAACTAGGCAATTCTGAATTATATACTAGACATACTTGATATACTGCTAAACAGTACAGATACACTGCTAAAACAGTGCGGACCGGATTTGTGTACCCAAACCCGTCTTGACCGGCACAACCTATGTGCACGTCAGAACGCCTCCCCGACAATGGTACTCACCGGGTAGCTCGGAACGGAAGGCCTCGTAACTGAACTGAACTGGACTCGGACTCGGACCGGACTGGACTCGACTCGAAACTTTGGAAACTTCGGAACCTGGTGGGCCTCTGTATACCTCGGATCTTGCTCTCTCAGCTAGGCTCTGGTCGGGATACTTCGCACTTCTCACCGCCTCGTCTGGGTGTTGATCGCAGCCTCAGTTACCCCCGCTCGGCAGGAGGGAGATACAGGAAATCCTGTGGGTACGCGTTGTTGTCCGTCCAGCTGTGGCAGGAGACCGGGCCTGCAACGCACCGCCGGCGCGTGAGATGAGAAAGTGTCCCTGTTCGGGCGCCATTTATGTGGTAAATAATTTAATTACCGGGACTTAATTTGATGCGGAAAATCTATAACAATAGCTCAGTAAAATAAGAGGCAGAATCCGTGGTATTAGAGGTTCGGAACGGGCTTTATTCCAAAATCAATTCGAATTGATGGACTCCATATTCCATCACCACGAAGGTTCAGGAAGTGAAGGACAAACTTTATTGACAAGTAATCATTTTTATACAAAGGCATTACAGTGAAATAGATGCAGGAGGCGTAACAGTTGATAACAAAGATAAAATCATACATGCGTAACTAAAATGGGTGTAACTGGGCGTAACTAAAGAACGTCATCAGGTATGATGTCACAATAGGGTGGTTCCATGAAAGAATTTCGCAATGTCAGCAGAAATACTTGGCAGAGATGCGCGCGCAGCAGCATGACGTGTGATTGACGTGCAACTAGGGGGTGAAGGAGACTTGACATTTAGCTCTACATGTGGAGACAGAAGTCTGGGGTTATGTCAACCTAATCCCAAATCATATCTAATATCCTATGTTTAAAGAACTGTGTTATCCAAAAAGAGAGGTCTCTTAGGATAGAATCTTATTCTATACTGACTATACTGACTGTTAGTGCGTGTACAAGCGTCTAAGTGTCTACACTAGATGCGAGGGGGTAGGAATATTCCATGGTAACAGGGCTATGAATTACTTGCATAAAGACAGAGAAGCCTGGCCCCTTTGCACGGAAGCTGGAGGAATGTTTACCTAAACTACTAGACAGGAATGCATCGGATGAGGAGCGGAGCAGAGCAGATAATTTTGAAGGTGAAATACAGTTTTTGGCAGGCAGATAGGTCGAGTCAGGCACCGTTAGCCGCGCAGGGAGTAGGACAAAGTTCATGGATACAGATGCGAGCTCAGACCGGAGCTTTCAGAGGCAGAAGGCAGAAAAAGGCTTAATGGCAGAATCAGGGCCTATTCGCCTGGACTGTAAAATGGGATAAATAAACCATATAAAGCCGGTGGCCTTTCATACTTAGGAGTAGAATATCCGGCCCATTCATGGCGGATCTGAAAGAGGACATGTTGACGGTGGACGTACATGTGTTTGCGTCTTCATAACTGGAACTGGAGGGAACATACATGTACTTGTGATTTATACATGAAACCGTTGGGGTCCAAGATAGGGGACATAACTGACCATAAAAATCCATGTTTCCATGATTGGCCTATTTGATTTATGTGTCAGTCCCTAGTAAAGTGCACTGCGAGTACCAGGGCCTATAAATCAAATGCTGTTGGTGGGCTGCAGCACTGGATTGTGCCACCCACGCAAACAGGCCGTAAAGTGTAACTCTAGCCTGCCATTGCTGAGCCAGTGTGCAGCCTGGGGCTGCCATGTCGACTTGGCAAGTGCACACACTTGCCAGACCCTAAACCTTCCCTTTTCTACATGTTAGTCACCCCTAAAGTAGGCTCAAGGTACCCCTGTGGGCAGGGAGCATTGTATGTGAAAGGTAGGACATGCCCTGGTGTATGTGGCATGTCCTGATAGTGAATTACAGCCTACTTCATTTTTCACTATTGCAAGGCTACCTGTTCCCCATAGGCCAGAATGGGCAGTTTGATTATTACCTCCTATAATCCTAACTGACCCAGGGAACATGGTAGAAATTCGAGTTTAGTATGCCTGAACTCAGAATGATAAAATGCATCTTTTAGTGAAGGTGGTTTTAACATTCTGTGTTTGAAAATACCACTTTCAGAAAGTAGGTCTTTTCTTGCCTAACCATCCAAGCCTGCCTCTGCTAGGTTGTGTATTCCTTGTCTGGAGTGTGAGTGATAGGGGCTGGGGGATTACAGGAGACAGGGTGAGTCAGAACAGGGCTGAATATCAAGATCTACATGTAGATGGGTGGGAGGAGTTGCACCTGGGACCTGAATAGGGCTGTGCCTTCCCTCCACAATGCTGGCTCCACCTCCTGTGGTGCGTCTGATGTCCCTGGCCTACATTGTGAAAGGAAAGAAGGAGTCTTGTCAACAAAGTGCTCCAGGACTGACCAGAACTGGTTTGGACTAGGCAAAGGCCTCTCTGCCTTTAGCGAACAAAGAGAAATTGAGGATAAAAAGGGGGACCCAAACCCCAGAATCTTAGAACTCGCTGGGATCAAGAAGACTGCCAAGAAGAAGAGCTGGAGAAGCTGTGAGGAGGATCTACCACTTTGCTGCGTGCTTTGCTGTGTTGGCATGCAGTGGCTGCTTCTGTCTTGGGCAGTGAAGGAACTGAACTTTCTGCAATCTACTTTTGTGAGTGTCTCCAAGGGCTTGAGGTAGAGCTTGCCCCCTGTTCAAGAAGTCTCAGGAACAGCAAAGACCTCAAGCCCGACGCAGTCTACGGCGCCGCTGCCCACTCCGTGTCCTGAAGCCACTGCAGAGGGCACCGCCGCAACACCGCACCACAACTCTGGTCTCACTGACGACGCCTGTTGATGCCGCCACCGAGCCGCTGCTTGCACCGCGACCTGTGGGCACCGCACTCCGCACCGCCTCGCTTCACGTCGAAGCTTTGTCACCGCAGAGAGCACCGTCGCAATGCCACACCATGACCCTGGTCTCACCGATGACGCCTGCTGATGCTGCCACTGTGCCGCTGCTCGCACCGCGACCTGTGGGCACCGCACTCCGCACCGCCTCACCTCACGCCGACGCCTTGGTATCCCCGACGATGCTGCTCCACGCCGGACTAGACGCCGCTGCTTGCACCGTGGTTCAAGGGCACCACTCATAAAGTTACACGACGCACCGCCCTCATCCCGCAACACAGCCATGGCCTACTGACACCGGTGCCATCGACTCCAGTTCGTCAGCCGATGACAGTGCTTCAGCAACGATGACACCGTTGCTGCTCCTTGACCTGCCAGCACCGTGACGAGCACCGCCTTCAGCTCACAGCGCGACCCTGGTCTCACCGACGAACCACGAACTGAGGGCACCGCACGCCGCACCGCTGCACTTTGCACCGCAGCACCCGACGCCTGCCGACACCAGCACTCCTGATTCCATCAGAGAGGCGATCGACCTGCAATGCGTGGGACAACGAGAGGTCATCGACGACCTGCATTTCTGAAAGATACTGTTTGCGGGTCTTCCCGACACCGTAGCTGACCCGCTACGCCGCGGTCAGCCAGAACTGTTTGGATTTGTTTGTTCACAATGCCGTGATAGCCCCGGACGGAGCTATCGACATCCAGGAACTGTTTTTCAAGGAAACTGTGATAACTGAAGATTTTTAAGTACTGTATTGTGGATTTTTATCGTTTTTGGTCTTGTCTTAAGTATATAAAAATATTGGATATTTTTCTAAACTGGTGTGGTATCCTTTTGTCGTGCTTACACTGTATTACTGCTGGTTATGTGCAAATGCTTTACACACTGCCCCTAAGATAAGCCTGACTGCTCGTGCCAAGCTACCAAGGGGGTGAGCAGAGGTTATTTTAGGAGTGTAACTCCCTTATCCTGACTAGGAAGAAGGGTCCCTATTTGGACAAAGGTGCAAGCCCTTGCCAACTAGAGACCCCCATTTCTAACATTGGTTGTCAATGGTGAGGATGGACTTGTGTTTGCACTTGACTTACAGTGATTGGTGTGCACTACTACCATATCGCAGACCATTAAGTACCACATACAGGTTCCTTTTCTTTTTGGCCTATTTTTGATCTTGCCAGTTTGAACTTGCTACTTCAACATGCCTGAATCAATTGCATCATCTATTGCATCAGTGGAAATTGCCTTTCAGGGGGATCGATTGGAAGCCTACAATGTAAAGGAGTTAAAATCGATTTGCAAGAACCTGAAAGTCCTGGTCAGAGGCCTTACCAGGAAGGATGAGCTACAAAAGACGCTGAGGGCCTGGGTAGCAGTCGGACATGCCAGTGGGCAATCTGGTGTTCTCAGTGGAGAGGTGGAGGAGCCTGTTCCTAGGGTGGATGTGCTTTTGGGAGGGGTGGGACCCTCCAGGCCAGGCAGCAGTAGCTTGTCCCCAGAGGCGCTGGAGGACAGGCGTGAAGCAAGGAAGTTTGAATTGGAGAAATTCAGAATAGAAAGTGAGAGGGAAGACAAGAGAATAGCCATGGAGGAAAGGAAGATAATGTTAGATCATGAGAGAATGATCAAGGAGCTGGAGCTAAAGAGTAGAACCGGCTCAGATGGTGGCAGCAACCCTTCAGCACGCACAGACAGGATTGTACACATCCCCAAGAACGTAGGTAAAGAGTACAAGAAGGGTGATGACATACAAAGGTGGTTTCAAGGGTACGAGTCGTCAATTCATATGAATGGGGTCCCTGAGAGGAACTTGGTGGCGGGGTTGTGGCCTCTCTTTCCAGAAGAAGCTAGGGATACTCTGATAGCTTTGGGTAAGGGGCAGGAACTCACCTATGCTGACATGAAAGACGCTCTCCTCACTAGGTATGGACTCACTCCTGAGAGGTACAGGGATCAGTTTATATCCAGTAAAAAGCCTGAGACCAACACTTGGTTGGAATGTGTGGATATGTTCAACAGGTCGCTGGATGGCTGGGTGAAGGGCAGTAATGTGACAGATTTTCAGGGGCTGTACAATTTGATTGCATGGGAGCACTTGTCTAGTCTATGTTTTGCAGATCTGCACCAGCACCTAGTTGATAGTAAGCTGACTGACCCCAAGAAGCTTGCTATGGAGGTGGACCGCTGGGTGAGTACCAGGGACAACAAGAAAGCATTTGAGGGAGACTCAGCCAAAGGTGGGCGGGGTCCCCAGCAGAAAAGTGGGGGTGGGCAAGGGTAAAACACCGGAGTTCTCTTAAGGGCCCCAAACTAGTACCTAGGGTAAAGGTTTCCATCCCCCGGGTGATAAGAAGAAAGGGGTCTCTACAGCAAAGCCTGTTGAGACCAGCCCCGCAAGTGTTTTGCATGTGACCAGGTGGGTCACTTGAAGGGGGACCCCAGGTGTCCATAGGGGACACAGCCACCCACCGGTGGGCAGTCTAAGGTGTTGGCTAGTGTAGCGCTTGGGGAGGAGGGGTGCCCACAGGAGGGTGGGGATCCTGCAGAAATGACCCTCATCTCACTAGGGGACAGTGAGACGGTCCCAGGAAACCAGGTGGCCCCTAACACAAAGAAATATAGCACCTGGGTGACAATCAATGGGATAAGGGTAGAGGTTCTCAGAGATACGGGAGCCAGTGTGACCTCAGTCCGGTGTCACCTGGTCTCTGAGAAGCAGGTAGTCCCAGGGGCACTCCACCAAGTAGTTGCTGTAGACAACTCTGAGCGCCAGTGTATGGTGGTGCAGGTTCCCTTTGACTGGGGGAGGGTCTCAGGGCCCTTTGAGGGTGGTTGTGAGCCCTACCATGCCTGTAGATTGTCTGCTAGGTAACGACCTGGAGCAGTCCTTATGGAAGGATGTTGAGCTCAGGTCTCACTTGGAGATGCTTGGGTTGCCAGAGTGGGCATGCGTGTCTACTCGGTCAATGGCAGCCAGGAAGGGTGATCAAGAGTACTTGGAGCCTGGAAAAATGGCCTAAGTCCCTGCCAAGAGAAAGGGCAGGGGACGCGGGAAACCGGCCACCGAAGTTCCCACGGACCGGGAAGAGGCGGACATCGAGGGTGACGCCCCGGTGCCTACAGGGGAGCAGGTAGCCAAACTGGGAGAAATCTCTGAGCTGACCCATTGGCAGCAAGATGGGGGTCCCACCAGTGAGGAATTCTGTAAGGAGCAGAAAGAGTGCCCTACTCTGGAGGGTCTGCGGTGGCAGGCTGCGGACCAGGCAGCTGGTAATCAGTTCGGGTCACATCTGATCTACTGGGAGAATGGTCTCCTAGACAGTGAGCCTTAGGTTGCTGAGCCTGGGTCAGCCCGTGTGCTGGTGGTACTCCAGCGCTTCAGGACCTTTCCTTCTGGGTCTGGCTCATGACGTGCCTTTGGCAGGACATTTGGGGCAGAAAAAGACCTTTGACAGGCTTGTCACCCACTTCTTTTGGCCCCAAATGCGAAGACAGTCAGATGCACACTGCAGGTCTTGCCAAACTTGCCAGGCAAGTGGTAAGAGTGGGAGGAAGGTCAAAGCTCCTCTCCAACCTTTTCCTGTTGTTGGAACACCCTTTGAAAGGGTAGGGATGGATATTGTGGGGCCACTGGATCCCAAGACAGCCATGGGCAACAGGTACATCCTGGTCTTGGTGGTCCATGCCACCCGGTACCCGCAGGCAATCCCTCTTAGGACAACGACGGCGTCAGTGGTGGGCCGGGCATTAATGGGGATCTTTTCCTGTGTGGGGTTCCCCAGAGAGGTGGTTTCTGACAGGGGAACCAATTTCATATCCAAGTATATGACATCCCTGTGGAAGGAGTGTGGTGTAACCAACAAGTTCACCACTCCTTACCACCCACAAGGAAACGGTCTGGTGGAGAGATTCAACCAGACCTTGAAAGGTATGATCAAGGGTCTAACAGAACCCATGAGGCGTAAGTGGGACGTCCTCTTGCCATGCCTGCTCTTTGCATACAGGGAGGTGCCTCAGAAGTCTCATGGGTACAGTCCCTTTGAGCTCCTGTATGGCCACCCTGTCAGAGGACCTCTAAATTTGGTAAAGGAAGGCTGGGACGCAGCTCCCAGGAAAACTCCCCAGGATGTGTTTAGTTACATGCTGGCCTTCAGAAACCAAATTGCCCGCTTCAGGAAACTCGCTCAGGCAAACCTAGAAGCAAGCCAGGAAGAAATGAAGAGGTGGTATGACCAGAATGCCACTCTGGTCGAATTTAAACCTGGGCAAACAGTGTGGGTCATGGTCCCAGTGGAACCTTGTGCCTTGCAGGACAAGTGGACTGGGCCATATGAGGTGGTGGAGCGCAAAAGTAATGTCACCTACCTGGTTGATTTGCAGACTCCAAGGAACCCTTTGAGGGTCCTTCACGTGAACCGCCTCAAGCCCCACTTCGAGAGGTCCGAAGTGAGTATGCTCTTGGCGACAGATGATGAGGTGGAAGAGGAGAGTGAGCCTCTCCCTGACCTCCTGTCTACCAAGGAGCATGATGGGTCAGTGGAGGGTGTGATCCTCTCCCCTACACTGAATCAAGAGCAGCAGAGGGACTGTCGCCAGCTGTTGAGAGAGTTCGCCCCACTGTTCTCTCTGACCCTCGGTGTTACTCACTGACGTGGACACTGGTGACAGCCCTCCTGTAAAGCACAAAATTTACAGGCTGACTGACCTGGTCAGGGCCAGCATCAAGGAGGAGGTCTCTAAGATGTTTGCGTTAGGGGTGATTGAGCCCTCCAACAGTCCTTGGGCCAGCCCAGTGGTCTTGGTCCCAAAGGCTGCTTCACCCGGTGCTACTCCAGAACTCCAGTTTTGTGTGGACTACCGTGGGCTCAATGCCATCACCAGGACTAACGCGCACCCCATCCCCAGAGCTGATGAGCTCATTGATCTGTTGGGAGCTGCCCAGTTCCTCAGCACGTTTGATTTAACATCTGGGTACTGGCAGATTGCCTTAACCGATGGGGCCAAGATCAGCATTCTCAACCCCAGAAGGTCATTACCAGTTTCGGATGATGCCCTTTGGGTTGAAGAATGCCCCTGCCACCTTTCAGAGGTTGGTCAATCAGGTGTTGGCTGGACTGGAGGATTCCAGTGCCGCCTACCTGGATTACATTGATGTGTTCAGTTCCAGCTGCGATGAACATTTACAGCACCTCGAGAAAGTGTTGAGGGCTCTGCAAGATGCAGGCCTCACGATCAAGGCCAGTAAGTGCCAGATCGGGCAGGGTTCTGTGGTGTACTTGGGACACTAGGTAGGAAGCAGCCAGGTGGCACCCCTACAACCCAAGATTGACACCATTCTGGCTTGGGAGCCCACCGAGACCCAGACAGAGTTGAGAGCCTTCTTAGGTCTCACCTGCTACTATAGGAGATTTGTCAAGGGCTATGGCACTATCATTGCCCCCGTAACACAGCTGACTTCCAAGAAGCAGCCCAGGAAGGTGATCTGGACTGAGTACTGCCAGAAAGCTTTTGATGCCCTGAAGGCAGCCATATGCACGGCGTCTGTGCTCAAGGCACCTGACTTCTCCAAAGAATTTGTCGTGCAGACTGACAATTCAGAGCATGGTGTGGGAGCGGTGCTCTCACAACTGAATGAAGAGGGCCTAGATCAGCCTGTAGTCTTCCTTAGCAGGAGACTACTCCCCAGGGAACAGAGGTGGAGTGCCATAGAAAGGGAAGCTTTTGCTGTGGTCTGGGCGCTGAAGAAGCTGAGACCATACCTGTTTGGGACTCACTTCCGGGTTCAGACAGACCACAGGCCCCTCAGATGGTTGATGCAAATGAAGGGGTGAGAATCCAAAAGTGCTTAAGTGGTCCATCTCCCTACAGGGAATGAACTTTAAGGTGGAACACCGCCCTGGCACAGAACACGCCAACGCAGATGGTCTGTCCAGGTTCTTCCGCCTTAGTGAAGAAAACTCCCAGGAGGTTGGGTATTTCTCCCTACTTTCAGCTGGAGGGGACATGTGTTAGATTTGGCATCTTTTGGCGTGTTTCCCCTAACTTTTTGCTTTCTGACCTCTCGTTTTTGACTCTGTTTTTCCTGGTGTAATGATTCTGCGCACTTTCCTCACTGATGTCAAGTGGTAAAGGGCAGGTGCTCCTGTATAAACTGTGTTATGGATTAATGTTTCCATGATTGGCCTGTTTGATTTATGTGTCAGTGTCTGAGGTCATCGGGGAAGACAATGACGAAGCCGGCAGCAGAGGAACTACGCTTCCCAGGATTCCCGGCGCCGAGCGCGTCATCCACGTCATCACGTACCCGGAAGAACCTTCATATGCGCGGAGAAGACAGCCGTGGATGCCGGTTACTTTGCCTGCTGAGCCTCGAGTTTCCCCGACGGTCTGGTAAGGGTGCGGACGCACCATCTCTTGAATACATATCTTGTCCTTGAACGCTCAGCAACGGCAGCATACTTTGAAGCCTGTGTAAGATATCGCTGCTCCCGTTGGCTGGTCACCTGATCTAGGGACCTTGCGGTAGAGCGGAATTGCACAGGAGTAGCTCACCTAGAGGAAGGAGGGGAGAGTATGAATTCAATACTCCCGCCTAACTTACGGTGACCTCCGAGACTCTCTTGCTGTGTTCGTGAACTATTAGAGGGGGGCGTACAACCCTGGTACTTAGTACTCCTCATCAAACTCTGACGAACGAAAGAAACATTGTTACATTTAAACCTGTGTTGTATGGTGCAGTAGGGCTTGGTACAAGGCGCCATACAGGCGGTGCATGATCTATGATTCTGAGCATTATCAGAAATAGACAAACCTAACACAGGGCCACGCTGGACACGGTGAAAAGGGGGTGTTCTCCCCAACCTTTGTGTGTATGATTATACTGTGTGCATTTAATTAACGCTCCCAAGCCTGTGGGGGTCCTTCTGGTATTGTTTATTACAGGGGAACCTGAGATCCCTGAAGTCAGCTCTGCACCCCTGTATCCATTCAGCTCCGCATATCCATGGGTAGGTAATAAGGAGGTGCGGGAAGTATAGGTCGCTGAACAAGACAGGTAATAACCACTGTTCTTCCATATCCTTTCATAGGAGCTGTGCCCTGATATATCTCTATGTGCTGACTAGGAAGGCCCACGCCTCTTCCCTTTCAGGTAGATAGACAAAGGAGGTGATACGGGGAAAACGTAGGGACCTTCAGGCTGTGTTTGATAGCGATGTGTAATTTGACGTTGCTTCCTTACAGGTCTCCCTCCCCGCTGTTCCCATTCTTCCCTTCCCCCGCTTGATCACTCCATGGAGTCTGTGTGCTAAATCAGACCGTGGTGGTATCGAGAGGTGGACCATAATGAGCAACATACGACCCTGAGGATTCAAGGCTGCGACAGAGTAACCGGCCCACGTATTCATATCCTCCCGGTCGCAAGTTGAATATGGCCACTTTAGAAAACGTCATGGCTGCAGTAGCCCAGTTGCAGACAGAATTAGCGGCCTCTAGGGCCGAAACTGCCCAATTACAAGCCGTAGTAGACAGAATACAAAGGAACCCTTTTAATGCAGGCGCAGGACAGGCGACGCAAGCAACCCCCCTAGTTGTGGAAGTACCTACACCCATTCCCTTGGCCCCTCCCGAGCGATTTCACGGAGAGAGTAGCAAGGTACAGGTGTTCCTGACACAGGTGATGTTACATTTTTCCTGCAAAATGAAGGCCTTTTCCACCAACCATGCTAGGGTCGCCTTCCTCATATCCTACTTGGCCGGAGATGCGACTCAATGGGTGGTGCCTTTGGTGAAAAGAGACGACCCTTTATTACATGACTGGGACTCCTTTCTTAAAGAGTTCGAGAAGACATTCAACCGTAGATCAGCCACGCTCTCTGCTGATAAGGATCTGTTGGAGCTGAGACAAGGAAACAGGGACTTGATCGCATATCTCAATGATTTCCGTAGGCTGATCACAGAGACCGAGTGGCCCGAGACCAAACAGGCTGCTATCTTTCATCAAGGGCTGAGAGAGGAGATGAAAGACATCCTGGCCCAAATCGACCCTCAACCAGTGTCCTGTGAAGACTTGATAAGTCTGGTGCTACGCCTGGATCATAGGCTCAGCGAGCGCAAGGGAGAACATAAACGAAGGGAGCGACAGCCAGCCCGGGGTGAGACAATGCGTTCATATGAAAGTCCCACACCCTCTAAATCTGAGCCTATGGAAATAGGAGCCGTGCGATCAGCGCTCACCACGGAAGAGAGAGAGAACCGAAGAAAGAAAGGGTTATGCATATATTGCGGGAAAAAGGGGCATTTCATTCGGGAATGCGCATTACGTTCCAAGTACCCTCGTCCCGAAAACCGCAAGATGGTCCCCATTGCCTCCACGACCGCTTCGGGAAACGACCAAGCTTGAGGATTGCGGAAGGGACGTCTTCAAGCGAGGTTTACATCCCTTCCGTCGATAACGATCCACTGGGTAAAACTGATCATTTTTTCATGGAATTGCGTTTCTTCATTCATAACCGCGGGTGTCCGGTTCAGGCGATGCTGGATTCAGGGGCAACAGGCTGCTTCATAGATCAGAAACAAGCCGGAGAACTGGGTCTCTCTTTGCAAGAAAAAGCACACCCAGAAGATATCTATGCAGTGGACGGAAGACGTTTGGAGGCCGGTCCCATCCGGTTATGCACAGAAGAAATAGAGGTCTTGCACGGACGTGATCATCAAGAAAGGATACAGTTCAACGTTATCCAAGCACCTCAGTACGGTGTCATATTGGGTCTTCCCTGGTTGAGAAAACACGACCCCCAAATAAATTGGGTGGACAGATCGGTTACCTTCTCATCAGAGTTTTGCAAACATCATTGCCTAACAGGCAAAAGAACTCCTGCTACAATTTTGGCAGAAAAACGTCACATCGCTACAGCGGCCGAACACCCGGTGCTCCTGCCTGATGAATATAAGGAATTCACAGATGTTTTTAATGAAACCCTGGCGGAAACATTACCCCCCCATAGGCAATACAATTGCCAAATCGACCTGCTACCAGGGGCAGTCATTCCTTCTGGAAGGGTCTATGCACTGACAGAACCCGAAAACACTCATCTCCGCGAATATTTGGACAAGTACCTAGCGCTAGGATTTATCAGAGTATCTAAATCGCCTGCGGCGTCTCCGCTATTTTTTATTCCGAAGGCCAACGGCGAGCTACGCGCTTGTGTGGATTTTCGCGCGCTCAATGCTATCACTATAAAAAAACGATACCCGCTCCCTCTAATTAACGTGTTACTGGAACAGGTAAAAAGGGCGGTCATCTATACCCGATTGGATTTAAAGGGAGCTTATCATCTGGTTCGGATGAGACAGGGGGATGAATGGAAGACGGCATTCAAAACTCGATTTGGTCTATATGAATATCCTTTAATGCCCTTCGGCTTATGCAACGCTCCGGCTGCCTTCCAATACTTCCTCAACGATGTATTAAGGGAATACTTGGACCATTTCGTGGTAGTCTATATAGACGATATCCTGATCTACTCCCCTAATACAGAAATCCATGGCACACATGTGCGCACCATTCTGCAGGCTTTGAGACAGCATCAACTCTACTGTAAGATCAGTAAATGCGAGTTCAGCGTCACCACGGTAGAATTCCTAGGGGTGATGTTAACCCCCTGGGGTCAGGAAATGTCAGAACGCAAGATAAAGGCAGTGAAGGAATGGCCCTCTCCAACGAAGGTTCGTGACATCCAGTGTTTCCTCGGCTTCGCAAACTTTTATCGGAGATTCATCGATCAGTTCTCCAAGCTAGCGGCTCCACTAACTCGTTTGCTACAAAAGAAGGTGGTGTTCCAATGGACGGAGGAGGCTCAACAGAGTTTCGAGGCACGGAAGAAGGCGTTTGTATCCGCCCCCGTGTTACGACATGCAGATCCTGAACAACCTTACATCGTGGAGGCAGACGCGTCCGAATACGCGCTCGGGGCAGTACTCTCCCAACGCCATAGTGACACTGGCCAGCTCCACCCAGTTGTTTCATGTCACGAAAGCTTAATCCCGCCGAGCGCAACTACACCATTGCAGAAAAAGAATTATTGGCCATAAAAAACGCATTCCAGGAATGGAGACAGTATTTAATGGGATCCAAACACATTGTGACGGTGTATACCGACCACCGGAATCTACAATTCATGGCAGCAGCCAGACACCTAACCCCTCGCCAGCTACGATGGATGTTGTTCTTTGCGGATTACCACTTCTTGGTGACGTTCCACCCCGGAAGCGAAAACAAAAAGGCAGATGCACTGAGTCGACAAACCTCCCCAGAGATTCCGGACAGCTTACCCGAACATGCCATAGTGGATCCCAGGAAAGTGATATGTATCACCGCCACTGAAAAATTCCTTACAAGCATCAGGAAGACCTTGACCGAGGACAAATGGAAGGAGTGGTTGGAAAGACACAAGGAATGGAAGATGAAGGATGGCCTTCCAATACGTGGAAAACAGTTATTTATCCCAATACCCCACCTACGACTACAGGTGTTTCATTGGTGCCACACGCTACCCAATGCAGGACATAATGGCACTGAAAAAACACGGGAGCGAGTGCTTCGACAGTTCTGGTGGCCCACTGTAAACAAGGACATACAATCCTGGGTCAAAGAGTGTAGAGTGTGCTGCCAAACGAAGACACCACACACCAAACCTGCGGGACTCTTACAGCCTCTGCCAACCCCGGCCTATCCGTGGGAACGTATATCACTTGATTTTGTGGTAGGAATGCCTGCAGATAAGGGCCATACCGTCATCCTCGTAGTTGTGGACTACTTGACGAAATTAGCCCACTTCATTGCCTGTAAGCGGCTACCTAGCGCGGGGGAGCTGGCCGTACTGCTATTGAAACACATAGTGAGATTACACGGACTGCCGCAGGTGATAGTCTCGGACAGAGGAACCCAGTTCACGGCGAACTTCTGGAAGAAGTGGTGGGCAGCGTTGCACATCACCTCCAACCTCTCCACCAGCTACCATCCCCAAACCGATGGCCAAACAGAACGGGTCAATCAGACGCTAAAACAATATCTGAGGTGTTATGTAGAAGCCTCTACGGAAGCATGGGTAGACAGCCTATGGTTGGCAGAGGTGGCGTATAATAGCGCATTGCACAGCTCCACGAAACACACACCCTTTCACTGCACCTATGGGTTTCACCCCTGTTTCACCCCCTTCCAGCATCCTGTGGGCCAGGCTTCTGTGCCAGAGGTACAGGAACGAATATTGCACATTCAAAAGACATTCCAACAGGCTCAAAAGGAGCTACAGAAATCGAAGAGCCAGTATAAAAGGTATGCGGATAGACATAGGCAGGAAGGGCCACGCTACAAAATAGGGGAGTACGTGTGGTTATCCACCAAAAACATACGCTTCAAGAGGTATAGCATTTTTAATCCCCGATACATCGGCCCCTATAAAATCATCAAATTGCTCAATCTGGTGGTAGTGAAACTAGCCCTACCTTCCTCCTTGCGCATTCATCCAGCCTTTCACATATCCCTATGAAAGCCAGCGCTCTCAGGTAAACAGACACCACCCGCTCCAGTGTTGGTGGATGGGCAAATGGAACATGAAGTGAGAGGGATTTTGGATTCCAAGATCCATCGGTCCAAACTCTGGTATTTGGTTGCCTGGAAAGGCTATGGTAACGAAGAAAACTCATGGGAACCCGCTACTGGTGTTCATGCTCCCCGTTACGTTCGCCTTTTTCACAGACGTTATCCTCACAAACCTTGCTTCTGTCATTGTGCTTCAGGAGAGGGATGTACTGTCAGAGGTCATCGGGGAAGACAATGACGAAGCCGGCAGCAGAGGAACTACGCTTCCCAGGATTCCCGGCGCCGAGCGCGTCATCCACGTCATCACGTACCCGGAAGAACCTTCATATGCGCGGAGAAGACAGCCGCGGATGCCGGTTACTTTGCCTGCTGAGCCTCGAGTTTCCCCGACAGTCTGGAAAGGGTGCGGACACACCATCTCTTGAATACATATCTTGTCCTTGAACGCTCAGCAGCGGCAGCATACTTTGAAGCCTGTGTAAGATATCGCTGCTCCCGTTGGCTGGTCACCTGATCTAGGGACCTTGCGGGAGAGCGGAATTGCACAGGAGTAGCTCACCTAGAGGAAGGAGGGGAGAGTATGAATTCAATACTCCCGCCTAACTTACGGTGACCTCCGAGACTCTCTTGCTGTGTTTGTGAACTATTAGAGGGGGGGTGCAACCCTGGTACTTAGTACTCCTCATCAAACTCTGACGAACGAAAGAAACATTGTTACATTTAAACCTGTGTTGTATGGTGCAGTAGGGCTTGGAACAAGGCGCCATACAGGCGGTGGATGATCTATGATTCTGAGCATTATCAGAAATAGACAAACCTAACACAGGGCCACGCTGGACACGGTGAAAAGGGAGTGTTCTCCCCAACCTTTGTGTGTATGATTATACTGTGTGCATTTAATTAACGCTCCCAAGCCTGTGGGGGGCCTTCTGGTATTGTTTATTACAGGGGAACCTGAGATCCCTGAAGTCAGCTCTGCACCCCTGTATCCATTCAGCTCCGCATATCAATGGGTAGGTAATAAGGAGGTGCGGGAAGTATAGGTCGCTGAACAAGACAGGTAATAACCACTGTTCTTCCATAGCCTTTGATAGGAGCTGCGCCCTGATATATCTCTATGTGCTGACTAGGAAGGCCCACGCCTCTTCCCTTTCAGGTAGATAGACAAAGGAGGTGATACGGGGAAAACGTAGGGACCTTCAGGCTGTGTTTGATAGCGGTGTGTAATTTCACGTTGCTTCCTTACAGGTCTCCCTCCCCGCTGTTCCCATCCTTCCCTTCCCCTGCTTGATCACTCCATGGAGTCTGTGTGCTAAATCAGACCGTGGTGGTATCGAGAGGTGGACCATAACGAGCAACATACGACCCTGAGGATTTAAGGCTGCGACAGTCAGTCCCTAGTAAAGTGCACTGTGAGTGCCAGTGCCTATAAATCAAATGCTGTTGGTGGGCTGCAGCATTGGATTGTGCCACCCACGCAAACAGCCCGTAAAGTGTAACTCTGGCCTGCCATTGCGGAGCCTGTGTGCAGCCTGGGGCTGCCATGTCGACTTGGCAAGTGCACACACTTGCCAGATCCTAAACCTTCCTTTTTCTACATGTTAGTCACCCCTAAGGTAGGCCTAAGGTACCCCTGTGGGCAGGGTGCATTGTATGTGAAAGGTAGGACATGTCCTGGTGTGTGTGTGGCAGGTCCTGATAGTGAATTACAGCCTACTTCGTTTTTCACTATTGCAAGGCTATCTGTTCTCCATAGGCCAGAATGGGCAGTTTGATTATTACATCCTATAACCCTAACTGATCCAGGGAACATGGTAGAAATTCGAGTTTAGTATGCCTGAACTCAGAATGATAAAATGCATCTTTTAGTGAAGGGGGTTTTAACATTCTGTGTTTGAAAATACCACTTTTAGAAAGTAGGTATTTTTCTTGTCTAACCATCCAAGCCTGCCTCTGCTAGGTTGTGTATTCCTTGTCTGGAGTGACAGGGGCTGGGGGATTCCAGGAGACAGGGTGAGTCAGCACAGGGCTGAATAGCAAGATCTACATGTAGATGGGTGGGAGGAGTTGCACCTGGGACCTGAATAGGGCTGTGCCTTCCCTCCACAATGCTGGCTCCACCTCCTGTGGTGCGTCTGATGTCCCTGGCCTACACTGTGAAAGGAAAGAAGGAGTCTTGTCAACAAAGTGCTCCAGGACTGACCAGAACTGGTTTGGACTAGACAAAGGCCTCTCTGCCTTCAGAGAACAAAGAGAAATTGGGGATAAAAAGGGGGACCCAAACCCCAGAATCTTAGACCTCGCTGGGATCAAGAAGACTGCCAAGAAGAAGAGCTGGAGAAGCTGTGAGGAGGAACTACCACTTTGCTGCGTGCTTTGCTGTGTTGGCCTGCAGTGGCTGCTTCTGTCTTGGGCAGTGAAGGAACTGAACTTTCTGCAATCTACTTTTGTGAGTTTCTCCAAGGGCTTGAGGTAGAGGTTGCCCCCTGTTCAAGAAGTCCAGCAATAGCAAAGACTTCAAGTCCGACGCCGTCTACGACGCCGCTGCCGACTCCAACGCCGCTGCCGACTCTGTGTCCTGAAGGCACCGCAGAGGGCACCTCCGCAGCGCCGCACCGCAACCATGGTCTCACCAACGATGCCTGTTGACGCGGCTGCCAAGCTGCTGCTTGCACCGCGACCTGTGGGCACTGTACCGCCTCACTTCACACCAAAGCTTTGGCACCGCAGAGAGCACTGCCGCAACGTGACCCTGGTCTCACCGACAACGCCTGCTGACGCCGACGCCGAGCCGCTGCTTGCACCGCGACCTGTGGGCACCGCACTCCGCACCGCTTCACCTTACGACGACGCCTTGGTATCCCCGACGACGACGCTCCATATCGGACTCGACGCCGCTGCTTGCACCGTGGTTCAAGGGCACTGCTCATAAAGTTACACGACGCACCGCCCTCATCCCGCACCGCAGCCTTGGCCTACAGACAACGGTGCCATCGACTCCAGTTCATCAGCCGATGACAGCGCTGCAGCAACAACGACGCCGTTGCTGCACCGTGACCTGCCAGCACCGTGACGAGCACCACCTTCAGCTCACACCGTGTTAAATGGTAGCGGCAGTTTCAGGCGATAACCTTTCAAGTATTTGCCCGGCGGTAATCGCCTCTCATACCACTCGATAATTTACCAATGAAAGAGGCAGGCGCCGGAGACTGGAAGGCAGGAAACAAAGTTTTATTCCGTCGGAGCAGAACACATCAGATCAGACAGCAAGGTATCGTCACGAGGTGCTCTAACCGCATCTCTGAGACCTGGTCTCTTATACACCGGTTTATTGCTTTATTACACATAGTACATTCTTGAGATTCTCTTGATGCATGAAAGAACATCCCCTGAAGCCCCGGCTCAGATCCGATCCCACACATAGTTACAGTAGAGGTTCCCACCCTACCCGCAGTGGGAGATGGCTATCGCGCAGCAGGGAATTCCGCCAATTCCCGGGGGTGTGTGCGACCGGCCGGGTCTCAGGGGGTAGGGGCTTTGATCCACTGTAATCCCTTTGATGTGGGGTGTTTCCCTTACAGTAGGGGCAATAAACTGCATCCGCAGGGCTAGGTGATGGCCTGGGACCAGTTCGGACAATGGGGCGCAGAGGAAGGGGGTTATCAAAGGTGCGGCATGACCATGTATGGGATGTCGGTCGGATGTGGTTCTGTAGCAGGGTCGCGCTGAAGGAGAGGGTTTATGGCCCGTGTATGAGAGAGCGGGGGTGGCCGGCGCGCGGGGGGGGGGATGTTCGCAGCGCCAGGGGAAAGCGCTGGTGATCGAGAATGAGCGGGGAGAGAGTGGGGTGCCTAAAATGGCGGCCGTGCATTCGCTGTGCGTGGCGCTGGGGAGAGGCAAGATGGCGCAGATAATGTTCAGTTTGCAAGCTAAATTTCCACAGTCCTCCCTTTTAACATATCTCGCCAGCTTGCCTGGCCATCATTTATCTTCGTTAACCTTCAGCTATAATATCGTTAATGTCTTTCGTACATTCCTTAAAGATACAGAGTTTTTAGGGCATGCAGGAGTAATCTGACACATTTGCTTATAGTTACTTACAGGTGATAAAGTAGGCGAGGAGGTAGTACATACAGAGTTACAGTATAGTCGTGTACATGGCTGGTGTTGTATGGATGTTACTATACAAAGTTACATTTTCTTAACTTCTCAGTGTACAGTCGGAAGTGATTGATGCAACATCATGAAAATTTGATAAGAAGATAGTTAGTATAAAAAGGTGGTTGGGAGAGGATTTTCGACTTTGACATGGGTTCTTCTTTCCAGTGTCCTTTTTATAAAGAGCTATCACTGGTAAGCTCTCATTGTTGTTCTTCTTTCGTTGGCACTGTTGAGCACCGGCGGTGGAGCTAATGTCCAGCTCAAATCCAATTTCTCACGGTGCAGGGTGTGATCATTCATTGTTCTCCGATCACAGCCCTGTTCCTTAACACAGTTCACCATAGGTACTTTGAGACAGGGTACCTGCTTTTTGTTCTTCTGTGGGTAGGTCAGATTCATAATCCATATAAAAGATGGTGAGAGAGAGAAGGGTGTGACGTGCTTCGGGACGCCGAGGGAAGAGGGGGTGGAGTGGGATCAGATAAAAAAATGTGGACCAAGGGGAGCAGAATCTTCCAGCACTGGGCCCATCAATCGGGCCCGACGGGTTGAGACTTCAGGCACGCTGGTCGGTGAGCAGGGGGCCTCGATGTAGCCCTTCGCGCTTATCATCCTGAAAATGGTGTCTCGTCTCACGCCCTTTTTGCTTCGTAGCCTCCCCCTTGGTCGATGTCATAGATGTTCCATGGTCTGCAGCCAGGCTGTGCGTCACGTCCGACCCCTCCCTTCCGATGGCAGCACGTTATCTTTAAATGGGTACAAGAAACAAAAGTTTTAGAGAGTTGGCAGGGAAGACATTTACATACTTCATCCTCTCTCCCAACCACCGAGTAGTTGCGGACATGTTTTTATCGGTTGCTGCATGATTGGTGTCTTTTAACTCTGATGTTAGTGTGTGCGTTACTAATCTATTAATTATTGTTGTTGTGCAAGTTTCTGTGGGTGTCCCTGTCCATCGTCTGGCCCCCTAGGTGCCGATTCCTGTGCCCGATACTGGTTGCAGGAAGCCTGACATCTGTCAACCTTCTAGTCTATTAAAAATTCGAACCGGCTTCTCCGGCAGAGGCTCGTTCATCTCAACACAAGTTTTGTTATTACATATTTCCTTCCGAGGACTGCTAAGTCTATAAAAAGAAAGTGCGAGGTGCTACTGTCACGTGTTCACGAGTATCCATTTCGGGGAGGAACATAAGCTAAGCATTATTTTTGCGGGCGACAATAGATAACCCTTTATCATTTTAGGCGATGCATTATTAGTGAATGAGGTCATCTGCTGTTTCGTTCGAAATACTCTGAGGCGGGTAGTATAGGGCTGGGGTTATCTTGGGAGAACGGGGTGTTTTAGACATTCTATTCCGGGATAATTGGGCGGGGGTAATGGTGTTGTTAAAGCTCTGAAAGACGGAAACCACTGACATATAGTCCCCGTGATGAGGGCCAAATTGGGAGACATCAGTCGTCTTACCTGTCCTTTCTTTTCTCAGCCAATTAAGCTCAATATTTGTAGAAAGGAGAGGTAGTAACGTGGCAAAGTACGGTCGTTTTGTTTCAGTCAGTTTGTTCGAACACCACCGTGCTCCAAGCCAATTATACACTTACCGAGGAGGTATGTGTCGTTAATTTATTCAAACAGAAAAGAGGGTAAGAAGGCTTTTTAGTGAGGGAGGGAGTGAGAGAGAGAGAGAGAGAGAGAGAGAGAGAGAGAGAGAGAGAGAGAGAGAGATAGGTGTGCATCAAGTAGGCTATTTGGCATACATATGAAGATAATAGGCCACTTGGTGCACACACAACATGGAGTAGTATGGGTCTGTTCCATGCAAGAAAACACAAGCGGGGAAAAGACATAAATTGGGTGATCACGTACACACAAATGCTAGATTGGGTGTGACAGTACATGCATCAAGCGCAGAAACTTAAGATGGAGACTCAGGGCTACTTTGAGCATCGGGACCTCTCCTTTCCTGTCCTCCTTTCCTATGCATGCTGCGTACTTTCAGTATTTTGTAGTTTGTCCTAGGGGGTGTCGGACCCTTTTATTCTCCTCCCTTTGATCGACGGGCGAGCACTTCAATCATACAGTGACGCCTTCTTCAAGTGACCTAAGCATGAGATGCACACATATTCATACCGTGTAATCATAGCACACACGCACAATCATGCCATACAGTTTCTCATGTTCTCAATGGTGGTCTGCCCTTCACGCACTATCTCACAACGTTTGTCTAAATTTTCCCTGATATTGAACTCGGTACGGTCCATGTCCGCTTCATTCTTCAGTCGGATCTTTGCCGTGACCTATAGAGGGGAAAAAGAGGGGAGGGGATGTGCAGCATTAAAAGTACCCCAGCGCGCGCAGACACGAAAAAGTTCTACTTACCACGTACCAGGCTAGTCGCAGGAATGGGTGATACCACAGACCTATTATTTTTTATTCTATTTTTTTTTTTTCGAGACAAAGATGCTCTAATTTATTTCATTTCCTAAATTCGCGTTCCCTTGTCATACATGCATTTCTCAATCGGTCGTGTATTAAGGTGCAAGATACCATACCTTGCGTTCGGCATATACCCTGAGCTATGGTTGACCATTGTTTAACAACTCTTGGAAAAGTTAGATGTGGTGGGTACAAATTCCGTTAATCAAAAAGATTCAGGCGAGTGGGGACTGCATTATCTGTTTTCTATTGCTTGGGAGTAACAATCGTTTATTCAAATGAAGAAATCTTTATCAACCTATGTGATTAGTCATGGCACTGATTCCGTAATTCTTTCAAGAGACCCTTTATTTAAAACAATGTCAGCATACAAGATACGGGCCTACAACCATTCAGGCCGGCCACGTGGTGGGAGGCGTCGAGTGTCATGAGCAACGCTACTACGGCATAAATTCGGTTCCCTTCCTGCCCCTCCCCGACCATCATGTGTGGAAGCATCGCATATATATATATATCTTTTTAACACAAATGTCACGTGACTGGGACGCCACAAGGGTGTGTAGGCCTCTCCTACATCGACGCCATCTTGGGGCGAGGTCGGGCCAGAGTACAGTCTAAGTCTTTCCATGAATTAGCTGTTGGACCAGAATCCCTTTCAGTAGTTCGAGAACTTTCGTTAGCGTCAATTTTGCGTCAGCATGGCGTCACTGCGACCCCGTAGAAATGCCATGGTTCGTTCTTGGGGCGGGGCAGGAGGCGGGTTCTTCCGCCGACGCTTCGAACCAGTCTTTCTCACTGCACCAAGCGGAGGCAAGGTGGCTGCCGTCCGGGGCAAAGAGCAATGGCGGCGGTTTTGTCCTTACCGGAAGTCCGCGGGAGTCGAGTGTCAAATGACTCCAGCCGATTCTGCAAGGCTGAGGGGAGCATTTTGTCAAGGGTGGGGCCCACGCCCAAGCAGACAAGCTTTCGAGTCCAGAATTGTCTCACGGTGGGCTTTAGGCCTGGATCCGGAGGAGTCGACCGCCGGAGTTCAAGGGCAGCAGTAGCAGCAGCTCTTCGGTACAGTCACCGGAGAGGAGCCAGCAGCAGTAACAGCGGCAGTTCGGATGGTACTGCCACCGGGGCGATTCCAGTAGCAGTGACGACAGCAGTTTGGATGGTATCACCACCGGGGTGGGTCCCCGATTTCTTGGCTGCGGGGGCCCACTCCTCGCGTCGGGGGCTGGTGGCGATCCTGGTGAACCCGTGCTTGGGCGGTTGTCCGGTGGCGTGCAGCGGCAGGGTGCAGCTCAGCTGGCCGGTGAGTCAAAGACGGTTGGGGTGCCCTCATCTGCTGGCGAGCCTCCACCTGGGGAGGTGGGGGAGGCCCGTCCGCGTCTCTTCCCCCCGCCAGGGCACCCTCCGTTATTGAAGGAAGAAGAGAATGGGAAGATCCGCACAGCGTGCCAGGGTGAAATTCAGCAGGCCGATGAAAAAGATGGCTGGGGTGCCCTCATCTGCTGGTGAGCCTCCACTTGGGGAGGTGGGGGAGGCCCGTCCGCGTCGCCTCCCCCCGCCAGGGCATCAGCCCTTATTGAAGAAAGAAGAAAGAAAGCGGGAAGATCCGCACAGCGTGGCGGACTCCGCCTTGGTGTTGCCAGAACTTCGGCGCTTCGTATAGCCTCCGGCCTATTCGCACAGTCGTCCGCCACTGATGTCAATGGATTTTTGCATGGCTTTTATAGCCCAAAGCCGACTAAAAGAACCGCCCAAAACAGGCCAATGTTGCAATTTCGAGGAAGGAGAGGCGAGGACGGTGTCTCGTGGACGTTAAGGCTTTGGGATGGAGGTTGCAGCAGACTGTCATGTAAATAGTTGGTTTAAAACGTGTTTTAACCTGGTTACCCTGTTGGTGTGTTCGTTATATCTTATAAGTTATTAAAATGTTATAACTATACTACTTCGTTGGAGTGTTTGTACCTATTTGCAATTTGATGACGAGCACAAGGAGGTTACTGTGCAATCGGAAAAATAACATAGACCAATTGCGCGCGATCTAGCCCTAGTTTGGTGACGTCGATGGTGGGGTGCCAGCAGGCTTCCGTTTGTGCAGGATTTTGTCATACTTATTGGGCGGGGTGGGCAGTAGGGCAGACATGTTTAGGTAGGCGAGAGTAATGGAGTCGGGCTACCTCGTGGCCGTTTCGACCGTGAGCTTGGCTCCTTCCCTTGGTTTCATATGTCCCACAAAGGGCTAACTCCTAGCGTTACTTTAGTTTTTGTAAGGTCAAAAAGGATCCTACCAGTGCCTTTACTATCTTGTCGATTCCTGTTCGTTCATCCTTCGCTAGCCGATTCATTCTGGTGGACTCTTTCTTTCTCATCTCTGGGTCGTCTAACGTTATAGCCGACGTTGTGTTCAGCACAGGAGGCTCGGCCGGCGCGGAGGCCGTGAGGACCGAGGCCCCTGTACTGCTTTCGCTCGTGTTCGGGGGTTGTGGGTGTTGCACTACCGACTGGGAGGGTGCATATGGAGGGGGCATGTAAATGATCGGAGGACCTAACAGTAATTCGTCATTCGTTCGCTGCTTGGGGGACAACTCAGGGTAGAGCAAAGAAGGGGTCCTAACAGCGTACTGGCCTGATGTTTCGGGCTCCTGTCTTAGTTTAGTTTCCCTTCTCTCCTTTATTTCTTCTTCTAACTTTCTAGCGGCAAGGTGAGCTGCCTTTCGTAATTCCTTTTCTGCTTTTACTTCTTCCCTCTTTTTCCGTTGCGTTGCTTCTTTGCGCCACATGCCAATACTGTCAAGCATAGTAGGCGTGGTCTTATTGCTATGCAGGGCTATTTCTAGCACTTCTATCTTATGGTCGTCGAAGGATCCCATCAGTGGCCACTGACTCTCGGGGTCCTTCTTTGTATATTTATGCCATAGCTTGGTATAAGCTACGGCGACTAGTCCATATTTAGTGAACATGTCCTTATTAGGGGTGCCCTCCAGTGGAGCCGGATGGTTCACCTCTAATAAGCGGTCCGGGCAGAACCAACTACCAATCAGTGGGGAGAAGATAGGCATGACGGGTTTCAACGGGGACAAAAGTCAGCACTACCTATCTTTTCACTGCTTGCAAAGACTAGACAGAATATCTCTATTCTTCGTTATTTGTAAGCAGAGAATACCTCCAAAGAACCAATATCGAACAACTAGTGTTCGGACAATCAATCAATCAATCAATCAATGGGAGATAAAGATAGGCATGACGGGTTTCAACGGGGACAAAAGTCAGCATTACCTACCCTTCACTATTTGCAAAGACTAGACAGAATATTTCTATTCTACGTTATTTGCAAACAGAGAATATCTCAAAGAGCACTATTCTTCAAAACAATCAATGTTCGGACAATCAATCAGTGGGGAGATAAAGATAGGCACGACGGGTTTCAACGGGGACAAAAGTCTGCGTTACCTACCCTTCACTATCTGCAAAGGGAGAGAGAGAGAGTATTTCTACTCCTCCCCGTTTGTAGACAGCGAATATCTCAAAGAGAACAATCAATGAGCACAATCAATGAGCAATACTAGTATTCAAAAAGCTTCGGACAATCAATCAATTATTTCGCAATTTGTCGTGTATCACGACCTTACCCGGACCGCGTGGACAGTATCTCGTCTTCCGCCTCCAGCGCCCGATCGTCCTCTACTCTCCGTATTTGCCGCGGCACTCCTGATGGTTCCCAGTCAGGACCGTAGATCACTCGAGAGAGGTCTGCTCGGAACCAGTGAAGTTCGGATGATCGGCTGCCAGACGAGGGTCTATTGGGCAGGAGCTCTCCCGATCGTTGCAGTCGTTCACTCTGTCGTCGGGACCTCTCCCACTGGATCCACGTGTCGCTGATGGGCCCCACGTTTGGGACGCCAATTGTTAAATGGTAGCGGCAGTTTCAGTCGATAACCTTTCAAGTATTTGCCCGGCGGTAATCGCCTCTCATACCACTCGATAATTTACCAATGAAAGAGGCAGGCGCCGGAGACTGGAAGGCAGGAAACAAAGTTTTATTCCGTCGGAGCAGAACACATCAGATCAGACAGCAAGGTATCGTCACGAGGTGCTCTAACCGCATCTCTGAGACCTGGTCTCTTATACACCGGTTTATTGCTTTATTACACATAGTACATTCTTGAGATTCTCTTGATGCATGAAAGAACATCCCCTGAAGCCCCGGCTCAGATCCGATCCCACACATAGTTACAGTAGAGGTTCCCACCCTACCCGCAGTGGGAGATGGCTATCGCGCAGCAGGGAATTCCGCCAATTCCCGGGGGTGTGTGCGACCGGCCGGGTCTCAGGGGGTAGGGGCTTTGATCCACTGTAATCCCTTTGATGTGGGGTGTTTCCCTTACAGTAGGGGCAATAAACTGCATCCGCAGGGCTAGGTGATGGCCTGGGACCAGTTCGGACAATGGGGCGCAGAGGAAGGGGGTTATCAAAGGTGCGGCATGACCATGTATGGGATGTCGGTCGGATGTGGTTCCGTAGCAGGGTCGCGCTGAAGGAGAGGGTTTATGGCCCGTGTATGAGAGAGCGGGGGTGGCCGGCGCACGGGGGGGGGGATGTTCGCAGCGCCAGGGGAAAGCGCTGGTGATCGAGAATGAGCGGGGAGAGAGTGGGGTGCCTAAAATGGCGGCCGTGCATTCGCTGTGCGTGGCGCTGGGGAGAGGCAAGATGGTGCAGATAATGTTCAGTTTGCAAGCTAAATTTCCACAACCGCAACCCTGGTCTAACGACAACGCCATCTGACACCGCCACCGAGCCGCTGCTCACACAGTGACCTGAGGGCACCGCACGCTGCACCGCTGCACTTTGTACCGCAGCAACCGACGCCTGCCAACGCCAGCGCTTCTGACTCCATCAGAGAGGAGATCGACCTGCAACACGTGAGACAACGAGAGGTCATCGACGACCTGCATTTCTGAAAGGTACTGTTTGCGGGTCTTCCCGACACTGTAGCTGACCCGTGACGCAGGCAGTCAGCCAGAACTGTTTGGATTTGTTTGTTCACAACTCCGTGATAGCCCCGGCCGGAGCTATCGACATCCAGGAACTGTTTTTCAAGGAAACTGTGATAACTGAAGATTTTTATTGGGGATTTTTATTGTATTGGTCTTGTCTTAAGTATATAAAAATATTGGATCTTTTTCTAAACTGGTGTGGTGTCCTTTTGTAGTGGTTACACTGTATTACTGTTGGTTATGTGCAAATGCTTTACACACTGCCTCTATGATAAGCCTGACTGCTCCTGCCAAGCTACCAAGGGGGTGAGCAGGGGTTATTTTAGGAGTGTAACTCCCTCATGCTGACTAGGAAGAAGGGTCCCTACTTGGACAAAGGTGCAAGCCCTTGCCAACTAGAGACCCCCATTTCTAACAACGGTGATATGAAGACATAGGTCCAGTGTATGGACTAACTGTGACTTTAGTATAATACTTTGAAGTAAAAACAACCACCTTTTTCTAGTTGTTTTGATTTTCAATAGAGGCCTAGGGTGGTTGTTGTTAAGGGCCAAACTCTGCAGTGTTTCACCTTTAGAAAGTTGGCATTCTCTTGCCTCTGCCACTGGATGCCTGCAGCCTGTCCCTGGGTCACGTGACTGGATGCAGATGGCAGGTGGGATGTGTGCATTCCTCCTAGACAGCAACACACAATGGGGAGCTTAGGTGAGACTGGATGGGCCATTACTGGCAGGATGGGTGAGAGGTACTGGGCCCAGGCCCAATTACACTTGAATAGGCTGTGTCCTGTCTCCACCCAAAGGGTTCCATACCACCACTAGTTAGTCTGGAGCCAGGAAGGAAAGGCATCTGTGTACTTCGAAGGCATACCACTAGAAGCTTTTCCCCACTTCAAAGGCACAACTGTGTATAAATAATGTACCATAGACACCAGCTCTTCAGTACTCTTCTGGACTGCTGCTTTAAAGGAACTGCTGTCTTGCTGTTCTGGCCTGCTGCCCTCTTGCCTGGGAAAGGAGAACTAGACCCTTAAACTTCATCTTGAACCCAGTACCCCAGAGTGAGTCCAAGGGGCAGTATGCTGGCATACGTATCTGGGCCTCAGGAACATAAAAGGCTCCCCAACATTCTGAATCAGCCCCCAGACCCAGCTGCAGTGAGGTCCTGTCCCCCAACGGGTGCTTCTCAGGTCCTGGGCCCTTGGTGTTGCTCACGGGGGTGCTGAACTCCAGCTTTTGGGCTCTTCACAACCACGAACGAGCCTGTTCACACCGAGAATGCAAATGAGAAAAAAAACAAGGACCCCCTGAACAATGGATAGTTCAATTCCTGGGACAGGGACTTGAATAGTAATGACAAAAACTCCTAGGCAATATCACTAAAGTAAACAAATACACAATATCTATGACAATAAGAAGACCAAGGAAGACGGAAAAAATATGTTCAAATTTGTTACTATTTTAATAATTTCTTCTCATATTATTTAAACAAATTATATTTAAACAAAACATCTAAAAAATGAAACAATATTTAACACATTACATATAATCAATATGTATAAATAAAAAGTTAAAAAGTGGCAATATCTTTATTAACTCGATGCGCGTTTCGGCGTATACAACGCCTTCTTCAGGAAAGCCACACAATTATCTAAAAAAGAAAAAACATACTCAGATTTCATCAGTGGTTGTCCATATCTTGTTATGTATTCTCATGAAAAACATCTATTTAAACAATACATATCTTTTTTTAAAATTATCATAAAAAGCACAATATGTATCAATATCAACAATCTATATACATAATCTGACGGTCTTCCTATGTATCACACATTACGATTTTATATTTATCTACGGTGCTATATCTGTGTGCTCAAAAATGAAGTTTAATGAAAGAGGTCTATTAAATAGTAAAGGCCTTTAACATTATATAATCCAGAAACAATAAGATAGAAAATAAGTAGCCAATCACTCACAGATCCCTTTTCAAGGTGATGAGTTCCTAGTGATTAAAACTTGCAACTCCATAGTTGGTGGATGTCTTTAATTCTAATAAATGGTTGAAAAGAATGTATGTATCACCATTATTATAGACCTGTATGATAGGGTCTAATCATCATTAATGTACATGGTAGCTGCTGTTTGTATAAGGTATCTATATGATTTCATTTTGGGAAAGAAATCTGAAGAGATTTATGCTCGTAAGATGTGCAATTAAAACTAACAAATCAATGTTAATAATTCAATAAGATCACAAAGAAATAAGAACTGTACTCTATTCAGTAACAGTGTGAGCAATCATCATGCTCCAAAATTCGGACTGATATTAGCGGACCGGAAAACTGAGATTGGTTATGAAAATCAAAATATCTAGCATTAATCTATCCCAATTGGTGTTAATTCACCAATATTATGCATGTTCATTAAGAACAGATAAACCACAATGACGAAAGGGATTACCTGATTAAAATGCAATGCACCGGATGTGCAACGATGTCTTATTAATTTTAAAATCAACAGTTTCACGAAAAGGTCTGATGTCTACGAAAGAGAAGAGTAAAAAATGACTATTTTTAATAGTAATTAGATTACAAAAAGATAAAAATATCCTTAACATTAAATAACTGTAGGTTTCTATTATCTTTTGATCTAAAGTGAATTTTAAAGGTCAATACCTGGTTGTCAAACAAGCTTCGTATAGGTATATTGGAAAGGCGGTCTGGTCCTACTTAATGTTAAAATCAGTGAAATGATATTCTGGAAATCCTCTGAAAAAACAATACACAATCTATTGTCAAAATCAAAACCTTATAAAGGAAAAAAGGACACATTATAAATCGGAGTAACAATGAACCCCGTAATTACCTTGCAATAGAAGAAATTCAACGAAGAAACTGGAACAATCACTGGATATGTGATAGTGTTCCAAATATGTAGCTCAATAAGCATACACAGTAAAGGACTTATCTAAGAAGGAATGTAACAATATATATCTATGAGCGTGTAAAACTACAGCTTCAGAGTAAATCAAAGTCCCTGTAGCTACAAACTAGTAAATACCTGATAAAAGGAGGCTTCAAGTAGGACCAGGCTAAGGATGGCTACCGGTGACGCCTTCGGAAAAGAGTATCAAATGTGTTGGTGCCATTCTACACATTATATACTCTATGGCTAGTCACATGATAATCATGTGATTCTAAAAATTGTCATGTGACCGAGTTGGTGGTGGTCAGAGAAGACAGACTGAAGTGAAAATGGTCAGAGAAAACAGACTATATTGAAAACCATCGAAACGTCATTGTTCTGTCTGACAAAATTTCAAAGACATGTCAAACTGTTTGGTATTATAGATATCAATTACTATAATAACCTTGTATTATTTCAAAAACCTACTGGCCTGATATATATTATGTAACAATGAGTGATATATGATGAGTTGAGAATTATGAAGATAGTAACCAAAACTTTGTCCGAGTTGTAAAATCAACACAACTAAACGAAAGTTAAATTAAAAAATAGTATCAAATGTCGGACGATGTTTTGAAGGTATCAACCTATCAGATTTGACTGGTATTTCCATAAATGTTTATATTGATTAAAAACGCAGTGGCCTAAACAACTTGAATTAGATTCAGTATATCCAACATCCTATTATAAGATGCGATCCCCACTCAGGTTATGGCATTCTCCCAGGGTATTTCACTATTCAGGCCATTCCTAAAAGTGTTAAGAGTAAAAATCCAAAAAACTTCTCTTTTTTTACGTATTTTAAGACCCCCTTTATTGTCGGGAGTCCTGATTCTTTCCAAAATTCTCCAATGGATGTCTTCTGGTTTATGGTTCATGTCAATGGAATATTTAACTAAGGGCGCTGTAATTTTGGCTGTTCTGACTGCAGAGCGGTATTCAGTAATGCGACTTTGAATTGCTCTTGACGTCTCACCTACATAACCCAGGTTATAGGGACAGCGAATGAAATATACAGTATTGTTTGATTTACAGTTCCACATATCGGTGGCTTCAATAGAAACCCCATTGTGGACCAGAATTTCACCTTCAATAATGGACTCACAAGATTTACAAGAGGAACATTTCATAGTACCTTTAATGGGTAAATTACCATTAATGGATTTTTGAATGAACATAGGTCTATTGGTCTTATTGGTGAACCGTGAGCGAACAATGAAACCTTTGATATTTCTGTTTCGCCGATGTGCGAATAAAGGTTTGGTCAATTTACAACTATCTGGATCACTGTTAAGAATGTGCCAATTACTATTAATAATTTCTTTGACTTTAGTATCCATCGTGGAGTGTCTGGTGGCACATACCAGCGGAATATAACTGTTGTTAACTTTAGATGTCAATAAATGGTCCCGGTCGTAAAACCTAGCACGTTTATAGGAATCCCTCACCAACCGGTGAGGGTATCCTCTATCTAAAAACTTCTTTCTCATTGTAATGGCTTGTTTATCAAAATCTCTCAAGTTCGTGCAGTTTCTACGCACTCTTAGAAATTGGGAAAACGGAATACTTTGCTTTTGGTTGCGGGGATGATAACTATTGAAATGCAACAGCGTATTCCTTGCAGTGGGCTTCACAAAAAGATATACTTCCAAGTGGCCCAAAGAATGTCTAATTATGATATCAAGAAACTCTACTTTCTCAGTATCTATGTGTGCAGTGAATTTCAAATTCGAGTCTGTAACATTGAGCCATTCCAAAAATTCTGTGAGCGAATCTCTCCCACCAGTCCAGACACAAAAGATATCATCTATGTATCTGGACCAGTGGGAGATAGATTCGAAAAAAGGGGCAACCTCGTTGTATATGAATTTGGTTTCAAAGGCAGCCATATAAATATTCGCAATAGAGGGCGCCACAGATGCACCCATGTTTACGCCTTTGGTTTGGCGATACAGGGTCTCATTGAATTCAAAGATGTTTTGGGTTAATACTATATTAAGGCATGTCAAAATAAATGGTTTGGAACAAGATATATTATATGTGTCAATGAACCAATCAGTGGCTGACATAGCTCCCTCCAAGGGTATGTTACTATATAAGGACTCTATGTCTAAGGTCACCAAAATGCTTTGGTAAGGGTTAAAATTCATATTCTCTACTTTTTTATCATCTCCATAGTATATTTAATGTAGGAGGTGATTTTGGGAACATGGGGACGTAAGCAGTTATCAATAAATTTGGATACTGGTTCAGTGATAGTACCAATTGTGGACACTATAGGTCTATAAGGTGGATCATGAATATTCTTGTGAATTTTGGGCATGCCATAAATGCAGGCTGTTTTGCCTGAATTATGGTTTAAAATGTCATATTCTTTGGTAGTAATGTCACCTGCAACTAATGCCTGGTAGGACAAAGTCTGGATTTTTTGGGATATTTTAATGGCGGGGTTTGATTGTATTTTAGAATAAAACGTGGTATCATTGAGCAAGGTGGTCATTTTATGTTCGTAGTCGTCAGTATTGATGACCACTATTCCTCCTCCTTTATCACATCCTTTTATTATTAGATTTTTGTTGTCAGCTAAAGAATGGAGGGCTGTGTATTCATCTTTATCCAAATTGTACAAGGGTTTAGGTATAAATTGAAAGGCTTTATCTAATCTTTGAAGAACTACCAGTTCAAAAGCAGCCACTTCGGGTCCTAATTCTTCCAAGGAAGGACAAAATGTGGATGGAAGGGCTAAATGTTTAATAACTTGAGATGGGGAGTCCTGATCTATGTCTTCTTGAAAGTGTTTTTTTAGTCTAAACTTGCGAAAAAAAGAGATGATATCCTGATATATTTCAAATTTATTAGGGTAAGCATGGGGGACGTATGATAAACCTTTAGAGAGCAAACTGATGGTATGACTATCTAAATTACAAGATGAAAGGTTGAAAATGGTAATTATGTTCCCTGTTTCCAGTATTGTTTGTTGCGTGTTTCCAACACATATTGGGGATCCAGCTGTTGATGTTGATGCTGGTATTGAGCTTGGAAATTCCCTCTGTTTTGAGTTTGAAATCTGACTCTCGGACGTCCCCTGCGTGTCCCTCGGTTGGCTAAAAAAGGCTGTTGGACATTACGTTTAGCTTGAAATTAGTTCAAATTACCTTCAGGCTCATAGTATGTGGAAGTACCTTCTCCCTCTGAGTCAGAAGTATCGGAGAAGGTGTTTACCCTGTGTTTTTTGGATCTATTTTCATCCATATAGTGGTTTTGTTGATAAAAGTGCTCTCCTAAATAGGGATAAGTGTTCTCCAATGAGTAGTATCTTTTGTCCTTTATCAGTTTGTCGTTTTTGCGTTTGTTCATATAAGTGGCAAAGGATTCCAACTCTTTGTTGGACTTTTCCAATTTTTTCATGGCTTCTTCAACACTATTAGCTTTTTTGATTTTATCCTCAAGTTCCTCTAATTCTGCTTTTATTGAGGCTGCCAGTTCTTTTGAGGTCTCAATTATTAGGATCATGAGATCCCTGGAGCATCGACTAGCGATCATACTCCATTTTTCCAAAAATAGCTTATGATGAACAAATAATCCTGGTGTGTTGCGTACACGGAGGCCTGTTGGAATAATGCCTGCTTTTAAATAATCCAACATGAACTCTCCATGTGCCTCCATGCGTCTTAACTTCTTTTTAAGATCTATTAATTTTTTCAAATCATCGTTGTTCAAAGAGCTATTCTTGGAACTACTGCTAAAACAATGATTGGAACCTACCAAGAGGGCAAACTCTTCGTCTGAAAAGCCAAATGTTTTCAATTGAGCCATCTAATCTGTCTTCACTTGCAGAATCTGCAAGAATATAGAAAGAGAATACAGCTGAGGCAGAAATAAAAAATGAATAAGGAATAGATATTAGTTGAGCACTCAGATTTACAAATGCACCTTTAATCAACAATAACAGGATCTATGAGAACAGCCCTGCACAGACAAGCTGTGGGAAAACAAATGTGTTAAATATTGTTTCATTTTCTGGATGTTTTGTATAAATATAATTTGTTTAAATAATATGAGAAGAAATTATTAAAATAGTAACAAATTTGAACATATTTTTTCCGTCTTCCTTGGTCTTCTTATTGTCATAGATATTGTGTAATTTGTTTACTTTATTGATTTTGTCATTACTACACACTGAGAATGCGCCACTCACACTGAAAATCTGCACGAAGCAGAGTCAACTAGTCTCTTAGCACTGCAGCATCAACCACTCCCAGGGGATCGCCAACGCGAAGCCACAGTCTGCCCTTCCATGACGCCTGGCCTGCTCTTCGCGCCACGCTGACAGCCTCCCGTAACATTTTCCTTGCTCTACGCTGCCCTCTACAGGGCGAACGGGACTCTTGGAGCCAAAGTTGAGAAGGTAAACCTTCAGCAGGACTAACCTGGGACTGCATCTAATCTGCGCTCCATCGCAGCTGCCCTGAAATTCTGAATTTGACCCGGCCCACCATGACCAGATATCAAGAGTTGGTGCATTGTGCTTTTTGTAGCTATATTTACTTTATGATTTCAAAATTCATACCTCCGGTTCTACTGATTGGATTTTCTAATTGTCTAACTTGGTTTGGTATCCTTTTTGTGTGATATTTTTACTTTATTACTGTTTAAAGAATTGCACAAATACTTGACACACTGCCTCTAGGTTAAGCCTGACTGCTTTGTGCCAAGCTACCAGGGGGTTGAGCACAGGTTAATTTGGGGTTTGCTTGTGCCTTACCCTTAAAAGGATTATATCTGCTACTTGACCAGGGCTCAAACCCCAGTCATCCAGTAAAACAATTTCTAAAAAAAAACAAGAAAGTAGGTGGAAAATCGGTCTGGATCCAAGCCTCCAACCAAGGAAAAATATGATAATTCTTTTAAACAGGGCTTCAGTTCATTTCCTGAATTACTAGAGTCTCAGTCACGGTGGGATAATATTGAGATCCTGGCTAATTCAACTGCTTCATTGTTCTTCAGATGTCATGTTAGCCTAAACATTAAGCCAGAAAATGATATGCCACCTCCCAATTGAACACATGACACAATACATCCCAATCAAAGTGTCATACCTTAGTTGTAACGGTTGATGCTATCAACTTGCAATCTATTACGCTCAATATTCAAGTTAAAATTTTGCAAAACATTGCATCATTAAGGGCATCTGTTGATGCTCAGGGGTATTAGGGAACTCTGTGGGTGTAGCCCTATATTACACAAGTTAGATCCCAGCCGGGTGTGGCCAAGATCCGAATAACTTATAGGGAAGAAAGGACACATAGGGCCATGTTACAAGTTTGATGGTCCGAGCATGGTAAGCTCAGTGGTCCGACTGCCGTATTACTAATTGAGTGAATTGGCTTTGTGAAGACTTGCACTGGACTGCCAAGACTGCCAGCAGGCAGTC
This sequence comes from Triturus cristatus, assembly GCF_964204655.1. Classification (NCBI taxonomy): domain Eukaryota; kingdom Metazoa; phylum Chordata; class Amphibia; order Caudata; family Salamandridae; genus Triturus; species Triturus cristatus. The sequence continues at coordinate 388,613,872 of NC_140585.1, read as the reverse complement.
GGGTTCGCGGTCAGGAAAAGTCAGCCGCCATAGGGCTGTACAGGGGAGCTGCACCGCCATGCGTATTATGAGTTGTCTGATCCACAAGCGGACTGCCGTGGTCTGACTGACTGCCTCAAGGTGGCGGTGATGAAGGATTTGGGGTGCATACTAACCCCTATCTTCTTCTTCCAGTCAGATTCTGACGTGGATCCCTTCCTCCAGGTCCCCCCTTCTCAGCGGGATCTTCATCCCGAGGATTATGACCCTGTTTGCGGTGATCTTCAGGTGAGTCTTTTTCAAACTATATACCCATTTGCAGGACTGCCCACATATGGGCTGAAGCTCTGTAATGGGTATATGGTATTTTTGTGCATCTGACACAAATGCAGTTGAAATGTACACACAATCATCAATATATTTGTGAAAAAAAAATCATCACCACTGCAAGATCCCCACCTCTACACTGCCAGCCCCGTGGCCAACTCGTAATACGGCTGTCTTTGGACCACCAGTGCCATGGGCTGCTGTCAGACGCAGTCGGACCGAAACAACTTGTAATAAGGACCATTGTGTCATATAAGCCAATGTTAGTTAAGAAGCAGGTGCGATGCAGGCAGCTCTTAATTTGTGCCAGTGATTTCCATTGTTCAGCACCAGCACTTATTTGTAAACACTGGCACATTTTATGAGAAACCGCCACATGGTGCCACTGTTAGTGTATTTTCGAGCAAAGTTTATTAGTGAAGCATTAAACTATGTAATATATCTTTGTAGAACGCTTTCACCACTCTATTTTGTATGGGTGCATTATATTCATGGTTGTCATGCACCTATATACAAGTATATCGTTTGCAGTGTTTTATGATCATGAACATGTATCCAGTAGACTCATTTAAACATTTATTGTAGTGCAATGTCTTAATATGATCATGTATGTATCGTTATGCCTGCATATACAGAGAGCAGGATGGTTTATAACCATATAATGTAACTGTTTCTTGTTTAAATTGCCAGACTTCCTAGGCCCAAGACTGTACTTGGCTTCTCGAGAAATAAATAATGAAATGTATGTTGTTTTCAACAAATAGCAGTGTTTTCATCCTACTGCAGGTATCGGAATGCCAACTCGTTCTTTTCAGATTGGAGAAGATACAAGGAATGCTTTGAAGACGGCTAGAAGCGAGAAGGGAGGATGTCTTTCCTGTCTGGCTGGTCTGGGAACCAAGGCCACTTCTTGAACAAATGAATACTAATTAAAAGAGCGTGAGCCTCCCCACATAGAAAAAGTTGCAACGGAAAGTTTTACCAGGATGAAGCAAGGAATCGATTTCTATATTGTATGATGTGCAGGGATAGAGACGTCAGACTTCTTTGGAGAGAAAAGAGCATCTTAGAACTCGCTCCTAGCCTTAAGCACCTTAACCCATTTGACGTGAGTACTTCTCAGGAAGTAAACATGTGCTGACACCTTTGGAAATAGATAGAAGGGTATTAGATAGCATCTCCTACTAGTATAGTGTAGGGACAGATTCCTAATGAGAAGAGATTTGGACTCTGCTTCTATTCTGAGTTGTATCATGATCCTTGAATTCACCATTGTATTCTTGTTATGCCGAATTACTTATATTCATAGAATCGGCTTTGTATTGATTTTTCTATATCTATACATGCTAATCTTACGATGTGTATACATCTTATTATTCTTGGCCTTATAATAAATTGGCAAACTTAAAGACGGAGTCTGTGGTATTTTCAGGTATGATATTGCCATCCTGTTATGAAGTGTTTTCCCCTCCACCACTTTTAGCAGGTAAATAAAAGATCCTGAGCACTAATTGTTAGGAGGAAGACATGGCTGCAATTTAGCGTAATCTAATGGTAGCAGAGGATGGTTTACCTCTAAATGGTGAGGGGAAAAGAGAAATATAGGGCAGAGTAGGAAGAATCGAGGTCCGGATGCAGCAGATGAAACATCGGCGAAGAGTGGCGGAATCTGGCGGACATTGACGGTGCGGCGGAACTAAAAGGGCGGAGTGAGTATGAAATGTCTTGTGAGGTGTGTTAGATTGAGGTGTTTTATTTGTGTGATGTTTTGTGGTGTTGGGATGCAAGTTGAGTGATTGTTGTTAGTGGTACTGGTTCGAACATGTGCGGATCAGGTAATTTGGTGAATGGGCAAGATCCCGGGCTAGTATTGTGATGTAATTGTTTAAGAAATTGTGGGAGTAGTGAAGCGCTATCGACTGTTCACTTGTGTCAGGGAACTTTGTGTGTGTGCGGGAGTAAAACTGGCTGTGAGACACCCCAGGTACCGGAGGTGGGTCGCAGTGAGTAAGTGACCAACGCAGGTTGGAGGTCATAGCAGATGCGTATTTTTGTGTGAGAGTTCTATCGATCTCTTAGTGGACAGACAATTACTTGTTGTTGTAACTGTAAGTTATTGTGACTGTGGTAGTACCGGTCACTTGGTTAATAACTTTGGGTTATACAGTTACTTGTAGAAGCGAATGTGTGAGCGAGTGTATGAAGCGAAATTGTAAAGGCGGGTGAGCCGCTGCAAGGAGTGAGCAGTGACGTCAGTGCGTGCCGCGCTGGGATTGGTCGGTTGGTGTAACCCCACGCTGGGATTGGTTGCTCTGCGTTTGTGGTCGGATATTGGATTGTGAGTTGCAATTGCTTTCCATGATGCGTTGCTTTCGGGTGTTGAGAAATTTGTGCAGAGGTGACAGAGGGGTGGTGACTCGGGTTGGAGAGGAAGCTCCCCCCGAGGATACCTCTGCACATTATATGGCAACGAATGTGGGCTTGCATACGATTGTTTGGCTACCGAATTGGCATAAAATTACAGAGAAGGGAGGGGAATTGGCTTTTCCTCGTTATGGGTCATTTCGTATGGAGGTTTTGTACCAGCTGAGGGGGATGATGGCTTCCCCTTAAACCTCCGCCTTGACCCACACAATTTGAGGCATTAGATGTTTGGATGAGAGCCGCATTAGCAAAGAAACGAGATACATCACAGGGACGAATGAGGAGAGCAATGAAGGCATATCAAGATGCCAGATGGGATGCACAGCTGAAACGATGGAAAGTACACACTATAGAAGGAGAGTGCTTGTATCCCTTTCGATTGTTAGCAGGCGAGTCAGAAGGAAAGAGTAAGAAGGATGAGGATAGTGATACAGATGATAGTTTTCTGGACAGGCTCTTAGCAGAACGACCTCCACCTTGTGACTCTAAGTCAGAGACAGAGAGGTCGCAACCACTAGAGGAGACAGTAGGAGCAGGGCAGGTGGGATTAGAAGAACAGTCAACAGGAGTCAGGAGACAAATAGCCATGGTACGGATTCCAGGAGGGGCAGGGGGGATGAGATACCCCAATTATGAACCAGCCCAACCTGCAGGGAATATGCAGTTACCAAATGCTTTCTCAGTGTCAGTTACCATTGGATCAGTAGTCCTCATATATACTCCTGAAGAGAGACCAAATGACAGTCAACAGTACACATGTGATAGGGAAGAGACAATATCTGGGGGAAGCCTTACACAAACGGGAGCAGGTCTAGGACAGGTACCGCTGGCTTATAGTACTCCATCGCCTGCTACTGCAGATCCATCACAAATGGATAGTGGGTCAGAAAGGAGACCAACAGGAATTCTAGGTCAGACCTCCGAATGTGGGTTCAACCAGTGAGAGAGTCAATGTTGCCAAGAGAAGAAATGACTAGGGCAGAACCATCCCGAGTACTGTTTGGGCCACAGGTTGTGTGTGCAGGTAATCATTGGAGGAGTAGTAGCTGGGATACAGAAGATAGTTCAGCAGCAAAGAGGGAAGAAGGAGCAATACCAAGGAGAACACAGAGTTGTGACAGAGAAGATGTAGAAAGGGAAGGAAATCAGAAAGTGTTGCAGAGTGCAATAAAAGCGCCAATGTTGGATGTGGTTCGGTTGAAGGTGGAAATAGATGAAGTGGTTGAAGGGAATTTGCCTTTGGAAAGAATTGAGACATATGATCCAAATGAATTGTTATTTGTAGCCAAAGACATTACAAGAAAGGCAAAGCGGAGGAGGAGCCTAGCGCGCAACCATGATGGACGCGTAGGCACAGGGCTCCCGAGACCCACGCAGCCTCCCACGTTTATCCTGGACTTCATCCTGATATTTTGAAGGAATACTACGGGCGAACCTACGCTGAGGACACTCCTGTTCTCAGAACTCAAATCGGACTCTGGGAACTTTACTTCTTCGGTATTTGGGAAAGAGGCCTGCTCCGCGACGTGCCCCGGGCTCGGGTTGGCATCGTCCCCGTGTCCCAATTGAACAACAACAGATCCGGAACTCCGGGCTGACCCGTGCACCCCGGGTTTCACTTTCGCTTTTGACTCTCCTCAGTGACGTGGGGAGCGGGCGCATGCGGAGGCTCCACATCTGAGCAGCCCGGAGGCCGGCGGGTGAGATCGGTAGTGGGAGCTGTCTACCACTGACTGTGGTGTGCCCCCCCCCCAGGGAACCACTGCAACACACGGGCATCCAAGAGTTGGCTTTCCCTGCCGTGTAATGGCGGCCCGACTAGACGGGGACAAGCTAAGGCCCAAGGCTACCCGGAGAGGTGGCTATGTGCAGACGAATAACATGGATCGATATGCCCATCAGAAGGGGTCTCCGGGTCCGAGTGGGCCCGCAGAGGTGGCTCGAGAGGGACCGTCATCCTCGGCGGAGCTGACACTCAACGATGTCATGGGTGCCATCGACGCCATGAAGGAATCGGTTGGCCAGCGACTCTCTGGCCCACAAGCTGGACACTGTGTCAATTGATGTTAACCTACTCCGAGCGGACCTTTCGAAAACCAGCGACAGGGTCAACTCACTTGCCCTCACGACTTCGGGCCTCACGAAAGATGTTACTGACATGCAGACGGAGCTTCACAGTCTGAGGGCCCTCACCGACCTTTCGGTCAAGCGGTTGGAGGATTTTGAAGGCCGGGGACGGCGAAACAACGTGCGCATTGTAGGTGTGCCGGAGAGGTCGGAGGATGGGTCAGTGGATCTTTTTGTGGAGGAATTGATCCTGAACCACCTCGTGCCGAAGGGCCTCAGTAAATACTTCATGGTGGAGCGGGCCCACAGAGTCCCGGGGGGTCGGCCAAAGCCGGGGGCCCCACCGCGACCCATCATCGCCAGGGTCTTTAACTTTAGGGACCGCGACGCCATCTTACAGACCTCCCGTGCAAATGGCCCGCTGAAGTATGAGAACGTGGACGTTAGCTTTTATCCTGACTTTACTCAGGCGGTCCAAAAACAGCGCATGGGGTTTCTGACTGTGAAACGGCGTTTAAGAGACATGGGACTGAAGTACGCCATGCTTTTCCCGGCTAAGCTTCGTGTTGAACTGGAGGACCAGACCCACTTCTTCGACCGGCCTGATGCGGTGGAGGAATGGCTTGATACATTGCATCGTCGGCGCGGGGGAGATGAACGGACCGAAGACGACGGGGGTGGCTCGGCGGAGCACCCGTGAACTACTGAACTATGGTTCCTGGCTAATCGTGTGTTGAACTCAGACTTTGGTCAGGGGTGACCTAGTACATGGGACTGCATTGCCCTTCCTTTTGTGTCGGGGGGCTGCGGGGTATCTGGTGAGACTCTTCCTCCTCCGGGGGAGTTTTCTTTCTTTTCGTAGACTAGGTTTATGTCGGGGCGACAGGCACACTGCGAGTTGGGGTGGCTAGATGTTCTAGTGCAGGGGTGCAGGGTGGGGGGGTGTGTCACGGGAGTTGGGGGGGTGGTGGGGGGGAGTTGTTGTTGTTTCAGGTTAGTTCTACAACAGGTGATCGATGTCCTGTTTTTTGCTCTCGTAGTGGGTGGGATGATCGTTGTGGTTGGGATGGGGGGTAGGAGGTTGCATATTTTAACGTGGAATGTCAATGGCTTGGGGGATCGTGTGAAGCGAGGGGTGGTGCTACAATATCTGAAGCGTCTCTCTCCTGATATCGTCTTCCTACAAGAGACGCATTTGGTGGGCAACTCCTGTCAGGCATTGAATAGACGGGGCTACCGTTTGGTGGCTCATTCCGGCTTTACCACTGGGTCCAGAGGGGTAGGCATTATGGTCCGAGCCTCTCTCCCGCTGGAAATTGATGAGGTGAAGCACGATGACCGGGGGCGTTACGTAGTGCTGGTTGGCCGGTGGGAGGGTAGGACTTTGTGTCTGGTTTCAGTTTACGTCCCCCCTGGGTTGCAGACTACCACCTTCGCGGATCTGGGAGGTCTATTGCTTGGGCTCCCTGAGGGCCTGTTGCTGGTTGGTGGGGATTTTAACTCTGTTGTGTCTGGTAGAGAGGATCGACACCCGCCCAGAGACCTCCCTGGGGCGCATTCTTGGTTAGGTGGTTTTATTGACACTATGGGATTGGTTGACTGTTGGAGAGCGATGCACCCGGGGCTGGCTCAGTTTACGTTTCACTCCGGGGCCCACGGCTCCCTGTCTAGATTGGATTATGTACTGATGCCGGCCGCCCAAGCCCCAATGATTGGGGAAGTTAAACACCTTGCTCGTGGAATCTCGGATCATTCCCCGGTGCTGCTCCACTTGGATATTGCCCTGGGGGCTGGGGGGAGGGTGGCACCGATTAACCCCTGGTATCTCCGTGACCCCACAGTTCGTGCCCAACTGGTGAAGTCTCTGGACCGGTTTTTCGCTGAAAACCAGGGTTCCGTCTTGTCAGCTTTGACATTGTGGGAGGCCTTTAAGGTGGTGATCCGAGGGCAGGCCCTGTCCCTGATCTCCCTTGCTAAAAAGCGTAAAAACAAAGAGGTAGTGCGCCTGGAGTCTGATATAACTAGTATGGAAGTTGATCTTGGGCGGGGAGTCACGAGGGAGAAACTTCATGCCCTTAGCCTTAAGCAGTCGGACTATAGGGCGATGGTTACGAATGCTGCGAAGCTCGCTAGTCGGGAACAGCAGGGGCGCTTGTATGATGTGGGTGACAAGGCTGGAAAACTGATTGCGTGGCTGGAAAAGAGCGAAAGAGTGAATCGAGTGGTTCCGGTGATTGTGCGTGCCGACGGTGTGAGTGTCACGGATCCCGTAGAGATAGTGACTTGTTTTGCAGATCATCTGCGTGGCGTCTATACGTCGGTTTTGGATAGGCCGGAGGATGACTCTCGTCAATTGCTACGAGATATTACGTTGCCATGCCTCTCTGTCTCCGACAGAGATTTGATGGATGCGGCATTGACGAACGATGAGATAGCACTGGCGATTCGCGCGCTCCGCTCCGGAAAGGCTTTGGGCCCGAATGGTCTGCCGATCGAGCTATACAAGCTGCGTTCTGAGACGCTGGCGCCTCATCTCCGTGAGATGTTTAATGCGTCGCTTGAGGTGGGCTCCCTTTCGCTGGACCAACGGCTTGCAACTATTGTGGTTCTCCACAAAGAGGGTAAGCCGCGAGACGGTTGTGCATCTTATAGGCCTATCTCACTCTTGAATGCCGAACCAAAAATTCTTGCGAAGGTCCTGGCAAATCGACTGATTACTGTAATTAGCGACCTGGTTCATCCTGATCAATATGGTTTTATTCCGCATCGCAACACCGTGCTGAACCTGCGGCGCCTACATGGAGTTCTAGCAAGAGTCGATTGTATCCAGGAGCCCGCCATTTTGGCGTCCTTGGACGCCACGATGGCGTTCGATACGCTGGAATGGTCGTATCTTTGGGCAGCACTGGCCAAGTTTGGTTTCGGACCCGGATTCATTAAATGGGTGAAACTGTTGTATGTGGAGCCGCTGGCGCAGGTGGTGGTGAATGGTAGGGTGTCTGCCCCCTTTGTGCTCGGGAGGTGCACCCGCCAGGGTTGCCCCCTGTCCCCGCTTCTTTTTGCTCTTGCGCTGGAACCCCTGGCGGCATGGCTGAGGTGGGAACCCTCTATGGCGGGTATCCGGTGGACTCCGACGTTTGAGGACCGTGTGTCACTATACGCGGATGACATTTTGCTCTACCTCACCTCGCCGCGGAAATCATTGATGGTGTTGTTCGATGTTTTGACCTCCTTCGGCCGCAATTCTGGGCTTGTTATTAATTGGGCTAAGTCCTGTGTATATGTGTTGGTTGGTGACCCCCCTCTTCTCCCTCGCGGCTGTCCGATTCAAATCTCTCAGGCTGGATATAAATATTTAGGCATTCACGTCTCCTTGAGTTCGGCGGTTCGTTACTCTCTGAACCTGCTGCCGCCGCTTCAGCGGCTTCGGGCGGACGTAGTTCGGTGGCGGAGGCTTCCGTTATCGCCGCTGGGCAGGGCGGCCTTATTTAAAATGATGTCTCTGCCACGTTTTTTGTACGCCCTACAGAATATGCAGGACGTGGTGCCTACGCGATATTTTCGGGAGGTGGAAAGCCTGCAGCGACAGCTGGTGTGGGACGGGAGACCACGCATCGCTCTTGCTAAGCTGACTCTTCCATGGTACGATGGTGGCATAGCTCTTCCTGATATCAGAAGGTATTATTGGGCGTCCCAGCTGGTGGCAGTGAACCATGGGATGTATGGCCCGGCTTTGAACCCCGCATATGAGATGGATAAGCTATTGTTGCCGGGTGGGGATTTCAATCGAATGCTTTATTCCAAGACGGGACGCACTAAACTTACGGGTCCCACGAACAATGCTGTACGCGCATGGCACGGCGCCACTGCTGCTATGGGCTGGAAGGGTCGCCTGACTCGTGCGACTCCACTGTATGCTTCTGAAGAGTTGGGCGGGCTGTGGCGCACTAAGGGATTTGAGAAGTGGGACACGATTGGTATTAGCCGAGTTGGGGATCTGTGGGCGAAGGGCGCTTTTAAAACGTTCGATGTCCTTCGGACCGAATATAGCCTGAGCGATAGGGAATTCTTTCGTTACGCGCAGATCCGCCACGCCCTGTTTTCTGCCTTTCCGAACCCGGCTGATATTCCCGAGGCCTCCCCCTTGGAGGACCGTATACTTGATGGTTACTTGCCCGACAGCACCATTTCCCTGATCTATAAAAAAATGATTAATATTCGCGCTGACCTCCTCACCCGCCTGCGAGAAGTATGGGTCGCTGATGGCCTAGAATTGGATGATGAGGACTGGGTTGCGGCTGTAGCCTCGCCGAGAGAAGTGGCCATACCCGCTCGCCTTAGATTTGTGCAGCTAAAGATACTACACAGGGTCTATGTTACCGGTCCCCGTTTGCTTCGCTTGGGCTACTCGAGTGATGGTTTATGTAGGCGTGGCTGTGGCCTGCTTGGTACTTTTCTGCATATTTTGTGGGAGTGTCCAGTGGTTGTCCGGTTCTGGACTAGGGTGCATGCAGTGATGGAGGAGGTCACTGGTGTGGCCCTACTCCCGGAGGCACGGCGCTGTGTGTTGAATGTGTGGGAACCGACTGATTGTGACGCGGCCCAGGAGCGCTGGGTGACGCTGGGCAATATGATAGCCAAAAGAGACATCGCGCAGCTGTGGGGCTCGGGTAGGTCTCCTACGGTGTCAAAATGGAGAGAAAACATGGATTGGTGCATGTTCCGGGAGAAAACCGTGTATGTTGCTAGAGGCAAACCCAAAAAATGGAATAAGATGTGGGGTCCGTGGAATTCTTACCGCGGTGATATATGCACGCCCCCCTTGGTGATCGCCTCCGATGTAGCTCTGTCCCCTTAGCTTCGATATTCCTGTTCCTTCCTGGAATTGGTACATGTGTTTTTCCCTGCCCCCCCTCCTGCCTCGCCCAATACTAGCTTTTGCTTGTAGGGCCGCTGAGAAGCGGCGGCCCCCCCCCCATGTGAGAGCAAGTCTCTGCTTATATAGTTTCATGCCTGGTTTTAGTTTTGTTTTGTTGTTTCTTTTTCATAAAATGTCAATTCAAAACCTTCTTGTTGGATGGAGTTCAGTTGGGGGCCTGTTAGCCACCCTCCCGTGCAGGTTGCTCATTTGCTGGCTGTATTGAGTTTCCTTTTTGCATGCTAGCGGCCGGCCTCGGAGGTTGTAGGCCCGTGACTGTACATAACTGCTGTGTCAAATAAAGGTTTTTCAAAACAAAAAAAAAAAAAAAAAAAGAAAGGCAAAGCGGGCTTATGATGCCCTATGGCAGTTAGCACGAAGGTATGATGTTGATTTGACAAAGACCAAGATGATGCAGGGTTCTTGCAGACTAAATTATACAGACAAGGAGTTGGAGGAAAAGCGAACCGTTGGGTTGAAAGCCCAGATTAGAGAACTGGTACTAGGCATGCAAGCTTGGAAAGCATTAGATAGATGGGAAGAGAGATGGGTCAAAAAGAAATGTGCTAAGACTGGAATAGGTACCTCCTCACCTCAGGGGGGAGGGATGGAAGCCACTGGTAATTTTCCTTTGAGAGAAGTGCAGAATGGAGGGTATGTACATGTGCCATGGAGCATGGGTGATTTGGTAGCTTTTACAAATGATTTTCCTCGGCTGAGGGAGAAACCTGCAGAATGGTACAAGCAGATAGACCGATTTGTCAAGATCTCGAAGGTGTTGTGGATCGATTTGAACACTTTGTTTGATATAGTGGTCCCGGCAGCTTTGTGGGTGGCATGAAAAATTGCTATTGAGTGGCCAACAGCAGAGCCACCTAGAGATTCTGTAACGCATGGTCCTTCACCTGATGTGATGTGGAAATATGAGCAAGTAATTACTTGGTTGCAGTCCAAGGTAGCTCCGCAGATTGTTGATTGGCTTAAAATTGATCGTACGACTCAAGAGCCTAAGGAATCAGTGCATGATTACTACGAACAATTGTTATTGGCGTTCAAACAGCATAGTGGATTGGATACTATTGATCAGAAGGATATGGGACAGTTTGTCTCCAAATTTGTGCTAGGTTTAAAATCTGATATCAGTTTGATGATACAACACCACCTGATATGTTGGCAGAATAAGTCAGTGGATGAAATACTGCGGTATGCCAAATATTGTAGTGATCAAGTGGAATCAGCACAAAAGAAATTGCAAGACAAGGTGATGTTGGCTCAGTTGAGAAGCGCAGACTACATGCAGGATGGTGGATGAGGAATCGGTCGAGGCAGAGGAAGTGGCTGAGGTATGGGTCAACAAATGGCAACCCAACCAGGTCAGGGACAAGGAAGAGGTACAGAGATGAGTACATGTGAGTGGGTGGCACAACAGAAGAAGGTGACTGCGTGTCATTATTGTCACAAGACGGGGCATTGGAAGCGCGAGTGTCGATTGAATCCTGCTAATCAGATTCAATATGAGGGAGAGGGACACATGTGAGAGACTCTACAGACAGTGACTAGACATAGGTCCATGTATGGAGGATGTGAGCCACAAGTACAGGTGCCACAGCCTCCCAGAATACCCACGTATAATCAGGCCTACCAGCAGATGCCGTATTTTGAAATACGAGACAGATACAATCAATCTCGAGGTCCTCTAGCGTATCAGAGGGGTGTGCATGAAGAATGCCCTCTCGATACCATATTGAAAGTAGATCAGAGTGGGCCATTCATGGATGCGGATGTGAATGGATATCCTGTCACTTTTTTATTAGATACTGGAGTTGCGCGTTCCATAGTAAGGACAGATGTGGTCTCCAATTTATCTCTTTCTGGACAGTCGATTCAAGTAGTGGGTGTCAGTAATCAGAGAATGACCAACCCGTTAACAAATGCATTACCTGTTAGAATAGGACCGTTCAAGGATAAGCGTCAGTTTGTGGTGTGCAATAAAAGTCCGGTCTGCCTTTTGGGCCGTGATCTTTTGTGCAAATTAAATTGTAATATCTCATGCACTCCGAGAGGTGTGGAGCTGCAGACCTATGATGACGATGCTGATTTCAAAATGGCTAATATGAGCATGTGTGCAGAACTGTTTGTGGTTCTTACAAAAGCAGAATTGCCGCATAATTTTAGAGACTCAGTTTACCCGCAAGTGTGGGATCTCACAGGTGAGGAGATAGGGTTAATCTGAGGTGTGGAACCTGTGAAGATACAGGTGAGACCAAATGCTGAGTTTCCACGAAAGCCACAATATAAACTGTCTGCAGAGACAGTGGCTGGGATAGCTCCTGTTATTGAGTCAATGATTGCACAAGGCATTCTAAAGGAGATACGAGGAAGTCCCTGCAATTCACCGATTATGGGACTGCAGAAGCCTAGTGGCAAGTATAGGATAGTACAAGATCTGGGCAGGATTAATGAAATTGTGATTCCCTGTTGTCCTGTGGTACCGAATCCAGCTGCCATTCTCTTTCAAATACCATGTGAAGTGAAATGGTTTACGGTCATAAATTTGTGTCAAGCATTCTTTTCCATACCTTTACACGAAGACAGACAGTATTTATTTGCATTTCCGATGAACGACTGTGTCTTAACATGGTGTAGAATCCCTCAAGGGTATACAGAAAGCCCCTCCATCTTTAGCCAGTGCCTGAAAAAGAATCTTGAAGGGCTGCAGATGCCTCAGAAATCAGTCTTGGTTCAGTACATTGACGACCTTTTGGTCGCCTCAGAAAATGAGGATGCGTGCAGAATAGACACAGTGGCTTTGTTAAACCATTTAGCAGAGAATGGACATAAGGTGTCTCCCAATAAACTACAGTACTGTTTGCCGGAAGTGCAGTATCTTGAACATTGCATTGAGAAAGGAAAGCAAAGAGTGTCACCAGATCGCATAGAGGCGATCTTGCAAATGGGAACTCCGAAAACTCAAAAAGAAGTCCGCATGTTTTTGGGTATGGTCGGCTATTGTCGACAGTGGATCCCAAACTTTTCCTTACAAGAAACGCCTCTGTTAAGATTAACACGAAAAGAAATCAGTGATCCGGTACCATGGGATGAAGAATGCTTGAGAGCCTTCCATGAGCTGCGAGAAAGCATATGTCGTGCCCCAGCTCTTGGAATGCCAGACTATGATAAAGCGTTTTCGCTCTTCTGCTGTGAGAAGGAGAGATGTCCATTTGCTGTCCTTGTACAGACACATGAGGGTGCCCGTAGACCAGTGGCCTATTTTTCAGCTACATTAGATCCAGTAGCTTCTGCGTTGCCCGGATGTCTTAAATCCGTTGCTGCAACCGGTGTCAGCATTGAAAGATGCGAAAGCATTGTGATGGGTCATCCATTAATTGTTTATGTACCACATTCTGTAGAATTATTGATGACCAGAACAAAAACACAGTATCTTACAAACAATAGGTTGACTAAGTATGAGCAAGTCATTTTGGCATCTGAAAATGTTACGTTGAGACGTTGTACCACTCTGAACACCGCTACATTGTTGCCTGTTCCCCAAAAAGATGGAGATGAAAATTGTGAAGAGCATGACTGTCTAGATGTCACTGAACTATCAACCTAACCCAGACCTGACATTGTTGATGAACCTTTACCTGAATCTGATTTGATCCTTTTTGTTGACGGTTCATGTCTAAGAGACAATGAAGGGTACATAAGAGCAGCATTTGCTGTGTGCACCATCACCGGAGTAGTAGAAGCTGCCTGTTTGAATAGAGTATTCTCTGCTCAGGTAGCGGGAATCATTGCATTGATACGTGCCTGTACTATTTCACATGGAGTTCGAGTGACAATCTTTACGCCAGCCAATACGGGTTTGGTGTAGTTCAAGATTTTGGTCAGCTGTGTTCTCAAAGGGGATTTTTAACATCCTCAGGGTCTCCGATCCGAAATGGTGAATATGTCCGCCAACAATTGGACGCTTTGCAAAAGCCCAAAGCCATAGCAGTTCTGAAGTGCGCTGCTCACGGACAGGGAGAAGATTTTGTCACAAAGGGCAATAATTATGCTGATGAAGTAGCTCATTTTTGTGCTATACATCCATGTGTTTTAATGGGCAATATACAGGAGAAGGCACAGAAGAGACCGAGCTCAGCATGATGTTAGCTGTAGCTGATACATGGGATGAGGTGAAGCGGTTACAGGATGAGGTCTCAGAGGAAGAAGCTGCTTCATGGGTCAGTGCAGGCTGTGAAAAGAGGGGTGATGGCATATGTGTGTCAACCGATAACAGAGCAGTACTCCCTAACTGTTTTATGAGCCCAATGGCACGGCAGATTCACGGAACAGTTCATCTGGGTCGAGACGCCATGGTGCAAGTGTTTAGGCAGACATGGTTTAACCCACACTTTTGTGTAATTGCTGAAGAAGTGTGTCATAGATGTGTTATGTGTCAGCAAATGAATGCAGTGAAAAGAACAGTGGTTACAATGAGTCATATTGGAAGATCAGGAAGTCCTTTTAACAGGATAGAATTGGATTTTATTGAGATGCCAAGATGCAATAGGCTGAGATATGTTTTGGTGGTGGTGTGTTTCTTTTCACAGTGGGTTGAGGCATATCCAACTCGACGATGTGATAGTCTCACTGTGGCAAAGCTGCTGTTGCGAGAACTTATCCCGAGGTACGGATTTCTGACTTCAGTGGAAACAGATTGAGGAACGCACTTCCATAGGGAACTCATGAAACTGTTGTGTGCTGCTTTAAACATAGACCAGAGATTACATTGCAGCTACAGGCCTGAAGCACCTGGTCTGGTGGAACAGGTGAATGGCACGTTCAAAATGAGAGAGACTAAGGTTTGTTCAGCGACTGCATTGAAGTAGCCAGATACTTTGCCTCTTGTGCTAATGAGCCTATGTAGCACTCCTGATAGGAGAACAGGGCTATCCCTTAATATCACTGATGACATGGTGTTGGACTACTGTAGGGGACTGGCTGATGTGGTTAATTCTGTGTCCCGCCAGGTCGAGGCTGTGACTGCATCCACCTCGAGAGACCTGCTGCTTGATCTAAACCCCGGAGACTGGGTTCTTGTGTACGCAAGCACGTGCGTAAGAGCTGTCTGGATGTCCGCTGGAGAGGACCATATCAAGTTATATTGGTCACAAGTACAGAAGTAAAGTGTGGAGGGCTGCCACATTGGATTCATGCTTCGCACACCCGTAAAGTTCCGGAGCCTGTGGAGGAATCACCCATTCCCCAAGTTGCCCGAAGAACAACTGATTCTGAAGACTTACAGAGAGAACAAGAGAAGGGAGAAAGAGAACTGCCTGTGGAGGAGCAGAATACAGAGCCTGAGATTGACAACATCGTGGTAGTACCCTCTGAACCAGACCCGAGTGAACGGCTTGGCGTAGAAGGAACAGACAAAGAGGAAGAGCATAGAGCAGATGCCAGAACAGAAAAGTGGCCAGCAAAAAAAGAAAGGCTAAATATAAGACTTGCATCTGAGAAAAATCTTGCTCCGCTTCCTGAAACGTTTGAATCTGAACAAAGTGAACAAGAAGATAATCCAGATAATCTAAGACGCTCAGGAAGAAAAAGAACACCGTCCCAGAAGTACGCATCTACTGAGTGGACATATCTGGTTGCAGATGCAGAGCCCAAGGACTTCTGGGAGACTTGGAACTGGAACAGTGAGCTACGGAGGGGACACCCTCTCGATTGATATTCAGTTGTTAGTCCCGGGAGTTGAAGCCTTTGGAACCCTGACACTGCAAGTTCCAAATCCACTCAGATTGAGTGGGCAGCGATTTTTGATCCTTAATCAAGTTGTTTCCCCTTGTTTTGGTCGACAGCTCACTGCCTTAGAATTGGGAGAAATTCGTGCTGAAATCCTGCAAATGGTTCTCCAAATACTCAGCTCTAACCTCATTAGAGATGAAGCTTGAACTGTGATCAAAGAACTCATTAGGCCTTAGAAAGAAGATAACCTAGCCCCGAGTGAAAGAAGATTTAAAATTAGGGTCCTTTCATTACAGAGAAGAATTGAGGATTAGGGCTGACTACTTCTCTACAATAGGCTTAGTACTGATGGACTAAATCTGGCAAAATTCGAGTGAGAAATCAAATAAGGACATTGTGATTTGAGATTAAGAGTACAGAAAAGAAAACAGAGACTTTCAACGTTTCTTTGGTGTATCAGATACACAGTGGAAACATGGCTTCCGAAACATCTGGATGAAAACAAAAAAATATTATTGGAACTCTTATAGCAATAGTGCTGCTTGTCATAATTGTGGTGATTGTCACATATTTGAGTGGGTCTTCCAATGATGAAAAGAATTGAGAAAAACCGACCCCACCCAGTTCAGATATAGATTAGAAGAAAGTCCATCCATGAAAGATTAGGAAATGATCAAGGAAACTAGCCGTAGATTGCACGTGGATTTGTCAAAGGATGATTTTACGCTGAACGCATATGCATGTTTGTTGTATGAGTATGTAGACACAATGGAAGCGAAAAATTGTTATGTGTGCATGCAATTACCAGCTTCAGCAGAAGAAGGCATACGATACCATCACTTGCCGGTGACTTATGGCATTACATGCAGTGTACTATTAAGTATGTTTTATAGTAAAGCCCACTTTGAATATTATTTTTCAAATTATTATGTAGTACTCTCTGAAGTCCAAGTCCTCAAATACATGAACAAATATGATTATTACAAGAATGTAGAGCGCATGTCTAAGTATTTCGTGCCTACCATCACCTTAGATACGTTCTATGCACAGAGATATAATTTGACCTGTATGTTAACTGACATTGAAAATAAATTTGTGGATCAGATAGAAGATCGACATAGGCAAACTTTGTTTCGACCAGATCCGAAGCATAAGGTACTGCCATGGACCAAAGAAGAATTATATCGCGAAGGGAAGTTCAGGACCCATAGCGTTAGACTTTCAGCAGAAAGGAAAGTTGTGCATTAGACATCCGTCCACATATCACGACAAGATATTCGTGGGTGAAAGTGATTGTGAGCACATTTTTCTGATTGAAGAGTCCATAAGGAAAGCACTATTGGATAAATTGACCATAGTGCCTAATGTTTATTTTGTATGTGGAAAGAATGCTTACGTAAAACTGCCCAATAATTGGTATGGAACATGTTAATTAGCCATAGTATTTCCCAAGATATTCCATGTGGAGGATTTATGGCCTTTAGAAGGAAAAGGAGCTCAAAGAGGAAAACGTGGTGTAAGTGCTGGAGAAATCATTGGTGATGTGTTTGGAGCTATGATACCTAGTGGTTTTGAATGATGTAAAAATTCGAAAGCTGGCAACGATAGTGGATAAAATTTCCGTGAATACAGCACAAATCCTCTTATTAGTGGATGGTGAGATGGTCTCGATAAGGGCTATGGTTCTTCAAAATCGTCTTACTTTAGACGTTCTACTAGCAAAAGCTGGAGGAGTCTGTAAACTTTTGAGAGTCCAACAGTGCTGTACTTATATTCCTGACAATAGTCGGGATATAAGGAAATATATTGCCAATATTTCAGATATACATCAAGAATTGCGTAATTTGGCTGCTGAGGGACTCTGGTATCACATTGGAAAGGGTTTCGGACAGATTGGCAGTTGGTTTGGCAGTTTGGACAGGGAATTATGGGTTACATTGTAGAGGTGGGCCTTACCAAGGCCTACCGGTGCAGGGGTTCGCCCTTCTTTGCGCACTAGTCCTTGGACCAACAAATGGAGATTGGCACAGAAGCTGTAATATCAAAACAATAGTTTATTCAAACCTCATGAGTGGAACTACATCTATACAGAACCCTCAGGCAATGTATGAGGTAGTACAAGGAGTACAGAAACCATGGGCCTTTTATACCCACTTTGTAGCTGAGTAAGCATGAGAGCTCAAAAGGAGGCGGTACAAGTATACACAAGAATAGCTATTCACATATATGAGTAAAAGAAAATACTTAGTCAACAAAGTGGGAGGGGTGATGAAGTTGCTGACATCAGTTGAAAAAGCCTGACAGTTACACACTAGGACAGGTGCATTCAACTACAGGTCTTTCTGAGCATGTGCAAGGCTCTGACTTAGTGCTGAAGGAGTTAACTGTAACAGATGACACAAGCAGAATACAAGGCCAGGCAATAGTGAAGAGGGAGAAAGCACATGGTGAGCACATGGCTAACTCAAATGGCTGCCAAAAACAAAATGGCTTCAGCTCATGCTAACAGTGATCTCTGCCAACTTCCACAGATGACCCTTTTAGCATTAGCTGAAGACATCTATGATTTAGAAGGAACCATAAAAACATCTTGTATGTCGATTTGCATCATGTCATTAACTTCTTGGTCTAGTACATATTTGGCATTCACTTTCCCAACGCTATGTTTGGTAGGTATACAAGCAGAGGCACAAAGGGAACAAAGCATTGGACCACATTGTAGGCACAGGCAGCATGTCAGCAGAATTGCAAATAATATACATGATATTGTCAACAATTTCCAGCCCCAGGTAACAAATGATGTCCACAGCCAACCGGTTAAAGTCCCTGTTCCGGTATCGATGTGAATCTCAGCAGCGATTTTATGCAGTTTAGAGAATGCATCAAAAACTGAAGGGGCGTGATCAGGGATATAAACACAACAACTGCTCCTGATGATGCGACATGCACCACCTCGATCAGCCAGTACAATGTCGAGGACCATTCGGTTTTGGAGCACCACAATCCTCGCAATTTGCAGTTCTTCTGTGATGTTTCCAAGTGCCATAGCTGTTTGGTTAGTTAAAGCCTCTACAACACGTGTCAAGCGTCTGATTTTCCTGCTGTTCAAGGCAGCACCAACAAAGAAGAGCAGTCCCAAATTAAAATCAACATATTGCTGCAGTGCAGTGTCAGTTTGATCCACCTCATCAAGATTTGTTGTCCTCTTAAATCTGTTTTTGGAAATGTCATTAAACAGTTTATTGTCCTTGTGATATGATGCATGTGCCAAAAACACAGGTGGTAACAAAAAGGACACAAAACAAGTACCGGACCAGCCAATGGGTACATTGTAATATCCCTTATTTCCACATATAAAATAGGTATTATGCGATGACGTAAAACTACTGTTATTTACTCCTGTAATATTTAAAATCAGAGTGCAATTGCATTTTCCCGCGGGAATTTTGACAACACTGTTCACACACAAGTCTGCTCGAGCCCTAGTAACAGGTATAACAAAAGGTCCATTACCGTTAGCAGTTCGAGTATTTGGGAAAACATAGTTCCTGGAATTTCCTCGGCGATACTCCTCCATTTCCCATACAGTTCCTTTAGCCTGCGGATCTCCTTCCTCATCAGGATAGCACACTTTATTAAGCTGGTAGTTCAGTCTTCCTACACCAAAATCAGTGATATTAGCAACATGAGTGGCCCACAACAAAGCAAACCAGGCTTTACAGGAGCCATTGTGAGAGAATGGCAGAGGAATGAAAAGGTGTTACTCCCTTTTTCTGATGAGCTGGCATCATTCCACACACCCAGCAGTCGGTAATGTTTGTAGCATTATGTGTGTGGTGCAACATCTGGATGAACGTGTTGTTAAAAAAAGACTGTCTATGCTTCTGCTCATGATAAGGGAGGGTGAAGTAGTGGTGCTCAATTGGTGTTGCAGGCAGTGTTCGGCGAGCAGGAGCCACTTCCTCTACAACCCAAGTTATTACTGCCATAATGATCACAGTGACAGTAAACCCAGAAATGCACATGGTCTTCTTGTTGAAGATTCTTGCAGCAGTCGATGTCTTTTCCATAGGCATGTTTATCTTGACGTTGAAATAACAAAGCAGATGGAGCTCTAAAGTCCTGGGCAGCCGTTGGTTTCTTCACTGAGTTTGAGACGGGTGTCACTAATAGACCCCCCCATTTGCAGCTCAGTCTTTCACTAACCCAGGACCCAGTTCTGGTCGCCAAGAGCACCTGCTCAGGACCTTGCCACCTTGGTTCCAGGCTATTCGACCTCTGGAAGACTTTGATCATCACCTGGTCACCGGGCCGCAGATCATGACATCACCTCGCGACCTGTCAGGAAGAGCTTCTCGAACCTGTTGATTAATAGAAAGCAAACTGTCAGTCAATTGTGACAGATAGTCACTCATCAGCACACAAGGTACATCATGTATTGGGCGTGGCTTAGGAATCCCCCAGATATTCATTGGCCTTCCAAAAACTACCTCATACGGTGTAAGGCCTGATCGTGTATGTGGCACCGATCTAATGGACAATAATGCCAAGAGTAGTGCATCAGGCCATTTCAGAGATGTGGAGGCCTGGATTTTTGCTAACTTAAGTTTGAGAGTAGAATTGTATCATTCCACTAGCCCTGCTGATTATGAGTGGAAAGCAGCATGAAACTTCTCCTTAATTCCTAATCCTTTCAAGACATACTCAACAACTTGCCCAATGAAATGGGGTCCGTTATCACTCCACAAAAGTCGGCAAACACCAAATGGGGAAAAACTCCTTTAAAAGCACCTTTGCTGTAATAAGAGCTGTATTATCTTTCGTGTACGCTTCTATCCACTTACTGAAGGCACATACCACTACTAGGATATACTTTAAGTTATTACAGCGTTCAAGATGGATGTAATCCATTTGCAGAACCTGAAAAGGTGCAGTTGGTGTGGCAAACCCTCCTGTTGGAGTTTGTGTTCCCCTTCCAGGATTATACTGGAGACAAATCAAGCAAGACTGCACTATCTTTTTAGCTGTGCCGGCAAGTTCTGGATGATCCCAAAATTGCGTATGCAACTTCGCTATTGAGGAAGCTTCAACATGTGCCGGCCCATGTGCCATGTGAATCATAAGGTGTAAATAGGCTGTGGGCAATCTCCATTTAGTCATGTCTTTATTTCTCCAACAGCCCTCATCATCCAATGTTCTTGTTCATCAACAGAGGCAGATCGCTGCATATCCAGCACTTCTTGCCTGGCATCATGCCAACGTTCAGCCTGAGACTTAACCACATACATAGATGTAGTGCTTCACTGCATTGCAGTCTCACGGGCTGTGTGATCTGCAAAGGCATTGCCCTGTCCTATTTTATCAGTCACTTTCTTGTGTGCACTACACTTAACAATCGCTATTTTCTTCGGATATGTCAAGGCATTAAGGAGATTATGTACTAATTCTCCATGCACTATTTGTGTCCCATGTGATGTAAGGAAGCCTCTTTCCTCCCAGAGCTGCCCAAAATCGTGAGCCACTCCAAAGGCATAGCGGCTATCGGTATAGATGTTAACAGACAAGTCAGTAATAAGTTCACACGCCCTCGTCGATGCTATCAGCTCAGCTGCCTGAGCTGACTTCTGTGGAATGCGAGCTGTCTCAACTACCGTCTGAAGCGTTGTGATTGCATATGCAGCTGATGTCGTGCCATCGGGTAATTTCAAGCAGGACCCATCAACCCATAATTCCCCATAAACATTTGAAAGAGGCGTATCTTGCAGGTC
Source organism: Triturus cristatus (assembly GCF_964204655.1). Classification (NCBI taxonomy): domain Eukaryota; kingdom Metazoa; phylum Chordata; class Amphibia; order Caudata; family Salamandridae; genus Triturus; species Triturus cristatus. The sequence goes on along the minus strand of NC_140585.1, from coordinate 388,592,650 downwards.
AACACGACCCTTTGTCTGTTTCTCAGTAAGGAAGATACAGTCATGAGGCTCTTGCGACTGAGACTGAGTAGCTGGGGATGGCAATAGAGTAGCCGGATTAAGAGTCGCACATCTTTTCAAGGTGATATGAGGGGCCAAGAGTGTCAATTCATAACCTGTCAAGCGAGCACTAGTTAAATGCTGCGTTTTGTTCTGGTTCAAAAGGGCATCAACTGCATGGGGTACTAACACAAGCAATCTATGTGACAAGACTATCCCCTCACTCTGACGTATGGACACAGCTGTCGCTGCCACAGAGCGAAAACACCCAGGCAACGCACGTGCGACTGGATCGAGGACAGCTGAAAAATATGCATAAGGACGCTGCTTATCACCATGTGTCTGTACTAAAACTGAGAGTGCGCAACCATCCCTCTCGTGTACATAGAGTGTGAAGGCCTTGGTGTAGTCTGGAGTGCCTAATACTAGTGCAGAACATAGAGCTTGACGCAACTGTTGGAAAGCATTCTGACATGCAGTAGTCCATGGAAGGGGCATTGGAGTGTCTTTAGTCAAAAGGGCCAACATGGGTTTAACAATATGTGAAAAGCTAGGGATCCACTGCCTACAAAAAGAAGTAAGGCCAATCAATGCACGAACATCCTTTTGAGTACGGGGCACAGGCGTGTCTAAAATAGCTTGGATGTGATCTGGTGTGAGTGCACGTCCCTCCTTAGACAGGAGGTGACCTAAATAGGTAACCTGCTGTCTACAATTTTGCAATTTCTTCCTAGAAACCTTATGATGGTGAGAGGCAAGAAAGAAGGGCAATGACAATGTTTCTTCTTCACATTGGTCAGTGGTGTCTGCAACCAACAAGATATTATCAACATATTGTATGAGAGCTGCCCCTTTTGGTACAGGGAAAGAATCAAGCTGTCTTTTCAATGCCTGGCTATAAATGCTAGGACTCTCAGTATACCCTTGTGGAGCTCTACAAAATCTGACGGAACAAATATTGGCTGTCAGGATGAATAGGTATGGAAAAGAAAGCGTTACTTCAAATCAAACACAGAGAATCTAGTTGCAGTTGGAGGAACCATGGTAAGGAGTGTTGTGATGTGAGAGACTACCGGTTATTGGGGCACTACGATATTATTAACTTCTCGTAACTCAATGATAAACCTCTATATTTTAGTATCAGTGTCTTTTTTTAAGATAGGAAAGATAGGGCTATTGCAAATATTGTAAGGGACTTCTTCCACAACCCCTACTCCAATCAGATCTTGAACAGTACGTATTAGTGCCTCTTCACCTTCCCGAGAAATTTTAAATTGAGGCAGTCGAGGCAATGAAGCGCCCACCTTCACTTGAATATGGACTGGTGGGATAAACATTTGACCCACATCAGTATCTGATGTAGCCCACATAGTAATAGGTAGGGATGCCAAAGCAATATCTTCTTTAATAAGACAAAACCTTTCAACCATGGGATAGTTATCATTCAAAATAACACGCACGCCTTCTGGGGAACAACGTATCGCAGCACGAAAATGTTTGAGCATATCGAGACCCACAATATTGTCCGGTGTGTTAGGGGAAAGCAAAAAAGGACATGCTGCAGTACATTTATCAACATGAAATTCAAGTGGTTGTGAGCTAAGGGAAGGTGTCCCATCGAATCCTATCAATGTGATTGTTAAGCCAGACAAGGGAGCCCTAGGAACCAATTGTTTAGACAGGGCGCTACGGGTAGCTCCTGTGACAACCAAAAACCGATCAGTAGAACCCAAAACGTGTGCATTAACATAGGGACCCTTCTGATCTACTGGGACTTCAACTGATTCCTTACCCCATCCTAGGCATTCCTATGCATAGGCAGAACCTTAAAATCAGTGGTCGAATAATCGGACATTTGATATTGGTTGCGTCTGTCAAAAGTGTTAGAAGAATTCTGAGTATGCTCTACTGCCTGAAAACTAGTGCGATTATCCATACCTCCCCTATTTCCTGAGTTCCCTGGGCAGCTTCTCATTTGTCCTCTACCACGCTGATACTGCTGACCGTGCAAAAGTGGACACTCAAAACGCCAATGTCCAATCTCCTTGCAATAGGCACACTGATCAGAAGACAAAGTAGCTCGAGGAAAAGAGGGCACACTAGGGCGGTACATCGCTCGTCCGCCTCTAACACTACCTCTGTAAGATGGACCATAAACCTGAGCTAACATAACCTTTGTTTTTCAATCCTTAGCCTTTTTATCCTCGTTGCCCTTAGCTTCCAATTCCTGACGTTCATAATACTGAGTCATAGTCAAACGAGAGACTGGGGAAGACGTAGTCCATGAACTCACGCTGGCCTTTAGGCGACTAGCTATTCCTGGCAACATGTTCGCAACAAATTTATCGACGAACAGATGCCTGCCCGTGTCATCTGTCAATAACTGGCCACTAAAGTCATGGAATGTCTCCTCAAAACGTGTAAAGAAATCAGAAACGGACTCCTCTGGTTTCTGCTTACAAGACGCTAGCACAGTCCAATCTATCTTTTTAGGAGGTATGAGAGTGTTCAACTTAGTTATTATAGCCTTTGGGAGGTCTAATATTTCTTGTTGCGGTTTCTGTGCAGGTTCCCTTTCTACATCTCTCCTCTCTATTTCCTTCCAAATATCTCCAAAAGCTGCATGATCATCTACTTTACGAATAGATCTCCATATATCAGGAGGCAAAATAAGCCCAAAAAACATGTCAAAATCAGGCAAAGTCATAGTGCAAGAACTAATAGCTCCTTCAACTTCTTCATAAAAAGCAGCCAGACTTTTCCACGGGTCAGGCAAAGCAGCTTTAGGAGCCATGACATCCGCTCTACTTCAAGGGGTATAGACCCAATTGTAACCAAAATATCCCTTTGCATCAGTTGAATCTTTATCGTCATCTGTTCCCGCACCCCTAGGAGGGACATACAAAGGCGCAGCTTCACGCATTGGTTTCTCATGAACTACAATATCCTTATCTGTCCCTGGATCTCCATCCTGTGGCACGGGGGTCTGAACAGTTTGTTCAGATGTAGCAGCTGCCTTTTTCTCCTCTCGCAAACGGAATACATCAGTTCGTAGTTTAACCACACGTCTAATTAAATCGGCCACCTAGGAAGGGAGAAAAAGACCATCACTCAATCGTTTATGATCATTTTTTATATCAACAGGCTCTAATTCTTTGGAATGCTTCCTGAACCTTTCAATTCCTTCTCCAGTAAACGACTCTGTAAAATATAACTGCTCTGACTCCGGCCATTGCTGAACATTTGCTATAAGATCTGGAGCGGAAGTGTCACCACGAGCTGCTTTTCGGGCAGTAGATCTAAGAGTGGCCGCACGGTCAGCGGTCAAAAAGGAGCGAGTCTGTCGTTTAGCATCTGATTCTGTCTTTCCCTGATCTGAGAAAGATTTGTCATCATCAGAATCATCCTCGGGGCAGAGGGAAAAGTATATGGAGGCGGAGAGCGATCTAATAGAATTGAATCGTCCTGAGGTTTATTAAGCAGAGGATAAAGGGGGTGCCGGACAGGGTATTGGCCATCTACCTGTAAACGACGCTCCCTATCCTCTCTTTTATTTCCTTCATTTCTTTATTTTCCATCTCCAGCGCTTTCGCATAGATATTTTTTGCTGTTCTTTTTCTGCTAAAGCTTGCTCTTTCCTCACTCTTTCACGCGCTTCTTTCTCCCACATTCGTACACAGTCAAACATATCTTGTCTACTTTTGCGCTTAAACACACATTGTTCCACATATTGAATCTTTCTAAGATCAAATGACCCATGTATTGGCCATCGCAGATCAGGATCCTTTTTGGTGTATTTATTCCACAGTGTGCTATACATTGTGGAAGAAATATCGTTTTTAATGTACATATACCTATTGGGTGTCCCCTCAGGGGGAGCCGGCTAATTCTGTTCTAGATCCATATTGGTACCTCCAAGAAACAACACATCCTACGAAGTATGCTTGAAAGAGGCATGCCAAAAATATTATAGCATATATAATATTATAACAAAGGAGTACTTAACAGAATTTGTACCGTTCAAGAATTCAAAAATTAGAGAAAAATCTCCTCATTACCTGCC